>NW_006442484.1:15030197-15113404 GCF_000325575.1 Pteropus alecto
CACACACACACCTCAAAACAAATCTAAAATGCAAGGGACTTCAGAGGTGGGAGCAAGGACTGAAATCCCAGTTCAGAGTTTGCAAATTCTCAGCAACCAAACAGCAACCCTCTGTGTGCTCCTGTCCTCATTTGTGAATGGTCAACAAAGCAACTGCAGGTGATCTGGGCTGATGCTGCTGAGGCCTCTCAGATGGTCAGGCCCCTGCAAACTTATTCACTGCCTCATTAAAGCAATTTCAAAATCAATTCTGGATTTGACAAGCTGTCAGTACATCATCACTTCTCCATGATGGGAGTGACATGTTAACAGCAATTAGACTTTTGCACATGCATGTCAGAGCCTGTTCAGCATATTCTTTATTAGAAGAGCCTAAAAAGCATTATTATAATTATCTAACCTGAGGTCATGGACACATGCTCTATGATCTGTCTCCGTTGGCAGACCCCTCAGTGAAATTTTGCCTATTGTCCATAGAGATTAAAAGGAAGCACTTACCCCAGATGCGATATTGGAAAATCAAAGGTCAGCGCAAAGCTTGTGGTAACCTCCATGTTTTTTAATACAAGTTATAGGAGCAATCAGATTAGCATGAACAGATATTGCTCCTTCTAACAGATGGAGCAGGATTCTTATGCAAACGAGGCAAGACAAGCTACAGTCATTTGGTGGCAACATTCAGGGGGCAGGAGTAGGGTGCTGTTATCCTAACTGGGGTTTGCCAGCACTCAGACAGCGAGCAGAAGCATATGAATCCTTTATCTCATGGAAAACCAGTTCCTTCTTGAATTAAATCAGTCTATTCTGTTTGGAATGGCCCCCTTTGTAGACTCTCTATGGGTCAATTAAAGTCATCAGTGGGATCTGTTTTCCTTTCTGCTTTGGGAACCCAGCAGTATCTACTAAAACAGAGTGGTGTCATCTGATTTTTCTCAAGACACAATCAGCCAAATGAGGTCCAAATAAATCTCAGTCTCACTGGACCCCATTTATTTCTGGAGGTCCCAAGAGGAAATTTTTCATGTGTCCACAAGCAATTCCCTTTTGCTTTTCTCTTCTGATTTCAGCTCTGAGGACTACCATTTGAGAGTGGTTTTATGCCCAGTGTTCAGTGTGAATAAAGCTGACATCTTAAACAACCCTCTGAGTAAATACTTTTATTATTCCCACTTTGAAGATGAAACAGGGGAGCAGCAAATTTTAGCCAGTTGCCTAAGATCTCATAGCTAGAACACAGGATGCAAACTTAGGCAGGCTGGCTTCAAATCCCCCATGGTCAACTATTACCCTACACTGTCTCTTGAGCAAAAGCTGATCTCCACCCAAGGGGGCCTCCTCCTTAAGCTCTCAAAGTTGCAAAATCTTCAATGTCCCAAGTAAAAGAGGGACTAACTGATCCACCGAATGAATGAATACTGATTGACTTCATGATGGCCGATTTATACAAAGTTATATGGTATTTCAAATTCCTAGGCTCACAGCTTTGGCTACACTGACTGGCCTATTAAAAATTGCAAACAACTCTCAATCCTATAGTCTACATTCCCCCTTCTTTGCTTTAAGTTTCTCTGTGATGCTTATCAACATTGACATATGATATATTTTGTCTGTCTATCTCTCCCACTACAATATAAGGCAGGACTTGTTCAATATTTTATCTACTGCTGTTTCAGTGCTGGAATAGTGCCCGTAACAAACTGGGGTCTTGATAATTGTTGAATAAATGAAAGGGTTGTGTATTTCTGGCATAGATGGAATAGGAGGTGTGTCTCATCTTTGGTTCAGAAACTTATCCATAGACTTGTGACTTATTGACGAAAAAAGTAGCATGATAATGCTGGAGGGACCTTTAGCACTCTTTTTGCACCCTTTGTCCTTTTCATAAAATGTCATTTGCTTTTGGTAATACCAAGCTGATGGTAGAACCAGAACTGAAACTCCTTGTCTGGGAGCTTTTCCAACCCCATATCCCACATACTTAGTGTGGCCAGATCTAGGGATTTCCTTTTCCACTTAGTGTTTTATTAAAGATCTTCTCAGAAAGCCCCCAACTAATCTGATGTTGCCCCACCATGCACAGGGTTGCTTCTTGGTTGGCTGACCACAGGGGCTTTAGAGGGTCCCTGTAGTTTTGTTGGATCAGGACGTTGTTGGCTTTTGAAGCAGGCTCTGCTCATTGCTTATTCCCCCAGGCATTTGTTTTTGAAGCCAAAGCTTCAAAGTAACATTTGAAATTCCGCAGCTATTCATCTGGTTAGAGAGGCTCAATGCAGACATTCAAGAAGCCATTTGTTGCTTCCATTGGGTTCAACAGATAAGCGGAAAGCCACCATTTGGAGGATGTGCTGACACCTTACCTTGAGGAGCAGGTCTCTGCAGAGGTTGTCCTTGGGGGAAGGGTTTAATAATTTGATTTGCAGTTTTTCCAAAGAGGCTTTGGGAAAATACAGTGTGGAAATTGCCTGTGTGTGTGTATGTGTGTGCGTGCGTGTGGTGGGGGAGGGTATATGTGGTGTTGTGTGTATATATATGTCTTTATATATTTTTTGGATGGTGGGTAGGCAAAAGGCTTGAGAAAAAAATCTTAGCATTTCCATCAGGAACTAATAGAACAGCAGTTTCCCAAGTGTGGTCCAGAGATCCTTGGGGATTCCAGAAACACTTTTAGGATTTCTATAAAGTCAAAACTATTTCCATAATAACACTAAGACATTATTTGCTCTTTTCATTCTCATTCTGTCATCAGTATACTGAGGAATTTCCAGAAGATATTTGATGTGTGTGGTATTGAAGCAAAATGAATGCAAAAGCAGATATGAGAAACTAGCCTCCCCCTATTAGGCCAGACATTAAATAGATCTGCAAAAATGTAAAACAATGCCCATCTTCTCACTTATTTATTTTGAAGAATGCCAGTACTTTCTGTAAAATTATATTTTTATGTTAACATGTAATAATAGACTTATTTTTAAGTAAATTAATTAATATTTTAAAAATTTCTATTTTAATTTCCAATATAATAAAGACTGAGATTATATCTATATACACATATATGTATATATAATGTATATCCCATTATAAACAAAAGCACTTTTGGATCCTCATAATCTTTTAAAAAGTAAAGAGGTGCTGAGACCAAAATATTTAAGAACCACAGTAATGGAGCTGTCAAAACTGTCTGAATAAAGCGACAAAGGATCATGTGGAAGGATCCTTGAAGGGTGATCTGGTTCAGTCCCCTTGCTTGCTGAGGCAGGCTAAGTATCAACCCTTTTTTTACAGATGGGACAACCCAGAGGGTTTACAGACTTTCCCGATGTCCTACAGCTGTTGAGTGTAGAGTTAGGGGAGGAGTGATGCCAAGGCAGGACTGAGATCCAAGTCTTATTCCTCCTGGAGCAGAGAGAGCTCCCCACTCTTCCACACTGCCAGGGACACAAATGGTTCTTATTAAGGAAATGTAAACTACAAACAGACAAACCTACTTCTCCTTTTTCTCTTTTTCTTTGGCTGTTAAATTTATCTTTGGTAAGTCTATTGGTGAAGGATCTAAAAGTGCTGGAAATAATGATTTGTTTGCTTAGCTTATTTGGTTTAGAAACTGTGGGCTGAAGTTGGCGATGGTTGTCATGCTGGCTATAATCCTCTCAAGACTTGACTTGTAGAGTTCCACTTCCACACTCACTGGCGGCGTTGTTGGCAAACCTCAGTCTGTTCACTGGAGACATTAGTTCCCTGCCACATGGACCTCTCCGTAGGGCAGTTCACGACATGGCATCTGGCTTCCCTCAGAGTGAGCAAGTGAGAATGAGAGGGGCTGCTCTCAAGACGGAAGCCACAATTTTCTTGCAACCTCATCTTGGCAGTGACTTCTCATCACTTTTGTCATACTCCAATTTTTAGACTATAGTCACAAGATCCAGCCCACCTTCAAGGGGGAAGGGATTACATATGGGCGTGAATACCAGGAGGTAGGATTCCTTGGAAGCCATCATAAAGGCTGTCTACTAAAACTGCTAAATCTAACAACTGATTCTCTCACTCTTCCAGTGAGTCCGTCTCATGACATAGTGCCTTCCAAGTGTAAGCAACTTGTGCTCTCTATCTATGAACCCATCTAGTATAGAGTTAAGAGCATGAACTTTGTGGCCTGTCTTTCTGGGTTTGAATCCCTTGTGTCTGAGTTTGAACCATTTGACAGCTGCTGACCTTGGGCACGTTACTCTGTGTCTCAGTTTCTCAGCCATAACATGGGGATGATAATAGTTGCTTCTTCATGGAGTTGTGAAGATTCAGTTCATACTATAGAGCGCTTAAAACAGTGGCTGGCATGGAGTAAGCACCAGATGGTACTTATTTATGTAATGTACCAGGTGCATACTACTACACACCTGGTATATTACATAAATTATCTTATTTATTGCTAACAATATTGCCACAAAGTAGTTATTTTTACCCTATCTGATCGATGAAAGACTAAGACTTAGAGAGTTTAAGCATCTTACCCAAGGTAACATTACTGATAAATGATGGAACTGGGATTCTTGATCAGGTTTGTGTACTCTCAGTTCTGGCTTTCTTCTACTCTGTGACATTGGGGAATGAACCTTTAAAAAGAATGGGGGGAGGAGAGAGGTAGATGGGGTAAAAGGGGTCAAATATATGGTGAAAGAAAGAAATCTATGGGTGGTGAACGTACAATGCAATATATATCTATATATATCTATATCTATATCTATCTAATCTATCTATCTATCTATCTATCTATCTATCTATCTATCTATCTATCTATCTATCTATATGACTTACTGTTGAATTGTACACTTGAAACTTATTGGATTTCATTAATCAATGCCACCATAAAATTTTTTTAAAATAAATAAAGAAAAAGAAAAGAAAATGGCCACATTAGAGTCCAGGGAAAGTAAAGTAAGAATATACTTGATACACTGTTGATATAATTATGAGTTAAGAGGGAGACAGTTTTTGATCGTTTCTATGTACAATGATGAGAGTTTTTCTAGGACTAAATTTAACTTTGAAAATAAATGACTGGTAGCCAGAGTGACTCAAAAATAACCAGGCACTTAGGCGATAATTGTTTACTATGTGATTTTCCCATCTTCTCTATGGTACTTACCTTGCAATGAAATGATTGATAGTTATCCTGTAAGTGGCAAGTATGCTCATGAAATTTGTGACCTCGAAAATCAGCCAATGTGAAAGTACAAGTATTAAATGGTCTGGAAATGATCAGAGCCATCAAATCCACACCAACGAGAAGTAAGAATCCTTCTTCCCTTCGACAGATTCACTGAGGCATAAAATCCAAAGGCAGCCAAATCAATTCCCAGGGTGTGAATTGGCACCATCTGCAGATCTTTCAACATGTGAGCTGGAGCTGCCTGTGGCAGTGTCTCCTTCTAGTCTGGGAGCTTCTCCTTAGGCACTAAGGGAGGAAGGTTCTCTATATCCAACCAGTAAAAACTTCATAGTCAACTTTTAGTCCATTGTATGACTAGGTGTGGCCATTTGTGGCCCAGTGGTGTACTGAGTTGGTTGCTGTCAGCAGAGCTGGTGGCATGATTCCTTGTGACTTCCTTGTAGAAAGAAATTTCAGGGAAGGCAAGTGTGGATGGGCCTTGGAGAATTGGGGAATGCCCACCCCTCTAATATTAGTGCAGGCAGACCATACCAGGGTGAAGGCGGCCACTGCCGATCTCTACATCCTCCCCCGAAAGTGTTTATTCCATAATCACTCATTCAGAGGTAAGGAAGAAGGACAAGACCAGTTCCCTTCCTTTAAGAACTTGCATCTTTACTGGGGATTCATAATGGATTCAAGTGAGCCAATAAAGAGTGTGACCTCTGAACAGTAACTGGAAATATCAGAGGGCCCAGAACATTCAGGAAAGGTCTAGTAGGAAGGCAAGGGTTTGAGCCAAGCCTGGAAGGCTTTAACTAGGCGAAGAAGAAGGAAAAACTAAGCTCTTTAGCTTTCTAGGATATGGCCATAATCTGCCCTTTTGAGCCTCAGATCCAGGAAAACAGCTTAGTGTCCAGAATGTAGACAGACTTTGGAGTTAGGCATGCTTGGCTGAAAGTTCTGGATTTGCCACTCAGTAGCTGTTGAAACCTAAAGCAAGGTCACTTATCTCTTTGAAGCTCTGTTTTGCCACCCACAAAACAGGAATAATAAAATCTGTTGAGAATGATTGGTTTCCTTCCTTTATACTGTCCCTTCAGATCCTCTACTGGACCTCTTGGCTGCAGGCTCAGCCAAGCCAATCCCTATCTCCACATCATTTTTACACCAGTCTTAGTCTCTTGAAACCCTCCATCAAGATGGCCACCAAATGCCACATCCTTCACGAAGTCTCCCTCCAGCCATAGGAGATCTCTCTTTTCTTCTTAATCTCTTAGCCACTCTATCAGACGTTTATTTCACTATCACTGGATATTCGCTACTAGAATTACTTGGGCATATGTATGACTAATTTCCTTTGCCAGGGAATAAGCTCCTTGAGAACATTGATCATATCATGTTTATCTTCTTAGATCCACAATACTTAGCACAGTGCTGAACTACAAAATGTGTTCAAGAAATATTTGTTACATGACCAACTAAAGGGCTGAAAAGAGGGCAGAAGGCAATTCTAGAGAACTCAGCAAGAGCAAAGGCATGGAGATGGGCATGGCTGTGGTGTGTCCATATCAGCCTGGCTAGGAGTGATGGTTTGGATCAGGACAGTTTAAAACTTGGCAGCTTGGGAGCTTCAAGGTATTTGTCCCAATTCTTCTTTCCCACTTGGACACCACAACTCCTTTCATTGCTTTTGAGGTTGACTCAGATATAAATCTGAGTCCAGATCACTTTAATGTACTTAACACTTGAACTGAAAACACTTTTTCCCACAGAGCTAGTTATATCTGCTCTCTGGAGTAGAGGTGATTATATCTGGGTCACAGCTTTAATTGGGACAGTCATCTCTAACGGAAATGCTCTAAGGGAGAGGTTGGGTGTGCCCATCTTTGCCAATTAGAAAGCAGATTCTGGCTGCTCCCAGTCATAAGTGTAGTGTTTGTTAAGCCCCTAGCATAGTTCTCATTGTAGGCTGCCCAACACTCACTTATTCACAGAATTAAAACTCAAGAGAGAGAAATGGAGCTGCCTGACCATCTGCCAAAGAGTCTAATTTCCTCTCAGATATGGGATGCTTTGAGGGGAAAATTCTAAAGCAGAACTGAGAATACCAGAGTGAGAAAAGGGGAGAGCAGAGGTGGGTACATCACTCAAACTAGAACTACAACAACTAACTCTGGGGGATTAGGTATAGGGAACACATTCGATTTGAGCACTATAGTGGACGGACGGTACCTGGCTATTTGAAATTTTTCCTGGAGTTTTCACAGGCTCATAACTATTTGCAGAAGAGACTTTAGTGATTATACTCATGATCACTAAGGTCATACCATTAGTTGGTGTCAGAACTGAGCCTAGTGATATTTTTCATTTGCTCTGTGCTTTTTACATTTTAAAATCTTTCGACATACTTTTATTTCTCAAAACTAGTTATACAGGGAACACTATCCCCATTTTAAAGATGAGGCAGTTGAGGTTCAGGGTCACAATCAGCTAAGTAGTGAAACTTCCAGTCGAGAGCTGCTTTCTGTTTCCTCTTCCCTTTCTGGTTTGACTGATTGCAGGGAGACTGAAATTAGCACTGGAACCAAGAAGGGGCACCTGCGTAGATGCCACTGTGGGGCTCTGTTTATGTGACAGAAAGAGAACCCTCAGGGACACCGATCACCTTGGAAAAATGTTGAGAGATCATTTATTCACCACTCAGCCCTGGAAATCCCCATGCTCTGCAGACCCAGGACCGCCGTGCATTCCCCTAAGAGGTTTTGATGGCAGTGCTCATGATATGCTACGAAAAACCTCAGCCACACATTTGCAGACAGCTGTTAGCAGGTCACAGAAGTTTCCCAAGAATCTTGGTACCTCTGTCAAATTTGTTCTGACTATGTGGGTGTGGGCGGCTGGATTTCATCAAGAGGGCGCTGAAAGCAGCAAACCCAGAAGGGCTCACTCAGTCTGGATGGAGCAGATCCTCAGGTCTTGCCTTTTCTCCTCGTTGCTTTACAATCCCTCTTTTTGAAATGTAAACACCGACACAATGCTGATGTATTACACATGTGTTTTTACTTGCAGTCTTTGCCAGGATGAGATATTTTGAGATATTATGAGATATTTTCTCTAAATTTGTATACAACTCTAGGTTCTCAAATTCCACAGAATTATATGTGAGGAAGGAATCCACTGTGGCCTCTACAGATTCTTAAAACACACGTAAGAGACTCTATGCTCACTGGGCATTGCCACTGGATTCAATCACTTTTCCTAATGATTTCTGCTGTAAGTACAAAAGGCATAGAGATTGTAGTTTTAAAACTGGATAGAGAAGTTTGGGGGAAAAAAAAACTTTACTTGTCTTCTGTGTTAATTTATCGTCAATGCCCAGCTTTCCTAAGAAGTGACTGAACTTTGTTGTCTTCATCAACTTAAAGAGAAAAAAACAACAACAAGAAAAAGCTGCTTTTCTTTTGTGCACAGAGTGAGCTGCTGGTAGCTAGGGTCAGAGCCGCCAGCACTGTGGCTTTCAGAGACTAGCCAGATGGCTTCATAAACAGATTCCCTGGGTGGCGAGGGGCAGAGGTGAGGACAGACGATGAAGACGGGGGTGTAAGAGTGAAGCTGGGATATCTCTTGAAGACAGAAATGGGAAACAAGGAAGCAAAACATCTAATGTGCTGTTTAGGAAAGGCTAAGTAATGGGGCTATTGGTATCAGACTGTTAGTCTCTGCAGAGGACCTCAAGAGACACATGTCTGAAGTTCTCATGAACCTCAGATACATAAATCCTCTTGTCTTTCTTCCCAACTTTCAAAAACAGTGTGTATTACTCAAGAAAACCCGCAAAACTTTGAGCAGGTACTGTTTAGCCCAGTTTAAGGTCAGATTTTGCATAGAAGATTCAGAGACAGGAAACATACTGGCATAAAAACAATCAAGAGGCATTGAAATAACACCACCATTTCCACAGTCTTCACACCAAGATATGCTATGTCATCTATAGGCATTTTTTTTTTTTTGATGGTTTGTTTGCAAAATGACTACAGGACCTTAGCATTGCCAGTGAGCCTCTGTTGTGAAATTCCACAGAATGAAAGGAAAGGGAATGTTGCTATGCAACCTGGAGTTTATTCTTCATTCTGAGTGAGGAGAAAGAAGCTGCTGGTCTGACCGATGAGTTTGCATAGTGACTTCCACAGTTAAATAAAATAGAACATTGGTTTCTTCTCTCATTGAGAGTGGTGTCACAGTTGTCCAAAAGAAAACACCACCATCTCTCTCCGTGCACTTTAGTGAACAAATCTTTGGGACAATGTCCTCACGAAGCGCCTTGCAAAATTTTATGCCCTTAAAGCATCATTCATCTCTGACAATTCTGCCAACTTGGCCTGTTAAATTTTAAACTATTAAATTTTCATAATACTTTCGTGAATGAATATGCTCCTAACTGGTTATTACTCCTGAGGAAGTGATCTGAAAAAGATGATAATTTATGATAATATAAAGCAAGACCAATTGTTCCTCTTGGATTAAGCAGTTCAGAGTTGAACTAAAGTCCAGGGACTTAAATTTCTAAATAGTATTACCCAGTGTTAAAATTTTCTTGGCCAGTTTTCCATCTGTAGAACTTTCATTTAGAAGATAATAGAGTTTATGTTCTAAGGAGGATTAATTTAAATATATTAGTCAACTATTTCACACAAGATTATTAAAATTTTCAATTATAATAATATATATTTACAGGTATGTTCTGATTTCAGGTTGAAGAGACAAAGATATTTCCAAATTAAGTCAACATATCTAGAAAATTAGAACTAATGACACTATCATGGGAATGGTAACATCAAGGTGATATTTATAAACAAGACTTAATTTAAGAATTTTATGGACCAAACTACTATTCCCAGAGATCCCCACTCTACATCAAATCAACATATTATAAGGCAGCCACATTTTACATTACACCCACATATGCACATCCAGTTTTATGGATTTTTATGAAGTAGATTTTAAAATTATATGGTTACTTGCAACTTACTTGTAATTGGTTGTAATTGCATAGCCACGATTCATGTGTAATTATGAAAACTTCTTTTGAAGTGAAAAATTTTACTCATAAATTCTTTTTGAATGTAATCACATGTTTATAAATATTAAATTTAACAATTAGTGACTTTGTCATGCTTGTTATATTTGTAGGTATTGAATTAATATTTATTTAGCTTTTGTGATTTCACTATTTTTGTATTTTGAAATCAATATATTTTTTCTGCCTCTAAAATTTTTATAGATTTTTGTGAAGTCTTGTGTTCATAATGTCTGATATGTATAATGTCCCTGCTTCCAATATCCTTGAAAGTCATAAAATATTTTAAAAATTCATAGGACATTGAGGAAGTATCATTGTGTCATTGCTGCTTTCTGTCTCTTGTCCTGGATAGCAGAGTCACTTAGGTCACAGAACCAAGAAGTAGAAGTTGGATCGGCTCCTCTTGTCAGCAATCTTAGTGACCTACTTGTGGAGTTCATACTTTTCATCCTTGAAAACTCAACCTCTGCTGGATTAGAAGCCCTAGCTTTGATGAAGTGGGCTACAGAACTACCAGCAGGGGAACTAGTAGAGGTTCTACTGAGTCTGAAGCTACAACTACCAACCAATCTGGTTAGGCTTCCTATAATGATGGACCATAATGGTCCTGATTGACCCTGATTGACTCTGATTTTCACTGGGAACTAGGATTGCTGCTACACAATGGGGACAGGAAGGAGTATTCCTGGATGAAGCAGATTCACTGGGATGTCTTGAGGAACTTCCAAAGCCCAGCGCTAACTGTAAATGTGCAAGTACAGCAACCACAGTCTAAGAAGAATAAAGTGACTGAGGGTTCTAATTCTTTGAGTGTTAAGGTCCAGGCTATCACTGCAGTGCTGACTGAGGGCAAGGGGAATCTAGAACAAATAGAGGAGGGAGATGAAAAATACTAAATATGACCTTGCTATCAGCTCTATCAGCCGGAACTAGAGTTTGTACTGCTAAAGTTATGTTTGAAGGATTTTACAGAGATTTTGGCTGGCCAATATCATGAAGGTTCTGCGATGGTTTTGGCTTAAAATAAGGTTTGAGCAGAGCTAAGCAGTGTAAGGGGTGGGCTATATCTGACAGCTTATATGCCTTGGTCCATATCATCTTGGCCCACTTTTAAATTCAAGCATTGCTATGGCAACCAGCTGTGTACCGGTATATCTTGAGAGCACCTTTCTTCAACTGTTCCTCATTTCTCTTACTTTCTATCCTGGGACTTCTCTGCTACTTTACAAAAGATGCCCAGTCACTCCGATGCATTAAAAAACTCTGAAATGTGAGATATTATCATCCTATGGGATAGACCTGACCAAGGACGATAGAGGTTTGTGAATAAATGCCCCATCTTTTTCCCTTTAGTTGGACAATCTTAAGATGTGTTTTGCACAGATCCTGAGAGTCGCCAATGGGACTGACCCCCAGGTACTCACAGAGATGATAAGCTTGGAGATGCAACTTCATATTGGCTTTCTCTTTTTCCCTGTTTCATTATTCTCTCCTGTTCCTTGGAATTATTTCCTAAAATAAACTACTTGTACACAAGTCCTTGCCTCAGGCTCAGAATTTGGTAAAATTCAGATTAAGAGCGATACAAATAATTTTTTTCCTTCCTATTGTTTTTTTTTTTCCTTATGAAAATTGTGTGCATATATTCTGTATGTGTGTGACATACATTTATAAAATTAACTTTGAGACTTTCCAGACAAAGATTGGGAAACTCAGTTCCCAAACCTGGTTGATTATTGAAATTGCTTAGGATGTCCCCCTCCCCCACCCAAACCTACTACATTAGAATCTTCAAGGTTGGGATTCAGAACCCTTCATTTTCTTAAAGTTCTATAATTCATTCTATACCATCTGGGTGTGAGAACTACTGTTTAGATGCTCTAAGACTGTTCCAGCAACAGAATACTGAGAATCTCTGAGCTTTCAAATATTCTCAAGCAGGAGAGAGGATAAATAGGATCCCAAACTTCCTGTAGGCAGAGAGAGCTAGAAGAAAGTCACGTGCACATGAGTTTTTCAAGACTGCTCGGTCAGACTTCCCACAAATTTGCTTGATTTACATGGGATGGCCAATATTTTGGTTTGCCTTTTATAGGTGCTTTGTGAAGTTACTGGCTTGTTCCATATTTGAAGTTGGTATGACATTGCTTCAAAAACCTTTTCTCTTCCTTCTGTAGATGAGTACACTCTTTTTTCCATCTGGGAGCCATCTGTTTGTTTCCAAAGGTAGTCAAGTCCAAGACACAGAGAGAAAGCAATGATAACTACATTTCCACTCATTTAAAGTCCTGATAATATTTTTCAATGTGCAAACTCCATGACATTTGAAAACTCTTTCTTTAAGGGTTATCAGCCTAGGAACCGTAAGAGATTGTCTTCATTCATCTTGTCTGAAAGAAACTCAGAGAATTGTATAAATAAGGCCATTTAGCCACTAGGCACTGCAGATACAGTGACAAGGCCCTTGGGCTTCACAAAGTCTGCAAAAATGGTGCAACCTGGTGTCTTCCCCACCCGTGCATTCCTTAGTGGCATCATAAAGGATGTGCCCTCTGGCCCTGTGGGAGAACACAGCTTAGTTGTGGCTTCCCTGGTTTTACATAAAAAATAGTTTTAAACATTACATGTTCCCGAGCCTTCCACTCTCCATCACCCCACCCCCCAAATACTCTGCCAAGACAGTCTGGTACATTTCTATTGCATTTTTGTCCCACTGTTGTGTCCAAGCTTCGGGGAGCAATCCTAGCAGTAAGTGTTAGGACTGATTCCAGGTGTCCTTACCAGGATGTTAAACCCAGATTCATGGGACAATACTCTGTATTGTCAGTAAAATTCTTCCTTATCTGACCTTATATTCAACTTTCAAGATCTACTCACATGTGTTGCCTCAGTTTCTTCTAGCTCATACAACCAGATCATGCGATACTTTGGTTGTATATTGTTTTCTCCCATGCCAAGGGATGTATTTCCCCACTTGGGTTGTGCTCTGTAACCTGACTCCAGTCTTTAGTCTGGAGGCAATGAGGGGAAGTAAACTGGTCTGGAGGAGGACAAACATCAGTTTACAAAACTGAACCCTGCCTCAGGTGAAGTCTTATTGCTATTTGCAGACTTGTTTCTTCCAGCAAGGGCGAGAGATCCTCTTGCTAGACTAAAGATAAAGGAGATTCTTAATGTTTCAAGTTCTCAGGCTAAGCTACCCATATGTCCCCATCGTGGGTTTCTGAATCCCACTCCTTCCTGAGGATTCTGACTTTGTCAAAAAGACCTGTTGAGGCTGTGCATTCAGTCTCCTTTGTAGCTCCGCTACCCCTATGATTACAGCCTTAGCATGATTTTCAGCATGACCTGCCTTGTGTCTGTAGAAGATAAGCCATATCTCCTGTCTTGAACACTGCGAAGGAATCATTTTCACTTTTATAGGATATCCTGAAGCTGATAATTGATTATTAGAACCTTTCTTTTTCATTTTTTTTCAAAATATCAAAGTCATTGACAAAATCTGTAAATCACCATAGTTTTTAGAATTACCATTGCCTCTGCCATTCAAGGGCTACCACTACCACATAAGCCAATGCTTACCTTCTACCTGTGCTTCATCCAGATTACCACCAGTGAGAGTCTTAGTAAGTGTGATGATGCTGCATGCCAAAGCTTATTACCGCCTCACTTACAACTGTCAATGGAGTCGTTCTGACTCATAAATGATCCAATTCCAAAATCCCATTGTAAGGGTCTGCTTTCTAAGGCCACTTCTGGTATCCACTGTCTTATTTATTTATTTATTTATTTTCCCAAAAGTGTGAGCCTAAGGGAAGAGTTTAGGCCCAGATTATTCTAGGAAGTGACCTTAAGGTATTTGGAAGACTGTTACAGGCTAAGAAGGGAAGTTAATTCAAGGCGGCATTGTTAAGTTAATGAGTTGGTTATTCCTTTGGGATATTGGGGCTTGATGCAAATGGGATCCCTCTGAAGAGCTGTGCAGTACATGACTCAGGAATGTCTGCTTAAGAGACAGGAGTATTTATCTAATGTAGCCCCTGTCTCCCTTTCTCCATTAGTCAAGGTTTGTCCCATAGGGCCTTAACTCCTCACACATCAGGCTCATGCACCCATTAGAAATGTATGGTGTTCCACATGGGGGTTCAGAGAAGCTCCAGGGCAGCCAAGACAAGGTGTTGTCAGGTTATTCCTGCAGAAGGCTGTTGGCTAGAGTGAACAGGTGAGCTAGGAGGACATAATGTCTCATCCAGCACCCATCCAAGAACTCATTTGTTAAGCCAAGACCTGAATAAAATGTTAAAAATCCATCATTGCTGTATATCTTATGAAGTGTGTGCTACTCTATTTTTTAATATATGTGTAGAAAAAAGATCCCATTTGGTTATCATTCCTTTTGTTAAAAAAATTTTTTTCTATCATTGAGATAATAAAATACCCATAGAAAAAAAAGTCACTTGTGTTTTCCAAAAGGAAAAAAAAGGGTAAAAAATGAAGAAATGGAAACAAAGGTGAGGCCAATTGCCCAGAGAAATAAAATCCTACCTTGAATGATTGTCCCTAAACTACCTACCCTGTGTTTTGTGTGAACTCTTCCTCACCTTTCAAGTCTCAGTTCTTTTCTCCTTTGTGGTTTCTCCAATGCCTCCCCTCCCACCCCACATGTCCCGACTCTCTCCGCGGTGACTCTTGCTCTCTCATCTATGCTCCCAAAGCCTTTTGCACAAACCTCCATTCCAGTATCTGTCACATTATATTATACAGCAGCTCTTTGTTTGACCTTCAAATAAATTGGGGCTTCCTCTCATTGTTTACCCTCAATACCTTTCCAGTGCCTCATATGAACTCAATTTCTGAGTTTCACTCATTGAATCATCTAGCAGATGACCTTTCAGGGTCTGCTATGCGCTGGACACAGTGAGAGAGACACCATGTTGTAAGACCTGGGTCCTGTCCTCAGCAGGAAGCAAAGACATCCATTGGGCAGGTCGGGAGGTGGCTGATTAAGGATCAACCTCCCATTATAAAGCTATTAGACTGATGATTCTGTCGGGGTAGAACCAATGGGGCGAACCAGGGAGATAATGGTTCCAACAAAAGTGAAGACATAGAGTAGCCAGGAGGTTGGTGACCCTTCCCTAGGGGTCTGAACACACACTTTCCACCTCATGCAGGATCATGTGGGGACAGTCCTAGAGCAGCAGAGCCTCTGCCTGAGCCAAAATGAGCCTGGGAGAGGGAAGAGAAGGACCAGGGTACAGGCCAAATCAGATTGCAAAATCCCATCCAGCTGAATTCAGAAATGAGAAACTTGTTGGTGCCTTCATTAGAACAGTAGTTCCCTAGAATGAGCAGCAATCTAAGCAAGATCTGCATTGCCTGGTTCAACCCAATCTACACACCCCTCACTCTGTCCCAAACTTCTACTCCCTCCCCAGCTATTGGCCTTCTTCTCCGGTCAGACTCCTTTCCCAGAATGAAGGTCACCAGGTGTCAATAGGACCTTTCTCTTTTAAGTTGAGCTAACTAGGTCTTCAAGGCTGGGCTGGCCCACAAACACGACCTGTGAGTACTTCAGAAAGAAACATCCTGGGAGCAAAGAGTAATTCAAAGACACTGCCCATACTCTGAATATTATTTCGCAGGGTGGTTTCAGTTCTAGGTCAAGGGTTGAAATAGCCCAGACAAATGATCCCCCGCTCTCTTAAAGTCAGGCCTCTTTGAACTTGTCTAAAGTTTCTGGTTAGGCATTTGTGAAAGCTTGTTTAGGTCTCACCTTCCTTATGGTAGAGTGTTCTGTTAACTTTGAAATTTTCATGTTTTATTTTGAAGGCATCCAGACAGGTCCAGATTGTCTGTGGGGAGAGAAGAGGCTGCCTGATTTATCACTTTTATTTATTTTTTAACTGAGGCAAACTCATATAACACAAAATTAACCATTTTAAAATATGCAGTTCAGTGACATTTCATATGTTTACCTTGTGCAACTACCACCTTTAATTAGGTCCAAAACATTTTTGTCACTCCAAAAGGAATCACATACCCTCTCATAGACCCTGGATCACTCTGCTTTCTATCTCTGTAGATTTATCTATTCTGGACCTGTCAGATGAATGC
Organism: Pteropus alecto; assembly: GCF_000325575.1. Lineage (NCBI taxonomy): Eukaryota > Metazoa > Chordata > Mammalia > Chiroptera > Pteropodidae > Pteropus > Pteropus alecto. The sequence continues at coordinate 15,046,541 of NW_006442484.1, forward strand.
GATCATACAATATGTGACCTTGTATGTCTGATTTCTTTCACTTAACATATTTTTGAGGTTTATCCATGTTGTGGCATGTATCAGAAGTTTGTTCTTTTTTATGGCTGAGTCCATTGTATGTTTATAACACATTGTGTTTATCCATTCATCCATCACATATTTTTTGCCACCTCTTAAGATCCTGGATGTTGAGAAGTCTGAAACCGTGTGACTGAGGCTATTCTGTGTTCTTCAAAAGGAGAAACAACTTGTAAAGGAAGTGAAGACAACCCAAGGTGCGATTCTCTAAAGTTGACGCCTGCGGGAGGAAGTACACCTTTAGCTGGTCATGAATGTCTCCTTCTTTTGACTGTTGTTAAGGAAATGTAGGAGAGATCTTTGTTGTATTTTTGTTGTTGTTGTTCAAGGGAAAAAGGACTCAGCTGAATTCCCTAAATGGGTCTATCTTACCTGATCAAATGGTTTCTTAATGCCCTTAATGTGGACTTTTTAGCAAGATAAAAAGACGTTGGTGAACCCAGTTCTCCAAATATCTAAATATAAATACAGCAAGGCTCAGACAATGAAGGAGACAGACACCTGCCTGGGGGCTGGTGTTTGGGTCTGCTTTGCCTCTCACCCGAGCAGCGCTCAGGTCCACCTTATCTCTAGCTCTGTTTGTGCCAGCAGAACTGGAGACCAACGAAGACCAGAGAGCTGCTCTTTCTGTGACGCATTTCCTCACCCAGCCACAAATTGCAACAGAGGAGATGTGATAATGAAGAGGAACCTCAACAGAAAGGACCAAGTTGGGGATGAATGTAAACAGTGGGTTTGCTGCGCAGTGACTAAAAACCAGCTTGAGAGGGCAAACTGATACACAGATCTCGCTGAGAAGAAAGAAAATCTTTCATCTGTGTGTGTGTGTGTGTGTGTGCGCACGAGCACATGCGGGTGGTGCGGGTTGGGAGGGTTTGGGGTGGGGGGGCCTGCGAGGCCATTAAACTGAGGGATCAGCCGGGGCAAGTGTCCCTTTGACTTTATCTCCAGAGGACGGACTCCTGGATATCAAGGCTGAATTTTACTAGCAGATCTTTCTAGAATTTTCCCCAGAACCCATTTACCTAAATGAAGTACTAAAGGTGAAGTCTGAACCTGTTAATTAAATGTGATTAGCGGGAACCACGGCTTTATGGGGCTACAAGTGTCATAGCTAAATTGGCACTTTCTCCATTTTAAATATCTCTCTGGGTTTAATTTACTATTGATGCCATTCTTACCTTTGACCTCCTGTTGAGGTCTTAGCCCTTTTCTGAAACAGATGACAAGCCCTAAGTGCTCCAGCGTTGTTTTATCTTTACCTCACCTAACATTGCTGGGTGGTGCTATCAAGAAAGGGAAGTGAGAGGCAGGAGGCTTGAGTTCTAACTCAGTTCTTGCCTTGGGCAAGTCATTTACCACCCAACACTGTGGTTTCTAAAATGAAGGGGCACGTGAGGTGTTTCCCAATGTTCTGTATACGGCAGACTCCTGTAAATCATCTGCAGGAGGCTTTGATTCCCAGTGTTTCTAGCCTTCTTCCTGAGAGGCAGAGGAAGCCCTTCGGCTAGTAAGTTAAAACTAGATAAGGTTCTAGGGCATAGGTGTTGCCCTGCTGGGATGTATTTCCCAATTGTTATACATATAGGATGTCGTCAATTTTTACATTAAAAACAATAGTCCAGTTGAGCAAAAGTTTAATTTATTGTTGTCATTGAGTGGTATTTAGCGTTATTTTCTCATGAGTCTTTCCTGAACTGGAATTACTTGGCCGAAGAATATTTTAAAACTTGTAACGGTTAGGTCGGCGGTTAAGTTGCTAAAAGTTAAGCCCAGAATACAGTGAGAGTTCAAAAATATAGTGACTCAACAAAGAAGGAAGCTTACTTCTTCGGTCCAGGGCTTGAGGGAGAACCTGACGTGTCCACATCAACTGCCACCTCTGATGCCGGGTGGCTGCTTTGGTGCTCGTGATTTTCGCTCACAGAGATGAAAATGTCAAGAGGGCATATGTGCCTTCTTGAGTAGGGCATGACCCAGAAGTGGCACAAAGTTTTTTACTCACATCTCATTGGCAGAACTTAATCACATGGTCACGTGTTAAGCTGCAATAAGGCTATAAAATGTAGTTTCTAGCTAGGCTATGTGCCTAATTTAAATTCAGGTTTTTGTTTGTTTGTTTGTTTTAAGATACAGAGAATGATGATTAATGGACAATCAAATTCTCTGCCAGAAGACTCATGTCAAATTATTTTCCCAAATGATTTGTGCTAAAGTTTAGTTCAACCCAAATTGCATGGGCATGCCAGTTTACCAAATATTTACTAAGGGTCTTTTATTGTGTTAAACCTCCAGACATCATGGGGATATTGATGGAGAAGATAGGGGAGACAGTTGTAGATACAAGAAACAGCTAGAGACAGGGTTAACTAAAGTGCTGAATTGTGCAGTTCTGATCCTACATATCATGGAAAGGACTGAAAGTTGGAGCGTGCAGGAGTTTCCCTGGAGGTGGTGACTTCAGGTGGAGTTTGCAGGATGATCTTGCACATCAGCTCTCGGTTGTCTCTACTCAAAGGACCAGAGATCACTAAAGGAAGTCTTCACTCAACTTTCAATGCCATTCTAGCTATCTCTAACTTTTTACTCTATCTTTTCACTGCCAACACGTAGCAAAATGGTAGGGTTTTGAAATGTACTTTATTTTCTGGACCTGTGGCGGAGTATTGGAATCAGAGAGCGCACAGGATAAGAACTCATGCCTGTCAGAGGAGTCAAAGGCTATTTATAGGTTCAGGAAATGCAGGTTTTCAGTTGCTGAGAGTGTGTGCTTCCACCATGCCCCACGGGCAACCTTTGTGGATAGTGAGGTCTCTAACATGAGCCCAGTTACTAAATATCTGTAACCAGAAAAAATTCCCTCTGGGTCCTTTTCCTTTGTTCCGTGAGTCGAAGAAGGGAAGAAACTAGTAGTAGTTGGATGAGTGGCTGGAATGAAATAGTATCATCGATGGTGAAAGACTATATGCAGCTGAAGTTCTAACTATAAAAAAAAAAATTGTCAAAATTGGGAAGAAGAAGATATTCGTTTTTGTCCTACCTCTCCTACGATTTCCATCTCTTTGCCATTCTCTAGCAGTATTCTTATGGTGGTCTACACCCTCTTCTCTCAAAGATGTGTCTCATTTGGCAATATCTCATGTTCTCTGTTTTTCTCTTCTCACTTTCTTAACCCTGTTGTGAATGATATGTGTTCTACTTTCTTATTCTATATTTTCGGGACTCTAAGCCTGTCTTCTCTCTTCATTCTACTCCTCTATTCCTCTACCTCCCTCCATTTCTCCATCTATCCTGTCATCAAATTTTCATCCCTCTCTCCCTCCATCCCTCCCTCCCTCCCTTCTTCCCTCCCTTCCTTCCTTCCTTCCTTCCTTCCTTCCTTCCTTCCTTCCTTCCTTCCTTCCTTCCTATCTATCTATCATCCATTCATTTATCCATCTATCCATCATCCATTCATCCAACCATTCAGGTAAGCAAATTTAAACTACAGTGTTAATGGCTTTAAACATCTTAACGTTAGATGTTCTCCAGCTGAGAGAATTTCTGGCATGATAACAGGCTAAGGGGATAGATATTTGGGGAGGAACATATGGTGAATTTAGCTATTTCATATTCTCTGCTTAATCATAGAGCTAGTTAAAACTGTTATATCAGGATAAAAGCAAATTTGAAGATGATTCTGCTCAGTTTATAGTCACCTCTGCCTAATATCTGTCATTATAGAATGTGAAATAAACCTATAGTCATGGCCACAAAGGCCCATTTGCTGGAAAGGCCTAGGTTTAGAGCAGGTGAGGAGGCCTCTGCAAGACACCTGCCCTGGGTCTTATTGCTGACCTCCTTGGAAGGTTTTCGTGATGGGGCTCCTCCTGTGGTCAGGGCACTGGGATTTGTGGGTGTAATCTGTCCTGTCATCACTTTCATTCTGATTAGCTTCATTCGGAAGAACTTTTGACAGCCTTTCACAAACACAGGTCAGCGTGGGAAAACCAGTTCCTTTATATGGGTCTGATTTAATCTCTTTGTGTAGAGGCTGATCTTGGGAAAAAATATACTCCTTCTCACGTCGAACATGTGGGACATGTCAGCCCACAGCCGCTGCCAATGCATCTTGGGTTTTCTTACTAGGGGCCCTCAGCATCTTGAGAGAGCCAGCTAAGAGGTGTCTGGCTGGTGTAGGCTCTGATGCATCAGTCATCTCTAGGCTGAGTGCCACTCGGCTCTGAGCGTAATCAAATAATCTGTATTTTAATGAGGCATCCTGCTTGCTTTGGGTGACTCAGAGCTCCCTGGAGGCTGACTGAAGTTTTGTTTATAGCAGTGCTGCCTGCTCATTCCACACCCCCACCTCCCTATAAAGCACTCCACAGGTGGCCCGACTTTTGGTGCAAATAAGTTTGTCAGCTGTTCCTGTCTCTGTCTCTGTCTCTGTCTCTGTCTCTGTCTGTCTCTGTCTCTGTCTCTCTCTGTCTCTCTCTGTGTGTGTTTAAATTTATCTAAACAAAATTAAGCTGTGTGGAATCCATTAATAAAAGGTTTCTATTACAATATTATTGGCACTTTGTAAGGTGCTTTGGAGGAGAGCAGGAAGATCACTATTACCTAGAATAAAATAACAGGGCGGACTTTACTCAGAGGAAATAGGATCTCAAGTGTGAGACGGAATATAGATTTCCGCCTGGGTAGTCAATATTTGAATATGATGAAACAGCGTATTGATATCGGTGGTCTGGCGATTATTTGAGAAGTCTTGGGGAGACTCTAAATGTGCTTTAAAAAAAGAAAACCAAACAAAAACTTTAGCTAAAGCTTTTCAGAAATAAAGAGCAAGTATTTCAGCAGAAGACCAGAAACTAAAAATGTAGAGCACTTGATTAATTTGTGGAAATATATCTAAGGCCACAGAAGAAGTGTGATGACTGCTTTGCCTCGGGGAGGAAGGGAGAGGACAGGAGGACTGTGCTGGCCTCTAGACCAGGGAGGCTAATGAGCAGCCATCCCTCATCTGTAAGCCTGGTCCTTTCACTTGTCTCTTGGAAGTTTTGTGAAAATGGGTGGGAAGCCCAGTGGATTGTTACTGAGAGTGGATCAATTTAATGGGGTGCAGTTTACTCTCCATCTCTGTCATGTGAGCTAATTAACAGGCAGGCTGGTGAAATGCAACTGGCAGCTAATTGGATCATTGTCCGAGCAGCGCGCACCCTCAGTACCATTTGCAAACTGCTGAGACAGGGATCTCTGGATGGCTCTAGGGATGAGGAGAAACCAGTTCAGCTGCAGCTACGGTGGGATGTCAGCTCTCAGGCCCAGAGAATGGCCGTGCATTGTCAGGGAAGGTGAGCGAGAGGAAGAAGAGATGAAAGGGAACCACCAGATTAAGAAAGGGGAAGGTGTATAAGGAAGCAGTGAGGGAAGGAGGGAATAAGAAAGTGGAGTGAGAGAGAGAGAGAGAGAGGGAGAGAATGAGAGACTTGTGAGAATGAGGACATGAAAGGAGGGAGGGAGAGAAAATAATGCTCTCAGGTGTTGCTTTTAATCTTTGACAATAAACAGCTGAAGGGCGCATGCATCCAGGCCAGCTTTCCCCAAATGTATTCAGAGGGCTCATGTCCTATATGGTGTTAATTGGTGTTTTATGGGGGAAATTTTAATTTTTTTTAATGGAAGAGAGATGCCTTATGGTCTCATTCATTTGGGAAATGTTTGATTAACCAGGTTTCTTTAGTTCATCCCTTCTCGGAGACATCAGTAAACTAAAGTGCATTATGGGGCTCTTCAGATTATTTTATTGGGGAACCACTTCTTCAAGGACTATATCTCAGGACAAGCATTCTGAGAAATGGAGTTTTTGAAATAATGATCTAGGCTTTTGCCCTGCTTCCAGGCAACACTGAGCCATTTCCATGACAGTTTTACCTTTAAACTGGACAAAGCCCTGTCATCATCCTTTGGTGAAAGCACAAAAGCTACATGCCAGAGCGTGCTCCAGAGCCAGATCTCATTCATTCATTCAAATGCTATCCTGTTTGCTCTTATGTCCTCAGTTCCGGCTCTGAGCACTTACTCTGTCCTCAGACTTAGACGCCTCTGTCTGGCTCCCATTTCTGCAGAGCTGGAAACATAGTGTCTTCTCCTCTGGCATTTGACATTCAGTGCTGCTGTACAGCCTCAGGTACATTCTTGGGCTTCGCCTACTCCTCTGAACTCAGTGTCTTCAATTGTCTTCAAGGTCACAACCCTGGCCTTGTATAACCCACGTCCTGCTCAGTTTTCTCTGCGAGGATGAGCCGAAATCCTCACCAACTCCTCTTGTTCTTGAGAGTGTGGATTTGAGTACCATTTATTCTCTGAGCCTCTTCCAACATCTTGGCTGCTCCCAGAGTCAGGAAATTTTTCTTGTAGTGAACTAAGTGTTTTGTTTTTTTTTCCAGTTGATGAGTAGGTTACTTTCTCTTGTTTTTCCATAAGAACAATGGAGAATGAAGGGGTGTGTTAGTGCTGATGCAAGTAGACCCCTCTTTGTTGCTTGCTAACTCTGCATTCTTCTTCCTAGATGGGAACAGCATTCTTCTTCCTAGATGGGTGCCGCCCCTCAGGTGCCCTTTGAGGGTGAAAGGGAGCCAGCAAAATCCTCTCTGGTCCTACTCTTACCTCCCACGTGGTATCATTTAAATAGTGACAACCACAGGAATCCCCATCCAGGAGAGAACTCCATTTAGAGGTGTGGTGCCCCAGGAATGTGTCCAGGGGAGACCATCCCACTGCATAGGTGTATGAGATGCTGCCCAAAGTGTCATACTTGAGGGCTGATTCATTGCTTCTTCCTAGTGAAGGTCTTTACTTCATTTGTTTTATGGCAAATATGAGAACACATGGCTGGAAAATTACTGCTACCCAGAAGCTGAGGGTAAGCAGACAAAGGACCTGAAGTACTAAAGATTCCATTACATACCATCCATGGAGTATGAGAGAGACCAGAGTAATTAACCACTGGCTTCCTAGTTCCATTTTCTTTTACCTTTTGCAAATGGGGTAACTTACCCCCATGAACCAGTGGGACCAATCAAGAGCATATAATGTGGGGGAAACTTTCCATCTCAAAAATTAATAGGAAAAATAGACAGTGGTGAAGGGAGGTCATGAAGAAATTATGTTTTTAGAAAGTTAGTTTATTTTACCAAAAATGCAATTGCTATCTGCTCATTACAGACCTTTTGGAAAATACAGAAAAATAAAAATAAAAAGGAAAATTTATCTATGAAGATAAATGGAGAAAACTTTAATCAGGTGTTAGCAACCATGATGGTTGTATTTTTTTTTTTGAATGACCACTTGATTTTTACCCACAAATATTATAGATTTTGTATCTAATCATACCTCCAACTTTGCACCAGTTTCTAGAAAACTCTGCAATGTTCATTTATGGGATAACTTAATTACTGAAATAATTAATAAATTATCCAACAAGGACCTCTGCTAGGCCTTGAGGATAGATCTGTGAGCAAAACAGATGTGAGGCTACCCATATACACACCATTGCTAGCTGGTGAGATCTGATGGATGTTTACAGTTATTAATATGACTCACTGAGTGTGTAGCTAGTACTGTGTTAGCACTGTGTGTGTGTGCCAGGACAATTTAATTCCTTCGATGTATGTGTATTCCTTCAGAATTTTTCCTTCTCCCCATTCCAAGGAGCTAACCCACACTAGTGTGCTGTTGCCTGTGAGTGAGGCTCCTCTTGCCAGAGGACACCTTCTCCCCTCATCTTTTGTGGGATTAGCATAATCTCTTGCAGAACATTGTGGCTGGGGTCCCAGAGGAGGAGGGGGGGAGAGGTGTGGTTGGGGGAGAGAGAGGTGGGAACTAAGAAAGCCAACAGCTTCTGTAGAACTGAAAAGGGGACAGAAGAGGCTGGTTGAGATCTGCATCCTTCTCACTGAGGGGAGCTGGAGGGGAAAAGCCTAATGGCACAGTGAAGAGAGGACTCCAGGTAACTGTGCTCCCAGCAACAGCTAAGGTCCCCCTTGCAAGAGAGGAACTGAGTCGCCCAAGTCAATGGACCATGAAGATGTTGACAGTGGACATCTGCTTGCTGACTAGTGTGGTGTGATGGCTGTGGGAGTCCAATATTTTGTGATTTATGAGATCTTTAGGGCCTTTGTAGAATTAATCTAAGCTGCTTTGATCACATACCAGTCTTAAATTCTCTTTGCAACATAACCGTAGCCAGCATAAATCACTACTGGATTAGAACAAAATCAAATTCAGGTCAAATGTTGCCACACAGCAATCACTGAAATAGCATTTATTAGCAAGCTCTTCCTACCATCTGCTCTTATACTATTGGCATAGCCCCAGTTCTCTGCCCTTTCAGATGCTTTGCCCACTACTTCATGTGCACGATTCACTTAATACAGATGTAATAGTATAACAGAGGCAGGACTGCAGTCCCTTTATAGTAGACATGAGGCATCCAGAATTTTCTAGACTAATAGCTCAACATGAATTATTTGTATGTCACATTTATGCACCACCCCTCTGTGTGCAGGCTAATGGCCTTGCTAGGTTCTTGTACTCAGTTCATGCAAAAATGGGGAGTATTTCTCAACTTTTTTAGGCACTCCTCATGGTTGGCCAATGAGAGCCTCTTTCTAGCATCTTTACGCAGAATAGTACTCCACTAGTGTTATCGATTGTATTAGTTTTCTATGGCTGCTGTAAGAAATTACCATACATGTGGTGACCTAGAACAACAGAAATTTATTCCCTTATGATTCTGGAGGCCAGAAGTCTGAAATCAAGGTGCTGGCAGGTCTGCACATCTTCTAGAGGCTCTAGGGACAATCTGTTTCTTGACTCTTCTGGCTTCTGGTGGCTGGTGGCATTCTTTGGCTTGTGGCCACATTACTCTAATCTCTGCCTTGATCTTGACACTGACTTCCTCACTTCTGTCTGCATAATTTCCTTCTGCTTCTTTTCTATAAGGAGAGTTGGCATTGGACTTAAGGTCCATCTGGATAATCCAGGATGACCTTTTTATTTCAAGATCTTTAATTTAATTATACCTGCAAAGACCATTTTTCCAAATAAAGTCACTTTCACAGGTTCTGGGGATTTAGACATGGACATATTTTTTGGATCACCATTCAACCCACTGCATCAATGAACCCCCTTTCTCATATTTAGGATGCTATACAGCAAATCCGCTATTTGTCTGTAGGTAACAGACAAATGAGCAGTAGCTACTTCTGGAGTGTGGCCTTTCTGATAAATACCAGCTGACCACCCCTAGAGTGTGACTTCATAATAGGGCAAGTGACGGTCTTTAGAGTGCAGTTTAAACTAATGAACATATATTTATATCACACCATCTAAAGTGGGAGTATTTTAAAGTAAATCATGGTGCCAAACAGGAGAAAACCCTAATAATGCTTATGATTGAATTTACCACTAACCTTTAAGATGGAGGTTTAGGGTTAGACTTACATTTATTGCAAGGGAATGAAGGAAATATTTCTTCCATCCTGGGTTGTGCTGGAAAATTCTTGCCGTATACACATTATCATAGTTAATTCTCACAGCAACACCAAGGTAAAAATGATTATATAGGTAAGGACACTGAGGCTAAGAGATACTAAAATTGTCACACTGATAGAGAGTATGGTTAAAACTTGGCTACATTTCTGCCTGATTCTAAAATCGGAACATCTTATTACATAGCTAGACTGCCTTCTCTGAGAAGGTCTAACCCACCTGGAAATACCTGCCCCAGCCCAGTTTCCAGTGGTTCTTGCAATTCCGCCCACTTTGACTAAGTTCCCCATGGGAGAGGGAACATTAATAAAGAGGAAGACAGAGGAAGAGGAGTACAAAGATAAGAAAGGGGCCAGGAGAGTGGTGGGGGTTCAGAAGGAATCCTCCAACTGTTTCTCAGCTGTTAAACAAGAGAGTTGAGGGAGTGGAGTGATGTCTTGGTTAGTCTGAGCTGCTGTAACTAAGAATGGGTGAATGGCTTATGAACAACAGAAATTTAATTCTCACAGTTCCGGAGACTGGACATCTGAGATCGGGGTTCTGGCATGGTTGGGTTCTGGCAAGAGCCCTTCTCCGTGTTGCAGACTGCGGAGAGCGGATGGAAGAAGCCAAGTCTGTCGTGACTCTCATAAGGACACTAACCCCACTCCTGAGGGTTCTGCCCCATAACCTCATGTAATCCCAATTACCTCCCAAAGGCTCCAAACATAAATTTTGGGGGGAACACAGACATTCAGTACATAACAAGTGACCAACAGTTTTATCAGAGCCTCCACCAACCTGCAGTATGGCAGACCCTATAGTCCTCCAGGGCATCAGAAGAGTCAGAACAGGCAGCACCAGGAATCCAGAGCAGTCTCCCTCTGGGTGTGTCCTAGCTGCCCTGAACCTGGAGTGACTTTGTCCCATTGGACCCATAATTATTCCCTAGCTCTCTGCCACTATATGGTCCTACTTAAGTTGTTGCAAACTCCTGTTGCCTCTGCTGGTTGACCCATTATCTATATGATAGATTGCATTATTGGCCTCAATTCTTCACTTTTCCCTGTTTCTATACCTATTGCCACATGAGTTTTTAGTTTCCCTCCCTAGAAGCATAATATTCCTCCATCCCATTGATATTGGGCTTAGCCATGTGACTTACTTTGGCTAATGGAATGTTGACATGTGATGTGAGCGAAGGCTCAAAATATGCTTATGCAACTGAGTTTATGCTCAGTTCTCAAAATATGCTTATGCAACCGAGTTTATGCTCAGTTCTCCTCAGTTCATTGCCACAAGAAGAACATAATCCAGGTGTATTAATGAGACATGGAGATGATATGGACTCAAACTTCTAGCAGTTGAAACCCAGCCAAGCTGAGCCCTACGTAGATCAGTTGATCCCTAGCTTAACTCACAGATATATGAGAATAACTAATCATTGTTTTAAGCTACTTTATTTTGGGATGGCTTGTCATACAGCATTATTGTGGCAAAAACTGACCGATACGATTTCAGAGGAAATTGTCATATCCACTACTTCTCACTACTGTCTTCACCTTCGCTGCTGCATTATTGTTTGGGGGTGCCAGCAGCCCTACTAGGAGTTAGAGCTGCAGGTGCTAAGGCAACTTCTCACCATGGAGCTGGATTCCTGAGGGGCACTATGCAGAGCTGAGCCCTCTATAGCACATCCAGACCCTGGAAGGGAAGGGGACGAGCTCCCTTCTCATCTTGTCCCATGCTATAACCACCCCCTCCTATGATCTCCTTAGGAGGGCCCCAGCCTCTGCTTGAAGCCAGGTTTCCAAAGGTGCACTTGTAACTCTAGAAAGCCCCCTCACTCCGTTGTAGACTCAGCATCTGCCCATCTGGTTATAGACATGGACATTTACAGCTTGACTTGAACCAGCCAATTTAAGTTGACCTCCATCCTTTCCACCTCTCTGACTGCCCACATCTAAGCCTTTGCTTCAAGCACTCTTGAGGGAATGATATCTTGACAGAGACGCTTTTGGGAGACAGAAAAGGAAACTGTCAAGCTAAATCCCTATAACTTCCATAATGAGCTGCCAGTAAGGCTGGATACCAGTGGTTTCTCTGGATGATGGGATTGTGGTTTTTTTTTTTTTTTTTTCCGAACAATTCTTCTTTCTCCTGTGTGTTTTCTAAACCTTCCAAATTGGGCATTTTTTTGAATCTGAAAAACAATAAATGCTGACGAAATCACTGAAGCAACCCCTACAGCTTTGAGTGAAGGCCTGCAGGCTGGGGTGAGGGGGGAACTCTGACAGTGGCCAGGGGTCAGTGCCCAGTGCTTTTAGCAGCAGTAATTGGTGACTGAGTCTAGCCCAGTCTGTCACTTGGTGTTGGCTTCCACTGAGGGTCAACACTCCAAACCTTAGCTGGGCAGCTTGCAAAGGACTCCTGTTAAGAGGTATGAGGGATGTGAGGACCCAGTGAGGGAGGATAACTGGATCAGCATAAATTAATCCATCCTACAGAGGTTTCTTGCTTTGTGTGGTAAATGGGTTTCCACAACATAGTGAGAATCACAATTCTAAATCAAAAAAACACTTTACATGTGCCAGGGGAGTTTGTTGAATAAAAAGCTCCTACTGTGAAGCCCTGGGTAAAGTGAATACTCTCTCTCCATTTTATCTTTGGCATAAATCTGGGTTTTTACTTAGGGTGTTTTGGGTTTCCATGAAAACCACATGAAAGGTATTCTGAAAAATCATATCGTGGAACTTTTGCAGAGGGTTAAAGGTCAGCATATCATCTTTAATTGCAAGGACAGCCTAGGCCCAGTTTAAGTCCCAGTCCTGGCGCTAACACTTTATATGTTTTTTAGATCTTATTCCTCCTGTCTGGAATGCTCTCCTCCTAGAAATGCACATGGCTCCCTCCCTCCAATCCTTCGAGCTTGTACTCAAATGCCACTCACCTTCTTAGAGAGGCCTTCCTCATCATCCCACTTAAAACTGTAACTCCACCACTCTTTTTCCCATTTGCTTGCTTGATTTTTCTGCATGGTACTTACCACCTTTTATCATACTGTATATTTTCCTGGTTTTGTTTCCTATCTGTGTCTCTCACTGGAATGTCAACAACACGGGACCAGGATTGTGGGTCACTCGTTCACTGCTCTAAAAAAAAGGCAGAGTCTGTGCCTCAACACATACTTGTCGAATGAGTTGAATGAGCGACCCTGGGCATGTTACTTAAATTTTCTGTGTGTCTGAAACTAAACTAGTGAAGTGGCAACCGCCCCTCAGCCTGAGAATGGGGGGAGTAGTAGTTGGTGAGGCCGGGACACCTTTCTGAGCAGTTCTCCTCTAGCTAAGGGGAAGGAGGCCGCTCTGCAGCTGCAGCCAATTCTTATCACAGGGAAGATGGCCTGGCATTGCCAGATTTTAAAGTTTTTTTTTTTAAAAGAAAAGCCAGGAAGCGAAAAAAAAAAAAATAAAGGGGTAAATCGCCTGGTTTTGAATTGTTGGTAACCAACTCATATTTTTACAAAAACCCTGTGTAGTTCAGATGAAACACATCTGTGAGAGAAGCCTGAAGGGTGGGCACCAGGACGGGATCTCTGGACTAGATTCTCTCCAACATTCTATTCTGTTCTTTCCTATTGTAAAATTCCATACTTCCATTACATTGTTTCCATCTTTCCAGCAGTAGTGGGAAGCACACAGACTAATAAAACTCAAACCAAATTATTTGACATGAATGGTAGAGACTAGGCCATAATAATTGTCTCCCCAATCTGACGGAGGAAAGTTTGCTCCCTAGAAAACCACTGGCTGCCTCTTTAATGAAATAGAGAAAATCAACACACAATGGGGAAAGACTGGTTCAAGTAGCAAGGCAACGGGACTCCCATCACGTTATTTTTCAGGTTTATAGGATGTGGAAGATTTCCTCCGTGCAAGATAACTCCGCTGGGCCCTAATTCTGGGTCACTTGGAAGAAAAAAAAATCACTACTTTTCCACTCTTTCACTCCGAAATTTCATTTTATGCAATGCATTTTATTCTCACACAATGATTTCCGCGTCTTTGCTGCTATTAACAATCCTTAAAGCATGTATTTGATAACTTGTGAAATGTCCCAGTGAGTCCATTGGGATCAGTTAAAGGACTGTGATGAAAGGATGGCTGAAACAAATAGGAAAATGTCCAACAAATGGAATTGCTCTGATGACCTTTAATTCCAGGACCACTGTGATGAATAATTCTCTTTTGCCAATTATATAGGTTGTAATTGGATCCCTTCTTGCTGCAGAATGAATTATTTTATGACTGTGATATGGTATACAATATGGAAATGTGGGCTTTGGGACTAATAAGTTGATCGGACAGAGTCAGACAAGAGGTGAGAGAGAGGAGGCAGGAAATGTTGGTATGTGCTAATGCAGAGGTAAAAAGGGTGTTGGGGGAAAGGGAGGGTAGAAGGGATGGGAGGTCAGAAAGAGCAGTCATTGTGGTGGGGGAGAATTGTTATGAAGGGACACAAAGAGCCTGGTTTTAGATTCACAAAGACCTGGGTATGATCATCAGCTCCATATCTTACTGGCTGTATGTGACTACGGGCAAGTCACTCAACTTCTCTGAGATGCAGTTTCATCATCTATAAAATAGGGCAAGTAAAACCTTTCTCCCAGGGTTGATATGAAACCAAATAAAATAACTTATGTGTGGTGCTAGGTATAGCATAAGGACATACCACCCACACCACCCAAGATCATGAGTCTTAGAATCTTTAATTATAAAATGGTAGCTGATGTTGAACTAGTCCGAGGGTATAAACTCAGATGCATACAGAGTTGAGACAGATAATGTAAATGAGTGAAGGTGGCCAGATATAAAAACTGCTATAGACTGAAAAATGGGGCTAGGGCCAACTAGAGCCTGTCAGCTCTGCTGAGTCTTCTTAGATCTTTAGCATTTTCCAGAATAGCCCCAACTCTGGTCTTAAGGTAAAACCTCCTGATTTATAAATGTGGGCATCTAACTGCTCTCTCCCATTTTTTAGAATGTATTATTTGGTCCACCCATGTGTATACTGGTTAAACAAAACTTGGGTCATTCCAACACATGGGCCACCATTTTCCAGCCTCTAAACAGAAGATTTGTAGAAGAATTGTTTATTGGGCCCTGAGTAAGTAATTCTGGGGCCAGATGACCAACAGAATATAATTTTGGCTCAGAACCTAAGCTTTGCCTGGAATTCACCAGAAATTCAGGAGACTTTATTGCTCCGAGGTCTGGGATTCAGAGAGGGTACATATTCTGGATTAGGGGCAGAACTGAAAATATCTGGACATACACCAAGTTTTCCATCCTCAACCAGTTGTTTCAGAATCTCCAGGGTGAAGCTTCTCGGGCAGACTTAATGATGTAGCCATATGGAAAGCTACTGTAACAAAACTTTCCAAAGGCAATCTATGATTAAATAGAATAATAATTCTACTTTATAAAAAACACAGATTTTGTGATAAAACAAGCAAATTTTATTTTCTAAAAACTTTATTTTGTGTCTTATAATTAGAAATTAGAAAACAATAAAAATATCTGCCCTCCTTTCCCACCTAATTTTTTTGTCAACATCTTCATTTGCATAAACACATTAACATTTATGTACTGTGAGTCCGATGTGTACAAATAAAACAATTTTGTTGTAGTTAGAGAATTACATTTACACTTCTAACAATTTTTAACTAAGGATATTGCATCTGGTAGATTAAACTTGGCCACAGATTAATTGAAGCACCTCTCATCAAGAGGTGGAGACTATTTCATTACTTTTGAAGCTGAGCTAGCTTTTTGACTTGCTTTTCTTTTTTTAAATTGAGATATAATTGACATATAACATTGCATTTGTTTCAGATGTACCACATAATGATACACACACACACACACACACACACACACACACACACACACACACAGAGTGAAATGATTACCACAATAAATTCAGTTAACATCTATCACCATACATAGTTACAAATTAGTTTTACTTGTGATGGGAACTTTTAAGATCTACTATCTTAGCAACTTTCAAGTATAAAATACAGTATTGATAACTATAGTCACCATGCTCTACATTACATCTCAAGGACTTAGCCTTCTTATAAGTGTAAGCCTTCTTACAAGCCTCCCTCCTACAGCAACCACCAATCTGTTCTCTGTATGTATGAGGACCCCTCACCTCCTGGCTTAACATAACGCCCACGAGCTTCATCCATGTTGTCACAAGTGGCAGAATTTCCTTCTTTTATTTCTGTCTATATCTCTATCTATAGATACCTCACATTTTCTTGTGCCCTATGGACACAGGCTGTTTCCATGTCTTGGCTATTATAAATAATACTGCAATGAACATGGGGGTACAGATATCTTTTTGAAATAGCGATTTCATTTTCTTTGGATAAATGCCCAGAAGTGGAATATTGGATCATATGGTAGTTCTATTTATAATTTTTTGAGGAAAGCTTCATGCTTTTCCATAGTGGCTGCACCAATTTACATTCCCACCAATAGGGCACAAGAATTTCTTTTTCTCCACATCCTCACCGACACTTGTTATTACTTGTCTTTCTAATAATAGACATCCTAACAGGTGTGAGATGATATCTCACTGTGGTTTTGATTTGCATTTCCATGATGATTAGTGATACTGAGTACTTTTCTATGTACCTGTTGGCTATTTTTGCCTTCTATGGAAAAGTATCTATTCTGATCTTCTGCCCATGTTTTAACTGGATTTTTTTTTCTATTGAATTGTGTGAGTTTTTAAATATATTCTATATATTAACCCCTTATCAGATGTATGACTTGAAAATATTTTCTCCCTTTCATTAGGTTGCTTTTTCATTTTGTTAATGGTTTCCTTTGTCATGCAGAAACTTTAAAATTTGATATAGTCCCACTTGTTTATTTTGCTTTTGTTGCCAAGACTAACATCAAGGAGCTTACCACCCAGGTTTTCTTCTAGAAGTTTTATGTCTTCAGGTCTTATGTTCAGGTATTTAATACATTCTGAGTTGATTTTTTTGTCTTTATTGAAATATAATAGGAAGTTGCTTATATTTACATTGTACAATTCATTGAGTCTTTTTTTTCAATTCTAGTTGGCATATAATAATATATTAATTTCAGTTGTACAGCATAGTGATCAGAGACCCACATGATTCGCAAAGTGATCACCCCACTAAATCTAGTACCCTGCTTCTCCCTTACATATTTATTACATTATTAACCACATTCCTCATGCTATACTCTACATCTCCATGTCTATTCTGCAACAATCCATTTGTACCTCTTAATCCCTTTGCCCTTTTTTTGTTCCCCCTCCTCCCAACTCACCTCCCATCTAGTATCCCTCTAAATATTCTCTGTGTCTGTGAGTTTATTTCTGCTTTTGTGGTTGTTGTTGTTGATTTTGTTTTTTAGATTCCACATGTACATGAAATCACGCGATATTTGTCTTTCTCTATCCAACCCACTTCATTCAGCCCAATATCCTCTAGGTCCATCAAGGCAATATTTTTTTCCATTCCCTTCCTTTTAGTTTGTGTGTGTCTTTTAATCTGAAGTGAGTCTCTTGTAGGCAACATATGTAGGAATATTGCTTTTTTATCGATAGGAATGTAGTTATTACCATTCCTTATTCCTGTTTTTGATACTTGTTTTTTCTTCTTAAAGAAGTCCCTCCAACATTTCCTGTAATGCTGGCTTGGTGCTGATAAATTCCTTTAGCTTATTTTTGCCTGGGAAGCTCTTTATCTGTCCTTCATTTCTAAAAGATAGCTTTGCTGGATAAAGAATTCTTGGTTAAGATCCTAGGTTTTCATCATGTTAAATATTTTATGCCAAGCCATTCTGTCCTGCATGGTTTCTTTTTAGAAATCATCTGCTAGTCTTCTGGGTGCTCTCTTATAGGTAACTAACTGCTTTTCTCTTGCTGCTTTTAAGATTCTCTCTTTGTATTTAACCCTTGGCATTTTAATTATGATGTGTCTTGGTGGGGGCCACTTTGGGTTCCTGGTTTTTGGGATTCTCTGAGCTTCCTGAGGTTTTATGTCTATTTCTTTCACCAAGTTAGGGAAGTTTTCCATCATTATTTCTTTGAATAGTTCTTCAGCGTCTTATTTTCCTTCAGGTACCCTATAACATGGATATTTTTACCTTTAGAAATGTCCCATAGGCATCTTAAATTATTATTATAATGTTGGCTTCTTTTTTCTTGCCATTCTGAGTGTCCTTGGCTTTCCCATTCTCTATATAGGTCGTTTGATCCTTTTCTTTATTAACGATGTTTAATAAAGTTAATAAATATACTTCTCATCTCAGATAATGTGTACATTTAATATACTTCTCATCTCAGATAATGTGTTCTTCATTTCTGACCGGTTCCCTTTTATAATTTCTATTTCCATTATTATGATTTTTATCTCTTTGTTGAAGTTCTCCCTGAATTTATCTATACTTCCCAAAAGTTCATTGAGCATCCTTATAACCAGTGTCTTGAACTCTGCATCTTTTAGATTGCATGACTCCATTATATCTGGATCTCTGTTCTGTTCTCTCATATGGTTTCTGCTTCTTTGTCTTCCCATTTTGGCTGCCTTTCCGTATCTGTTTCTATGAACTAAGCAAAGTTCCTAAGTCTCCCGGTCTTATTAGTGTGGATTTGTGTGGTAGGTGTCCAGTGGCATAGTCTTGAGAGGGGTTCAGCTGCAGGTCAAATTTAACCCAAGCCTGTGCCCCTCCAGGGCCACCTGTTAAGATTCAGCAAACAATCCAGAGATGCTGTGCTTATAGTTGCCTCAAAAGGCCACACCAGAAACCAAGGCCAGCTGCCTCTAGTGTGAGTCTAGGCACTGCTCAGCAAAGAGCAACTGACTCGTGGAGGATACATCTGGATGTGGCTTGGGTGGGGCCATGAGTTGGGAAGGTGGAGTTTCAGGGAATCCTCTGGGGAGAGCGACCTCTGTCATCCAGTTTGATGATGTCTCAGCTATGGTGGTGCTGAGTCTGTACACTGGGTGGGAAAGGGCTCAACAGAGGAACAATGGATACCTCGGGCACTTCTGTATAGAGCGAGTCTCACCTTGGCCCTCACTCCGACAACTCAGTGTCCTCCCGTAAGTCTTTGGTGCTCCCTGCCTAGCTGAACTGGCGCTGGTGTGTGAAGAGAGCACTTCCGTCACCACGAAAGTCTACTCAGCAGGCACGGACCCTTTAAGAGGCACCTGCCGCTGCTGCTGCTGCAGCCTCTGTCCCACTCAGCCACTCAGGCTGGGGAGCCTCATGTTCTCACCCTGTCCTACCTTCTGCCATTGCAGGGTGATTTCTTAGTCCTCTCCCTAGTTGTACAGCTTGTTCATCTAGATCCCAGGTGATTTTCCTTGCTGTTTCCTCCTCGTTTCTGTGACACTTTGATTTCGTCACTGGAGGATGAACTGAGCCTCTATCATCTACGCCATTTTTTCTTTTCCAGAGTCTGAGTTGATTTTTATGTATATTGTGAGATAGTGGTCTAGTTTCATTCTTTTGTGTGTGGCTGTCTCATTTGCCCAACACCATTTATTGAAGCGACTATGCTTTGCCCATTGTATATTCTTGGCTCTTTTGTCATAAATTAATTAACCATATAGACATAGGTTTATTACTTATTAGTGTGGTTTTGTGTGGTAGGTGTCCAGTCTTGATTTTGTTTCTTGATCTCTGTCTGTTTTTATGCCACTACCATAATGTTTGGTTATTATAACTTTGTAGTATAGTTTGAAATCAGAAAGTGTGTTGCCTCCAGCTTTGTTCTTCTTTCTTGAGATTGCCTTGGCTATTTAGAGTCTTCTATACAAATTTTAGAATTGTTTATTCTGTTTTTTTTTTTTTAAATGCCATTGAAATTTTGATAGAGATTGTATTGAATCTATAGATTGCTTTAGGAAGTATGGACATTTTAACAATATTAATTCTTTCAATCCATGAACATAGACTATCTTTCCATCTATTTGTGTCTTCTTCAATTTCTTTAAATGGTATCTTATATTTTCAGTGTGTAGGTCTTTCACCTCCTTTGACTAATAGAATGCAATAAAAGTTATATGTGACTTCTGTGCTTAGGCCACTTTGCAGCTTCCATTCTTACTCTCTTGAAATTTAGCTGCCATGTGCAGAAGCTGAGAACTCCTGCTGGAGAAGCTATGGAGGAGAACTGCATTGTTCTCACTGACAGGTCAACTGTCAGACATATGAGTGAGGCTGTTCAGGGTCAGCCAGTCTCCAGCTGACCTGTCAACTGAGCTGTGCAGTTAACAGACTGCAAATGCAAAATGTGCTCAACTGACACCATAAGGAGCAGACTCGGGCTGCCCAGCTGAACCCAGCCCAACTTACTGACTTATAGAATTGTGAGCAAATAAATAATTGTTGTTCTAAGCTATTAAGTTTTGTGGTCATTGTGACACAGCAGTAGATATCTGATATACTTTGGCTATCTTTTAGACATTTCTTTAATCACAGAGGTGCTTTCAGAAAGTTGGGCAGATTCATTATTTTCTAGGAGGCCCAGAAGTTGGTGAAATATTTCAAAAGTAGTTCTTAAGGCCAAGATATTATTTATGCATTGAAAGACATCTGAAGGAGGCGGGGAAGGTCTGAGGACTGGGAATAATGTTGGGCTCTCTGGATAGAATTAGGTAGGATGTTTTCAGCTGTAAATGTGAGAATATGCAAGTAAATTTTTTTTTTTGAAAAAATGCGGACACTTAATATGTCACTTAAAAAGTCAGGAAGTAAGTGAATTCAGGGTTCAGTGCAGTAGTTCAACTTCCCAGGCTCTCTTTTTCTGCTCTGCTATCCCTAGTGAATCAAGAGTGTTTCTTTTTATGATATCGAGATGGCTGCTGCAGCTCCAAATTGTCTTACAATGACATCCTCAAAAGGAAGGGAAGGTGAAGAAAACTTCTCCTGGGTGGTTCATTTTATGAAGGAAGGAAATCTTTTCCTGTGAGTTTCTCAGTAGACTTTTTCCCATGCTTCATTGGCCACAATGGGATCACTTGGCCACCCTGCTGCAAGGCAGACTGGGAAAGTAGCTATCTGGTATTTACAGTCTCTGTTGTGGGAGGTGAACTCTGCCTGCAGAGGGGAGTAGTGATGGCAGTTGGGAAAAAAACGAAAAGGCAGAGACAAGGCTTTTCCCTTTTACAGGAGACAAGCACAGAGAAGATTGAATGTTCCAGGGTTCTGAGGTTGTGTTATCAAGCCAGAGGACCACTTGGGCTACATACCATATATAATATACAAAACACAGAAATGTGTCCCCAAATTATTCTAGGTCTTATATCTGAAAAATGACCTAAAAATATTTCATCATTTTAATACTTCAAGACATAGATATTTCATAGCTATTTGCCTTTTATATGAAATGTTTATTCTGAAGTCGTAGAAATGTTTGCTCTTGTAGTAGATAAGCATTGAGAGTTTGAGGAACTGGCTGATCACATTAGTGGAATGTGGGGTGATGCCACAGTCTGGAGTGAAGACTTCCTCTTAATCCTTTGTGTCTTCATGACAGAGACAGTCAGAGACAATGGGAGCCTTCTATGTAGGATGCTTTGGGAGGTTGGATGAAAACCAAGATGGTGGCCAAATTGATCTTTATACTTGAACCAGTTAGAGAGGAAGATAATTTTCTGCATCTTAAAAAACACCTCCTGCTTCAGGCTGGCTGATAATGGAGTTGACAGTGGGTTTGGAACATTCTTTATTTCTGCTAATTGTTGCATTCCTTATTTCTGTTAGACCTGCTTGAGGCTGGCAGGGTGTCAGTAGTCCTTCTGGACTGGCATGAGACTTGACCTCTTCAAACCATGTCCTCTTCCTAGCATCAGGCAATTAATTGCCCTTGTTATTTTAAAAGTCAGTTGGTAAAGCTTCACAAATCACCTGTTACATTTGACCAGTTATATTGTACACCTATGGCAATTTATTTACCTTTTTCTCCATCTTACTTTTTAATCCCTTGAAATTCTCAGTTTGGACTCTCTCCTGACAGCTTTGTACGTGACAACATTTGGAATCATCCTAATGGGCTCCCCAGATAGCGTGTAGCTAGGGATCCGAAAGTCCAGACCTACGGGATGTTAGCAGCCAACTAAGGCCTGGTTGGGAACAGAGAAAGTACCCAGCTTGACGTCTGTGGCCAACCTAATGGTTTGCTTAAAAAAAAATTCTCTCTTATTAACATTGAAATATAGACTAGTAAGAAATTAAAATAAAAATAAATTATACCTGTAGTTCTCAGCAATAACTGTCCCTTCTATTTTGGTGAATATCCTTCCAATTTTTTTTGTATATATTTACAAAAATGAAATCACACTGGACATACCGTTCTGTGAGATTTTTCATTTAATGCTACCTCATGAACATATTCCATAAATGTTTTTCTCATGAACACTTAAGTAGTTTTTAATGGGGTTTTTACAATGGTTATGTCATAATGTATTTAATTAATCTTTTATTTTTAGACATTTACAGTGTTTCTATTTTTTTTCTATTGTAAGCAAATACTTGGGTACATTGGTGATTATATTTTTAGACTAAACTCTCTGAAGTGGAATCAACGCTTTGCCAATAAACTGCCGGCTGGTATTGGCATAGAAATGCAGTGAAGCAGTGTGTGTGTGTGGCACTTGGCCAAGTGCTAACCATTTAGGGGTATTTGTTATGGGGTATACACTAGCGATGTTGGGCACAAAATTTTTCAATGAGGTCAGTTTAAATAGTCAAAATTCAATAAATAGGGGCTACGTATGTTTTTAAAGTAAATTCTGCTAAATTAATTTCTGTTTAGTGACAAATACCTACTGGGTCTTGGCTTTGGACTATGGTGACCAGCAGAAAAAAAGTCATAAAGTCAAATATAGATTTTTTTCCTGATAGTCTCATATGCATACACATAGAAAAAAGCAGGAGAAGCCATCTGTTATAGGAGCAAGAGCAGAGAGATTTAATGTTCAGAAGGATAACTTGGTCACATTTGTGGTCACAAATCCAGCCTCTGTTTTGCAATTTTAAGATCATAATTTAGGATCCATGAATATAAAAAGTTGGTAATTTAATAAAATACAAACTTTGCCAAAGTGGTGGTGAGTTCTGGTCCTAATTATTACTTTGTTGGAATGTCGTTCTTCGTCATCTTTCAAACTTGAACCTCTGTTTGCTTTCTATGCTCTTTAACTCTTCCATGTGTGGAAATGGAATATGTAATTTAGTAAGATTTTCTGGTTAGGCCCTTGGGACATTTAATAGAAAGGGATAAATTAAATTAATAATTAGTCTAGGTCTTTGGGAAGTTTTAAACCTACAGAGTGATAACTGTGGTGGTTAATAGTAACTTTTAAATTTCTCTTCAGTACTTTTCAAAGCATGTGTGTACACACACACACACACACACACACACACACACACACACACGGTGTACTTTCTCGCCCTCCTCTCATCTCGAACTCTCAGGAAGATTTAAGGGACATGCAGTAATGACAGGCGTACAGACGCTGAAGCCAGACAAGCCCAGCTCTGAGTCCTGCTTTGCTGTCTTCTGGCTGTGGAGCCTTGGGTGAGTCATTTAATTCCTCTGAGCCTCAGCTTCTTTATCTGTCAAATGAATATTTTATTCGTTTCTTTGTTGTAATAAATGAAACTGACTCTTATTAAGCCAGGAAAAGGTTCAGAAGAAACCTAATGGAAGAAAGAGCTAAAACACAAACCTTGAGAAGGACTGGCTAGGGGATTCAGCCCAGGGACTTGCCCTGGGCTCTAACCTATCTCCACTCAAGTCAGGTTCCCAGGAAGAGTAACCTGATTGGCTGGGATTGAGTCACATATCCTCCTCAGTCCTTCTGCTCCCCAGGGGTGTAATACTGGTCAGTTTGATTGGCAGTTCCACTAGAGTCATGTGAAATGGGGAGAGGGCACTTCCTCAACACAAAACGGGATGGGGACTATTACCAGAGGGAAGGTATTGTGTTCATATGCGGGAACCCTGAATACCACCTCCCAGCGCTTAGTAAAATTCCAGACACTGTACCCAAAGTCCTGGTACATAGTATGTGCTCAGTAAACAACAGCGATTGTGATTATTATTGCTGCCAAGATTACCCATGGGTTTAGTATGAGAGCAAGGGTAAGAATGAAGTTATTTCTCTTTTCTTTTGAGTCCAGGCATTCTCGACACCACATGTGACTAAAATGCAGATTTCCTGGGTCTCTTCTCAGATTGGGTCAGACTCTCTGTGGTCGCTGGTCCTACGGCCACTTCCTTTTTAACAAGTAACCCAGGTGATTCCTTTGCGCACTCAGTTTTGAGACCCAGAGTCCTTGGTAATTAGGTGGGAAAGTTCGACTATCTGCTCAAGACTCATTTTGGAAAGGAGAGATTTTTTTTTCATCTTCCATAGCTGTGGAAGATGTGTGTTTTGCTTAAGGGGTAAAACAAATTAATCAGTCGGACTGGTCTTTAAGCTGTCCTCTCAACCCTGACTGCCCATTGGAATCACCTGGAGAGCACTAATAACACACCAGTACTCAGGACCCATGCGGATTGCTCGGGCACGACTAGGTCACGTGGGTAACCAGGTGTTTTCAATGCACGGCTAGGCTGGGAACTACGGAAATTGTTTTTTACATCCACTCTGGGAGCCCAGTGTCCTCACCCTCTTCGAAGATAGCTAAGGATGTGTAGAACTTTCTGGTTTTAGAGCATTCTTTCTTTGATTACCTCATTTTATCCTTACAGTGACCCAGGCCTCAGGCAGGTCGGGTTAGGTAGTCATCTGCTCTGGATTTTGGAGACGAAGGAAAGGAACTGATCACTCTGAAAGAGTCATTGACTAGTGATTCCACCAAAGTCACACAGCTTAGAAAAGGCAGAGGGTGTTCTTCCAGCTCCAGGCTCACATCTCTGTCCAAGTCTCTCTTGAAAACTGACATTCAGATAGTCCAAGCTTTCTTTCAGTTACAGTTTCAAGGAAACCCAAAGGTGAGCCCAAAGCCCTTCATAAGAGAGCTTATGTGAAAAACATCCTTCGGGGCCTTAAGCACTTTCTGGGAGGTCTTTTAAGTCATCTCTGTCCCTCATGCTTTGATTTAGCTACCAGTTCTGAATGTTGTGCCTTCTGGGGTTTAGAGAAGTGAGGGCTCTGATTACAACTGCAGTGTCCATGCCAACATCCTGTGGGGTGGGCTCATCTTCTGAAAGAACATTCCCAAATGAGCTGTCAACTCTGCTACAATAGGAGTCTGCCTTAGATTTGTTTCCCCTCCACACAGCACTGAGCAGAGAGCTCAACTCAGTACATACTTGATGATCAGACACCGACACAGACGGATGCTCATCCTTTGACTTCCCCAGCATCTGCTGCCTCTGGACTCCTTTTTTATGTTATTTTAATTTTTTATTTTTTTATAAAATGAATCTATCATCACCGAAGTACATAAAGCAGCACAGAAAAGGAGAAGTAAAAAGGAAAGAATCACTTGTAGTAATGACAAGTGTTTATGATAGACACTATGTGCCTAATAAACTTTGTTTTATTCAATCTACACAATAGTCAACACTACCCATGACTACTCTCAAAGCCTGAACTCTTACCCATGATCCACCTTCCTAGACACAACCGCCAGGAAAATGGGCAGCCCTCCTTAAAGCTTGTGGCACTTTCTTCTGACCTCTTTCCTGCATTTGCACCTATGCAAACTCTTGCTGCTCCCTGAAGGAGCAGGCGTTTCAAATCTCTGGGTCTTTGCTCCGCTGGGCTTGACATGGAGAATAGTTCCCCGTTCTGCTTATCTGGTCATTTTTGGCTCTGCTATCAAGGTGCAGCCCAAAGGAAACCTCTCTGTTATGGGCTGAATGGTGTCTTCCCAAATTCATATGTTGAATCCCTAACCCCCCAGTACCTCAGAATGTGACTGAATTTGGAGATAAGATCTTTAAAGAGGTGATTAAATTAAAAAGAAGCTGTTAGTGTGGGCCCTAATCCAATCTCACTGGTGTCCTTATAAGAAGAGGAAAGTTGGATATATATAGAGATGCCATGACTTCATCCACAGAGAGGAAAGGCTGTGTGAGGATACCGTGAGAAGATAGCCATCTGCAAACCAAGGAGAGAGGCTGCAGGATAAACAAAATATCTGACGACTCCTTGATCTTGGACTCTAGCTTCTAGAACAGTGAGGAAATAAATTTCTGTTATTTAAGCCACCCTGCTTGTGGTATTTTGTTATGGAAAACTCATATGCTTTCTAAAACTTTTCCTGACACCAGCCCCACCTCCCACCTTGGTGTTCTTACCAGGTCTCCTTTATTAAAACTGTTTTCCCGTTTGTCATCCTCTCTGGGCTACATGTTCCTTGAGGGCCACGCCTGGCTTATTTCTGCATGTTTATCATCTAGCCCAGTGCTGAGCGCATTCTCTGCTTGGGAAAAGGTATCTAAATGAATGAATGACTAACCTGCTGCTTTGACTTTTGCCTGGTGTCCTGGGCTCCAGTCAGGGTCCAACAACTGCCTGTGGGTAGATTGATTCTTCACGGAAGTTCAGGGAAGGGGTGAGGGACTTCAGAGGTGGAGAGGGGTCAGGCAGATGGGCAGGACCCAGGGAGTGGTGGTCATTCAGTCCCCCACCTGCCGGACTTCCTCTTGCTGCTCACATGCCTTGGGATAGTCCTGTGCTTTGCAGCCTCCAGGCCTTGGACCCTGGCATTCAGCCCCCTTTTCAGTCTTTTGGCCACTTAATCATGTATAGAAAATGTGACTTCCCCGAAGGCCTGATGTGTGGTCTTCTCAAGTCTGTTTCCCCACCCCAATTCTTGGAAGTCCCTTTGGAAGGTCTGACAGATGGGTCTTCCGTTCCCACCCTTCCAGCTGGATAGACTTAGGAAACAGAAGGAGTTTTCTGAGAACAGACCGGGGAGGAGGAGCTAGCAGGAGTGACAAAGGCATAAGTTGGGGCTTTCTATGCCCTGTACTTGCTGACCAAGCAGGGCTCTAAGCTGCTCCAAAGTGCCCTGTTGGTAGTAGTAGAAGCAGAAAAGATTTGCTAACAGTGCGGCATTTACACATAAGCTGGTCCCTTTCTGGGATTCAGCCCTGATGGTAGAAGGACGCTTTGTATAAGGAAACCTTCTGGAGGGAACTGTTCTAAGTGAGAAAGAAGCCAGCCAGACAAGACTGGCCTAAGATCAAAGCTATGGGCCTCAGAGGGTGGGCTGAGTTGAGGACAGGCTGGATCTAACTTCTGGGTCAGTGCCATGTACAAGGCAATAGGGAGCAGGCAGGCTTGGCATGACGCCGGAGGAGGAGAGCATTCCCCCTTGCCCATTCTCAGGACCTGGCCTCTTGGACACGCTGGTATCCCCTGCAGCTCTGAGAAGGTGTCAGAAGTTGGCAGCAGCAGTATGTAGTGGCCAGCAGAATTGGAGGAGCTCCCTGGAGAGTGAGTGGTGGCCTTGTAGGCCGGGCTAGCTTCTCTAGTGGGCTCAGTGCCTGGGGCCCAGGACACTTATAGGGGTCACAATAATGTTTTGCTTTATTTTAAAATCAGAAGAAAAAACATGAACTTTTAAGACAAAAGGTTACATGTAGTGTGATTCCATTGATAGGAAATGTCTAAAATAGGCAAATCCAAAGAGACAGAAGGTATATTAGTGGTTGCCAGGTGGTGGGGAGAAGGAGAAGAGGAGTGACCGCTAATGGGTTCAGGGTCTCTTTTTGGGGTAATTAAAAGAATTAGATAGCAGTGAAGGTTACACAAGTTTGTGAGTATACTAAAAACTACTGAATTATAAAATGGTCTGTTTTATGGCATATGGTTTATATCTCAATAAAGCTATTATCTTTTTAAAGGTACAAGTGTCAGGGGCAGGGAAAAAGGAAGAAAATCAAGAATAATAGTATAATACATAATCTTGAACCAAATGAATAAGAAATATGTTTACACAGGAAAAATAAGATGAGATTAGACAAAACTAAATTTGGATAACAGGTTTCATCTGGTGTACTAACTCTGTTGGGGGCTTTTTAGAATGCTGAGCTAAAGAGAATTTTGAAGCTGCATTTAGATTCAAAAAGAGTGAGCAGTGCAATCGATTAGTGATGGCTGCTCTGGGCACAGGAGGTGAAGGTGAAGGTACAGGTGGCAAGTACTTGTTGATCCTGTCTGCACGATCTCTGTGGTCCCTCTCGGCTTTCGCACTCCTAGACCTGAGACACTCTTACGAACAGGGAAGGGAACTGTGGGCAAAAGGGATCTGGATCATAAGAGGAGGGAGAACAAATAAGGCTAAGGCTTTTTTACATCTAATGTCCACTCTTCTCCATCGACATCTGTCAGAGTTGCCTGAATTTCTTTCCCATGACAGCTTCATTCTTGTGATAGCCAACTCCCCTGAGAACCCCCTGCCCCCAGTAAGTAACAGTTCCAATGGACAACTGTTAACCAGCTCTGTGCAGGTCAGCAGTCACACCACCTTTTTTCTACACCCCCTGCCCCCCACCCGGCACCTAATTTTATCCAAAAGATAGATAACTCTCCCTGTTGCAAAGGATTTAGATAAACCCCTCCTGGCACAGACCCTATCATTAAAATATGTGCATTGTAAAAATTTGTGCTTCCTTGGCACTCTTCTCTTTTTCCAGTGGGGCTTAGCAATTAACATCCCTCTCACTTTTCAGAGTGTGTCAAGAGACTTGCCCTGGGCAGCAAAGAAAAATACATTTGTCATTGGACTGACAGCCACCGCCGTCAAAGCCATTTTTATCCAGTGGCATTGGAGCTGGCCTTATCCCTTCTGGGAAAAATAATGAATATTAGAGGTTCTGTTTACAAATATGCACCTTTTGCTGATTTCTCTCACTGCTCAGCAATTTTTCAACAGGACAGCTTTCTTGGAAACACAGTCCAGGGCCAAAAGATGATAAAATGTGGAATCCAGAGAGATGCCTGAGGCTCTGTTTGTTTAACAGGGGAATTGGGCATAGACTCTGAAAGGTCATCTTCCAGAAGCCAAGTTGCCCCATGTGCTGGTCTGCAAGGAGGCTCCCCAGTTAAACAATCAGGTCTAAAAGTGCTCTTCCCCTTCTTTACCTGCTTCCCTAAAGGCCGCCCTCTAGGTCAGGTTTACAAACCCTCTACTGACCTTTATGTAAGCAAATCTTGAACTCACTGATCCTCAAGAAACTTCCTAGAAAGAGCCAGATGTGTGAGGCTCATTTTCCCCATCCCTTTGCTCTTTGAAGGTAAACCCACTTTCCCTCCTGAGTTGCTAGTATGCTTAGCTGTCAGTCCACAAGTGAAATCGATCAGTGTTGGTTTCAGGCTAAGCAAAGAAAACGGCCCCAACGATATAGTCCACAGATTTTTCCAATTCCATTTGCTCTTCTTTACATTATCTATGATATTTTTTTTAGGGCTTATCATCTCTACAAGATTGTCTAAAGAGCCTCATGGCAGGTGATAATAGTCACTCCGGGCTTTCTAAAGTTGACTTGTGACTTTCTAAACCGAACTCAGAGTTTGCTATAGCTGAGCTGCTTTTGTTTAAGAACCAAATACTCCCCTTGCAGGAGGCACATGATATGGTGGGAAATGCCAGACACACGTACTTGGGCGTGATTCCTTGGCTCTTACTCTCCCATGCTGTGTGACTTCTGTAAACCATTTGTCTTTTCTATACAGCCCCGGTTTCCACATCTGTGAAATGGGGAGGCCTGCTTTACAGGCAGGCAGCAGCATATCTAGCTGTGTCCAGACAAACAGAGAAAGGAGGCTGAATAAAAAATTAGCAATCGTTACTATTTTCATTTCTAAAGGCCACCCTAACCTGGTGTTAAAATAAGGATACTTTGAATTCAGTAACTCATATTTCTATGGCTCTCACTTGGACCTGCCATTTCAGGACCCACTGCCTAGTAAAGCCCTCTGAAATGGTTTCTGGAAGCTCCTAAGAGGCGTTCTTGTGTGTTTCCAAGCAGGGCTGAGCAGCCACCTGTTCCTTTCTCTCATTTGATGTGCTCTACCAAGCCTATGATGCTGGTGGGTCTGCTTGAGGGACCACCTCCCAGTGGGACAGTCAGCCCATACCCCCAGCAGGTCTACAGAAAGCTTTTGTTGGTCTCTTTTTCCATTTAAAAATGTATATTAAAAGTTATACTTTATGACACTTAGTAAAATAAGGATATAATTCAAGCTGGATTAAAAATTAAAATATTTCTTCAACTCTGTAAGTTCTTTATTTTTTGAGGTGAATTCACATAACATAAAATTAGCCATTTTAAAGTATATACTTTAGTGGCATTTAGTACATTTGCAATGTTGTGCAACCATCATCTCTCTCTGGTTCCAAAACATTTTCATCATTCTCAAAGGAGACCATGTATCCATGAAACAGTCAGTCTCAATTCCTTCTTTCACTTAGCATAATGTCTTTAAGTTTCATCCATGTCGTGGCATGTACTTCCTTCCTTTGAAGGCTAATATTCCATTGCATGGATATACCACGTTTTGATATCCATTCATTGGTTGATGGACTTTGTGTTCTTTTCACTCTTTGCCTATTATGAATAACGCTGCTATGAACATTTGTATACAAGTTTTTGTCTGAAAATTTGTTTTCATTTCTCTTGGGTATATACCTAGGAGTAGAATTGGTGCATCATATGTGACTGTAAAATTAACTTTTTGAGGAATTGCCACTGTTTTCCAAAGCAGTCACACGCCTTTACATTCTCACCAGCAGTGTATGAGAGTTCTAATTTCTCCATACCCTTGCCAACACATGTTATTGTCTGTGTTTTTATTACAGGCATCATAATGGGTGTGAAGGGGCATCCATCTTATTTTAAGGATGAATCAATTGAAGACCAGAGTGTACATGTAACCTGTATAGCCTCATGTGTTGCAGAGTTAGGCTCTGGACAGCAAATCTCTTTAACTCCCAATTTGATGCTTGTTCCCATCAGACCAAATGTCCTTTCTCTTCCCCATTAAGAGAAAAGCAAAGTCAGACAAGGACAGCGATGCTAGAATAGAGCCAGGCCCCTTTCGCTGGTTATTATAACCCCAGAAGCTCACCAGGAGTGGAGAATAGCAGCAGTGGGCCTTGGGTGGAAGCGAGGTGGTCTTCCCGCCCAGCTAGCAGTCTGCCTGGAATTTGCCTAGGCCTTTGCAGGGCTAACTTTACTTTCTTTTTGACGGGAGAATGCTTTAGCAATAACATGTCTGCTTCACCTACACATCTATTGAGAATCTATCAGATGGTAGTCATAGTTTTATAAATTGGAAGCACAAAGATAAATAAGATATAGCTTGAACCTAACATATTTATATTTTATCTCTATTATTCTATTGAGTCTTAACAATAGGGGTAGGTGTAGGGCATTAAGGGAATGCACCAACCCAGTCTGAAAAATGAGAACAAGAGCTGAGTCTTGAAGGACTCGGAGTGGTGGTAGGAAGCTTGCTAGGCCTGCTCTGCACACAGAAGTAGGTGGATTGTGCAAGAGCTTCTCTGGAGGGGTGACAACAGCTAGAAAGTCAAGAAGAATATTTAATAGCCCAGAGCTGAGGCTGTTTGGACAGATCTATGCAGAGCTGAGAAACCATTCTCAGGGGTGACACAATTAGTTTTGTAGGCAACTCAGTGCATACAGTCCAAGGTGAGGAATTTTGCACAAGTGGTCAGAGGAGAAGTGAGAAAGGCAACCATTGACTAGCTGAGCATGTAATATTCACAGCCTCTAAGCAAGTTTTGTCCTTGAGTGTGTATGGTATAGAAACTGCTGGGGCATGAGGCTGGCATTGCTGTCACACCTCCCCCGCACACAATGTGACTATTGTTTTCACTTATGAAGGAAATAGTAGGTCCCCAAACAACCATACAGATAAAGAAAAACATGTTTATATTCATCTTTTCCGTCTTGGTTTGTGTAAAGTACCTCTTTTTCATACTTGCCTTTGGCTATGTGGTTACTGCCAAGGCAAGGCTTACCAAAACGGTGAAACAGGTGAGGTTTCTCCCTTAGGCACACTGAAAGATACTGTAAACCCCCAGCTGATGATCTGGGTTGGACAGTGATGCATTAGGTGCAATGTGCCTCAGGAGCTGTTTACTGTACAGTTCAATACATTCTTGATTTAAAATCTTGGTTTAGAAATCCTTTACTCTGTTGAGTTTGTTTTCAGTGCTTCGGGCTGGTAAAAATATCTGCCATGTTAGTTTTGAGGGTTTTTTTGTTTGTTTGTTTTATTTTAAACATAAAAAGCCCAGAGATCTGGTGATTAGTGGTAATGACCCATAAAAACAAATGTAATTTGAAGTAAATTTCAGCTGATATTCATAATTAGTCATTTCTATGGTAAAAATCCTGGCAGGATCTAGAATTTATACTTAGGAGCATGTAGGAACAGCAATTTGATTGAATGGTAAAGAGATGGGAGAGTAGGGACCTCTTTGAAGCTTAAAAAATTACTTAGATTGTATAATACTGATCAATGAAGAAACAACATTTTTTAAAGACATATTTAGTCATGTTTAAAAAAATTGATAAGATGACAATTATTCATATAACAGAATGTTACCATTGGGATTGCTCGGTGTGTGCCAAGGCCTCTAAACTATCCATAGCATCACTGTTGTCGAAGAAGAATTACTCTCTTGCCTTTGGAGAATGAATATGACTTTTTTCTTAGTTTGGAATAAGGTCTAATCTCCAACGCATTAGAAAATAGACACACCTGTGTGAACCAAGTCTCTCCCTCCCACTTTTTTTTTTCCAGTTGTGGAAGTGTGCTAGAGAGGGTGCTAGCATCTTCGTTTCTTTTTCTTGCCAGTGCTGCTAGGTCATGGACAGCAGCAGGCAGAAGACTGGAAGGAGGGCTGAGAGGAGACTGTGGCAATGAAGTCCTTGGGGAGAAGAATGGGTAGGGCTATATTTCGGGGGCTCCTGAAGTGAGAGCAGGGGATGGAAAGGTCCTGGAGTGAGCGCATGGAGTGGGGGCAAGAGGGATTCCTGGGGTGAACACCAGAACGAGCATGAGTAGTGGTGCCAGAAGTGAGGGTGAGGGTTAAGGGAGATCTGGAGTTTTGTGTTTAACGTTTTCTCTCGTCTCTCCATCCATTCCTTCCTGTGACAGCTTTCGAGTGAGCACCTATTATGTGCCAGAGACTGTGTAAGGAGCTGGTGTGTGAGAGACGCATGAGCCAGGGATCTTGTTTGTTCAGAACCTGTAGTAGGTCAGGCCAGGAATGTTCTGGAGGAGCGACACCTGGTCATGGGAGAGGGCATGCAGAGCACAAGTCCCACCTGGTGATTTGGGGCAATGTGGGATGATTTATGGGTGCTCGTGTTCACAATAGCCCTGCATTTGCTCATCTCTCTCTTTTTATCCCTAGAATTTAGTTTCCTCCACAAATATCTGCTGGTTTTTCCTAATTCAGCTGGAACATTACTTCACTGTGAAAATTTCCTGACACTAGCCATCGATCACAACACTCATAATTTCCTGTTTATGTCCCCGCACCCTGCATGTAGATGGTGAGGTCCTCGAAGTCTGAGGCTGCACCTTACTTGTCTGGCATTCCTTCTGTCCAGCATGAAGAAGATGCTCAGTGACTGTTCTTCAGTGAGCGAGTGAGTGAATAAACCTCAGGTCTTGGATTCTGTTTCTTACACAGCAGTTGTTAAGGTCATTTTATCCCCAGCCTGCAGCCTCCCTGAGTCACCACCTAGCCCTCCAGTTTAGCCAAGGATACCCATGGAGAAGGACTGAAAACTTTTTAGTTACACAAGTATTCGGCCTATTATATTTTTAGCGCTGCTGTTACCACAAATTTAAGATGGGCACCCCAAGCTGTAACCAGCTGTCAGAGATTATGAAATCCCTGAAGAAGTTTTGGTAACATGCACTGAGCCAAGGTGATGGATGATATATTTGTGAAAGGAAAAAAGTGGTAAAATGGAATTGGAGGCCAAAAAAAATTTTGCGACAAACTTAGTTGCTTAAATAAAGCAACATAAATTTACTATCTGACAATTTTGGCAGTCCAAAGTCCAATACTGGTCTCTAGGGACTAAAATCAAGGTGTCAGCAGGGCTGTGTTCCTTTTGGAGTCTCTAGGAGAGAATCTGTTTCTTTGTCTTTTCCAGCTTCTTGAGACCACCCACATTGCTTACTTACCGCTTCTTCCTGCTGCTTCTTCCAGCAACAGTGGGCTGAATCCTCATGGTATCATCTTCCCCATTTTCTCTCTTCTGCCTTTCTCTTCTA
The DNA here is from genome assembly GCF_000325575.1 of Pteropus alecto. Lineage (NCBI taxonomy): Eukaryota > Metazoa > Chordata > Mammalia > Chiroptera > Pteropodidae > Pteropus > Pteropus alecto. The sequence continues at coordinate 15,080,484 of NW_006442484.1, forward strand.
CTCATAAAGATGAGTCCCACCCCAATACAGGGTAATTTCCCCATATCAAAGTCAGCTGATTAGCAACATCGATTCCATGTGCAACCTTAATTCCTCTTCACTATGTAATCTAACATATTCACAGATTCCAGGGAGAGGGATGTGGACATCTTGCAGGGAGTGGGGAAGGAGGGGACGAGGGCCAGCATTATTCTGCCTACCACAGCCTATGACACATTTCAAATTCCAAATAGGGAATCTTTTGGTCATTTACCTGTGTTGGTCCATTTGGGCTGCTATAACAAAATACAATAGATTAGGTGACAATGGAAATTTATTTCCCGCTGTTCTGGAGGCTGAACCAAGATCAAGACCCTGGCAGATCTGGTGTCTGATGTGGGCCCGTTTCCTAGTTCATAGGTGGCCATCTTCCATGGTGTCCTCACATGGTAGAAGGGAACAAGGGGGCTCTGTGGGGTCTCTGTTATAAAAGCATTGATCCCATTCATGAGGGCTCCACCTTCCTGCCCTAATCACTTTCCAGAGGCCACACCTCCTAATACCATCATACTGGAAATTAGATTTCAACGTATGAATTTTGGGAGGACACAAACATTCAGACCATAGTACTCCACATAGCCCTCTTCCATTCCTTTGAAAAACCGAGGCTTAACTGAGTAAGGACTTGCCATTCAAGCCAAATACCAAGTTTGATCCAGAAAGATTCAGGTAGGCGCTGTGGTGATTTCTTCTCCACAAATGTGGGAGCGACTGAAACATAAAAGGCTTTGGCTTCTTTCTGGTTCTGAATCACCACTCCAAGGATGTACTCAACTGCAGCTGAGCTATTCTTGCCTTGAAATGACTGTTAATGATAGCCATGTGGCAGGCACTCTATTGCATATATCATATCAGTTACTACCATCACTGAAGGGTATGTATTATCTTCCCCAGGTTCAAATGGAAAATTGGGGTTGAGTCAAACTGGGGTTGAGTAACCTACTATAGGTCACATAAGTGGCAGAGTTGGGTTCAGAGCCCAGGCTTATCTGATTTCACTTCATTTATGGCCAGCTCTGAGAAAACCATTTCTCTTAAAAGTCCTCCCAAATTATTTCTGTAGGTCCTTAGGGGAGAGGCTACACATTAGAATCACCTGGTGTGCTTTTACATAATACTGATGGCCTGTTTCAAACCAGTTGCATCAGAATCCGTGGGAGTGAAACTTGGTCATCTGCATTATTATTTTCTTTTTGGTTCCCTGGTTATTGCAATGTGTGGTTAGGGTTAAGAACCACTGTCTTAGCGAAAGTTGTGTGTGCTCTCCAGAACCCAGCTTCATGTCACTCTGGGTCCTTAACCTCTGCCCAGAACTACCCGCTTCATGTTCTTCTGCTAAAAAGGAAGAATTGGGCAGGTGCGGTTTCTCTAATTCCCTTGGGGCTGCAGTCCACCCCGCCGCCCCCTCCACCCCGTCCCTTCCTTGCTCGTTGGCAGGCTTTTTGCTTAAGGCTCCAGCTTAGAGGAAGCTTCTCTGAGTGCCCTTCTCCCAGTTGTGACTTAGCAGCTGTAGTTGGATGCTTTTGTCCTGGCATCTGTGTTTACCCAGGTGAGCGGGGAAGGAGGAAAGCGACCCCAATGAGTGCAGGAGTAATGTCTGCACTCAGAGGAATAAAAGTACTTCATTCTCACTCCCTCACTCCCCTTTTCCCCATTGATTTTATGGTGGAATAGGTTCCCAGTACTAGCAGAAAATAGTAATTTGCAAAGACAGTGATTTAGGTTTCTCCCCTGACTTCTTGTTGGTTTAGTAAATCCACATAACACTTTAGAGTGGAAATAACTTGAATGCTTGCCCAGAATTCAGCAGACGTGCTGTTTCCAGAAAGAGCAGGCAGTTGTGGTTGAGGCTGAGTTTTAGCCCCATTTCTGTCACAAGTTTGCTGTCTAACATTCTGTGCCTCCATCACAAAGTGCCAAGCCTGGGAGGGTGGCAGGATGCATTTGGGGATACTTCAATTTTAATATAAGAGACCCTTATGTATCTATCACAAAGTTTTAACAATGTATGGTTGGTTGATTGGTTGGTTGGTTTTGCTACATGTGCTGTAGAGTTCTTGAGAAAGAAAGTTAATCCCTGCACAGCTATTGCCCCACCACATTTTTTTATCCCTTTTCCCTACTTCCGCAATGGTAACCATTCACTTGAACAAGACATATGTTATTCTCATGAATGACTTTATATCTTAACTATAATGTATGTATCTATAAATAATCTTACTATGTTTGTTTTTATGTTAATTGTGTATTTCTTTTTCCTTTTTTGTTTGTGACTTAAGAAATCCTTCCCTGTCCTAAATTTAAAAAAGATATTTTCTATTTTTATTTTAAAGGTTTCACAGTTTCACTTTTTTCCACTGATATCTTTAATCCATTTAAAATTAGTTTTTGTGAAGGCGTAAGGGAGGAACCTAATTTTATTTCTTTTATCATTCCTTTAGTAATTTATCCTTTCCCTATTGATTTATAAAGTCACCTGTATCATATGTCTGGCTTTTGTATATGTGGATCTTATTATGCTCTGCATTCAGTTCTATTGATCAAGATGTCTCATTTCTATATAATACCAATGTTTTGATTACTATACCCTCATACGTTTTTAATTATTATTTTTTTTTACTGAGATATACATGCGCCATAAAATTCACCCTATCAAAATGTAAAATGTAGTATATTCATCAAATTGTGCAACTATCATCACTATCTAATTCCAGAACACTGTTATACCCCAAAAAGTAACCCGATACCCTTTAGCCGTCACTCCCTACTTCCCTCCCCCCTACTCCTCCCTAGCTCCTGGCAACCAATAATCTACTTTCTGTCTTTATGAATTTGCCTATTCTGGACATTCATATAAATGGGATTATATTATATGTGGTCTTTTGAGTTTGGCTTCTTTCACTTAGCATTTTTCAAGTTTTATCCATGTGGTAGCATGTCTCTGTACTTCATTTTTTAAATGATTGAGCAAAATTCCATTATGTGGATATAGAGTTGTTTCTCAGTATCCACAGGTGATTGGTTCCAGGACCCCCACAGATACCAAAAACTATGGGTGCTCAAGTCCCTTGTATAAAATGATAGTATTTGCATGTAACCTATGCACATCCTCCTGTATACTTTAAATCATCTCTAAGTTACTTACAATACCTAATACGACATAAATGCTTGTAAATTGTTGTTATACTGTATTGTTTAGGGAATAATGACAAGAGATTCTGTACATGTTCAGTACAGACATAACCATAGCAGGCCTAACGACGTAATACATGTCAACAATAACGTAACTTACTTTTTCAAATATTTTTGACCTGTTGTTGGTTGAACTTGTGGATGCAAAACCTGCAAATACAGAGGGCTGACTGTGTCATATTTTGTTTAGCCATTCATTAATTGATGAATCTTTGTATTCTTTCCATTTTTTTGGCTATTCTGTATAATGTCATTATGAATGTTCCTGTACAAATTTTGTGTGGACATATATTTCATTTCTCTAGGAGTGCTATTGCTGGTTCAGATGGCAATTCTATGTTTAGCGTTTTGAGGGACCACCAAAATATTTTCCATGGTGACTGCACCATTTTACATTTCCATTAGTAATATATGAAGGTTCCAATTTCTTTACATCTTTACCAACACTTGTTGTTGTTGGTGGTTTTGGTTCTAGTCATCCAAGTAGGTATGAAATTGTATCTCATTGTGGTTTTGATTGGTATTCTCTAATGACTAATGATGTTGAGCTTCTTTTCATGTGCTTATTGATTGCATGCATCTTCTTTGGATAAATGTCTATTCAAATCTTTTGTCTCATCACATGTTTCAGTATTTCACTTCTTCAAATGGTTTTGCTATTCCTGGCCCTTCACTCTTTCATATGAATTTTATGATGAGCTTGTCCTACACAAAAATTCAATGGGATTTATAATAGACTTGAATTTATAGATTAATTTTAAAAAATAGATTTCTGCAAATATCTATAAATATAGCAAATATCGTTAGTTACCCAGTTTCCAGACTAGCTCGGAAATGTCTACATTCGAATTATTACTGAGAGAGAGAGGGGGGGGGAGAGAGAGAGAGAGAGAGAGGGAGGGAGGGAGGGAGGGAGAGAGTGTTATAGTTTATACCACTGTTATTATTTTGGGTCTCTATTATACTCAGTCAAATCCATATCCCAAATAATGAAATGGTATATCTCTCCATTAACTTAGTTTCTTTAAATATATTTTATATTTTATAAACATAATTTTGTTCATAGAGGACATCTCTTGTTAGATATATTTCTATGTTCTTTGTGGTTTTTGTTGCTATTGTCACATGTCTTTTTCAAAATCACATTTTCTATATATTTGTTGTTAGTTTGTAAGAAGATTATTGACTTTGTGTATTGTTTGTGTACCAGCAACTTTACTGAATGTTCCTACTAGTTCTATCAGTTTGTCTATGGATGTTTTAGATTTTTCTGTGTTGATTGATAATATCTGGAAATTATAATTTTTCTTTCTAATTCTTAGGTGTTCAAATTTCTTTTTGTTGTCTTACTGCACTGAATGAACATGGATAGTACACGTTTATATGAAAGAATAATAGCTGACATTCTTATATTTTTTCTCATTTTAAAAGGAGAAACTCTAATTTTTCACTATGAATTGTTATGTTTGCTATTTGTTTTAGATAGATATTCTTTATCTAGTTAAAAATATCCCCTTTATTTCTACTAAGAATTTTTCCAAAAGAAAAAAATAGGTATTTTAATTTTATCATATACCTTTTTTGCTTCTATAACTTTTCTTTTCCTACTTAATTTATTATTGTGTAGCTATAAGAATAGGTTTTCTAACATTAACTCTTCCTAGGATAAAACCTAGAGTTAAGATTTTGCAATACTTCATTAAAATTATTTTGTTAATAATTTGTAAAATTTTTGTGTTCCTATGTTTGTAAGATAGGCCTATCGTTTTTGATTCCACACTCTCCTTTCTGGGTTTGACATCAAGGATATGCCACTCATAAAATGAGTGGGGAGCTCTTCTCTTTTTCTGTTCCACGAGACAATTCAAATAAGATTAAAATATCTGTTCCTTAGATGTTAGTCAAACTTAATCATGGAATCATTTGAAGCTGGATTTTTTTTTTTCCTTGTGGGTATATTTGTGTGTGTGTGCCTCTGTGTATATGTGCTTGTGTGTGAATAATTTTAAGTTATTGATTCATTATTTTTACTGATTATAGGACTACTCAAATTTTATACACCTTCTTGGACAGTTGTGGTAAATTATATTTTTCTAATCTATTGTAGCTTTAACCTAAATATTCAAATGTTGTTCATAGTATTTTCTTGATTTCTGAAAAATCTCCACTACATTTGTAATTAGCTTCCTTTCTACATGTCTTTATGGTGGTTTATGTGCATGTGTGTAATTTTAAATCAATGTTTTCTTAACCAATCTTGTCAAGGGTTTGTTTATTTTACTTAGTCATTTTTCAAATAATAACTTTTTGTTTTATTGATTTTTTGATTGTTTCTCTTTTCTATTTTATTCATTTCTCTACTGATCTTTAGAATTTCCTTTATTATCTAGTTTTTGATGAAAGGAAGTTTACTCTGTTGTTCTTTTTACAACTTTTTAAGTTGGATGCTTAGATCACTAAATCTAAGGCTTTTAAAAGTTTTATTACATACATTATATAAAATTTCCTTTAAGTACTTCCTAAGCTGCTTTCCTCACATTTTATCTGTGTTGACAGTTTTCATTCTAGTCTATCTTTTGAGAGAGGATATCACTTTTGAGAACTCCAATTTGAGAGTTCTTAATTCCAACTCCAATCTTGTACTGGTCAACATCTTGTCTCCTATATTTTTAAAACTCAAGTCATATTACTTGCCCTGTGCTAAGCACAGCATTGCCAATTTCTAAGTTAACTACTCTGGTTTCATGCTCCTTTTCACTCCTGGTAATTTCCACTTATTTTTTTTCTTGCGAGCCTAACAATATATTTCAAATATATTTTTAAACTATATTTTATCAGCAATTCTTGGATTTTGAAGGAAATAGTTTTATTGTTGTTAACCTAATCTTCCATATTTCCAGAACTGGAATTCATCATTAGAGCCTTTTCACTGTGAAAGATGGAGGTTTTAGGACACCACGAAACAAATGCCTATTGGAAAGTTTCAATGGTATGTTCAACATCCCAGCAGTGTTGAGATAGACCCTTCATTGCTGTCAGCCTGAAAGAGCGAGCGTCACTGCTGACTGGTGATTGTGGACACGTTGGTGGGGCCAGCAACCTGCAGTGGGACCAGTGGAGGGAACCTCTAGGCTGTGGTTCTCATAGACGGAAGAGATGTTTTATCTCTTTCTTCAAACATCTTTCTTAGGGCAAAAATGGCAGGTTCATAGTGAAACTTACTTGAACCACTTTCCTGATGAAGTCCCCTTTTGACTTCGGCCCATGGGGAGACTCTGTTATGAGATTTTTCTTTACTTATTCCAAAAACAAAGGGCTCTCCCTGATCTAGAGAGAAAGCAAGTAGAATCCCCAAAGGAAGAGTCTTCAGGAGAGGATTTTCCTGTTATTCATCCTCTCTCTGTTCAAATATACAAATATCTTGTGGGGAAATATACAGAGACCTTAATAGACATTCTTTGTTAGAGAAAAATAATTAGATTGATTAAAAGCCTCCATTCCTGTAAAAAGGAACAGTTGTTACAGAGCAGATGCCAGGAAGCCCAAAGTCTTTGTTGTAATAGACAGGAGTAATAATGTAGCCGTAAGAATTACACTTTCAGTATCTCCTAAGTGTAAGCATTGCCTTGGTGCTAGGAATCCAGGGATGGAAGAAGGCGATCTTGCCCTCGAGGAGTTCACAGACTAGTAGAGATGAACAGACAATCACTAGGGAATTAAAGGAATGATACCATTAATGTTTTAATAGTTGTTGAATTCGTCTTTATCAAAATTAAAAATATTTACTCTTCAAAAGACACTAGAAAGAAGACAAAACACAGATTGGCTAGGATGTAGATAAACTGGTGTAGAACTCTCATGTTGCTGGGGGAAGGTAAAGTAACAAGGTACAAACATTTCGGAAAAATTTTTGGCAGTTTCTTTAATTATATACACTCCTACCATATATCTGCCATTTCACTCCTAGGTATTAATTTACCTGAGAGAAAAGGAAATATATTTTCATGTAGAGATTTTTATATGAATGATCACGGAAGCTTTATTTGTAATAGCCCCAAACTGGAAACAATCCAAATAACCATCAACAGGTGGATTAGTAAACCAACCCACAGTACATCTTACAATGGAATTCTACTCAGAAATAAAAGGGGCTGAACTATTGAAACACACAAGATGGATGAATCTCAAAATAATTATAGTGAGTATGAAAGAAGACAGGCAAAAAAGAATACATAGTGTATGAGCCTCTAGTGATAGAAGACAGATCAGAAGTTGCCTGGAGATGGAGGTGGGGAAGATGAGGGAGAGGAATGACGAAGGATCCTACAGAAACTTTAAAGGGTGATAAATTTGTTTATTATCTTGATTGTGATGTATACCTATGTCAAAATTTACCATATTGTTCACTTTAAATATGTGCAGTTTACTGTAGGTCAATTATACCTCAATAAGGTTCCTTAAAAACAGAGTAATAGATAGGTGCCTTGGGTAAGTTCAAGTTGCTATCAATAGACAGTATGTGGGAGAGTCCCTTAGCTGATATCATCTGGGGGGCAGGGAAGAGAGGGTGCCTGACCTGAGATTTGGAATTTGAGTTTACGTTATTCAGCAAAAGAGGGTGAGGAAGGGCCGGAGGGATGGGAGCTCCCCATACTGAGCCTCTACCAAATGCGAAGGTTCCAGAGCACATACTGCGGTGTGTTTAGAGACCTACGGGTAGCTTGACGTGACCGTGTGGAGAGGATAGGACAGGGCAGGAGAGAAGAAGCAGGCAAATGACTCAGATTCCTTTCCAATTCCATGAGTTTATGAAATTTTCATTATAATATGTCACTTGTGTAACCAGATTGTCCAGCTATCCCTAAATACTAAATGGGGTCGCATGTCCATTTATGTGCAAATTGCAACGGCCTCACTCCCTAACCTCCTACCTGCCAAAAGTATCCCTCGGTTATCTGGGGGAATCTCCAAATGGGCCTTCATATTGATGCTCACAAAACAGTCTGCCATGTTCTTCCTTTCCTTTCCATGACATACTTTTGGACATCTGCTGCCCAGAAAGCTGACCCAAGACACTGCATTAATTTTCCTGTTTCTGTTTTGGAGTTCTGCCCACTAGGAGAATTCCAGAGTTCATGTCAAACTTAATGAAGTGCTGGTTGTGCCTGAAGCCACCAGCCTCAGGTGCCAGAGCAGGGAGAGAATCTTGTGCATCTGCATTGTGTCAGCTTCACTAAGCAAGAATTACCTTCCACAGAATTCCCTTTTTTCTATAGATTCAGGTTAGCATTGCTCATACAAGGTATTTTGCACGAGATTTGGAAGGCAGGAGTGAAGCAGCAGCCTTTTTTTTTTTCCACTTTGATGGTCAGTGTGTCACCGTGGCCGCTCGCTCATATTTATCACTAATTTGCTATCTGGCTGGGGCTGCTCCCACCATGTCTGCTGCTTCCGCAAGTCCTTAGCCAGATGTGTGTGCAGCTTTGTGGTGAAGCAGGCTGATATCTCCTGCAGATCATCTAGGGCATTGAGGTTGGAGGCGGTGAGAGATAGATGCAGGTCCCATTTCCTCCTTGTGGGTTCCAGTTTGTCCTTGCTCTTGTCCACGTCTAGTTTTCCTTATGATTGACAGGTTAGCTGATCTATAGCAACTGCAAATTTAACACCAGATACAGAGGCAACATCCTGTTTAGAACCCTCTACCACCAATCACAGCCGTGTGAGGTCTAAATCCTACAATAAATGCCTTATTCTATCTCACTCACAGTGGTTCTGCTCTGATTGAACCTGAATGAGACAAGTCTCCCACCCAACTTTGTGCTACCTGGGCCCAGGAGCAGCTCTGCTTTGCCAAAATCTTTATAAAGACCTCTCATGAGAGCAAAGCATCCAATGTCTGACCATTACCTTTACAGAGACTCGAATTGCAGGGCTGATTGGGGGAGAGGTGTCAACACAAACTTTCCGTTTTCCTCTTCTCCTAGCCCTACCTAAACCAAATGCCTTTCTCCTCCTTCCTGGTTGATAAAAACAAAGCTTCCTAAACTTCCATGGGTGTGAACAGATGTTCCCTGTGGTGTGAGTGTGAATGCTGGTGAGGGCTGCTTTGCTCGCCCCAACAGCTGCCTCCCGGCCCTGCTCAGACAGCCCCCAGCGCTCAGAGAGACGTAATGAACTCCTCCCTGGTCTTTGATTCTTCTGTTCAAAGAGTTCCAGCAACTTGACCCTGTTCTCATATGTCTTTGTACTCATTTCCTTTCTTTGCTGCTTTGCCAGAATTCTGGGATGGATTACGAGGCCTCTATAAAGATCTAGTGGACTGGAGAAGCAGAGTAATTTCACGGCTTTTGAATGCCATGCAACACTATATATGGTAAACTTGAGTCTACAAAGTACACAGAGAGTGAGAAAATTCTAAGGATAGAAGAGAATGAACTAGAGCTGGGTTATTAGAGGACCTGAGCGTCAATCTTCCTGCATAAGTCTCCGATTCTGGGCAAGTCCCTTTCATCCTTCCCTCTATAAGGAAGATCCTGTACATTTACAGTTTCCCCTTCTCACTGGCCCCACAGGACATGGTGAATATGACGGGGAGAACATGCTCTGAGGTATGAAAACCTGTGTTACCTGGTGCAGCCATTTCTATATGTGACTGATCACTGGAACTCCGTCAGCTGGGTTACTATACACGTTAGAAACCAGTGCAGCTTTCCAGCTCTGTCACCTCCTCCCCAAGATTTTAACTCAGTAGGGTGAACCATGATGTGGAATCTGTAAAACCGTAAGCAAAACCAAAAACCGAACAAAACTTTGCAGGTTATTCTGATGATAAACCAAGTTTGGAAACAACTGATCTAGTGAAGGAAAGGTCTTTACAAAGTCTCACGGTTCTGTCTCCAAGTCCAAGGAAAATAAAAGCAATTATCCATATAATTCCAGCACAAAAACACATTTTCATTAGAATCATGTGAATCATGAGTAACTAACTGCTTCTGGGACATTTGGGTGGAAAACATACTGGCAAAGCAAAAGTCTTTTCGCTCATTTCAATTCAGATTGGAAAAACTGGCAGTGGTGGGAGGTTGAACAGAGAAGGAAGAATTGCATTTTCTGGAGGTTTACTCTCACTGTGGCCACCACACATTCTAGATGTGCTGGGAGTCACTTCCTTTCACAGATGCTTATCGCTAAGTACTCTTACAGCTCACAAACCACAAATCTCATTTTTGACTTGGAAAAATGATGCTTATTACATATAGTATACCATGCTTTGGCTAACCACGAGAGAATGAATTTTTGGATACCTTTTCATTTGCTTACCATTTAAAAATTTTAATGTATCTTTCAATGTATATATACTTTAGGTCACTATCAGTTGCCTTGTAACTAAATTGGCTAGTTATCACAGATGTTTTGGGGAAATACACAGATTTATTATTCCGCCTCACTGTCTCCTTGGTACCCTATGGCCAGTCAGTGGCCCTGTGTTTCCCAGTCTAAGTGTGGGAAATTGTGGCTCTATCTTCAGAGACTGAATGGAATGCTTGCTACCCTGTTTCAGGTCTCTATTCCAGGGTCCGCATTTGCTGGATGAAGCATTTCTTCAATGTCTGGGAGGAAGAGCTGTAGCCTACTTTGGTTCCATCAGATGTATTACTCTATTGCTTACTGTCCCGCTCAGGGTAGTCACTCTGAGAGGAAGAGGCGTCTGCGGGCCCAGGATTAATTTCCTGTGAATGTCAGCTCAGTGCTGCCACCTCGTGGCTGGGCAAACTAAAGGCTACCAGAGACTTAGCAACCTTCAGAAAAGGTCCCAGATATTTAGAATCCCTGTTCTCTACTTGCTCAGCAGAAAAAATTGACCACGAATTCCTAACAACGGTGCCATCCTTGCTTTTCTGTTTCCTTCATGAAAAAAGTAACGGCTAGATTATCAAGGAAGAGTCCCGCCAGTTCCTTAAAAGAGAAAGGAATTCATTCTCATTTTGCTTTTAGTTGTTTTTGGATCAGCCCTTAGGCAATATTTTGAGCCAAGTTTTGAGAAGTTTGGAGTGAAGACCTTAGAAAGAAGTATATTACCCGAGGCCAGAAAGAGAGGCAAAAAGTGGAGGCAGATGAGTCTCGCCTCAGGGGCAGAGGTTCTCAAAGTTGGATCCTAGCACCTGCAGCATCTGTAGCTCTGGAGAACTTGTTAACATGCACATTCTTGGCTCCGGGCCCAGATCTGCTGAATCACAAACTCTGGGGTGGAGCCTAGAGACCTTTGTTTTTGGATGATTCTGAGGCAGGCTCGAGTTAGAAGACCACAGTGCTAGGAAATAGAAGCCGTGCGTGAACAGATAGGAAGTAGGCAGCATTCAGCATCCACTTGGGTCACCATTACACTCATTCCTCTTCAGTTCTCCCTCCCTGTGTTATTTATGCAGTAAACAACAAGTATTTATTGAGTGACTACTATGGGCAAGCCATTGTTTCAGGTGATGTGGACATAGGAGTTGGGTTGAGCAAAGGCCTGAGAACTTGCATTTTGAACAATTTCCCAGGTGCTGCTGGTGTTGCTGATGCTGCTGTTCTGGGGACTATATTTTGGAAACCCTGGTTTAGATACTAGAGCAGCGGACCCAGAAGCCTTTGTAGTTTCAGATGGAGAATGCACTTCAGGCTTTTTGGGATCCACGTGGCAGTGAGACCTGTTTCTTGGCCCTTCCTGCCTTATACTGTAGTCCCTTGAGAGAAAGGTTTATTTGAATTGAACTTCAGTACATTATAAAGAAATTAAAATAATATGCTTTGATTTCACCACCCAAAGGTTAGGCAATTCAAAAGCCAAAGCAGACATGCGATTATTAAAGAGCCCTAGAGAAAACTGTCAATAGTCTCAGAAATTTTGGCCATACATCAACAGACCTGCTTTGTGCTCTGCGTCGCCTCAACTTGATCAATATTGCTTGCACGCATCACATCCACCTCTTGTTTAATTTGCGATTTATAAGTTTGGCCGGTTCAGTTAATCTAAACAATTCTGATGCAAAGAATAAATAAGCAGAACAGCAAATCAAACTGGATTTGTGGGCACAATTATATAGTAAGAAATCTTGGAGCTGGAAGCAGAACTCTAATTGCAGATTAGAATCCAAATTTCTGCTTGTATGTCACACACACTCTCTTTACCTGCTGACCATAAACAGCAACTCTAATTGATCTTCTAGCCAGCATTGCTTGGGAAGGTAAGAGTTGAGTTTTGCTTTGCAAAATCGTTAAGTCTTATATAGAGAGTGTGTGAAGCAGCTTAGTGTGGTGGCAAGTACTCAAAGTTTTGGGGTCAGGCAAAGCTGGCCTCCAAATCCTTTATTCTGTGTGGGAAGTTATTTGATATTTCTGGATCTCATTTTCTTTTCATGTAAATTTGGGACAGTGCAACCTTCTTCACAGAGTGGTGTTAAGGATCCAGTGGAAAAAAGGTAGCTAGGCACATAGTCGGTGCTCACTATGCAGTAGCTATACCAAAGCTCCCAATTGCAGAGGATTGGAGCCAGCAGAGGCAAGGAGGTGAACATCCATACCTGCAGCCTTCCTGTTTTGGGCCTCTCTTCCCTCTTACAGTTGCTCTGTGTTAAAATGCAAGCACATGAGTACCCAGTGGGGGGTACCCCCAGGGCTATAAAAGCTCTGTTACTCCCAAGGCAGCAGCATCAGATGATCACACTTATGAGAAGCAAACATAAGACTTTACTCCAGAATTGACAGAACTGGCCTCTGCAGACTTGGCCATAATATATGCATTAATTATTAAAGAGATGCCCCATACAGTGTGGTAGGTGCATGCTTGTTACAATCACTGGGTTTGTCAGATTCATTCCTCTTGAAAAACTAGCTGAGCTTGTTAGGTGATAAAGGGATTGGGAGGAAGGAGAGTTTGGGCTCAAGGAGGGAGGGACTGGGTGGGGGCTGCTGTAGGGGTATGGAGGTTCTGGACTTTGATGTGGATGGGGTGCCTGAAAAAATGGAGAGGGTAGATGTAGGACACTGGAGAATGAATTTGTAATTTTTCTGAAGACAGACCCCTCTGGGTGAGTTCTGCTGTGAAACATTTTCCATGAATCGTGAGTCAATTCTTCCACTACGTGGCCCTATTGCTTAGAGAGTTTATAACTAAATGAGTGAGAATCTAGGAGATGAAAAAATCATCCCAGTAGTCATGTGATGACTATATAGGGGAAAATGTTTAGGTTATGGGGTCAGATTTGGTCCTGAATTAGAATCCAGATCTGTGACTTCAAGCTGAGTGGCTTTGGGCCAGTTATGTAGCTAATCTGTGACACAGGTCTTAGAGCAAAGGGAGATTAATAATATATGTCTCATAGCGCTGTTGTGAGAATTCACAGGGACAATGCAAGGAAGCATTTAGCCGAATGGCTGGTTTATGGAAAGTCTTAGATATTAATTGGAGTTATGACTAGTGCTTTTCTCTTTAGAGCCCCTTGTGCGGGTTTTTAGCTGTGTGACCTTCAAGAAGTCACCTATTCTTTCTGAGACTGAATTGCTTCAGCTCTTTAAAAACAGAAATAGCCCCAGGGATCTGCAGGTGGGGGCGTGGGTCAGATCACTGCTTTATGGCTCTGAATGTGTACAGATAAAGCCATTCATTATGAGATTGAGTTTGTGGCAGGATGCTTGAATTGGTGCGTGTGGGGAGGCTGGAAGAGGTCTGAAGCTCATTAGAAGAAGTTTGTTTGGAAAGAAGTGTGTCTTCTGTTTTGATGGAGAGGAAATGGGGAGGGGATGTGGTGTAGCATGCCAAAAGCAGGGTCGGCTGATGAAACCTCGTGGCTGTATTTCTCAAACCACCGGTGCAGGTCCAGATTTGTAGCCTGTGTTGGTTTGCACCTGTCACTTATGTCCTCGCTTGCCTTTGGGTTAAGTTGCTAAAGCAGCCACAGCAACTGGGACCTGGAAAGCAGCCCTGCCATTATGTGGACCCACTTTTTTTTTTTTGCCAATTTTCATTTATTTATTCATTGCATATTTATTGAACACTTAGTATATTCTAGGTGCAAGGGATTTAGCAGTGAACAAAACACATACAAGTCTTGCTCTCGGAGATCTTTCAGTCTTGTAAGGGATAAAGGCAAAAGAGAAATAACAGCCTACATGCATGTATAAGTAAGATTTTTGCCATGAACTAAAAGTTTGGAATAACATGAGACTGTACAATAGGGTCAACCTAATTCAGATTGGGGTTTGGCAGCAGGGAGATGTAATGAAATGGGACTGAGTTCAGGTTCGAGGGGAAAGGCATTGACTGAAGTGAAGACCAGTCTTTATTTTTTTAAACACAAACTTCCCTTTCACAAATAAGCATTGACCATAGGAAGAGCAGTTCCCCCGCTTCCTGGCACTGTTATCCTCTGAACGCACATACTTTGTTCTTCCCCGACTCAATTCATTCACCTCTTTCAGTTTCTCCCGACTATGTACATTTGAGCGTTAGGCTCTAGTGCCACTTGCATAAAGCCTTCTGAACTCCTGCTCTCCAAGCTCTCTCTTCCTTTAGACTTCTCTCATGGTGTGTCCGGACTGTTCTTTCACCTTGATTCTACTTGGTGATGAGGTATATTTTTTCATTACTCCTGTGTTACGCATGAGTGTTAATTTGTGTGCGGTACCTCTCATCTCCCCAGCAAGAATACTGATGAGGCCGTGGAATGTTAGAGCTAAATGAATCATTATAGATCTTATCCTCCAAACTGCTTATCCTGAATAAGGTGAAACCGAAACGAAGAGAAGTTAAAGGACCCCATTAGTCACTGGATGGGAATCGAGGACTTTGATCATATCTTGTTATTTTATCTTTTGCATTTATCAAGATACTTGTCCCAGAGCCAGAATTCAACATTTATTTTCTCATTGATTGTTTATTCCTTTAATTGGACAATATACATACTGTCTCATGATCTTCATTTACTCACTTCCAGCAGTGGATTTAGCCCATGGTATTACTTAGCCCTTCTGGGTGACTTGATTATCTTATTTGTCAAATGAGTATAGTAATTTAAATGAACGAACATTTATTAAATACTGACTGTATGTCAAGAACTTTGCAGAGCTGTGAGGATAAAAAGCTGGTATGACAGATATGGTCACTGCCTTAGGGGAACATAACACACAGTGATAAAAGTTGGTAAAGAAGCAGTCACATACAGCAAAAATATCTGTAATAAAGGGATGTGCAACATATGGGAACACGGAACAGACCAACTGATTGTGCTTGGGAGAATTGGAGAAGTTCATTTACACCTCTCTACTTACCTTGACTTTTTATTATGAGAGGCCAATGAGATAATGCAGTGGAAATGTGGTGGGAAATAAATGTATGAACACACTCTCCAAGTGGGTGGTATTGTGACTTGGGAAGCTTTAGAGAGAGATCAAAGAAGAAAATGATGGCTGGGAAGAGAAGGAGAACAGTCATCCTTTCTGATAAACCAGTAAATTTGACACAAAGAAAATTAAAGTCCATGGCTATAGAACCATTGGAGCTGTAACCACCCAGACTTTAATTTGATCTTTATGTCACAGGAATGATCAAACCTATTCATTCTGTTAAGGCAGCCGAAAGCTCTCTGTGACTTAGGATGTTAGTCATCATTATCTTCCCATTGGAAGAAGATGGTTGGGAAAATCTGTGATAGAAGAGCAGATAGGATATTGGGCGGGGGAAGAGGTTACCCATAGCAATGGCTCTCTTTTCTGAGCTATGAGCCCTGATAGGCTGGTGAGAGATTCTCTTCTCTCTCCTTATTCCCTGCATCCCAGAAACATGGAGATTTGAATAATGTGATGTTTTGAAATAAGTAGTTTGCAAACAGGAGCAGCTGTCATAATGAAAAAATAATGTTCAGAGACTTATTCCTTGGTTAGGAATCACAACGGCATGGGTCAAAGGACATTGACATTGCCCGAAACAAAATAATTATGTATGGTGAAAGTCTGACATCATCCTAAGAGGCATTCTTAAAAAAACAACAACAAAAAAAGACAAGAAAACAATCCACGGTATTAATTTGTGTGGTACACTTGATACTTCGTCCAATCTCAGGAGGGATGGCCAACCTAGAGTTGAGAGGGAAAAGTGACCACAGGGCACCCTCTGGTGGTGAGGCAGACCCACTACAGTTCATGGCCTGAGTCCATGTCTTGGCGGGAAGGAAACCTGGACATTTCAGGTTTTTAGCACCCTAAATGTGATGGAACATCTTCTGTCTGAGAGAATGTTCTGAGGATCTTCTTTCTGGGCTCTGTGGCAATAAAACAAGTAAGCACTGTGGAGTCTTCCATAAATGGCTCATTATTGGCATGAAAATGATACAGCTCCCACTATAAATCGCTGTGATAAACAGCTGCCTACCCCAGAACTAAGGACCGTCTGCCTTCTACAACCATCTCTCTTTTCTTCTTTGCTTCCCCCACTTTATCAACATTAACCAGCAAGAGATGCTCTTTCTTTGAAGTTGAATCTGTGTTATAGTGCTGTGGAAACAGCGGTAATTGTGATACTCCCAAACCATTATGGGCTCTCTTCTTTGTGGCTCTGGGAGCCATCAGGAAGTACAGATGGAAAGAAGAAAGATGGAAAGGAAGTAATTCAGATGACCCATTGTCCTCTCACTCGGAAAGAGATGCCCTTGATACTGATCAATAAACAGATGTCACATTGCTGTTGGCATAAGGCACTTGAGTAACAAAGAGCCTGTATTTCTCAGATCATGGCTGGAGTTGTCCTCAACTCGGTGCCATATGACACCTTAACTGCAGCACCTTAAATATGAGAGAGATCAGATAAACAATAGCACTTTAGTTCTGCCGGGTTTTAGTCTATGGGTAAAGCTGATTGAGACACTCGAAGCCCACTGGAGATGACCTCATTGGCAGCTCTGCAGGACGGACTTTCCCAGTCTGTGCCTGGACATCTTTGTTTTTTTTGTACGATCCTTTAGATTCATCATTTGTGTGTCGTTGACATAACAGCAAAGCCAAGTCACAAAGCATAGTACCTGGCAACTCCTATTTGGCAAATTGCTGGGACGGTCCTGCTATTATTACAGCAGAAGTTTGAAGCAACGAGCGGACGGCAGCTTGAATCCATGGTCACAGGTTTTGCCTGTCTGTGCTTTAGCCACTAGATTCTTTTTCACCTAATAAGTCTTTTAAAATGGTGATGGCAGAGAATGTGGACAATAGTGGATATGCTCTCACACAAGCTTTGCTGCCATCGCCTCTAGATCCTCTGAGGAGCCCTGGGTGAGTTGGGAAGACAGAGAAGGAGCGAGGGGATAGAACTACACAGCAGAAACATGGCCAGGCTGTCCCTGGGCCCCAGAGGACTTGGTGTCTGCTTCCAAGAATCAAGTATGCTAGAAAAGCATATGGTGTGTGTTTCTTCACAGACAGCCTGGAAGGAGCTACTTCTAGGCCATTTTGCTCAGGGCCAGGGACTCTTTGGGCAGTGAAGCAGGGGTGGACCTCAGGGATAGAAGGTGACCTCCAGCTGGAAGGATACCCCAGAGGGAATCAACCAAATCAGTGTTTTTTTCACTTTTTCTTTTCTTTTTACAATTAACCCAATCTGAATACTTTGAACATTTCAGTCATTTGCACAGTACACACTTTTAATCAAAACATGCACAACCAATGTCAATAGTTATAACATCATTGCAAAACCTTTTTTTATAACCACTTAAATTTTAAATTTTTAATATTTTAATGTTCAAACAACTGCTGTCCAAAATATATTGCAAAGTGCTATGTCAGAATGGTTGTTCATAATTCAAAGTCCTCCTGGAATCATCAAAGGGAAACAAAAGGACGTGACCTGTCAGGAGCGTAGTGGTCCTTTGGGGGATTTTCCCACCATGCTTTTGAAGCACATTCCATTACCACGAAAAGTTCTTTTCCTAGAAAATCCTCAGGAAAATCACTTATTGAGAAAGTTCTGTGGTCAATGCCCATGGATGTGTGGGGGACTTTGGCAGAGTATGTTGAGTGAGCTGGTCTGTGCTGTAAGCTATTGTAGACATTTGATTATCTCTAGGAATTAGGCTACCGGGTAAAGTTGCTAGACAGCTCCAGATAACAACTGTTTCCTTTGACTCTCCTGTAAAGATCTCCCAGTGACAGCTCTGCATGCTACCGTTCAGCTGGGTACCTGGTGCATACCCGGAGCAAGTCATGACACTTACTCTATGGGGTATCTGACACTGTATGACTTGATCAGTAAGAAGAGATGCTTTTTTGATGTTGAAATTTCAAGTTGATGGGGCATTCAAAACTGCTCTTCTAGGTTTGTCAGAAGCTGGGCCCAGACTGAGAATCCAGGGGTGAATGTATAGGCGATCCCGCACCATCTCATTTAAGAAAGACCAGGGTTTCAGCTCTGAGGGTTAAACACGGATCTGTAACATTTGTAGTTGGGTACTCACCAAACAACTGCTCTTATTTGGGACATTTCATTATTAATTAAAAAATAATCATTGAAGAGTTACCACATGTCAGGCAGTGGGAACATGAGAATGAACAATAATTTATCTTCTCAGATATATTTTTAAAAATGTTTACCAAAGTGATGGTACAGAAGAGCTTGTGATGGCAGGCAGCTGTCTTCTACTTGGTCATTACCCCTCCCTAGCCCTTGCTTCAATCTATTTATGATTTAATTCTCCTGGTCACCACCAGGAGATCTCCTTGTAATGTTATAGTTCTATTTCTTGATTTATGAATGTTAGGGAATGTTTTTTAACTCCCACTTTGGAAAATGAGGATTTAGCTCATTTATTTATACCGTGTCCACTTACTTCCACCTCCCTTCTTTCTCCTTCCCCTCAATATTTGATAATAATTACCAGATTATTATTATTCTCATTCATTCTCATTCTCATTCTCATTCGCATTCTTATTCTTTGCTTCCTTCTCACCTCAAACCAAGGGAGAAGTGTCTTTAAGATCATTACCCAGAAAAAGTGATATTTTCTGCCAGATAAATGTTTTCTTCTTTAGGTACCAAATGTTTCTGAGGGTCCTTTTTGCGAACATTGCTTGTGGTCACTGTCTGAGGTCCTGGATTTCAGATGTAGGGCTCTCACCTCACCGGTGTCTCTGTGTGAACTGATTTATGATTTAGACTCTTTGCCAGAGGGTGTACACATTGACCTAATTTTTTGCCAATGATATGGAACCACAGCTTCCCCTGACATGCATTTTATCCACTGAAAACCTTTCTTCGTAAGTTTAGATGGGTTGTTCCAGGTCTTTGAGAAGCGGGGAGGGCACAGACCTCTCAACTTTAAGAACTCCAACTCTCAAACCTTTCTCCAAACAAAATGGTTTCCTTTCTGCCTCTTTTACTACCTCACCCTTACTAAGCCGTGTTCTCTATTCCACCAACCGCTGACTCTTCTCCCAGTCCAAGGATGTTCAAGACATTTCATCTCTGGTGCCTATTTGATCAGTAGCTAGTAGTGGGTGTTGATGAAGAATTAGATTTCCTTAGGAGACATGATGGGGGCTAGACCACTGTCCCCTTTGTCTGGCCGTCATCGGGCTGTGAGACGCCCTCCAGGAGCTGTATGCTTGGTATATGAAGATTCTCTTCCTAGAGAGAAAGAGCTATCTTAGGGTCAAGAGTACACAGACATGTTACTGATGACTCAAAGAAATACAGCTTTCGAACACCTCTGCCAATCTTTTTCCACGAGCCTTTTTAAATTTCTAGTGTCCTCAATGCACTTTCTAGGTCTATAAACAAGAAAGATCAGAAGTTGAGTGCCAAGTTGAGTGGGGCTGGCATTTCTCAGCTTTCTCATTTTTTATTTAACTTGGAAATAAGTTGCAGGAGCTCAAACATGTTGCTTATAAATTCAAGAATAAAAATGAACAGTGCACATTGCTGTGCGTTGCTTGTAGAATAGTTCATGGTGCTACTCAGCAGTGGACTCACACTGCTTGCTAATTGATTAAAAAATATGTATGTATTGCAAAGTTCATTTATTGATCGGGAGGAGAGTGAAAAGAATAGCTTCTCTAATTAAAACCGATCAGAACTGTAAAAGTTTAATTAATTGGATGCATGTCACTTCATTTCCATGTTATGTTGTGCACAGGGCTCTGTTTTCATAATTAACATGTTGTGTTGGGGTGGCTGGTGTCTCTCTAATTAACAGTCTGAGGGAAAAGTGATGTATGAACCTGCTGAGCAGGCAGAGTGGGTGGAAAGAGAAGTCCCAGCCAGAATGCACACTTTCTGTTCTCTGTGGCCTCTTTCTTGCCATTTTATCACCCTTTGTTCAGCAAATAAGGTTTTTGGTGGATCTTCTCAGAGACTGCTTTTTTGTTTGATTATTTCCCATTGTTCCTTTATCAAGGACAGAGAGGCTAGATGACACTTCCAGAGATGGCAGGGAGAAGACACCCACCAGGTGGTGGACAGCCACTTCAACTGCTCTCTCCTCTGAACTCCCCACCCCCCACCCCACATTCACTGTTGTCATTTGCCATTTGGCATCCAATACTTGCCCACGTAGCCAAGACAAAATTTTACTGAGTGTCCACTCTGTGCAATACACGGTGATTAGCAGGTGGCTTTGTGTCCAGACTACAGCTTCTTATTAGACATTTAACCTTGGGAAAATTAGCTAAATTCTCTGTGTCTCAGTTGAATACCCACTAAAGATGTTGTGAGGATTAAATGAAATAGCATAAATGGCACCCTTAGCACACTGTTATTATCAGCCTGGATTTGTTAAGCAATCCTCTTCTTTTCCTATATCGCTTTTAAAAAAGCATTCTTATTCAAATTGTCCTATTGTAGATTGTAACCGCTAACTGACTTCATCTTTGTGTCCTCTCCCTCAAATCCATACACTAGTCTGGAAACAGAATTCATTTTTCTAAAATTAAAAGTTGATTATATGCATGCTTCGCTGAGACTCTAAAGGCACCCTCTTGCCCAGACGATTTTTCAGCTCTGCAGTATAAGAATTCTAACTCCTGCACAAATTGGCCCCCTATCTACTAGGCCAGCCTCCCCTCCTATGGCTCTTCCTTTCCTCGGCCCCCCATCCCCTACTGCACAACCACCCCAACCCCGAAACCTCCCTCCTACCTGAGCACAGCATGTTCTTTTCCTTTTCTGTCCAGAAGGCTCTTTTTCTCAGAAGAGCAAAAATCCTACTCATTTTTTTTCACATTCAGCTCAAATGTCTCCTTTTTCATGAAGTCATCTGTCCTCCCACAGCACTATTTTTTTTGTTTGTTTGTTTGAAGTCTCTCTTCCTGACGAGACAAGAAATTTCTACAGGCAGGGGCTGTGTCTTGTCATCTGTGTGTCACAGTGCCTAGCAAGAGGGTAGTGTGAAGCAAGCTTTTAATAAATGATTGCCGAATGATGGAGAGAAAGAACAAAAGTTTTCTTTATGTGGAATTGCTATTTAATATTTGCCTTCCCACAACACTGCTGGTTCCATTCAGGCAGGGAACATTTTCGTTTTGTTCTACATTGTTCCCTATTGCTTAGCACATGGTAGGTGCTCAATAAATAAACGAAACTGGCACATCATGAGGTCTGTATACCTCATAGGTTTGTTGTGAGGGCAAATTGATGATGAATATAGAAATTCTTAAAGTTTAAAAATGATTGGCAAGATAATTTGTAATAGAACAATAGTTGCAATTGATATTATTACCATGATACTTTTTATTATTCTGGAAGCC
Source organism: Pteropus alecto (assembly GCF_000325575.1). Lineage (NCBI taxonomy): Eukaryota > Metazoa > Chordata > Mammalia > Chiroptera > Pteropodidae > Pteropus > Pteropus alecto. Next base: position 15,102,480 of record NW_006442484.1, read on the forward strand.
GTGCTCTTTTCTTTTTGGAGTAGCTTTCCTGAGTAGCATAACCTCTGCGTCTTTCTGCATGTTGTCATCGCAACTGGGGGCAGCATTGTGCCTAGACTCAGAGACTGTTCCTGTAATTCTTGGAGAGAATCCCAAAGCCTTTGCTCATTATTACTGAAACTGAGCTGTTTATAAGATCTCATCTTATCCCTTTTTAAAAATATCGTATAACCCTCTGGTCTTCCTAATATGCTATTCTCCTACCTCAGTGACATGTACAATAAATAATGCATTCTGGTAATTTTAGAAAATGATTTTACTTCCAGGCACTTATATAGAGTCTAATCAATATTTATACTTATTCAAGGAGTTTTCCTTTTTTTTTCATTAAGAGACATTTTCTATTTTTCTTTGTATGAATATTTGACCTTGTATCAAATAACAAGTCTTTCCTCTAGTGTAGAACCCCCAAAGAAAACACAGCCATAAGATTGTCATCACGTACCTTTCCAATAATTAGGAAGTGCTTACAGAAAATAAGCCTTGATCTCATGTTCTATTTCTGCTAGCTCTTCACATTTAAATATAATTCAGAAAATTGGAGTATAGACTAGGTCTGTTATCTCCAGCCCAATGCCAGTGCAATTCTATCAGCAATATTGGGAGCTTGAAATAATTTTAAAAAACCAAGGTGATTAAAAATAACTTTGAAATGACATGACTAACTTGTTTCAGAGGCCGTCTTCCTCCATACCAACCTTTAATATTAAAAAAAATTCAGGCTCTGGATTAGTTTCCCAGGTATATATTGAATCTTATAGAAAAGCAAGGAATCTTGGCATTGGGGAGTTTAGCTGAGTGTGAAGTGTGGGGGTGAAGGCCCTAGGCATCTGAGGGTCCTGGTTCTAGCATAGTTCTGCCACTGGTTGGCCATATGACAAGGAGAAGTCACTCAACTTTTCTGAGCTTCAGTTTCCTTGTCAATTGAACGAAGAGGCCGGCTCGATGACTTTGGGTGAGTTTGTAGGCAGCCAGTCCACAAGAACAGTTATTATGTTCCTACCTCCTATCGGCTCTGTGCTAGGTTTTGGGAACATAGCTATGAAGATCATTCTCTGGCCAAGGAGCCAATGCAAGACATGGGTGTGTTCAGCCCTCAGTCCCAAAGCATAGCTTTTGTGTCCATGTGATTGGCTTGGGCCTGTGCCAAAGTCATCTTTTCCTGTAAACATTTAGGCCTGTGTGTGTGTTGAGGCTGGGTCAGCAGTTCATGCTCCCACTCCAGATGGCATCAGTTTCCCTTTGCCTGGTTCCCTTTCCTGCTATAATTGACCTCACCCCAATGTAGAATATAGGAGAACTTCTAAAAACATTGACTTAGAAGAAGAAGAAGTGGTAGAACTTAGCTCTCTCTCTTCCCTTAGGAACATTGACCCTGCTCTTCTGCCAGGGACAGAGTTGGGTCCCAGGGCCATGGAGAGGAAGTTGTAGCCAGTTCCACAAAAGTTTCTGTCAGGGCAATGGATACCCCCTCCTTTAAATGTGGAATGAAGGGGACCTCTCTCACCTTCAAGGGAGAGTGTTCAAGGGAAAATCTACTTGAGGTTATGTACAATGCCCACGTAGAAATTGAAGGCAGGTTTTCTAACTGAAAAGAGTTCCTCTATGCCTCACCAGGCAAAAAGAATAGCAGTTAGAAGGGTCTCAGGACACATTGTAGGGGTAGAAAGAAGGCCAGGGAAGTGCAGGCAGGGACTGGATGGTGCAGGCCTGGGGAGCCACATTTAGACAATGTCTGTTACCCTGTAATGGTGCATCTCAAACTCTAGTGAGTGCCAGAATCACCTGTTGGGCTTGTTCAAACCAGATTCATTGTTTCTAATTCAGTAGGTCTGGGTGGAGACTGACAATTCGCTTTTCTGACAAGTTTCCAGGTGATGCTGGTTCTGTTTTTCACGCCACTGCGCTAAGAAGGGTGGCTTGAATAGAATGAGACCTTAATGAGTATAATGATGAATATAAAAGTGCTTAAAGTTTAAAAATGGCTCAGTTGGCTCAATCAACCTCTTCCTTGGAACATTAATAAGCTGAGACAAAAGCCCTGGATGTTGGAAGCTCCATAGCAGTGAGACAGACTTTAGAATGGTGCTTCTCAATGTGGTTTGCAAACCATCTTCTTCGAAACCACCTAGGACCCTGCTACTCAAAATACGGTTCCTAGATCAGCTGCATCAACATCAGCTGGACCTTCATTAGAAATGCAGTATCTCAGGCTCCACCCCAGACCTGCCGAACCAGAACCCACTTTTCAATAAGATCTCCTGTGTTTTGTAGGCACTTAATAGTTTGAGAAACACATTGCTCTATGAGCTTCTTAGTTGTGCCTCTGGGGTGGCTTTGTTGGGGGTGAGGTGGGGAGATGGGATATGCCATTATAATGAGGAATTGTCACACACTGGCTCAGCCTAGGTATTGAGGTGGGTGTGGCTATGGGCAGGGACTTTGCCAGGGAAAGTGTCTCAAGCCTTCACATAGCATACATTCCTGGAAACAAAGCCTATAGGAAGATAGGGTGATTTCAATGTGTAGTCTGTTAGTGTTGACTGTGTCTCTTTGAAGATCAACATGCAGTGTACTTTTTTTAGCTACTTTTTTATAGCAGAGTAAGTATGGAAGGTTTGGGAATAATCAAGGCTGAAAGGGAGGGGCCAGGAGGGAAAGGAGAGGTCTCATATCAGGTTCCTGAATTATATATGTATAGCTCAGTCAGAATCACCTAATATCATATTTCTTAGGGTTTAGGGGTGAATAAAATAAGAAAATGTGGCTGGATCTTACTTCCTGCCAAGCATCACCAAAAGGCTGAGAACAGTTTTTTTATGCCTTTTTTGAGGTGGAATTCACATAACATACAATTTTCCCATTTAATGTGTACAATTTAATTGTATTTAGTATGTTGTTAGAATTATGCAACTATCACCACAATCTAAATTTTCGTCACCCCCCTGAAAGAAAAAACAATACCCAGGAACACTCACTCCCCCTTACTCTCCTCCTCCCACCAGCCCTAGGCAACCACTAATCTATTTTCTGTTTTTATAGTCTTGCCTGTTCTGGACATTTTGCATAATTGAAATCATGCAATATGTGGTCCTTTGTAACTGGTTTCTTTTACTTAGCCTATGTTTTCAAGGTTCAGCCATGTTGTAGTGTATATGAGTGCTTCATTTTTTATTGCCAAATGATATTCCATTGTATAGGTATATCACATTTTGTTTATTCATTCATCAGGAGATGGACATTTCACTTCTTTACACTGCTTGATTATTGCGAATAAATCTCCTATAAACATTGATGTGCAAGTTTTCGTGTAGACCTATGTTTTTATTGCTCTTGGGTGTATACCTGGGACTGGACTTGCTGGGTCATATAGTGACTCTGTTTAACCTTTTGACAAACTGCCAGACTGTTTTCTAAAGTGGCTGCAATACTTTAATATTCTTATTAACAATACACCAGGGCTCCAATTCCTCCACATCCTCACCAACCCTTGTTATTATTTGTCTTTTTGATCGTAGTCGTCCTAGTGAGCATTAATATCTCATTGTGGTTTTGATTTGCATTTCCCTGATGGCTGAGATGTTGAACAAGGTACAGTTCTTATCCCCAAGGAGCTCTCAGTCTTGCCTTAGGGGGCTCCCCTTTGTCCAGTGACCAATGTTTCTCAACTTATTGATCCGCCCATCTACTCAGCATGACCCAAGTCTCACAGATGGAGGTATTTAATTCCTACCACAGGAGGCTCAGTCCTCCCCTAGAATCTTGGACTTCAGAGAGAATGACATGACTGTAGAATCTCAGCATCAATAGCCTCTGCCTCAAATAACTGTCACTGACACACCTCTTCCGGTCCCATTCCCAGGGCGCAAAAACCCCAGGTTCTTGTTTAGTTCTCCTTGCTCAAATTTTAACCTGTGCCACACATTTGGCACCTATCCACCATCTTGTTCTGAAACCTAACTTCTATCTTTCTGCCCAGATTGAAACCCAGGCTCTCTGGCTGGTTTACTGATACGTGCTGACAGATATCAACAACCTCCTTTGCTCAGCCTGCCCCTCCTGTCTGTGATGAGATGGGTCCCTTCAGGTGTGTCTGCCCAGCTCCTATCCTCTTGGCCCCATCTCAGGAGCTCACCCTGAACCAGTTTCTCTTCCTTCCAATATTATCGCCATCTACCAGATACCTGTACTAGTTAAGGGTCTTATGATTCTCACAACTGAAAATATAACCCACATTGGCTAAAGCAAAATAGGAATTCTTACATGACTGAAAAGCTGAGGAAGGTTCTGGTTTGGACATGGCTTGGTTAAGAGACTCATATGAATTTTCTCACTCACCATTTCTGGTGTTTCTGTTTCATGATGATTCATTCTTAGGTTCTTCCTTGTGGTAGCAAGAGATGGCTATAACTGTCCCAGACTGTATCTTTTTAACTTCATCTCTTATCAGAAAGCATGCAAATCTCTTATCCTAAAGTTTCATTGTGGCTCATTGAACCCAGTTGGGTCTATATTCACCCCTGGTCCAATCTCTGCAGCAGCAGTGGTGATTTGATACACTAACTGGCTTGGGCCTGGATCCTATGTTCAACCTTTGGAATTGAGAGTGGGTAGAGTTTCACATGGATTATAAACACAGAAAAGGGGAAAGAGGTGGTATGCAATAATAAAATAAACATTTGGTCTTTGTCCTCAGTTCCTAGCACAAGAGCGTATAAATCTCTTGAAATTTGCTATTTTTTGTTTGTTAATGAGATAACTCAAATCAGGGAGGGCCTAGATAGCTTCAGGATGGGGGCTGGTCACCTGAAAGACCAAGCAATGATTAGAGGGTTAGACTTTTCAACCCTCCCCACACCCCTCCAGGGAGCTGGGGAGGGCTGGAGATTGAGTTTGATTACTGATGGCTAATGACTTAATCAAGCATGTACATAATGAAACTTCCATCAAGACCCCTAAATTATGGAGTTCAAGGAGGTTCCAGGTTGGTGAACACATCCAGGTGCTTGGAGGGTGGCATGCTCAGAGGAGGCATGGAGGTTCCACACAGGCCCCTTATACCTTGCCCTGTGCATTGCCCTGTGCATTGGCTGTTCCTGAGTTGTAGCCTTTAAAATAAATAGCTATAGTAAGTAAAGAGCTTTCCTGAATTCGGTGAGCTGTTCTAATAAATTATTGAAACTGAGTGTGGGGGTGTTGTGGGAACCCCTGAATTATAGGCAGTCAGTCAGAAGTGTGGTGGCAACCTAGTACTTGGAACTGGTGTCTGAAGTCGGGGCAGTCTTATAGGACTGAGCCCTTAACCTGTAGTGTCTGTGCTAACTCTGGATACTCAGGATCAGAATTGAACTGAATTGTAGGATATATCCACTTGGTGTTAGAGAATCAGACAATCGGTGTTGGAAAAGACATGATGTATTTGGTGTCGAGGAAAAAAAAAAAAGCCCTCAAGTGGATCCCTAGACAGTTACCAGCAGAAACAAGGTTTCTGGAGGTTGTGATCAAAAAGTACATGCCCATTACATTCTCTTCCCTGGCTGGATTCCAGATCTACCCATTCTAACCGACTGATGAACCCATGGGTACACATGCCAATAGGACACCACCATCCTTCTAGCTCCAGATACCATGGCTCAGCTGGAAAGTGATTCAGAGTTTGATATAGAGAATACGAGTTAAAATCTGCAGCTGGTTGGGGGAGTGAATGGTATACAATTTCGTTTTTTGCAGATAGTTTAGTACTATGTTTTACCTTAAAAAATGTTCATACCCTTTGAAATAGTAAGTTTTGTGAATTTTTCCTAGGGGAATGATCTGATATGTGGGTCAAGTTTTAGGTAAAACATTACCTCTTAAACATTATTTTTATTAGGGAAAAACTGACTGCAAAAAAATGTCCAACATTATGGAGTCGATTAAATAAGTCAGCATATCAGCATATCCTTTAGGTGGAATATTATATAGCTACTAAAAATTATAAATAATTTAAGTCCATGGGCAAATGATACAATTTGAATGATAATATATATTAAGCGAATATATATATAATATAATCCAGATTATATAAGCCAGGCTTGAATAAAAATATTGGAAACACATACCATCAATATGGTAACAGGATAATTGGTGTTTGAATTCTTTTTCTTATATTTTCGTTCTATATTTTTAGATATTTCTATAAGAACATGGTCACTGTGTCTAATCTCCATGGTAAGCCCCAGAAGGGTGAGAAATGAAGTTCTTTTATAATCAAGAAATAATGAAACAATTCCTCAGCAGTGCCTTCCATATCAGACTTAGAATTAGACTCCATTCCTCAGGGCTAGGGGGACAGTCAAGGGAATGAGAGTTTACAGGCTTCATTGATTTTGCATTCCTTTATTGCTTGTAACCTGTAAACCAATAGGGGAACCATTAGCCATGTGAGGTTAATCTTCTCAGGAAGTGCCAGTAAAAGGTACACATCAAAGGCTGGGACAGTTGGGACAGTGCCTGCCAGCTCTGTGGAGGAGGGCACACTCAGGGAAGGAGGACGACCTTGAAACCCACGATCCCCTGGTTTGGCTCAGTGGGGCCTCCTGTGTCTTTCAAATTTGGGGGGTATAATCTGTTACCAATTGGGTCATTGAAATCACTGCTAAGGACAATGGAGCCTGAGAATGTTTTCATTATGTGCAGCCTCTAGCTTCTTCGGACAACCCGACCCCTTGAAGACCAGGCCCAGCAGAGGGTGAACTTGGGGAAATGCATCCTATGTCTCCTCTTTTTCCTGCTCTCTCTCAGTGAATGCTCAGCACTTCTGTCTTTGAGATCCTACTGTGTTCCCTCTGCCCTATTATTCTTCTGGCTTTCACTGGGTCTGACAGCTTCAGCAGTAACACACCCTCCCCTGCCATCCCTGTCTCTGTACCTCCTGTCAAACTTACGTATCCAGGGTCTTAGGCCTTCAAGTAGCTCTGATCTCTGCCTATCTGGCAAACCTAACAGTGGTTTTGTGAAAACAGGCCCAGACAGCACTTGAATTTATACTGTTGTCTTTGCCCAAAGTCCAATGACATGCAGGGAGGGCAAGAGGGACCTCCTACCATCTAGAAACCTCTTCTCATCCAGTCTTGACTGTTCCTGAGTCGTGAGGTCTATTGTAAGGGTGGAGCATGTCCTTCCCAGAGAAACCAGTCTCATCTGTGGAATTACAGGCTCTGCTCCTGGACAATCCAACTTTCATCACTTCTGGAGAACTATTATCTCTTTTTTTCCCCTTTAACTTCTTATAGTAGGTAATGCTTTTGAGTAGGTCTAACTTCAAAAATTACAAAAGCATGGAGAGTGTGAGTCTCTGACCCATCTCTGTTCCCCATCTGCCCAGTTCTTCATGCCTCACCAAAGAGCATGGAGGGGCGAGTCAGCTTTTCCAGATGGCTGCCTAGTGCTCTCAGCTCTGTTTATTGAACATTCTACTTTTCTGCACCAATTTGAGAGGATATTAGATTTCTGGACTTTGTATTCTGTTCCACGGTCTGTCTGTCCATTTATATGCCAGCATCACTGAGAGTCGAGGGCAGGCAGCAGCTCCTTTAAGCCTAGGAAAATGGGCACAGCTTTCCTCTTCCCCACTCTGTTCTGGACTTCGGTTCCTCTCCTCTTTTCAGACCGAATGCTGATCTAATAATAATATTCTTCATAGTGACATCCGCAGTGGATATTATTATCTCCATTTTATGGATAAGGAAAATGAGGAACAGAGCGGTTGAAGAAACTTGCTAAAGGCCACATAGCTGGTAGGTGGAAGAGCAATAGGAGTCCTGAGCGGATATCTCACTGCCATGCTATCTGTACTCTTTTTCAGGATATTATTATAATGAGCACTAAGAACTATTGCTTATTGAGTGCTGTCTGCTAGGCGTTGTGTTGAATACTTTGAGTACTTTGCACATAGTGTCTCATTTAACTTATTTTCCATAATAACCCTACAAGGTAGACATGAACATCAGATTTGTACACATGGGAAACTGAGACTCAGAAGGTTTATCTAAATTGCTAAAAGCCACTAGGCTAGTATGTGTTGCTCCAAAGACCATGCTTTTTAGAATTATACTTTCAGTGACTGTCCATTTCCACATTCACAGTCAAGAATTCTTTATTCTTTTGACATCTTTTCCTTTGTCAGCCACCAGACCTCAAGCAGTTTCCCAAGGCCCAGAAGTGGGATGCACAGGTGAGTAGGTTCTTCCCTTTCTCTGAACTCCTGAGTCAGCCCCGCTCTCCTTACACTTTGCTTTCTTAAGCTATGAAATTCTCTCAAACAACATGTAAACTCTCAGTGCGGAATCTCTGACTTCTAAGGCAAGGGTCCCCAACCCCCGAGCCATGGACTGGTACCTGCCAGTGGCCTGTTAGGAACCGGGCAGCACAGCAGGAGGTGAATGGTGAGCAAGCGATCGAAGCTTCATCTGTATCTGCAACTGCTCTCCGGCGCCAGCATCACTGCCTCGGCTCCACCTCAGATCATCAGGCATTAGATTCTCATAAGAGCACCAGTCCCTGGTGCCAAAATGTTTGGAGACCTAAGTTCTAAGGCAATCAGTAAATATGCTGATGGTGAGAAAGCTAATAGGAAGATCCACATTAGTTAGAAGATAGGAAAGTAAAAAGTGAGTTGGTTAAAGGGGGATCTTAAAACCCAAACATAGAAACTCAGATTCGATGGGACAGGCAATGGGAAGCCTCAGAAGATTCTTGAGCAGAGAAATAAGACACTAAAATGGTGTTTTAGGAAAAGTTAGTCATGGCTCCTAAGCACTCTAGGATCTCTGCAAAGAAAGGAACAAACCAGGGCAACAACTAAACCCAATTAACCTTGTTTGTAAAGGCTTTGATTTCAAGGCACTTTACTTTGTCCATCTGATCTAAACACCACATCATCTGAATGGCCCAATACCCCTTATTTTTCTCTGTGGCTTAGGGGGTCTCTGTGTCCCGAGAGTCTAGGAGGACCTAAAAAGACTTTCTCTTTTACGTTCACCTTTTTATTCCAAAGGTCGAGAAGAACTTTAGGCAGCCTGCAGAACCCTTAACTCAGTTTACAACATCATCTTTTGTAATCTGGAGGCTGCCTTGCCTCTCTGGCCATCACCTTCTACGCTTCTATACTGCGTCTCCATCCAAACTGAGCACTTTCAGTTCTCAGATGCACCACAGCCCATTTTGCCCCTGGCCATCTTCCTGGAATAGTTTTTTCCCCTTCTGTTATTACAGTTCCTCTTCCTTAAGTTTTGGCTGAGGGGCACCCTTCTTAAGGACACTCCTTCGGCCCTCTCTGGAGGGTAGGATGCTTCTTCCGTGGCTCCCCACTGCATCCTGCCGTCCCCTGGTCATGTCTTTTGTCTCTGTGATAGTCTGATAACTTACTTGTTTTCCTGGACTCTGAGCTCCTAATGCAAAAGGCCCACATCTCAGTGGTCCTGGGCCTGGCACATAGCAGCTGTTCAGAAAATGCTGGTGCATAAATAATGAAGGAACATTGCCATGGGCCAGCTGTCCCCATCTGTTGTACCAACTGACTGGTTGGTGGCTCTTGGCTTCTTGAATCTCCTCTTTGTCATCCCAACAGGAAAACCTTTGCTCCTAAATCAGAGGCAGAGGAACTCCTTCCTTCCCGGGAAGGCTTTTCTTTCTGGATTCCTGACTTCAAGCCCTCCTAGGTCTTGGCTGTCTCACAGCCTCCTTTCCTTGGGCCAGTAAATCAAAAAGCAGTGCACCTTTGGCTACGCGACTTCCTGAAGCTACCCGCCTACTCTGACCAAGACCTCCTTCACTAAACCTGAGTCAGGATCTTCTGAGCCCTCACCGGGACTAAGCCTCAACCTTGGGCTCTGTCCTTGGCCTACTTAATCCAGTTTTAGCAAGAATCTTGCTGAGTCAGCTTAGCAAAAACCTCCTTACCCTTGGGATATGATCAAATTTCTTATCCTCCACTTTTCTCACTCTGGGCTGCCTTCAACAAGAACACTGTTAGATCACTTTAGCCAGAATTCCCCTCATTCCTGATGTCTCCTCTTAGTAATCTTCCATCCACTGACCCCCACCCTACTTCTTGGCTATGTATCCCTGCTTGTCCTCTGCTGGAAAGCCCCTATTACCATGGTCCCTCTTGAATAGTCCCTTTCTTACTATCTTCTACAAGTGTCATGAATTATTTTTCTTCAATAGCACCTTGTATACCTCTGTATTCTCAGGCACCAATGGCTGCTTCTTCACTGCTGCCCGCAGACCTCACTTCTTCTCTTAGTAGCTCTTCAGACTTTATTTTCTCTCTCTTATTTATTTCCTTCCTTTACTTCTGTGATCTCCCAGCATCTAGTTTTCCTCCCCTTCTATTTTCCCTCTAAGCTGGTACTGATCCACTCACTTCTTAAACACAGATTTTTCCAAGTTTGTGTTTTTAACCTTCTACTCCCCTTACTCTGATCACCCTGCTTCTCCAGGGACTGATCCTAAGGCCTCAAAATGGAAATGTCTCAGAATGGTCAAAGTCTCTTAGAAAATGCTCAAGGGTTGTCTGGGAGCCCAAACACGGGAGGCGTTATCAGGTATCAACACAGCACGTGCCCCCAGATCAGGATTTCTCATCCCATAGGGTGGTTGGTTGAGCCTCAGACATCTCTCAGAGGTTGTCTGAATGGATTGGGGGAAGTCTGCTGATGTGGCCCATGTTACCAAACTAAAGGAGTTCGTTCACCTGCTCTCATCAAAGCCAAAAGAGACATGAATGGGAGTTTGTGACAAAGGAAATAGAGATTTATTTAAGGAAATAGCAGCAAGCCCAGAGACACGAGGGAGCTGGTACTCAAAGACCTGGCTCCCTGATGGCCTCTATGGGATGGATT
>NW_006442484.1:15113454-15116864 GCF_000325575.1 Pteropus alecto
CGATTGTTGGGGCTGGGGTAGGAGGCAATTGATCATTGCATCAGGTCCTGATGTCAGTCAGGGAATTGTCCTGTTTTGTTTCATGAGGATGTGGTCACTGAGGTTGTTCTGCTTTCACTCTAAGGCAGAAAACACACTTGAGGTCAAGATGTTATCTTTAGTTTGACTGAGACTCTGCTCTATTCAAAGTCTATAGACCTGAGGCTTTATTCCTAAGAGAGTTTGATGCTGACCAGAACGTAACATCCTAAGGGCTTAATGACTAAACGAGTGGATGTGTGATATGTACAAAGGTGGAAGGACCTGGTTGAAAGCAAGCAAGCGAGTTATAGTCCTATTAGACTGAACAAAGCTAGCTTGAATTAAGAAAAAAGTCATCGTAAAGAAAGGAAGTTCTTGTGTGGTTATACCCACAGTCCTGCTATTGGCCATCCACTAGCTCTACTCCCTGGACATTCACTCATGCAGCCAGTTGCAGGAACCACTGCTGTCCATTGAGGACAAGGGCCCAGGAAGCAGTGGGAGGAGCTGGTGTTTCAGGTGTCCAGGTGCCCAGTTTGTAGCTGGAGGAGTTAATGTCCTAGGTGCCCATAGAGCAGCGTATGTCATCCAAGGTGTTGGCCGCTCAGAGTGTCCTGATGGACACAACTCCAAGTGTCTTTACATATGCCACATCATTATTTTTGCAGCTTCTATGCACTGTTAAGCCAGCTGTAAGCTGATTGTTCTCATAATTCTTGTACATTTTGCAAATATATACATATCATTATTTTGAAATACTTGGCATGAAAAATTTGATTGAATTTGAAATCTATTTATATTATCACAAAAATGTCAATATTGTTTATTTGTCAAGGAAGGAAAGTTATTAGATTAGTCCAATATAATTTAAATGTCGATTTTTGAATGGTTGTAAAATGATTTAAAAATTTTTATTATATCCATATTGATGCAGATCATCAGGAATTTGAAGAGGTTGTTATTAAAAAGTGCTGTTCCAGAGTTACATGTAGCCATTTCCAACCTGTGTTCCCCCAACAGAATGGGGAGATGTTACAAAAAGTATGTTCATTGACACAAACTGAAGTATCTCACTTACATATTCAAAGGCATTTTATTTGGAAATTGTATGTAAATTCACTATTTAATACTTTTCTGAAAGTTTTATATTTTATTTTATACAGTAGCCTCCCCTTACCTGTGATTTCACTTTCCATGGCTTCAGTTACTCACAGTCAACCATGATCCAAAAATATTAAATAGAAAATTCCAGAAATAAACAATTCATAAATTTTAAATTGCATGCTGTTCTGAGTGGTATGATGAAATCTTGCCCCATCCCATTCTCTCTTGCCAGGGAAGTGAATCATCTCTCTGTTCAGTGTATACACTGTATACTCTACCCATGCGTTAGGTGCTATCTGTGGTTTTAAGTATCCACTGGGAGTCTTGTAATGTATCCCTGTAGATGAGGGGTACTACTGTATTGATATAAATAAAGTATAATCATTTTCCCCACTAAACTCTAAATTTTCTTCAGTTTGCCCTAGGGTGTGATCCAAATGCTATGATTTTCTGTATGCTATAACATAAAAAATGTTGGGAATTAAAAAAAAATAACTTTATTGAGGTATAATTTACACACTATACAGTCACCCATTTTAAGTGGACAATTCAATGATTTTTAGTAAATATATTGAGTTGTACAACCATTGCCACCCATTTTTGAAACATTTTCCTCATCTCAATAAGACAGGAAGCTGGTTTAGAAGGATGGTGAGAAGGGACCAGAAGGCATTCGAGGGGAAGGCAGACCGTATGGTCCTGAGCAGCCACAGGGAAAGTGTGAGGATGCTGAATTCCAAGGAGAAATACCCCAGCGGGGCAAGAAAGACCAAGGAAGATCTCGCTCTGGGGAGGGGTTTGCGGCTCAGCTCAAACACCACCTGTGCTAGGGCGGCCTCTCCAGTTTCCCGGCAACTTGCTGCTTCTTTTCCTGGGATCCAGTGTCCACCTCTATGGCATAACGATTACAAGTGGAATTTTGGTTCATGGCTCTGCCGCCCCCTCTAGACTATGAGTCTTGCTCTGTGTCTCCAGAACTTGGCCTCATCTCTAGCATACAGCAGGGCCTCAATAATCAATATCTGCACAATGAATAAATAATTTCCAGCTTTTTATCCTCCCCTCTGAGGTTGCTGAAGCTGACCAGAGCCACATGGGGACATCCCCCAGTAAACAACAGTGACTGGAGCAGAATCAGACTATTTCAGTGTGTGGGAAGACAGGGAGAGTACAGGCTAGGCATTGAGACCCTGGGTTCATGTCTGGTTCTGCTTCTGACCATTCGTCCCTCTGTGCTGTCCTTGTACCTTTTAGCTGATCCATCAGCTCCAAGTGAGACTGTCAGGTCATATGCCATCTCAGTTGCCTTTCAGTTATAAAACTCCACTATTCTAATGATGTATCTTTCCCCCAGTGTCTAGGGGAGCTGTCTGCATTTGAAGGGACAATTTCCGGGGATCAAGGGAGGCCTCTGTAGGGGCTGTAGCCCCTGGCTCTGCCTGGGCATTTGGCATCAGAACATTTGCCCAAACAGTTGCAGTCATCCCCACATACCATTGAAGGCAGCAAGCAGATAAACTGCCTTCACCACCTCCAGAAGCAGGTGTATGGGCAAGATGGCTTCTCGAGCACAGGAAAAATGCAGAGGTTTAAAGCAAGTACATCAAGCTATTTTTGAGTACACTTAATAGCTGCCCAGACTTGCAACCCCTTTTTTAAAAGTAGAGTTACTCCACTAATAATAGAGCTTCATATTCTTTATCACTAGACTCTAAACTCAGCTCTGTATTTCCCTTTGGTGTTCCCCTGTTCACTAACCCCTTTATCTACTCTTATAAACCTACACTTAAAGCTGACATAAAATATAGCTAGGATGCTGTGGGAAAGCTTTCTGGTGGTGGCTCAAGCTAGCGAAGTGATTGTGGCTGTGACAGAGAAACCCTTCCCAGACTATTTTCCATCCAAGGTGCCTCAAGTAGGTTTCTGAGGTGGAAGTGGGAGCTGCTGCTTGGTGTTCTGCTGAAGGGAGTTGAGGGCCCTAGTGCTGACACCTCAATGTTGGGCAGGAACAGCAGCCCTAGGGGAGGCAGTCAGTAGTACCTCCAGCAACCCCCAACTCCCTGGTCAGTACAGGACTCTTCTGGGTACCCTGGGGCAGATCAGACCTGACTATGATTTTCCTGTCTCATCATGTTGTTAATTAACATAACAAATCTTCACAGTTGGTGGCTGCCGGTTGCATCTCATCCCCTTCCTCCTCCCTTCCGTACACTAATTAGTGCAAAAATGGGGAGCAAATCTTCAAGCACTGATTTGCCTTTGTAGTATGATTATTGTGGGAACAA
>NW_006442484.1:15116920-15146357 GCF_000325575.1 Pteropus alecto
CATCAGCAGATAAACTCCCCCACACCCTGAGTTTGAACCACATGCTTCCTTCCTCAAAGATTTTTGGCTTTGCTAGGGCAGGATGAAAAGCCACTTACTGAAGAGAATAATACCACAATTGTCTCCTCTGCTTCTGAGAAACAAAAGGGATTGTGAGTAGAAAAGGGGAGAGAATACTGCCAGAGGATGTGACTCATTTAAAGGCGTTGGCTAGTCTTCTTTTCGAAAAGTCCACCCCTCAAAGGTAGCAACCTAGTCTAGACAAGCATGGAACACCGCAAAAAAGCCTCTACTAACATTTCTCCACTTCTGAGGTGGTTCCTGCTTCAGACAGTTCTCAGTGTTGCTGGTGCATCAGACCCAGGGACAGATGTGTGTCTGTGCCACAGGAATCTTATACAGCTGCAGCCTGGAGAGGGGTCCACGTGCACAGGGGTGAAGGGGTGCTCCTCCAAGTGGTCCAGGAGCAGGCAGACTTTGACCTCCCACATCTGGGTTGTCACTAGGGTGCTTGCCAATAGACTTCTGTGGCTAGTTAGTCCCTAGTATGGCTACATAGTATTATGGCAACAGAAAAGGAGGGTGTAGTCTTCTGCTCACTAGGCAGTATTTTAAAGAATTTTAGGGCATAGTGTGTTTGAGGGAATTTCGTCTATCATCTTTTTTCCTTCCTAGCACTCCCTTCCATCCTTAGTGGATGATCTCCTTCATTTCTCCCCCACTGTCATTCCCTCTCCCAAACACACAGCACATAACCTTAATCATTTCGCTTTCTCCCCATCTCTTATCACACTGTTTTCTCCCGTGTGAAGGACAGTGAGGATCTGGGCTCTGTGTGGGAGCATGCAGTACCCAGTTAGCAATGTCTGCCAGGGTAGGGGTGAGGGCAGTGCCACGTAAGCTATGTGTCATCTACCATCCCATCCTTTAAAAACATATTTTAAAAACTGTGGTGAAATACATGTAACACAAAATTTACTATCTTAACTATGTTTAAGTGTACAGTTCAGTGACCTTAAGTACTTTTACACAGTTGTGCAATCTACTTCCAGAGCTTAGTCATTCTGCAAAACTGAAACTCTATACCCATTAAACAACAACTCCCTATCTCTCACCTCCCTGCCCTGGTAATCACTATTCTACTTTCTGTTTCTATGAACTTGACTGCTTTAGATAAATGGAACACTACAGTATTTGTCTTTTCGTGCCTGGCTTATTTTACTTAGCATAATGTCTTCAAGGTTCATCTATGTAGTATGCCTCAGAATTTCCTTCCTTCTTAAGGCTTCCTAATATTCCATTGTATGTATATATCACATTTTGTTTATCTATTCATCTGTCAATAGACATTTGGGTTAGTTCCATATTTTGGCTATGTTAATAATGCTGTTATGAACACAGGTGGACCAATATCTGTTGCTTTCCTTAAAAATTTCCCCCAATAAGCCAGTAATCTAATTTATTAATTTTCAATTCTGGTTACATCAGAACAAGCTGTAGAGCTTTTAAAAATACTGTCCCCTGAACCACCACCCTAATTAATCTAAATGTCTAGAGGGTGAGCCCATTGATTAAGAATCAAATGTGCTTATTAAAAATACAGGTTCTCTGAAGATTGTGATTCAAATGGTCCGGGATGGGGTCCAGAAATCTGTACTTTTCAAAAAGAGCCTGAGGATATCCTTACGACTAGGCATTCTAGAAACTGCTATCAAATCATCTATTAAAGGCCTCCCTATCCTCCACAAAGCCTTTATCTTTTGGTCACAAATGGCCTCAAACTGTTTGCTAGTTACCTTATATATCTTGGTCTTAAGTCTCCACCTGGATTGTAAATTCATGAAGTTGAAGAATTTCTGAACTCAGAGGGTCCGTAAACCAGATAATCTGTTCAACCAAAGTCACTTCTTAGTTTGTTGCAAGACTGGGTCTAAATTAAAAATTCCTTCCACTGTGTGGTAATTAAAAAATTTGCAGGCCTTCACTTTACTTTTAAGAAAGACTGTGACTACCATTGTTCTGGTGGAAGGTTGGATGCTTACATTTATACCTTCTGCTGCTCTGAGAAACCTTTGTCAACCAATGATTAGCACAGTGTCATGAAGTATAAGAGAATGAATGAGAAATAGATCTAAACTGTGCCCACCATAGCACAAAGTGCCCAGATAACTGACTTGACTTTTAGGTCAAGTTCAAGTCCATATTAGCTTTAAACCAGTATGGATGCAATTATACTTTTTTCCCTTAAGTTATGAATTATAAGAGCTTATATTAATTGAGTATTCACTATTCAACAGGTGCTGTCCTAGATGGATTACATGGATAATTCGATAAGCCTATGAGGACACTAAAGCTTGGAAATGTTAAGCTGACTTGTCCAGGGTGACTTGCTAGCAAGTGACAAAGCTTGAATTTGAGGTCAGGCTGATTGAAAAGAGATAAAGTAAGTAAAATGCTAAGCAGAGTGTCTAGTTCATTAGAGAAGCTGAGTAAATGGCCGTCATCATCACTCTCATTGCCATCATCACTGCAACAGCAATTAACCCTTACATGGCCCTTATTATGTACCAGGCACTGTTTTGAGCACTTAACATATATTTATTTACAAAATAACCCTATGAGGTGGTACTATTATAATAGATTTTACAGATGAAGAACAAAAAAGATTATGTAACCCAAAGTTACATAGCTAGTAAGTGGCAGAGGTGGAATTTGAACTAGGAAGCCTGGCTCCATGTTTAAACCTTTAACCAGAACACTTGGCTGCCTTCTATGTGGCAAATGGAAAATAGTATGGATGATAATGATTAGTAATAAGGCTCTCAGTTTCTTACAACATAATATTTTTCTATGTACTTTCCTTATTGGCATGCCCTTAAGATAAAAATATATATGATAATGGATTCAAGTGTCCTTTTTATGTCTCCCATTTTTGCCCTCTCAAAATTCTTATGTGATTTATTCTAATACTATTTCATATCATCTGATTTCTTAGTCATTTGGGAAGTGACCTCTGGGGGAGGGATGTTCATAAGGTCATTACATCTTTTAAGCTGGAAGAAACTGTGGGATTCTCTAGAACAGAAGTCTCTAAAATAAAGTGCTTGAACCCTATATGATGCACAAGGTTATCTATCAGAGATGGGGAAGAAAACATTAGGATAAGACCAAAATTAAGGGACATAGTGGTCTTCCTGTTGTTGAATCAAATGGACATCTAGTCACTCATAATGACTCCTTGGCTCCAGCCAACCCTCCCTTCTTGAAGCACTCACCTCCCTTAACTAAGTGAGATCACATTCTTGTCCCTTTTCTAGTGTCTCTTTCTCTGGATGCTCCTTTTCAGCCTCTTTTGCAGGTTTTCTATTTTCTGAATTAAAAAAAATTAAAAAATTAACATATGGATTGATATGGTATCTTCACTTGCTCTATGCATCAGAAGGTCATGAATCATGTACAGGAGGTCTTGTGTCTAGGCAAGGGTGAAGATTCTATAGCATGGACAAAGCTGCCTTCCCTGTTTCATTTTCTTTCAACATATTTATGTATGCTGTTATGGGTTAAATTATGTCCCACAAAAAGGTATGTTGAAGTCCTAACTCCCAGTGTCTCAGAATGTGACTTATTTGGAAATAAGGCCATTGAAGATGCAATTAATTAAGTTAGATGAGGTGATACTAAATTAGGGAAGGACACATAATATAGCTGGTGTCTTTATAAGAAAAGAAGAAGAAATACAGAGGCAGGAACACAGAGAGAAGACAGCCATGTGGTGACAGGGCAGACATTGGAATGAAGCATCAACAAGCCAAGGATTGCCAGTGAACACCAGCAGTTAGAACAGGTAAGGGAGGATTCTCCCCTACAGGTATAAGAGGGAACATAGCCTCTAGAGAATATTAGCCTCTAGAACTGTAGGAGAATAAACTTCCGTTGTTTTAAGCCACCAAGTTCGTGGTACTTTGTCATGGCAGCCATAGGAAACTGATACATGTGCTTATGTAGACAGATTTATGAATTCTATTTCCTTGTTTAAATGAAGCTATCCCTCACTCAATAGACAGTCTGAAAAGACACTACCAGTTGAAGATTGTGCAAGCACAAGTGGATCAGGAAGACATGGCAGTATTGCCCCTCTCCATTGGTCACCATCATGAGGGAAAAACAAAGATGATTCCATCAAACCTGGTAGGAAGTCAGCCCTAAATGTCTTGAAATATTAAGATATTTGATCTATAGATTTTTGTCTTCTATTATTATAATAAATCATTTTCCCCCAATTCATATTGCGCCTTGAGGTAATAGCCGATGATTGCATGAAGCCATCACAATCAGCAAGACACTTAATATTCTTTATTTCATCTTTATCTCATCCTTTGAGGTATTTTTTATGCCTTTTAATATTAATGCAGCATTCATTGAAGCACACATTTGTACCTTATAAATGAAAGGATAAATAAATACATATATTAGCAATATGTGCTTTTTTTTTTTAAGTTAATAGGGTACGTGATCAGAATTGGAGACCCCCGATCTAGCCAACATGCACCCCTCTTTTATGCACAAGGACACAGGTACAGGGTGGTTATGTAAATTAGTTACCAAGGTTAGAACTTGAACTTGGTTTTTCTGACTCCAGACCGGGGTCAGGAATCTACATAACTATTTCTTCCTCAGAGATGCAGTGAGATGCACACTTTGCCCTATTATCAACCTCATGAAGCATTGGGTGATTTTCAGTAAGATGCTCTTGTTTAGCAAGCCTTGTGGGGAGAAGAAGTGTTCCAGCAGAGTCAAGCAGATGTGGGCTTGAGTTCTAGCTCTGCCACCCAGTAGTTGTGTGACCTTAACCTCTTTGATCTTTGCTTTCTTCAATTATATTATGCAGATAACTATTTTTGTGGCCTAGGATTAATTTTAAAGAATGAGCTATATAATGTTGTTAAAGTGTAACCTACATGTTCCTTAAAGTCTAGTTGTAATAATCATAGTTAATGTTACTGTTGAGATTATGAAGGTGCAAGAGATGTAGTTCTATCTAGCATATGGAGGCATTACTGGGGACTAAGAGATAAGACTCATGTCCAGATGTGAATATGGTTTGCCTGGCTGAGCATGTGGCACAGAGGTGGTATGGTACTGCATGAGGCACCCAGCCAAGGGAGCCCAGTGATGGCTTCTTTGGGCCTATATTGGCTGAGTGGAGACCTGCAATTCTTACTACCTTTCCTTGAGCTCAGGTCACATTTTTTGGTATTAAGAAATCCACATGACTGATTGGGAGTCACATTATTTCTCTCGTTTGGTCACAGGCAAATGTCTCGATGGAAAGGCCTTTTTCTCACCTCTACCCGCTTCTCAGTCCACTGTAATCTGGCTTTTACCCCTCAAGTGTCTAACAGATATCCAACCAAGGGTCACAGTGACCTCCCTGTTATCAGGACCAATAGACAGCTCTTGATCGTTACCATGACTTCTCAGCCCCATTTGTCACTGTTTTGGACCATCTGACCCCTCCCTTCTTTGTGGAGCATGCTCTTTTAACTGAGGAGCACCACATTCTCTTGGCTTTCCTCCCCACTCTTCACGCTCCTTCTCACTCTCCTCTGCTGGTTGACATTCTTCTGCTCTGCATTTACATGCTGGAGCTTCTCCCATTTCCGCTCTAGGCCCCTATTCTTCCTGAACAATTCTACCCATGGGCTTGGCTTCCACTTCCCTTGGCATCACTGATTCTGAAACAGAGGGAGGACTGTCCAAAGCACCTGCCAGGAAACAGACTTTTTCAAATGACACATCCAACTGTAGGGGTTCTGAATGCACCATCTGTCACTGACATTCACTGTTATAGCAGTCCTTCTATGGATGGTAGATCTTCACTTGTGTATGTGGAGTGTGTGTGTGTGTATGTGTGTGTGTGCATGTGCATGTGTGGGTGTGTGTTGAAGAACTCTTATTTAATGCTGACAGATCCCAATTTGTCATTGTACATGCAAATACTACTACACACGTCCACTTAGATGCTCACTAGGTACTACACACTCCATCTGACCCAAGTGACACTTAGCTCTCCCATTAACTTGCTCCTTTTTTTTTTTTGAATCTTCAGCTTCAGTGAGTGTAACCACCATTCAAACAGTTGCTCAAGCCAAAAGTTGGTTATCATCCTTGACTACTCCTGTTCCATTCCCCCTAACCTACTGGCCACAATCAATTACTAAGCCCTTGTGAATCTACTTCCTAAAAAGTCATTTGCATCAAATCATTTATTTTCTTTTTCATTGATGCTACCCTCCTTACTTCAATCCAGTCTCCCATCCTCTGGTCCACTGGCCACACTTAGCCATTCCCGAATGCAGTCTCCACATGGCCTTCCCCTGCTTGAGTGCTTTAGGATTCCCTGTTGCCTTGGGGATTCAGCTCTGCCCACCTCCTCAGCCTCATTTATTGTCTCTTATCATCTTACTGTACACATTTTAGACATACTTAGAAAGACTTGTAGTTGATTGTCCAGATCAGAATATAAGTGAGAATGAAAGAGGGAGCTGTTGATAATTTCTCTGGCACAATAAGAGAAAACTAGACTCTCCTAAGAACACCAGGAGGTATAGTTGACCCGAGTCATACTGAATCCTATTCAAATGTGCTTTGTTTTCTTTCATCTGTAGATCTTTGCTTCAATGTCCCCTCTACCTGGGATAGTCTTTTTTTTGCCTTTTTGAGACATTCACTCCTGTGTGTTCTCCTAGCATCCTGTACCTCACCTATTTAGCATGTAAAACACTCCATATTTAATTGCCTTTTCTCATCCTTACCTGAGAGAAAAAATGAAGTCGGTTTGCGTACAGAGTTACTTTAATGCTTCTACCACTCCCTGCTTTCTAGAGCACCACCCTGCCCATTTTTTTTTTTTAAATAAAGGAGGGTAGGCTTCAGGATTAAAGTCATTTTGTTTAAGTGACAGAATCTAGCCAGAAATTTAAAACACCATGTTATTTTCGTATTATTTATTAATGTTTATCTTTTGCTTATGACAAGTAATGATTTTCTATTTGTGCTAATGATAATTTTTTCCCCCAAAATTAACTAAGTAAAAGAAAAACAGTATACTGAAATAAAAACATTAAGTTAATGATAGTTAAGTCGATATATGAATGTAAAGGAAAATTTTTATAGCTGGTATATCTCCTAAGAATAAGGACATTTTCCTATTATAAGACAATGAATACAATTATCACACTTAAAAAATTAACATAATACAAAATATGTAACTTCTGATATATTCTAAATATTGGCAATTAAAATAAATCTCTTCTATTAATCTATTAATATTGGCAATTAAAATAAATCTCTTCTATTAAATTTATCCAGTGAAATCTAAATAGCATAGGACTTGATACTCCTCATTTTCTATTTTTAAATACATAAACAAACTCTTTTTTAGCATTTGAGCATTTTACATCTTTACTTTCTTTCCTTAAATTTATATATCTATTCTGCTTACTACACAAAATCTTATTCTAATGTATAATTGTTTATGCTGGAAAGTTTTCAATTGATTGTCCTAGCCTGCTCTTCTAAAACAAAAAAAAATGCACTGATTAAATTTGAATTCTTCCTTTATATCCTGTGATCATAAAACTATTAAAAAGTTCTTCTTGATTGAGATGTCATAATTATTATTAATACACCATTGGTGTGCTGTCAACCATAACGTCATAATAACATCACAATTTTGATAATAGTCATAAAATGTAAAAAGATGTAAAAAGTGTTTTGGAACTATATCTTGTAAATGACATGACTGAGGCTTTAACAAATAGTTTGTATATTCATGGGTGAACATTACTTATTACTAGAAAGAGACAGGATGCAGCATCAATTCTATTTCTATTTTTTATAGGTGAAAATAAATAGTTATGGAAGGAGATTTATTACATCAGTTTGAGTTCTTTTGTGATTTTATGACAACAATCACATAGTGAAATATCACAAAATTTATTTTAATAATTGTAATAGTGATACATCATTTGACAATGCAGTTAGTTCCTCTGTCAATATATTTAAAGCAAAGAATTGGAAGCAGCCTGAATTGCAAAAGATTTGCTATCCAGTTGTTAGATTTATTCATTCTCTTGATTTCTTGGAGTTATACTGCAAAGTATTTATTCATTGTTATCAAATTATTTTAATTATATTTATTTTTCACCTAAAAGCATCATCTTTAACCTATAAAAATACTGATCAATTCGCTACACCTTGCCAAATGCAATACTTTTTATCAAATGCAAATGCTTCAAATGTATTTATATGAAACTCTAGAGTTACAGATTTTAATTTATGGAAAATATCCCCCACCATGGTCAAGTCTCTCAGCCAAATTTACTTGCTTCCTGCCAGAAAACATCTGACTTTGTTTTCCAATTGAAGTAGACATTTCTGTGACAACTCT
The DNA here is from genome assembly GCF_000325575.1 of Pteropus alecto. Taxonomy (NCBI): domain Eukaryota; kingdom Metazoa; phylum Chordata; class Mammalia; order Chiroptera; family Pteropodidae; genus Pteropus; species Pteropus alecto. The sequence continues at coordinate 15,125,373 of NW_006442484.1, forward strand.
CTCAACCTTTGGTTCTAATCCTAAGAAAGAAAGAGGGAATACAGTTAGCATTAATATGATGGCTAGGTGGAGGGCCAGGGGAGGGAGGGAGCAATTGGGGAGATCATTTTATGAACTATATAGATGTCTAACCAATGTACTGCATACTTGAAACTAATTTAAATTAATTAATTAAAAAATAGCTTTTGAGAATCTTATTAAAAGTTTATGAAAACACAAAAAAAAAGAAAGAAAGAAAGAGAGATAAGTGGGACCAGGAGCTTGCTACCAGGTGAAGGAAGGCCTGTGCCTCATTCCTTGTTTTGCTCCCAGCTTCGGGAACCTTGCTTTCTTTCATGCAGGTCAGGATAGACGAGGACAGGACATTAAATAGAAGTTCTCCTAGCATGGCCAATATACCTCGTCTTTAATGCTCCAGCTGGTCCTTCACTGATCAAGTTTAATGCTGGGAAGGACAGCAGCCCTCTCAGATGCTTTGTGGGTCACAGATATCTCACACTCTCCCCTTCTTTAGGGCCTGGGATGATGAACACCTGGGCTAGGTGAGAGGGCGTGCAATCCTGGTGAGCCAGGGGTGACAGTAAGAAGGGAGGTGGCAGAGGAGGACCGATGGACTGGCAAGAAGCCTCTACCATAAAAATGGCCACAGGGAGGTCGGTGTTAGAGAGGTGGAAATGGGAGGGGGAAATCTGGAACCTGAATTTCTTAAACCTATCCATAACTGTGGATCCTGTGATGAGGTTTCTAGATCTCCCAGGGTGTTCTGACACCCATGAAGCCTGCTGGGCCAGTGAACTGACTTTGTAGAGTCGGGGTTGAGGATGACATGGGAAGTTGGGGAATGGGAATGAGGTGAAGTCTCTACTGGTTCTGGGTGCACCAGGTTCTGGGTCCTGACTCAGCTCTGACCGATGCAGGGAGGCCCTTGGATCCTGTCCTCCACTTGAGAAGCTTCTACATGGGCTGGAGGAGCAAGGCGGAACTCCAGGCTGATCTGGCTGATTCTCTTCTGGTGACCAAGAATGTCTTTTGTCCACTTAGGCAAAGCTTTTGACTTTTCTATTTTCTCAGGAAACTTGCCAAGGCTGTGTGAGGACAGAGTGGTTCTCACAAAATGCATATTGAGGAAACTCTTGTGTTTCTTCTTTTTGAGAGTGAGACTTCTATTATATTTGGGGAACTTCTGGTATGCAATAATCTTTTCTGAACATCCCTGTACCAGCTCTTCAATTAATCTCTTGGGTTTTTAGGCTATGCAAAACCTGAGCAGTTCGTTCTTCTCTCTCAGCTCTGCAGGGATGCACAGAAGAAAAAGAGGAAACTCTTCTGATGCACACTTCTCCCCTCCCACCCCCCTTCCTTTGCAGCCATTTTCCAGTTCGGGTCAAGGAGAGGCCACAAATCATTGCCATTTGAACAGTTTGCTCAGTTTGAACTGTATGCTCATTATTCAATTAAAATCTATTTTTTCTCATATATAAAACCCAGTAGGTTTCACCTTCTCATCCCAAAACTTCAATTTCAAGTTTCTCTGGAAAAATAGAAAGTAAAACAGCAGTGTCCTATGGCAGTGCTCAGCTAGTGCTAAGTAGTGTGGTCTTCTTCAGATAGTGACATGAGCTCTCAGGTTTGCCATGGTCCCTGCCCTGCTGCCGGCATTTCCTGCCTGTTTTCTGTAGTAATCTGGATCTGTGGCCTCCAGACAAAGGTTGATTGAGACAGTTTATTAATTTTGCCAATATACATTAATTGAATTCCTGTGATGGCTGGCCAAGCTCACATAAATCCCTGACTGCAAGGAGCTTACATTCTAGTGTGGGAAGACAGACAATAAACAAGTACGGTCATGCATTTCTTAATGACAGAGATATGTGCTGAGAGGTGTCATTAGGCGATTTTGTCATTGTGCGAACATCATGGCATGTGCTTACACAAACCTAGATGATATAGCCTACTATTGTGATTGTACGTGCTATAATTCTGTACAACTGGAAGCACAGCAGATTCGTTTACACCAGCATCACCACAAACAGGTGAATAATGTGTTGCTTTATGTCACTGGGTAATAAGAGTTTTCCAGCTCCTTTATAATCTCATGGGACAACCGATATATAAGTTGTCCATCGTTGACCGAAATCTCCTTATGTGGTACATGACTAAGTAAATTATAGAACATGTTGGTGGGTGATCGTTCTATGAGGAAAATATAACACAGAAGGGGAAAGCAAGTGAATGAGTGCAATTTAAAAATAGGATAGATAAAGAAGGGCTCACTAAGACATTTAAATCACGACTTAAGGAGGTGAAGGAATATGTTGTGCAAATATGGCTTGGGCGGAGCATTCCAGGCAAAGGGTACGGCAAGTGCAAAGGCCCTGAGGCAGTGGGGGTGTTGTAGACAGAGCCATGACTGGGGACACAGACACTGTTGTCTGCTCTCGATGATCTAGCCCCCTCTGAGCCTCACTTCCTCATATAAAATGGAGAGTGTGAGCAAGGAGATTTCCAAGGCCTCATTCTAACAGTTGGTGATTCTATGGCAAAGCCCTTCTCTTAGGAAAAGCAGAAAGCTGTTTGCCAATGTGGATGTGTTCATGGAAATATGGTCTTTTATTATGTCTCTGAGGAGATTGGAATTTGAGGAAGGTGGCTTTCACTCTTGACTTCTCTCACAAAGGAAAGGAGGGTCGTGCTGGGGTTTGACAGCTGAAAATGCACACTCTTGCTCTCTGAGGGCTGAATTTTCCATGCACCTGGGGCGCAGATGGGTTGGAAATGAGTGGAATTGGCAGTCGATTGCTGTCTTTTTTATTACTGTTCAGTGTTTGACTTCCCGTAGCCCCGGCCGATGACAACAGATTGCTGGGCATGAGTGTGGGTAGATTATTTCTTATCTGGTCATTCTTTGTGTGTGTTTGGGGTGACCGACAGTTTTTAATATTGAAAAGTCAAACAGCATGGACTGCTTCATGCACCATCAGTTTAACCTGTTATTTACAATCCCATTCCCTTAACTTTCTAATTTTTTTTTTTTTTAAATCAAGCATCAGTGACTTGGCCTTAATAATGTTGGAAGATAAATGTTGGAGCTAAGTACACATCCTCCATGGCTCTTGGGTCTCTTTTAGGGAACTTTGGGTTTGACACACAATTCCTTTTTTTTTTTGTGCTTGTGTGGTTGAGTCCTGTGAGAAACATCCATCACTTTGGGCAAGTATTCTTTAAGCTTATCATGCCAAAGGTTTGGCCATAGCAGGTGACTAAGTACCTGCAGGGATTAATTCTGCAATGAGACAGTTCTTAATACTACACAGAAAATTATTCTGAGATGTCTCTGATTTAGTTGAGAGTTCTGGTCATTCTTTGTGTGTGTTTGGGGTGACCGACAGTTTTTAATATTGAAAAGTCAAACAGCATGGACTGCTTCATGCACCATCAGTTTAACCTGTTATTTACAATCCCATTCCCTTAACTTTCTAATTTTTTTTTTTTTTTAAATCAAGCATCAGTGACTTGGCCTTAATAATGTTGGAAGATAAATGTTGGAGCTAAGTACACATCCTCCATGGCTCTTGGGTCTCTTTTAGGGAACTTTGGGTTTGACACACAATTCCTTTTTTTTTTTGTGCTTGTGTGGTTGAGTCCTGTGAGAAACATCCATCACTTTGGGCAAGTATTCTTTAAGCTTATCATGCCAAAGGTTTGGCCATAGCAGGTGACTAAGTACCTGCAGGGATTAATTCTGCAATGAGACAGTTCTTAATACTACACAGAAAATTATTCTGAGATGTCTCTGATTTAGTTGAGAGTGTTAAAAATATTTCTATTTTCTAGGGGATGATTGGGAGCAAAGGACACAGTGTTTACATATGTGAGTTTGGTAGGGGAAGCAGGTGGGGAAGGTAATGAAGAGAGAGGGGACATTAAGACCAGGAAAGGTCTAGGATTTTGCTTACTTGCAACTTGTAAACCAACTAGTTAGCTAGTCACAGTTTCATGGATGCTGGTGGACTCCTGACTCAGAGACAAAGAACTTTATTACCTCCCACAATAGCAGTAGCCAGAGTGTCAGCATTTGCACTAGTTCCTTACACCCATTACTACAGGGTGATATGAAGAGGGCCAGATGACACCTACACAGGCAGAGGAATTTGTTACAGGAGAGGAACCCTGAGCTTGGGGAACCTGGATCTTTTATAATGGGCTGTAAGCATGCCTGCCCTTATCACCAAAAGGAGATATTATCTTTATTATATGGGCAGTAACCAAATTGTCTTTTGCTTCGGAGAGATACCATCTCTGTCTTCCAAGGCTATTCTGTATACAGATATTCTAGAAAGAGAGTCTGGAACAAAAACAGTCAGTGCCTTTGCTTGCAATATGTGCAGAAACTCAAGAGATGCATGGAGAATTGTCTTCTGACAGGGAGAAAGACATTCTTGCCTTAAGGTTGCAATCTCCCTGCTTCCTCCCTGAGGCAAATTCAACCTAGTAGATTTCTATCTCTAATTTCTAAGGAAATCCAGGCAGACAGATTCCTGCCTGAGCTCAAGGCATAATTCAAACTCTTCATGGGCCAAAGACTGAGAAGAATTTTTAAAGTCTTGTTGATCGTATGTCCAGTATATATTGCTTCTACCTTGGTGCTCTTTGCAAGGCTGTTGGACACTAACGTTTGAAATATTAGTATCACATCATCTTTGAACTAGATGGGACCATGGGTGGTTAGTGGCCCAGGCTAGTTCTCCTTTACTCAGATAGGTTTTAAATTTAAGGCAACTAAGTGTCTGAAGAATCAAGTGTCTTTTTAAAAATCATTCATTAAAGATATTGTAGAACCATGATTCCAGGTCAGGTATACGGAAATGGAAAGGTCCCTACAGTTTTTCTCATAACCAGAGTTTAGACTAGGGGATCTTCTTGGACAATTTTGACCAAGAAAGGTTGAGGAAAGGTAGGTGAGGGTCTTAAAAATATCTTTCTGAAGCCTCGGCAGTTGTCAAGAAAGAAGTGTGTGAAAGAGATTGCTGGTTGCCTACTCAACATCCATTCTCTTCTTTTTTAAGGACAGGGCTCCTATATATTTGATTACGGCAATTTTCCCAACTTAAAGAAACAACAACATCATTTGCTAGTTTCTCTTGAGGTTCGGGTAGTCAGTGAGGTGTGGGTAGAAGTCACTTCTGACATACTTCTGTCAAGGGCACTTACTTGGCTGACAGGAAATCCTTAACTTTCCCAGTCCCCCCTTCCTGCCCAGAACATGGTCGGAATGACTAGAACCTTAGTGACAATCTGCGATCATAGAAGACCTTGTAGATGGAAGAATGAGTTAAAGATGGTGGAACAGAAACAGAGGTGTAGGCTGGACCATTGCGACACCATGAAGCCACCATCTGGGCCCTGGAGTACCTACCTCTGGAGTTCTTTAATGTGAGAGAAAAATAACTCCTCCCCTTTTTTTTGTCATTGTATATTTGGATAGCAGATGCATGTAATTCCTTGCAGATGTTAGGTGCTTATTGATGCCTAATTGTGATCTCACATTGTATCTGGTTGGGTTTTTAAATGGCAACTAACAGAAACATTAGGTCTTTTTAGCCTAAAGAGACTATTCTTTAGGAAGGCTATGGAGTTGCTCACAAGAGTGAAGTGGGGCTGAAGAACTAGGCCTGGAGCACAGGGGCACCAGAATGCTCCAGAAGGTCATGGAAGCAGGCTGTGCTTATTGATCGCATTGGTGCACTCTAATTTCTTGCCAGTCTGGGTGTCACTCCGCCAACATTCAACACTCTGGGGAAGCAAGCATTTGATTGGCTGAGCTGAGGTCGCATGACTGCTCTGAGCTAAGGTCACATGATTGCTTCTGTAGCAAGTTGGTGAGAGGAAAGACAGAGCAGAAGGAATCCCCTGGGAGCCCTCCAGCTCCCATTGTGGGAGAGCACGCACCTGGATTTAGGCACCACGAGGAATGTAGAGGCAAAGCCCTACAAGAAAATCGGAGTGGTACTGGTAAAGGGCACGGCACTGAGTGCCCTACCGCAATAAAAATGTTCAGTGTAGCAGAGAATTTAGACCTTTCTGTGAGGAGATGAACTGGTCATGATAAAAAGCAAAAATTGTTCTGCCATGAAGGCTTCATGGACAAGCAGTTCCTGAGAGGTCCACCCTTCTAGGGAGCAAAGCCTTCTGAAAATGGCAGTGCTTCTGAGGAGGGCAAATGTTTCATGTAAAAAAGCTCTTTTAATCTTTTGCAGTTTATGTGATGTAAGTGATATTTCATGGCAAAAATATTAAAGCATCTATTTCCTTGGTTGCCTCTTCATTCTTTCACTGGGCTGCAGTTTCTAATTCACACTCATTAACTCACCAGCAGCAATTATAAGTCTTTGCAGATCTCCCTAAGTGGGTCCAGTAATCTCGTTTGTCCTCTTGCGGTAGGTGAGAAATCAGAACTCCTGAAAGATTAAGTGCTATTTCCAGCACCATGAGGTGTGATGATAGTGTGGTGAGGTAAAAGAAAATTATAGAGTCTACAGTTAAGATATCAGTTAAATAACAGCTGCTGAGAGAGCTGGACTCGGTATGGAGACACTTGTGAGTAAAGAAATGGATGTGATGCTCTAGTCTCAGAGCATGGAATTTTAGTGAATGGAATGGGATATCAGTGCATGGAATATTAGAAGAGTACAGAGACTTGGAAACTTGAACCCTCAAGTACTCACCAGACTTTGATTTCTTGTTGCAACCATATTTAACATACATCTCCGAAGAAGCTCTTCCCTACTTACAACTCTCCAGTGGCTTCCCAGAGTCAGTAGAATAAAATCCAACCTCCTCATTCTGGCTAATGAGATCTTTTAGGATCTGGCCCTGCCCTCACATGTGCTCTCCTCTTTTCCTCTGACTCCACCTGCTTCTTCACCCACTTTGGTTTTCTTTCAGTACAAGAAGCTGGTTCTTGCCCCTTTGCATTTGCTGCCTGGGAATGCTCTGCCCCAGGACAGTGTTTGGTTGACTCAACCTTGCCATTCAGGTCTCAGTTCAGATGTTGCCTGTCCTAAGCAAGAACTCCAGAGCTCCACTGCCTGGCTTCCGTTCTTGGTTCTATGATGTGCTGGCTGTGTAATATTCAGCAAGCACTTAACTGCTCTGGGCCCCATTTTGCTCAGCTGTAAATGAAGATTAGGAGACCCTTATGTCATAAGGTTGCTATGCAGTTTATACAAGATAATATAAGTGATGCCTTTAGAACAGTGTCTGGGGCACAGTCAATGCTACATAAGTTTTAGTGTTGTTATGTGACAGAGTCACTCTGTCACCAACCTGGTTTGTTTTCTTTGTAACACTAATCACTGTTTGAAATTACTTTGCTTATTTATTATCTGTTTTTTTCCAGGCTATATTTTTTCCAGGCTGAGTAATTGGAACTATAGAGAACTCAGAGTTTGTTCCCTAGTTTGGGGACAATGTAGCAAAACCTCATCAGTGACATCCTTATGTACTCTCCCCTGCAGTACCCACAACCTCTGCTCTGGTTTTCCATCCTGTGTGGTGAAGGGGTGGGACCACATCAATGGTTTCGTTCTGTATCAGAATCATCCAGGGGTGATTTAGTGAAAACTAAAGGTGCCAAAAAGAACTACCATCTGGCCTAACAATCTCACCGCTGGGTACATATCCAAAAAATTGAAAGCAGGGCCTCAAAGAGATATTTTGCATACCTGTGTTCGTAGCAGTATTATTCTCAATAGCCAAAAATTGGAAACAACCTAAATGTCCATGCACAGGTGCATGAATAAACAAAATGTGATCTCTCTATATATAATGGAATATGAGCCAGTTCTAAGGAGGAAGGAAATTCTGGCATATGCTACAACATGGGTGAACCTTGAGGACATTATGCTAAGTGAAATAAGCCAGTCACAAAACAAGTGCTATATGATCCCACTTACGTGAGATATGTAGGGTAGTCAAATTCCTAGAGACAGAAAGTAGAACAGTGGTAACAGGTTCTGGAGGTGGGATGGGAATGGGGAATTGTTTAAAGAGTACAGTTTCAGTTTTACAAGATGATCCGTTTTATAGCAGTGTGAATATACTTAACACTACTGAACTGTACACTTAAAAATGGTTAATGTGGTGAATATTTTTTAACCACAATAAAAAAATAAATGAAGATGCTGGATCTAAATTCTGAGTAAATAGATTGGAGTGGGTGGGGCATTTACATTAAGAAAAAAAATCTCCCTAGGAGAGATTCTGATACACCAAACTTTTAGAATCACTAGGCCACACCATCTTCAAAGGTGCATTTGTGGTTTGAATTTAGAGCATGTGAAACGTGCATCATCCCAGATATAAAGCCTTAATTATATGGTGAAAAAAATGATCCCCCAATCTTCCCCATGGGTTCTCTTTAATTTTGAGGAATTAATCTACTTCTCATTTGTATTCGCATCTCTAGCAGAGGACTCTCAAGAGTGGCGTGATGAAAGTAAGGACAGAGGGCATTTGGAATTAGTTCACCGGACGCTTTCCTTATAGTGTCCACCAGGTGGCAGGCCAGGCACTCGGATTTGGGCAGCCAAGCGCGCGCGCAGTCTGCGGCGGGCTGGCGCTCCCAGCTGGGTGTGAGGGACCCGGAGCCTTTCCGTGGGTTGGGGGGGGGGCGGTGCTTGGAGGAGGCTGTGGGATTCCCGTGGATACCCAGGTTAGGACGGAAGTTTCCCTGGAGCGGGCGAGCATTTGTTCTCAGGGCAAGGTGAGCAACTATCCCCTCCCCCCCTACAATGTGCGGAGTGGCCACAGCCACCTTCCCCGTGAGGCTCAAGAAGAAGGCGGGCCTTGGAGTGTGTGCATGTGAGCGAGTTGAGGAATAACGTTCATTAGCCGCTCTGGCGGCTTTTTTTTTCTTTTTTTTTTAGGGAGAGCAATGTTTTGGTGATATTTTCTTTCAAATAATTGAAAGGCCCGAGGCAGAATAGGAGCTTTCTGTGTTGTTTGAAAACTCCTAAGAGGGTGGGGGTGTCTGACTCCAGTTAACACGCACCAGCTGTTGGATATTTAATGGCCATTTAAAAGATATTGATTTACTGACCTTCAGGCCTTGACCCATCAAAGGGTCACACAGTCCACAACTGTAAATAACTCAAGATAGTGGTTTGGTGACACGTGGAGATGAGAAGTAGAGGACTTTAGACATGATTTTAACGTGCTGTTTGTTTATGTCTCAAGCCAGGACGTTGGCTTTCAGTAGGTACAAAATATTTGCATGTGAAGAGCAAAGTGACATGAGAGGGGGCAGTGCGGCGTGGCCCAAAGAGAGCACAGGCTTGGGGTTAGACAGATGTGGGGGGAAGTGGGGGTTTGGGACAAGTGTCTTCTGTCTAAGGCTCAGTTTCCTCATCTGTGTAATGGGTACAAGAACATTAGCATCATGGGTTGTAGTGAGGAGTAAATGCAATGTGGATTCAGTCATTCTCATTCAGTAAACATACACTGAAGGTGCCAGGCACAAGCTGGGTTCTGAGAGTGCCAAGACAATAAGACACGGTTCCTGACAGTCGGGTTCCTGACAACAAAACATATGTCCATGAGTGTTTTCAGTGCAGTAGTTGAAACATGGTAACAAAAGTCCCAAGGGACTAGCTAAGGGATGTTCAAGGAAGGAGGAGAGAGATATTACCTAGAGAGATATTATCAAGCAGAGGTGGCAGATTGGACTCCAGAGGGGTCCAGACCAAACACACTTGTAGTTTGGAATGTGCAGTTTGGTACCATTAAAAAAAATAGAATTCTTTACCATCATTTAAACATGGAGAGATTGCACTTGGAATTCCAGGTTTCCAGTTCCTAGAAAAATATAGATTTTGCCACGCTGAGACAATATTTTTGCATGAAACAAGGGTCTGAAACCAAGTAGTGGCTGCCTGTAGCTAGTGTGTGAGGCAGTCCCCACCACAGCCCATGGCAAGCCCAGTCTGATTTGCTTCCCTTGTTCCCTTTCCATCCCTGACCTTATGGGCACCAGAGTGTGCTATAAGGTATCCAGAAGGGTGGCATACAGTGGTCATTTAATACTGGCTATCTCCTCTCCTGGAGAGCTGAGATGGCCTCACAGGCTGCTCCTCCTACAGTGGTAGACATCTGAGAAGAGTTCAGCTAAAGAAGAATGAAGGAAAAAGAACACTCTTTAGATTAAACTACAGATGTAAGGTCAGGATTTAGTCCGCTGGGTTTTCTGTTTCCTTTGGGGGTCCTCCCACATTCAGAATGAAGTTCTGGTCATAGCCAGCAGCCTTGTGATTGTCTGGGAGGTTGGATGAATTTACGGTTTGTATGCAGCCCTTTGATTGTCAGCCACGCTTGCCTCATTTTGGTGAACCACATGCAAATGCCTCTCCAAAGTACCATTTCTCCACAAATAATAGAGAGCTATTGTTGGGAGGATGGTGAGCCTGGAGTTCTCTAATAATAGCATTTTCATGGAGGAAAATCACATCCCCACCGTGAGCACAGCTGAGAACATGAAACCTACTATTGAGACATTCTGGTTGAAGTAAAGCATTATCCCATAAGATGGGCTTTCTGTGGCGGTCTGTGGGAAGCCAGGTGAGAGGGCTTTGCAGGTCCCGCTGGAAATGAGTAGGAGCTTTTTACAAACCTCCATCCCTCTGAGGATGATTAATCTCAATCATAGGGCTGTTAGGAAGCCCTGGCCTCCCTGGCCTGGCAGGAGGTGAAAGTGCATAATTCATGTCACAAAAGAAGGAGCTGAGGAAGGATGGTGTGGGGGCGGCAACGAGAAATAGAAGAGGCCGCATTGTGAGGTGCAGACTCCCAAGCTCAGGGGAAGGCCAACATCTGGTTCCTTCCGTTTGGGGGCTCGTGAGTGGGGCCGTTTGCAGGTGACTGTGGTTGCACCACCTACGCAGGTTCCCGTCCTGCTTTGGAAACCAAGTGATGGGGAGGCAGCTGTGGGCAGAGGGGGCCTGGGACTAAAGGACTGAGAGGGGGACCAGTGAGTCCTCTGTCCTCAGATGAGGGGGAGCAGGGCTGCCCCTGCCCCTCATGTGCTTAACTGCCTTTTGTCCCCATTCATTAAAAAAACCCTTTTTGTTCTGCAAGTTATCAAACATACTCAGAGTATAGAGAATAGTAACTCAGTTCCTGTATATTAGAATGACTTGGGGATCTATTAAAACTTCCTATGCTGAAACATCCTCCCAGACCATTTAACTCAGCCTCTGGGGTTGGAACATAGGCATCAGTATTTTTGAAGCACCCTGTCTGGTTCCTTGTACAGATGAGTTTGGGAACCACTAGTGTCTATGTCTTCCACCTGCCACAATTATCAACAGGTGGCCAATCTCGCTGATCCTGTAGGTTTTGTGTCCTGGACCCCCAAATTTCTATTGTATCTCAGATTATTTTAAAGTGAACACCAGACTTATGTTATTTTATCCTTAAATGCTTCAGTGTACATTAAGAACTTAAAAAACTAAGCACAATAACATTATTGTTCCAAAAAAAATTTAAGTGATTTCTTAGTATCATCTAATATCCTGTCTATCTTTGATGTTCAGTTTTGCTTTTGAGACATTTCTTTCTCTTATCTTTGATTTAATTTTATTCCAAAGGGATAAATAATGCTCCCACCCCCCATTTTTGAAGTAGTGTAGTTGGTGAAAGGAGCATACAGTCGGCTCATCCCTGGTTGCCTACCCCTTTCCCTCAGCGTGACCTTGGATTCTGAATCTCTTCAGGGACAGCCCTGTGCACAATTGTGGGTGAGAGGACAGCCATTGAGACAGAAGATGCTCATGTATTTATTCAACAGCTGTTGGTTGGGAGCTTCTGTATGTCCAGGCACTGCTTTAGGTGCTGGGGGACTGAGTTCGTTTTTGCCACCATTCTTTTTAGCACAGATTCTGGCACGTGGTGAGGACTCAGGAAATATTTAATTCAGTGATGAAAGTGTGTGACCATTGATGATATACTGGGTCCAGGTATGCAATACTCTTATAAATTACATATGCACTAAACTTCCACATCATACCTCTTACTTGAGGATCTGAGAAGATTATTTTCCTTTTAAATAATTTTCACTAGAACATCATATGGATTTCCCCAACTAGATGAAAGAGCATGGCAGAGTTAAATCTTAGTAGCAGGGAGCAAGGGCAGCCCGAATAGTTGAAATGCAAACATGCCGCCAAAGCCTCATTTCAGCTACAAGGCTTCACTCAGCCTTCTCTTTCTATTGAATCCTTTCAAAGGCGTGCTAACGTGCTGCAGAAACTGACTGGTTTGAAGCTGACCTCCTTTTATTTCCTTTGCCCAACCTCTAAGTGAAACACTTAGAAAGAAAACAATGAAATGTCTGCAACTAACATAGCCAGGGAAGAAAGTAAGATCTCACCAATGCTCACATTTTTAAAGAATATATTTCTGCTTATCACACTTTTATTATGGAAAATTTGAAATATATAGGATAAAAGTATGCAGAAATGAAAATCTGAAAATCTCCCATCTCTTACCATGTAGAGGTAACTACCATTTATCTACCAGAGATTCTTGACCATTTTGGTGTATTTCCTTCTAGGCTTTTTTAAAATTTTTTTTATTTTTATGCCTAAATATAGACTGTATTTTCTGATTTAATTAAATTGTTAATTTTTTAAATTTAAGTGTACTTGAAACTTCATGCTTTCAAGAGTAATTTTTGATGTTTCCTGCTTTGTTTCTCATTATAACTCTAGAAAAGACATAGGGAAGATATTCCTATTTTACAAGTGAGAAATCGAGGTCCAGAAGGCTAACTGGTTTTTCTCAAGGTCACACAAATGGCCCCGGCCTCTCATTTGTGGTCCAGGGGTCTTTCTGCCTGACCCAGTCCTCACCGTGTATGGAGGCAGGACCCGTCAGTGGGGGTAGTGCTAGGATTACTTATGGCTATGCAGCCAACTCTTTCTTTTCCTATCTCCAGAAGGTTTAAGTCACTTGGTACACCTGGTACAGTCTAATTATGGATACAGGAAGGGAGGTATAAAAGATAAGTGTCATCATTTATGGGGCAATCCAATCTGCATTCCTGATAATGAACTTTTGTTAGGTTCTTGTTGACTGTACCATATTTTATGACCTTGACCTCTAAATCCTTACCCACTTATGTCACCTTCTGGCTTAGTGCCATGGGTGCCTCATGCCTTAGCCCCATCTTATCTGTAGTCTCGGGGTGGGGCCTGACACAAGCATCACCAGCTACGGTGGATTATGATTACGATCTGGTGTAAAAAGATGAGCAAGAGCAATCAGATGTTCTTTCTCAGGAATATGTACTGATAAACATGGAGAGGATTTACCAATGATCTGCTGAGGCAGAGAGTCAGGACAGAGTAATGGTCAAAGCCACATGTCAGATGAGATTATGCATATGTTGGCAGAGAGTAAAGCACCGGATCACAGAAAGAATCAGAAATTCCATGCAGGGGAAGCGGGGAGAGAGAGAGACGGAGAGAGGCCTGTCCCCAGAGCTGCTTGTTCTGGGGATTTCCAGTTTACATCCAGCCCCTGTGTATCTGACAATAACTTTCTTCACCCACCCCCTACCTGGAGGTAACTCACTTGGGTCTCTTGCAACTAAACAAGGCAGCCCGTCTTAACAGTCACCACAGCCTGATAGACCGGAAGAGACCTTCCAGAAGCCTTCACTTGCCCTCCCATTTTGCAGATGAGAGAGCTGAGGCTGCAGAGGAGAGTGGACTTGCTCATAGTCAGTGGTCTCTTGATTTCAGTCCAGGTTCCCTGCTGTCTCCAGGCATCTCATCTTGACTTCCCACCTGATATATCATTAAGCTTGAGAGCTGGGCTCATAGTTTCTATATCCCTTTCTTCTGCTTCCTTTTGCTTTGCATATTGTTAAACACTGAGTAGGTGCTCAATAAATACTTATTAAATTGAATTGGAGGATACTCTAGGTTTGAAGCAGTGGTAGAGGCCACCACTGATGAAAGTTCCCATGACAGATCGACAGGCTGGCATTTTGGGTGAGTTTCAGACAAGACCTTTCAGCTCCTGGGCACTCACTCATTTTGAGCTTCGAGGTGACCCTTCATCCTATGGATTTGCCACAGCAAAACTGAACAAAGAGGATGGCTTCTCCTGTGCCTGACAGGTCAGAATCCGTCGCCAGTAGCTATATATCCAAGGGAAAGCAGCTTCAGGGATGCATGTGCATCTGATTAGATTGTATATCTAGCTGCTGGGCAAAAATGGATATGATGCATTGTAGGTGTTGGTGGTTTGGATTCTTGGAATTATTTTTAAAAAAATAAAACCAGGATTTGGCTTGAGTGGACTAGGAGAGGAAGGGAAAAGGGGTACAGAAATGGTATTTTAGACTGATGTCATGCAATTCTTTATTCTCTTTTTTAAATAAACGTTTATTGAGTGCCAGTTTTGTACCAGACATTAATTTAGACACAAGGATACAGCAGTAATCCAAAGCTACAAAAATTCCTGCCCTCCGGGAGCTAACATTCCATTAGAGTTGCAAAGTTATTTAAAGAAAATGTGACATATTAATTTGCCAGGGCTGCAAAAACAAAGTATTACAGACTGGGTGGTTTAAATGACAGAATTGTACTGTCACACAGTCCTGGAGGCTGAGACCACAGGCAGGATTATTTCCTTCTGCGGCCTCTCTCCTTGGCTTGTAGCTGGCCATCTTCTTCCTGTGTCTTCATCTGGTCTCCCCTCTGTGTCCACATTTCCTCTTAAAGGGGCACCAGTCATATTGCATTGGGCCCACCCTAGAGATCCCATTCTTAACTTGGCTCTTTAAAGACTCTATCTCCAAATGTCATCCCATTCTCAGGTACTGGATATAAGGGCTTCAACATGTGAATTTTGGGAGGAATACAATTCAGGGCATAACGTGGCATACATAAAGTGATGTTGATGCATGGTACTTCACCATATGTAAGGAATGAAGGTTTTGTGTTGCTTTTACAAACCGAGGAAGGGTTGCTCGTCCACCCATGACACCTATGGCCAGTGCTGGTTTGGAGGGAAGGCTGACCTTGGGCAGCATAGTGAACAAGAGGTGTGAATTGAGTTATCCTTGGTGAAACTATCCAGACCATGTGAGAACTGAAATGCTGACCGGACTTAATACGGTAGTCTTAACAACTGAGAAAGAGGCACAGGGCTTTTATATATGCATTTTTAGCATAGCTTGCCAAAGATAAGTGAATTTATTTTCATAAATGATGGCTCAGGGAAAAACTGCAGCTGTTCTAACGTGAGGGCATTAAAGCCGTTTGTTTTTTCCCTTTAATCACCTCCTATTTTCCTAATGGGATTGGAGCATGTGAGGTTCCTGCTGTTTTATATACTTTGTTGCCGTGTGGCTCATTGGTTTCTCTTTTTCATTTATGCTATTGTGGTTTTTCTGAACAAACGACCTCTGTGTCATAATGAGTTCCTGGATCTTGACTTACTGAGCATACATCCACAAAATTTGGAACTCTTTGCTATGGAAGATTCAATCTGTTTTTGAAGTAAGATAAAGGTGCTGAAAATAGTTGGTCAAGCACACAGGAGGAGGGCCGATGGCTCTCCGGAGGCTTTGATGCAACAGATGCCTGGTCCAAACAGTGATGTGGGGGCTCGATCCATCTTTCAAATCGGAAAAACCATTTGCCAGTCTGACAATGAGGGCTTCTTTTGCAGGTACTGGAGGTACTAATTTGTTAGTAAAGAGCTTTGCAGGCCACTGAGTCCCAGGGAGAGTTGGTAAAAGCAATTAAGAAAGATGCAAAGGCTGTGTCAGATTTTTGTCAGAGCAATCAGTTGAAAAATGAAGGATTGTGATAAACAAGGGAGGCAGTTGGACTGACTAAAGGCAAGATCGGGAAGAGAAGTTTTTCTTTGTGATATTTTTGCTCATCTTTTTTATTGCCTTAAAAATCTTTGTAGAAACTTCTTTGTTCATTGATTGGTTCTCTTGTATTTGTTAATTTACTGAACATCTATTAGGTAACCGTGACTCAGATAATATATGATCCCTTCCTTCAGAAAGCTTTGTTAGGGAAGAGATGTCACCAAGGTGGCAGAAAAGAAGACCCCAGCCTCAGTCCCTTTACAAAAATCAACAATTAAACAGCTATCCATGAACAAAAACAGCTCTGGGAGAGCACTGGGATACACTTAAGAAGCTTTAGCAATACAATGGAACAAAAAGCCCGAGTGACCACACAGAGAGGGAGGGAAGAATAGCTTCGTTTTGCTGCATCATCTCATCTCCCAGGCTGGCACTGCTCAGCATCAAGAGAGAACTCCCCAGCTAGGAAGTGTTCTTTTAGCTGGGAAGGGAGAGTGGGTCAGTGACCAGCTTCTTTAGTCTTTCAGAGCACTGCACCAAGGACCCACTTTGGTTTCGCCCCACCCAACAACTAGAAAAGCTGAGATGGATAGAGATGGCTGGGAAAAGGAAAAAGGCTTGTTCCAGTATCTGATACAGAGGCTGCCAGTATCAGACACAGTGGGAATGATCGTGGTTCCCAGTGACCAGCTCTGCAGAGGATCCCAGCAACTTTTACCACTGAAGAAACCAACAGACCCCCTGCAGATTTCACTGGTTTTGGCCCCAGAAGTATTTGCATTCACTAAAGACAGCTGCCTGAGTCCCTCACTGCTCCCTACCTCTCTTCCATTACCCCCACCTTCTGGACCCTAGGATTTACATAGGCAGCCATCCCTATCTCTGTGTCATGCAAGTGCAAGATGCCAGCCTAGACCCAGTGGCAGACTTCACCTCTGTGTATGCACTCAGGGATAGCCCCTTCAGCTGAGCACCACATGTCGCTGACCTGACTGCCATCAATGGCCTCCATTGTCATGTGTACACCTGTGGGAGACCCCATAGCCATGGATGTGCACATCAATAGCCAAGACCCCTACAGCTGCTGCGGGCCCAGGTCCAGCTCTGTCTCCTTTCACTGGCCTGTACTGCTGGGCTTACCTGTAGCTAGCTCCTCCAGCTGTGCACTTGCATTCCCCCAGTCCAATTCTCATCACAAGTCGTCATTGCTGTGTGCCTGTGGTGACAGCCTGCAGCCACAGGAGTGCATGCTGACAGCCACTGGTGCCCAGAAGTTGGCCCTGTTCCTTGCTGCTGGCCATGGCCCTTAGCATTATGTTTCTGTGTGCATTGATGTGTGATTGATTAATGAAGATATAGTACATACATACAATGAAATATTACTCAGCCATAAAAAAGAGTGACATCTTGCCATTTGCAACAACATAGATGAACCTAGAGGGTATTATGCTAAGTGAAATAAACCAGAAGAAGAAAAATACCATACAATTTTACTAATATGTGAAATCTGAAAAACTAAGTAAATAAAATAGAAATAAACTCATAGATAAAGAGAACAAACAAGATCGCCTGATGGGAAGGAGGTTGAAGACCTAGGTAAAAATGTGAAGGGTTTAAGAAGTACAAATGGACAGTTGCAGAACAGTCATGGGAATGTAAAGTACAACATAGTCAATAATATTATAATAACTATGTATGGCGTCAGTACGTACTAGACTTACAAGGGTGATCACTTTTGTAAATGATATAACATTGTATACCAGCTGTAATTGAAAAATAAAATAATAATAAAAAAGAATAAAGAAGCCTATGGAGACCTAACAGACACAGAACATTCCATTCATCACAGTAGAATACAAATTTTTTTCAAATATACAGGAAATATTCTCCAATAGTGATCATATGTTAGGTCACAAAACAAGTTTTCACAAATTTAAAAAGATTGAAATCATACCAAACGTTCTATTCAACTGCAGTGGTGTGAAACTAGAATAACAAGAGGAAAATTAGAAAATTCACAAGTATGTGCATATTAACATGAACAACCAATGGCTCATGGGTGAACTTGAAAAGGGAAATAAAAAATATCTTGAAAGAAACAAAAAAAGAAACATAACATGCCAAAACTTAGGTGATGTAGGAAAAGCAGTGCTAAAAAGAAATTTTATAGCAATAAATGCCTACATTAAGAAAAAAGATCTTAAATAAACAACCTAGATTTACATCTCAAGGAACTAGAAAAAAAAAGAACAAACTAAGCCCAAAGTTAGCAGAAGAAAGGAGATAAGAAAAATCAGAACAGAATTAAATGAAGTAGAGAATACAGAAACAATAGGAAAGATCAACAAAACTAAGTTTTTTTGGAAGAGAAACAAAATTGACAAACCGTTAGCTAGACTTACCAACAAAAGAAGAGAGTTGATTCAAATAAGTAAAGTTGTAAATGAAAGAGGAGACATTATAGCTGATGGAACAGATATATAAAGTATCTTAAGAGACTACTATGAATAATTATATGCCAGCAAGTTGGACAACATAGAACCTACAAAGACTTAATCATGCAAAAATAGAAAATCTGAACAGACCAATAACAAGTGAGGACATCAAAGCAATCCTCAAAAAGCCTTCTAACAAAGAAAAGCCTAGGACTAGATGGTTTTATGGGTGAATTCTGCCAAACATTTAAAGAATAATTGATGCCAATCCATCTCAAACTCTCCCAAAAAAATGAAGAAGAAGGATAGCTTCCAATCTTATTTTATGAGGCTAGCATTACCTCCACACTAAAGCTAGACAAGTAGTACAAGAAAAGAAAATTACAGGCCAATATCCCTGATGATCACAGATGAAAAAGATCCTCCACAAAATATTAGCAAACCGTATTCAATAGCACATTGAAAGGATCATACACCATGATCAAGAGGGATTTATCCCTGGGTTGCCAGGATGGTTCAACAAATGCAAGTCAATAAGCATATCAGACGTTAAAAAAAAAAAGGATAACAAATTATACAATCATCTCATTAGATACAGAAAAGGCATTTTATAAAAATTCAACATCTTTTTCATGATAAAATCTCAACAAATTGGTTATAGAAGGAACATACCTCAACATAATGAAGGCCATATATGGCAAACTCACCGCTAACATCATACTCAATGTTGAGAAGTTGAAAGCTTTTTCTTTAAGATCAGGAACAAGACAAGGGTACCAACTCTTACCACTCCTATTCAACATAATACTGGAAGTCCTAGCCAGAGAAATTAGGCAAGAAAAATAAAGATATCCAAATTTGAAAGGAAGAAATGAAATTGTCTCTGTTTGCTTAGCACATGATCTTGCATACAGAAAATCCTAAAGATGCCACACACACAAAAAAAAAACCAATTAGAACTAATCAACAAATTTAGTCAAGTTGCATGTTAAAAAAATCAGCATGAAAAATCAGCTGTGTTTTTGTACACCAACAATGAACTATCTGAAGAAGAGATTAAAAAATCCCATTTAAAATAGCATAAAAAACAATAAAATAATAAAATATGTAATAAATTGATTAAGGAGGTGAAACATCTATGCGCTAAAAAGTATAAGACATCGATGAAGGAAATTGAAGAAGAAACAAAGTTATTCCATGTTCATGGATCAAAAGAGTTAATGTTAAAATGTCCATACTACACAAAGCCATCTATACACTCAATACAATTACTATCAAATTTCCAATGGCATTTTTCACAGAAATAGAAAAACAATCCTAAAATTTATATGGAACCACAAAAGACCCAGAATAGCCAAAGCAATCCTGAGAAAGAACAAAAATGAGGCATCACATTTCCTGATTTCAAACTATGTTACAAAGCTATAGCTATCAAAATGGTAGTGTACTAGCATAAAAACAAAGACACAAAGACTGAAGAATTGGGAGCTCAGAAATAAACCCATGTATATAAGGTCAGCTAAGCTATGACAAGCCAAGAATATTCAATGGGGAAATAATAGTCTCTTTAATGCTGGGAAAACTCAATAGTCATGTAAAAGAATGAAATTGCGCTCCTATCTATGGCACTCAAAAAAGATTAACTTGAAATAGATTAAGAACTTAAACATAAGACCTGAAACTGTATAACTCATAGAAGAAAAGCTCTTTAACATTGTTCTTGGCAATGATTTCTTGTATATGACACCAAACACATGAACAACCAAAACAAAAATCAGTAACAAGTCTACATCAAACTAAAAAGCTTCTGCACAGCAATAAACAAACTAATCAAAATCAGAAGGCAGCCAATGGATGGGAGAAAGTATTTGCAAGCCATATATTTAGTAAGAGGTCAATATCCAAAATATATAACGAGAATCATATAACTCAATAGCATCCCCCCAAAAAGAAACATTGTATATCCCCCAGCCCCCAAAAAGAAACATTGTATATCCCCCACCCCCCAAAAAAGAAACATTTAAAAACTGGGCAAAGGGCTTGAATAGATATTTTTTCCAGAGAGGATATACAAATGGACAATAGATACATGAAAAGGTGCTCAATATCACTAACCATAAGTGATATGCCATAATGAGATATCATGTCACACTTGTTAGAATGGCCATTCTCAAAAAGACAGGCAATAACAAATGCTGGCAAGGAGGTTGAGAAAATGGAACTCTGGTGCACTGATAGTGGGAATGTAAATTAGTGCAGCCACTATGGAAAACAGTATTGAGGTTCCTCAAAAAATTAAAAATAGAACTACCATGTTATCCAACAATCAGACCTCTGGGTGTATATAGCCAAAGGAAATATAATCAGTATCTTGAAGAGATATCTTCTCTCTCATGTTCATTGCAGCATTATTTATAATAGCCAAGATAGAGAAACAAATGTCCATTGACAGATGAATGGATAAATAAAATGTGATACACATACAATGGAATATTATTCAGCTATGAAGAAGGAAATCCTGCCATTTGTGACAACACGGATGGACCTTGAGGTCATTATGCTAAGTGCAAATACAGCAGCCGCCTATGATAGCTGGGTGCTGGAGGGTAGATTCCTCACTAGACAAACACTTTCTGCGGAGGACTTGGAGGAAAGGGCAGC
>NW_006442484.1:15146399-15153730 GCF_000325575.1 Pteropus alecto
GGTGGATGGTGAAATGGGTGAAGATTGTCAAATGGTGCAAACTTCTTGTTATAAAATAAGTGAGTCTTAGGGAAGTAATGTATAGCATAGTGACTATAGTTAATAATATTTTATCATATATTTGAAAGTTAAGAGACTAGATCTTAAAATTTCTCATCACAAGAAAAGTTGTAACTGTGTGGAGATGGATGTTAACTAGACTTATTGTGGTGATCATTTAGCAATATATACAAATTTCAAATAATTATTTTGCATACCCAAACCTAATAATAATGTTATATGTCAATTATATCTCAGTTTATTTTAAAAATGTTCTATATACTAATAATGAACAATATGAAAAGGAAATTAAGAAAATCCCATTACAATAGCATCAAAAAGAATAAAACATTTAGGAATAAACTAAAATGACATACAGTCCCACCACTATATACTGTGGTGCATTGCCCACTATTTTTTTTTTGGTATTCATGTATATGGGATGTGTGTGGGTGTGTGCGCATGTATGTGTGCACGTACAGGCCTTTGTGTGTGAATGCCCTACAAATTAGTGTTGAATTTGGCTTTAAGCGACAGAAAACTACAGTGTCTTAAATAGATTTATTTGTTTCTAGCAAGAGATCTCTAAAGAGGAGGTAGTTGGCAGGTTCATTGGCTCATGTCAGTGCTGAGATTTCTGCAAGTCCTTTGATCATTTGCTCGAAGTTGAGTATGGCAGCAGCAGTTCTAGCCATTTCAGCTGCGTTTACTGCAGGAAGAAGGCAGGTGAAAGGCAGCACCTGCAGATGTTTGTCTGTGTTTCATTGGCCAGAACCGTGACTACTTCTAGCTGCAAGTAAGGCTGTGAAAATGAACATTTAGCTTTTATGCCTTCCTGTACAGCAGGCAAGAGTGAGAGGCCTGAAGTTGTGTTGGGTGGCTTGAACTGCAGTACCTACCACATAGACAATGCTGCATTCCGTGTCTAATATTTGTGTATAGTAAGGATTGTTTTCTTAGGATAATTTCTAGACATGAAATTTATGACTCAAAAGGTATATAACCTTAAAAAAAACTTTAGAATTACTCTTGGACTATGTTGATAGCAACAGTGATACATGGCTTTTCTTACATCTCAGATATACCTGACTTTGAGGATATAATCAAATGTAGCTTTATTTTTATCTCTCATCAACCCTTTACATTTTCTTCATTGTGGTAGGGGATGAATTTCCCATGCCTATGATGAAAATTTGGGCAGCTCTATGGTTTTTCTGCTCATTCTTGGGCATCAGAGAATCTAATGGCTGGTTATGTTAGTTGCAAACACATTTTAGAAATTAGGATATCCAGACTCCGACAATAATCAAATCTCTGAATTTAATTAACGTGATCGTGTCCCTCCCACAGCTGGACCCTCACAGCGACTGACCCTTTGCTGGAGCAGAGGTATGTCTTTCTTTGTCTGCTCTTCTGTCTGTGCCCAATTACTACTGTTCCTGATCTCGACACCTCAAGGATGGGAAGAAAGGAGGAGAAAAAGGGACAGGGGAGCGCTTCCTTGAACTACCATTTGCTTCACACTCAGGCCTGGCAGATATTTTTAGCTGACTCTTTCTCTCCTTGGTGCTCTGCTGGGCTCCTTGGGAATGCCTCTGCCTCTAAGCCCCTCTTAGCCTCCTTGATGCAGACTGTGCAATTCCTCCCCTCCCATGCTGCTCTCATTCCAGTTCTCTGATGTTTCTCCACACATTGTCTCACCGTTGGCAGTCACACACCCTCCCGGGCAGTCCTTTTGGGCAACACTTTAAAATGAATCCAGGCTTGTGTGGGGGAATAAATAAAATGGATCCAGACTGGCTTTTCCTCATGGTCCACACCTTGTTCCTGTGAACTCTGGGGTGCAGCCCAATCCCAGCTCTGTGCTTTCCTCTGCTGCCATGTGTTGCCCAGTTTTCTTTACAGTGCAGTGTCCCCTAAGTTCTGGGACAGTCTTCACACTCCTTAAATGGCCCAATGGAAGCTCCCTCCTTAGGACTGAGGTGCCAAAAAGTACATTCTGCTCCTTTCACATGGCAACCTAAGGTGGTTTCACAGCGTCTTAATAGTTCTCGTCAAAGCAATCACTTTACAAATTCCCCCTTCCATATAAATTTAATATTTACATTAAATTTAATATTCCCAAAGTAAATAAAGGCCTTTGGGTGAGGGAGTCAAGAGTCATGAAACTGGTTTCTAAACATCTCCTATAAACTCTGCATTAGAGGCTTGTTAGTTTGCTTGGGCTGCTATCACAGAATTCCATAGGTTGGGTGGCTTGTAAACAACACACATTTAGTTCTCACAGTTCTGAAGGCTAGGAAATCCCACGATCAAGGTGCCAGCAGCCGCAGTGTCTGATGAGGGCCTACTTTCTGGTTCATTGTTGTGTCTTCACATGGCAGAAAAGGACAAGAATGCTATGCGAGGGTCTCTTTATAAGGGCACTAATACTACTAGTGAGGGCTCCCTCCTCATGATCTGATCACCTCTCTCAAAGGCTCCCAACCTCCACATACCAGCACGATGTGGGGTAGGACTTTTTTGGGGGACAAAAACATTCATTTTAAAGCAAGGTTGTTCTACACTCACTTTGCTATCTGTTATCTGTGCTATTGGTATTTTGGTTGGGACCAGAATAATTCTTCCAGATGAATATTCTTCCAGGTGAATGAAAGGCCGTTTAGCTGATGAAACTCCCCTCAATGCTTCTGTGAAGTTTAAACAAAGAAAGCTCCTGTTCTTTCTGGAATTGAAAAAAATAAAAGGCCAGCAATTGTCCTGGTAGTAATAAATATGTATAATTTACATAATCCAAATGGCTCTGAGAACTGAAAACTGGCTCATACAAGTGGTTAGGCAAATCCTTGCTAAGGAATAAAATGCTACAAACTGTCACTGTCTGTCTAAGCTTCACAGTGCATGCCTTCTGGAAGAGGCAGCTGGAGTTGCTGTGTTCTTTCAGAGAATGGAGTGCGATGGCTTCTCACATTTATGGCCATCCAAAGTGCAAATACAGCAGCCACCTGTGATAGCTGGGTGCTGGAGGGCGGATTCCTCACTAGACAGACACTTTCTGCGGAGGACTTGGAGGAAAGGGCAGCCCCTGTGGCGGAGAAATTGTCTCTGTGTATGTTAGCCCATATCCCGTTCCCTTTCCAGGAATCCTGTCCTGTTGTCCCTCCATCCATGCAGCCTAGCCACTTTCCAAGCCTTGACTCAAACCACTCTCCTTCATTAAGCCTTCCTTGATCACTGGCCTGGAAGTCATCTCTCCTTGAGGTCGTGTGGCAGCACTGCTGTTTCCTTCCTTGTTACTGGTCCACTGTGGAATTCATCCTTGTTGAATAGTTGAGCCCTGTCTATGAGCTTGAAGGGTACTGATGATTCCTTTTAATGTTTTTTACCTTTAACAAATATTCATTGAGCATCAACTATGTGCTGAGCCCAAGGCTAGGCAACAGGACATTTTAGGAAAAGTGATGGTACTTGTTCCTCCAGGAGCCCAGTTTTGGGGGAAGCCTGGCATGTGGATACATGTAACGAGGTGGAGAATTTCATTCATCCAGGTCTAGGGGGTGCTTTCTGGCAAGATGAGCTCTTAGAGGCTCAAGATGGGCTGCTGTTCTCCAAGGGGTGGGTGTGGCAAGGAAGGCCTCCCATCAGAAGCAAGGGTGTGGAAGCAGAGAAGGCTGGTGTGCCTGGGAATGGATAATCTAGCATGGAGGGTGATGAGAGGAGAGGTTTTGGGCAGCTGCTCTGAGTAGAAGACTTTGAGAAAAGAGGCAGATGTCTAAAGAGGATTTTTATGAGGCTTTTCTGTGGATTGTGTGGTGTAATCCTTCCCCCCACCCCATTGCCTGTAGTGTCCTTTAAGGAAAACATGGCAGATTTGGGGACCAGCAATGGCTGGGCACAGAGTGCTTCACAGTGGTGACAGGAGGTGAAGTTGACCAGGTGGCCCTGGGGCAGTTTACCTGTATACTGTATACTGTGTGGCAGCCTGTATTTCTCCTGTTACCCTTTAGTTAGGATGTCCTTTTAACAAAATTTATGCAGCCTCAATAATTTTATTTCATTATTTAATCTTTTTACTATGTTCCACTAGCTAATATTATTTACTTTTGCCTTTTTATCTGTAGTTTTTATTGTATTATCTGCTTTTTATGATGTCATCTGACTGTTTATTTTTTCCTTTATAGTTCTAACATTTTAAGTGTGCACTGTTCAACTCATCAAATTTATTTTTCAGCATTTTTCGATTTTACTGGTATTCATTCCAGCATGTTTTAAGCTAATGTTTACTTATGGCTTTTATTTTTTACTTTTTCAAAACTGGTTTTGACCTTTTAGCTTATTTTCTCTTATTACTGTCGGAGATAGCTGTGCTGATGTCTGGCCTCATGTTCTACCTGCCTTTTCATCCTCCCACAGTTCCTGGCAGTCTGTGGGCAGAGCCGATGGCCCTGAATCTTTATGGAGAGAGTGACCGAATGCATGATTCATTCATGTCGAGTCAGTCACTGGGTCCTGGCCATTTTACCTCCTGAACATTTTAAATCTATCCCCCTATCCCCTCCACCCCTGTGTCAGGACCGGCCACCATCATTCCTCACCTTGGTCCCTGCTCAGCCTCTTCATGGCCTCCTGTCTCCTCTCTCCTCCCTTCCAATTTACTCTCCATCCTGCAGCGCAGTGATATTTTTAAAATGTAGAAAAAAAACATCCAAACACTCCCATTTATTTTTATCTCACAAATTAGGATATACAACTTATTTTAAAAACTTATATTAAGAATTTAGTATAAATGCTTTGATATTTTTTAAATGATTCATGTTATTAAAAAAATATTTCTACTGTGGAAAATTTCAAACCTAGATGGAAGTAGAGTGAATAGTATATAACGAACCCCCATGTATCCACTACCTGCCTTCAGCCATGATCAATAGTTCACGATTTTTATCAATTCCCCTTTTTGTTTTTGTTTTTATAAGTTGCTCGAGTAACAAATTTTTATATTTCACAATTCCCAGACATCATATCATTTCAGTGTGATTGTTCTAAAAACATAAACCTGGACTTGTAACTGGCCTACCTAAAACCTTTCAGTATCATCCCCAAAGCTGCAGGATTGGGTGCAAACACCACAGTCTGCACCCACCAGCCTTGGCTTAGCAGCAATCTTGTCCATTGCTCCTCATTTCTCCCACACCCAGTCCCACCCACGGATTTCCTTGCTTTTCCTCACACGCCACTCTCTCTCTGCATGCCGGCCTTTGTATTTGCTAACATCTTTGCCTGGGGAGTCCAGACTCTCTCACCCCACTCTGTACCCTGTATATCTCATATTTCCTTCCTGTTTTTAGATCCGGCGTCAAGGTCCTGAGCTCTGGGAAACCATCCTGATTCCCCTTCTCGGACTCTTCTCCCTACTGCCTTTTCCACCGAGATTCTTAGCTCCATGGGGTCAGATATTTATTTTTCCCCATTTTATTATTTTTTTTCCCCACATTTAGTTATGGGAAAAAAATGAAGAGGCATTTGACCTTGTCCTCAGTCTGGCTGCCTGGGATTGTGATGCTCCTGACACCCCTCTACCACCCATTCATTGTGTTCAGCTCAGCCTGGGGCAACTTTGGTGAGAAGTGAAGGCAAGCCAGAGCATCCGTGGACCCACCCTCCCTGCTTTCCTGCCAGACTGGGGACTTTCTAAGGCTTAAGAGTCTATGCAGCCCCTAAAATGTGGGGCTGCTCTGTGCCAGTGCCCCATCCTTGTCCTGGGACCTGGAGGCTCGCGGTGTGGACTGGGTCTGTGCCTGCAGGAAGTGATGGGCAGAGGCACAGGCTGGCTCTTCATATAATGTCCAAGTCTGCCCTCTGGAAGTCGGTCAGCAAGTCTGACAAATGGCTCACGAGTCTCCATGGAATTGCTTTTTGTTGAAGGCATAAATGTTGGATTGCTTGTGGCTTTGGCCTTTGTGTAAGAACAGAGATTTTTTTTTTTTTTCAGTGGGGCTGTATCTTATCCATGTTCCTTGCATACATTTACATCTGGATGGATTAGGTGAGCCCAGTGAATGGTCTCTCTGCTTCTCCAAGAGAGGGCAGGGTTTTACACCCACACTTAATCTCTTTTCTGAGAATATTGTCCAGAAACTAGGTCATCTATTATAAAAGAAATTAGGCAGTAATTAAATTTAACTGTAAGTTACAGTATTGGTGGTTTCATTTTAAAGGGAGTGTGCCTGCCTAATTACTTTACTGCTACAGTTACACTGACTGAAGTTTTTTTTTTTGTTTTTTTTTGTTTCCAAGGGGAAGGTTGTATTTAATAAGTTAGGTTATGATTTCTGGACTTGCAGTTTTAATCGGCAGAGTCCTACCTCCAAGGGCGAGTTCTGTTTCCTTGTGCCCTTTTCAGGTCTACCTTATGGAAGCCAGTTCCCCTGCACAGTCACTCGGCTCAACTATCCAGGCATATTTTTTGTCAAAATTGCTGCATAGACAGACAAGACCAGGCTAAGAAAAAAACAGTTGGTTTTAGTGGATTCTTTTCACATATGTGGTTAGTTGTCCCAGCTGGATGGAATATAAGCTCTCTCCTACTGTCTCCCTGCTTTGTATTTTACTATTGGGGAGGGCACAGAGACCAAGTCTTGTGAAAGACTAGCCCGTTGGTCCAGCGGCAGAGCTGGTAGGAGAACCCAGGTTTCACGACCTGCATTCAGCGACCTGCTCTTACCACGTTCCCACATCAGAGCTTCAGATCAAAGCAGCTGGGGAGAGTTGGGCCCCAGTTGGAACTGGGTGCCACCATGCCCATGGGAAATGCCGAATGAATGCTTACTGAGTGACAGGACCACCTTGGGACAGTCTGGCTGCACCTTTGGGACATGTGTTATGTGGCTTTCATATTTCTTTTAGACTCAAGATCCCTTTAGATCACCCATAATGATTATCTGTTAGATCATCTATTTAGATCACCTGGGCAGCAGTCCCAAAACGCTGTGGGTCACCACTTACTTTCCACCCTGCCCTTCACCCAAATGTCTGACTTGAAGCCTCCTCCCCCTACTCCCTCTGCTGAAACATTCTAGGCAGATCAACCAAGTAAAGACCATTAAAGCTCCTAAAGGCGCCCATTCCCATTTTCTTGTGGTTTCTTCACGGTGGTGATGGTGGGGAGGGCTAGTATCATTAGTGTTTGTAAGAAAAACCTACCCTTAAGCCCATAGGTTGCTGTGTTCCTTAAAAAAAAGTATTTCTTCTGAGGCTCACAAATATGGTCCAATGACCCTTCCCTAATAAGTACT
>NW_006442484.1:15153754-15188012 GCF_000325575.1 Pteropus alecto
GGGCACCAGGCAGCCAGTATAATGAAGTTGTGTGTCTCTGTGTGGCGGTTGCTGGTTTTGAATGGGAACCTTGCTGAGGAGGATGACACTGGGGTTGTGACTCAGAGCCCCATTTTGGTTTTGTACATGGGAGGTTCTGGTAATTTTTATGAGCTGGGCAATTTTTTCAAGCAAGGAGTAAATCATAAACAGCAAAATAACAGCTCAGCTCTGGAGATTCCTTAAAGAGGAAAGAAGGATCCCACAGAACACATTTTAGCTGGTTAATAAGGAAGCCAAGTACACGGGTCCATCTATAACCTGCTCCCATGTTCTATCAATATATAATTACCGCATATTTTCCAGTTCGCTCCTAGGAGACATGACAGGTAAAATAGATCGAGAAGAAAATCATGGTGCTTGCAGCACAATATATTAGATTGATACCTGTTAATATTTGAGCAGGCTCCTTGCTGGATGATCAGAAGGCCCTGGGTGCTTTTAGTATAGATAAAGCAAGTGACCATTTAAGCTCTTTATTCTTTTAAATACCTCTATATACACAGGCCTGTGTAGCATGTAGAACATGTAAATGTATTAAAGCTGTGTCGTAGGAGTTGGATGTCTTGCTAGACATAGAAAAGCCTATGGATTATATGGAAAAATGACTTGTCTCCATCTCCGTCCCTTGCAACCAGGGCCAGGAGCAGCGCTGGAGGCTTTTTCTTCCCCTCTGGGGTTGCTGGGGACCTCGGGAGGGGCCCTGTGGTGCTGGAGTCAGTATTGTGCAGGTTACTATCAGACCAAGACCATTTTCCAAGTTCTCTTTTCCCTCTTCTTCCTTATTGAAAAAAAAATTGGAAAATAGAAATATAAATACAGTCACCTGAAATCCCATTATTTTACTTTTTTTTTTTTGCATATGACTTTTTGGTTTTTGTTCTCATAAAAATAATATATGTATGTTTTTAAATTACAATTAGTGTACACATACTTTTTTAAATTCTAATTTTTCCTCACATATCACATTTTCCCAATGTTTTACTGAGATTTCATACTAGTCATCTTAAATTAAATCTACCTAACCTTTCATCATGACTATATATCAGAATTTAAGCAAGCACAGATATGTCTATGAGGTACCCAGCACAACTGGCTCTCCTTTATTCTGTTCATTTATTGAACATATCTGTGCTTGCTTAAATTCTGATCATCCAGCAAGGAGCCTGCTCAAACACTTATCAAACATCTGTTCTGTGTCAGGATTGGAGAGAAGGAGGTACATAAGACAGTCTTTGCCTTTAAGGAGTTTCTTAAAGTGACATGTAAACTAAGGATGGCCATTAGAGAAAAAACTTTTTCTGCTCACAGTACTTCTGACACCAAATATATGGGAGATTTTCTCATACTAACCAGTTTCAAATTCTCCAGACACCAACTGGGTTTTCTACAATTTAATTCTGACACTAACTACTTGGAGTCAGCACAGACCCCATGGGTTAAGGACTCAGTGCCTCAAGACTGCCCCCCACTTCCGATGCCAATCTCAGGAATGGGCCTCTGACCAACCCACTGGGGGTCCCACGACTCCCTCCTCAGGTTTGATAATTTGCTATAATGGCTCACAGAACTCAGGGAAACACATTACTTATGATGATAAGTTTATCATAACAGATACAATTTAGGAACAGCCACATAGGGCCAAGTATGTGGGGAGTGCTCAGAGTCTCTGTCCCCACTTCTGGGTACCACCTTCTGAGTGCCTCAATGTGTTCAACACAGAAACTCTCTTGACCCATGGTTTAGGGTTTTTATGGAGGTTTCATTACATAGGCACCATTGATCAGATTATTGGCCATTGGTGATTAACTTAATCCTCAGCCTGTCTACCCTCCCCAGAGGTCAGGGAGTGGGGCTGAAAGTTCTAAACCTTTGATCACATGGTTCTTCCCCTGCCAACTAGCCCCCATACTCCAAGAGTCACCTCGTTCGCATAAACTCAGGTATTTTTGACAGGGGCTTATTATGGATAACAAAAGATGCTTCTCTTACCCCTATCACTCAGGAAATTCCAAGGGTTTTTAGAGTTTTGTAGCAGGAACCAGTGACAGAGACCAAATATATTATTTCTTATTATTATATTGCAATATCACAGCCATCCAGGCAGATACACCTGAGGATAGCATTATGTACTCTGTGGCTTTGGGCTTGTGGTTTAAAGGTGAAAAATTCTCTTACCTGTAGTCATCAGAGAAGCCTGGGGAGGTGCTTGAACCTTGGCAGACAAATGGTGGTGGTGGGGTGTGGTTCAGCACATGTAGACAGGGGCAGCATGCGAGGGGTGAGCATGGCTCTTCCTAACCTGTGTGACTACATAGTTTTTATCAAACTGGAACACTTGAGAGTGAAGGAGGGACACCTGTTAATAATTATACAGGACACCGGGTGTAAACAGAGCCTACTCTTGGCAATTTGCATGTATGGTCATTCTCAGTGGAATCTTCTTATTAGAACCACAGATGTCTTAGAGCTCAGGATGGGGCAAGGGTGCTTGTTAAAGTGCAACTTCAAGACCACTGCCCTCACCTCCCAACAGGTCAGAGAGGCCTGGGAATCTGCATTTTTTCAAGTGCCAGGTGATTCTAATGCAGAGTTCATGGACTACGTGTATGTATTTAATTAAGAGTCCTTTTAAATTTTTAAAAACCTGTTATGATGGAAATTTTTGGAAAATACATAAAAAAGAACAGAATAAAGAACCCCATATATGTTAATCAGTTTCAACAATTAGCAACACATTTTCCTGATGTTTTATCTGATTACCTTGTACGGTTTTTTTTTTAGTCTGGATTATTTTAACATTATTTTTAAATGTCATTTCACCTATGTTTAACGTGGACTTTTTTATAGGACCGCAGTACCATTATCACACCTAACAAAATTAACGATAATCCTAAACATCCTCTAATATTCTATCATTGTTCAAATTTCCCTAATTATCTGAAAAATGTCTTTTTGTGGTTGGTTTGTTAAGATCTGCAAAAGACCGATACACTATTTGATTGTTATATTTCTTAAGTCTGAGACTTTTTGAGGAAAAAAACCTATGCTATATACTTATACAAGAAATGGCTCATGTGTCTGGACAATTTTATGGATCATGTTTTGAATAACACTGATCTAGTCTTTCTTTTTTAAGTTATTAACTGTCTTTCTTTCTGAAAACTTTTTCTGTGGATTTGGTTAGCTCCTTATGCAGACTTACAGTCGACATGGGTGAGGAAGACATCAGCCATGTGGTGAACAAAATTTCTAGGATGACTGTTCACTCACACTCATTCTATTGTTTATTCATTCATTTTTTTTTTTCAACAAACAGTATTAATGTGTGGCCATTGTTGGCCATTACCTCCACTTGACATACCATACTAATCAGTGGTGTCCACTTAGTTTGCTCACATAGCCCTCAGATGGTTTGGCAGCAGTTGCTTATAGTGGTGGAGTCCAGGCCCAGCAGGACCCCTAATCATTAATTAGTGACGAATGGGCGTGAGAAGGGAGACAGTACGTGTGTGATGTTCCTGGCTCAGCTGCCATGAAGAGGGGCGATGGTGAGGGCCCAGGCAGCTACCACCATTGATTCATTGATGTAAGAGAAAGTTCCTGTCTTCAAGAAGTGAGAAAGTGAAATCGAACTGGGCCAGCAGAAGTGCAATAAAGAATTCTGGATGCTGGGTCTTATCTACACAGGGGGTGAGGAGGTATCTGAAAATATCGTTTTCTCTACCTTTATATGTTTGTTACTTTTTAATTTTATTCTAACTTTTAAAACCATGATAAATATATACGTTAAGTAAAGTAATCAGAGCTGAATAAATACAGAGTTGACAATTTCCTTCCTATCCCCTTACAATCTCAGCTTCAGAAGTCATCAGTGTCAGTAGTTTGATGTATGCCTGTCCATGTCCTTAGGCCACATCTTATAAGCTGAGAGGGCCTTCTCTAGGTGGCCAAGGTAGATGAGGGCCTTTGGAAGAGGTTTCTTGCTGTGGAGGATTTTCTTGATCTTGAGGGTAATGGTGGGGACGGTCCCTGAAGTCATGCTCAGACGTATGCTCAGACTTACATGGCTGTGTTGTGGCCCCAGGGAGATGAGGAGCACTTGAGCTGGGCCATTGGCTATAGGAATGGAGAGAGGGGATAAAGGGGGTGAGGAGTATCCTCTTCTCACTGGGGACTCTTGGTCCTACTACCACAGGAGTGGTGTTTGTTGGCCATTACCTCCACTTGACATACCGTACTAATCAGTGGTGTCCACTTGGTTTGCTCACGTAGCCCTCAGATGGTTTGGCAGCAGTTGCTTATAGTGGTGGAGTCCAGGCCCAGCAGGACCCCTAATCATTAATTAGTGACGAATGGGCGTGAGAAGGGAGACAGTACGTGTGTGATGTTCCTGGCTCAGCTGCCATGTAGAGGGGCAATGGTGAGGGTCCAGGCAGCTTATGATACTGCAAAAGCCAAGGCAGCAGCATCAGGGATAGAAGCATAAACTTTGGAGTTAGAACTCTCTGAGTTCAAGCCCTGGCTTTACCACTTGTGTGATCTTGGACCAGTGACTAAACTCTTTTGACCTTCTGTTTCTGCTTCTGTGAAGTGGGATGGATGATACCTGCCTTATCTAACTTCCAGGATAATGAAATAACAGAATATACGCAGAGCACTTAGCACAGTACTTGGCACTCTGTGAGGTGGTTCTTATTGTATTATGACATCATGCCATGGGCCCATCCCAAGTCTGTGAATGAAGCAGGATGGTTTTAAGACTGCATGGACTTGGGGGAGGAACTGTTTGGTTATTGAAGGCCTGGCAGTCAGTGAATGGTTCCTGACTAATGCTAACTCCCCTCCTATCCTACCCCCAGGTTGGCTGTTGTTCTCTTTTTTAGTTTTTGCCCCTGCTATGCAATCTATGATGTGTGTTTTAATGAGGTATTACTCAGGGCAAAGCCTGGCTGTGAGGCTTGCATTTCATATTTGTTTGCCTGTCAATTTATCAGGCCTTACAGTGATGGGCACCCACTATGTGCCCCACTTGGGCCTTGGCTTATTATGATTTTTTGCCTTGCTGCCCAAAGGGGTACTATATTTCTAGCAGTATGTCTGTTTGTCTCCTGCCTTAACCTTGAAATGGTGGCTTTAATTTATTTTGTTAACCCTGCCTGGGGAACAGTCCTCTGATTCTTAGCATCCCTTTCCCACTCTATTCCATTTTTCTGCAAATGATACTTCTTTGTCTCTAGGGAAGAACTCTATCATCTCCATTTGCTCACACCCTGATTGGAAACACTGCCTGTGGGGTGGCAGGCTATCTGGGAATAGAATAAGCCAGCAGTTTCTGGTCTGTTTTTCCTGAAGCAATTATTTGCGCATGGAGTTGGGGAGAGGAGGAACTACATGAAACAGCCATCTTTTTCCTTGGGAAGGAGGGCTGTCAGCCCGGTTAATATTAAATCACTTGCTGCAGCTTCTTGCATGTTATTTTCTAGTGTTCAGCAACTCTTTCAAGTTCCCGAATTCTGGAATATTAAATCAGAGCCCTTGTTGAGACTTGCTCGCTTATATGCTAGGATTTGCTGGGGCAATGTTTGGTGGCCCAGATGTAGCTAAGGGGGAGTAGACAACACATTCTCTAGTGGCTTCTTTCTTATCATTGTTTTTAAGATAATGCATTGACATGATAGTCTTTAAGATTATGTTGAAGACACCTCTGGGAAGCAATGTGAAATAAGCAATTGAAACATTAGATGAGGAAAACAGTAGCCCATGGGGGATACCATTTTTATATGCTGATTCACCCCACTGATTTAGGGTGCAGGTGTGACCTGCCTCTGGTCATGCTCTCTGCCCACACCTTTGCAGGTACCCCTATTTCATGGTGGTCTTTTATCCATGTGTTTTTCTAAGAATTGAGACGCAGCAAGCTTTTTTTTTTCTTTCTTTTCACAGCAACTTGATTTACACCTAACATTTTTTGTAATCCCCATGTGCTGGAGAGTGTGAATGAAATAGAGAGGGAGAGGAAGTCTATGGGAGCTGGAAGAAGTGGAAAACCCAGCTTTTAGTGCTGACAGTATGGTGTGGTGGTCTGTGCGTGGAGGCCACCAAGTTTTGGAACAATTTGTTATGCAGCAAGAGATAACTAGTACAATGTCTATTGAGTAAGAAGAGGATTTTCAGTGTTAGGTACACACGGCGCTCAGATGCAACACCCCTCTAACCCTCACCCTAGTCCCAGTCAACAATCCAAATTCCTTCCTCCTCCAAGGTGGGCTCCTCTTGGAAGTGGAGGTGGTGGTGGTTGTGCTCAATCAGTCAGGATAGGGTAGGTTATGCTGTGGTAACAAACAACTCCTAAATTTGGTGTTGTAAAATAACAGGTTCATTTTTGTTCTCATTCCCACCACATGCCCTCTGTAGGTTACAGAGGTGGCTCAGCTTTTATTGTAAGTACTCAGGGCCTGAAGCTCTACTTTTAAGTATTCAGGACCCGAAGCTGGCAGGGTTGCTACCATCCAGAAAGTTGCTGGTCACCATGTCAGAGAGAAAGAGTTCTGGAGAGTCTTGTTCTGGTAATTGAATGCTTCACCTTAGAAGTGAAAGGATCAGAATATGCCATCCCAAAATATGCTACTTTGGCATAAGAATTATTTTGAGGTGAAAGCAATTGAGAAACGGCAGACAGAGGAGGAACTCTCTGCCCTCCCCCTTTCTGCCTAAAAGCAGGGCATATAATTCCCTTTGGGAAGGTATTTCTCTTTCTCCTCTCCTGTACCAGGAAGAGAAGAATGAATTTTAATCACTAGAGATGACTCTTATCACTGGAGAGGGCATTGACTTGAGTCTGCATAACAACTTTACTAAAAAAACCCTTATCTTTCATTAGTTTCCTGCACATATTTACCTTCCCACAACTTACTTCCTCTAGAAGCCCAAACCCCTTTTCCTTTATCTTGTCACTTCTCCAGAATATGTCCCTCTTGGTGAAAATGATATATAAGCTTTCAGGCCTAACTACTTTGGGTTTTTACCTCTTTTTTTGTGAATTGCCCAGGTTCATGCAAAATAAACCTTTTCTCCTGTTAATCTGTCTTTCGTCAGTTTAATTTGCACATCTCAGTCACTAAACATAGAGCGTAGAGGAAAAGTATTTTTCCTCCCCAACAGAAATGACATACATGTCATTGACTAGAACGAGTCACATGGCAATACCTTATACCTAGAATCTGAGAGATAGAATATGTGTCAAACAGCATAAGTGACTTACCCTAGGGGATCTTTGCTACTCTTTCTTTCCCACTGATTATAGTAATCATAATTACATTTTACTGTTTATTATATATTAAGCACTGTGGCAACTGCTTGATATAAATTGTTTCCTTTATTTTCCCGACAACCTTATGATATAGATGCTATTACCATCTTCCCCATTTTATATAGAGGGGAAACAGATACCCAGAGGTTAAGTAACTTGCTCAAGGTCAGACAGTAAATGGTGGAACCTGGATTCAAACCCAGCTTCTGTCTTAGGAAACCAAGCTCTTGCCATCACAGTTGTTGCTTCTCTGATCTGAGTGAGAACCATCAGAACCATCAGAGATGGTTGTAAAGCCCTGAACCTCAAGAGAAACATGGGTCAGTATTGTGGTATCTTCTGTCCCAGGAAACTCCTTGCTTTCTATGCATATTTGCTGAATTTCTACCCAGAGGCCTTCCAGCTTTATGTATCAAGTTGTAAGGAGAGTGTGGTGGGTGCTGAAATGGCCATTATCAAGTCCAAAGAATATTTTCTGTTGCCAAAATGAAACAATAGCATATTACATTTATAAAGGGCTTACCGTGTGCCAGGCTTATTCTCAGTCAATTATATTTATTTAATCCTCATAACACTCCTATGAGATATAGTGACTATTATTATCTCCATATTACAGATGGGGAAGTGGAGGCACAGAGAGGTTAGGGAAGTTGCCTAGAGCCATATGTTGGTAAGCAGAGGAGCCAGCAAACCTTTTGGAAAGGTGTGGAATTGAAGAGTGGTTGGATTTTATTTTGTTTGCCCAACCCTATATCATGGTATCAGATGATTTTTAGGAAGGGTATCAGCTCTTTCATTAGATCTATTTCCTATTCTTTTAGAGATCAAGACAGCAGTAAAATGGAAACAGGGAAATTGGAGATGTGGAGGGAAATGGCCACCGAAAACTCGAAGTGAATCTTAAGAAAGGACATCTAGTTTAGTGCATAGAGATGAGGTGGTTTACACATCACTTGTCAATGAATGTTTCTAAGAACTTGAAAACATTCGGTTCTCTGAAGTGTCTTAGATGGCCCCTTTCCTATCTTATTTACTTTACTTTGCACTACCCCTTAAGAAAGGGTATACCAGGCACTTCACAGCTGCCTCACTGCCTCGATATCCTCAATTCTGTTTTTGGTGGTTTTGGAATCAGTGATGTTTGTTTATTGAAGCATTTGAAAATTAAAACTTGCATGTACATTACAAAGAACTTTTCTTTTTCCTGGACCATTGAGGATAAGTCTTCTCACTCCTGAACACTTTAGTTTTTTTTTTTTTTCTTTTCTGTAAATAGCAATATTCTCCTACATCAGTGGCTCCCAATGTGGGGTCTCTGAACCAATAGCATCAGCATTTCCTCATAATTCGTTAGGCGGGCAAATTCTCGAGCCCCACCCCAGATCTCCTGAATCAGAAACTCAGAGATGAAGTTCAGCTCTCTACAACTTACGCAACAAGTGTTCTAGATGATTCAGACGAACACTCAAAATTACATGCTATGTATTTTGTAGAGTGTCCTGAATTACCTCACTACAACCATACAAATTAGGAAATTAATACTGATACATTACTACCATCTACTGCTCACAATCTATTTACATTCTGTCAATTTCCCTACTTTCCATATCCTTTATAGCAAAGGGATGACACCTAGACTCTCCCGTTGCATTTATTTGTCATGTTCCTTTAAAATAGCCTTCCGATAGGAACAGTTGCTTAATCTTTCTTGGGTTTTCATAACCTTGACACTTTTGAAGATGACAGGCTAGTTATTTTCTAGAGTGTTTCTCAATTTGCATTTGTCTGATGTTTCCTCATGATTAGATTCAAGTTATGGACCTTTATCAGAAATTTCACAGATGAGATGCTGAACTCTTCTCATTGCATCCCGTTATTTGGAAATCAGGATATGGGCACTAGGTACGTTCATTGTTCCTAGAGTGTCATTGCTTCCAGACCCACTTAGTAGACTGAGCTAGGGAGTGTGTGTGTGCACACATTTGCATCTATATTCATTTCAGTATTTGGCTACACATATTGAATACCATAATTTCACACTGGTTTTCTCCAATTCCAGTCCAACACCACAGAACTTATTCTAGCTTTCTCTTTTGTGTTTGTAGCTCCCTTGTTCTGTTGATGAGAAATTAGATTCCTACTCTCTTTACTATTTTATGTATTTGATCAACTTCCCTGTTTAAATAACCAGTTTCGCCTTACCACTGCTGCCCCACTCCCTGCGTGGACCCTCTTCCCATCATGCTTTGGCTCTAATACCCATGCTGGCACCTGCCACTCTTTGGCTTGCAGATGTCTCTCACTCAACTCAAGCTGTGATACCACATGTGGGCTGCCCCTCACATGCATCCATGGATGACCTCCTCACCCAACTCTGGCTCTAATACCATGCATAATTGCCCTCCTTGCCTCTACTCGTGCTTCTAAATTGTATTGGAAGCTGGGCTGGACTACCAACCCTTCTCTACCTCTTTTAAATGCCTTGCTTACCACACTTGCACTCCAGCAAACCATCTTGGACTGTTGCCATCTGTCCCCTCCCCTAAGAAAGGGATGCTTTTCTCACCATGGTAAGGCTCCAAAAACCCACTCTGGGTCACTGCAAAGTCCTCCTGCATCTAGGACTTTTGGATTGAATGGTTCAGAAAGGAATGGGGAGGGGAAGAAGAGGAGGAGGAGAATACACTGAAGTTTTAATGTGCTTTTAAAATCAACTTATTTACCCACCATACAAGTAGATTTTCTTTTAGCATTTCTTTAGGTAGGGTGCAAGGGCATTTCTATTTTATCATAAAGCTTATGAACCATATACTGTCTTAAAATAATAATGTCTTTATTATATTTATCAAGTTCATAGAGGCATTCCAAATGTTTTTACTGCTCAGGGATGATTTTGCTAATATGGTAGGAGAGAAGCATTATTTCTTGGTTCTCTGAGAATCTTTGATTTTTACATCTACAAAGTTTTGTTACTCTTGTTATTTTTGTTGCTCATGTCATAATTGGATTATATGTGTGTGTTTCTTGTGCGTTTCTTGCCCTCACTAGACTCACTAATGTCTCTGAGTTGTGTCATGAAGGCTTTTCTCTTCTCTGGCACTCAGATCCATAGCCTTAGGTCACCACTTCAGAGGCAGCAACTAAGAACCTAAGATGTAAAGATAGAAGCTGCTTGTAAAAGTGTCAGATGAAAGAGTCAGATGCAAGATTTGGAAGCAGGCTTGCCAAATAAATTTTTCCTGTTTCTATAAACTATCTACGATTGAAATGGTGAAGGAAGGGAGGAATTTAAAAGATGGAGGGAAGAGGAAAGAATGGGAAACCCCCAGACCTGGGATGGAGGAGGAGTAATGGCAAGACCCTCTTATAGAGAGTACCAGGGAATCCTAGGTAGGTTGACTCAGCTGTCTCTCTTGTTGCTATACCAACAGCCAGTGGTTGGCCTGTCAGCTATGAGTGTCCAGGTCAAAGTGACACTTTTCAGGGCTATGGAGAGAGTCTGTCTAGTCTCTTTCCTTGTACTATACAATTCTTAACTGCTGATAATGGGCTATTGTAAGCCTTTGGGATAGAGGATAGGGAAATTGTAATCCTTATGGGGTTGACATGGTGGTATGAAGAGGAAGACTTACCTCTTGATCAAGATGGGGCCAAGTAGGTTCTGGATAGAACCAGCTGGGAAATTGTCCCTTGGGTCAGGATAGGGGTGAACTCACAATCCCTATTATATTATTGTTATTGAAGTAGATGTACATGGAAATGAAAACATCAGCACAGTAGCATGAAAAGTACAATTCTTCCAACCCAGTTCTGTTAGTATATGAATGCTTAATTCTAAATAATAAACATATACCTCAATTCATTGATTTACCAACTTTAAATTATATTTATTGACTCTTTTGTAAAACAGATGAGGATGTAATTTACTTCCATAACCCTTTTCATCTGATTCCCCTTCTTCTCAATTTTTATTTATTAATTTTATAATTTCTAATCTCCATGAGAAACGTAGTACCCTAACACTTCCCACCATATCTCTTTTGTCCACCTCTCACCTGATCAACCATACCAAAATATTTTTACTAACGAGATTTTGTAGCATTTACAGTATATTGCATTTTAATTAAGAAAAATATCAAAATTCGATAGCATTTATAATAGTTATTGTAGGACTAGTTAGTATATTGGACCTTTAGAAAATGATATGTAATATATCACCAAACTCGGGTCACTGGGAGGAAGATACTCTAAGTTTCAAGAAATTTTTTCAAAATTATGCCTCGGTTTAATTCCTATTTAGAATACAGAGCTTTCTAGGAACATATATTTGCTTTACTGAAAGTTTATGATTGCCTTTTCTTTTTTTCCTTATTGATTGGAGGTACATATGCCTTCTTCACCATATACCTAAACTCATTCAGCTTTTTAATGAAAACCACTTGTTGAATTCTCTAATGTCTTTCTAGGCCCACTGCACAGATGTCAGTCTGAAATTCCCTTTCATTGTATTTTAAGTTGATTATATTGTTTCTAGGGTCCTAATATCTTACTTTTTTATTATTTTTTTTCTCCACGATTGTTTTAGTGTATTATACTTAATAAATTTTTCAGAAACTGTTTATGGAAGTTAAACTTTCTGAGTTAGAATATGTCTGGACAATGTTTTTTATTTTGCCCTTGAATTTGATGATTTGGCTCAGTATAGAATGTTATATTGAAAATATATTTTTAAATGGACTTGGCAAGCAGTCTTTCATTGTTTTCTAGTATCCAAAATAGCTATAAAATATTGTAAATTAAAGCAAAAATTCCCCTTATTCTGGATCTTGCATTTAGATTTAATGTTCTTAAATATGAGAAGAGTTATGGAGGCTTAAGTGTTACATCAGTTTTGGGAAATTTTCTTTGATTATCTCTGTGATTAATTCATTTCTTGCATATTTTTGGTCTCTTTCTGAAACTTTTGTTGGATGTATGTGGCCATCTTGAGGCCAATAAATCCTCTCTTATCATCTCCTTTTTTCTTTTCTTTTTTTTCCCCAGCTTCATTGAGGTATAATTGACAAATAAAAAATGTATAAATTTAAGGTATGCAACAATGTGATAGTTCGATATATGTATACATCGTGAAATGATTACCATAGTCAAGTAATTAACACTTCAGTCATCTCGCAGTTACCCCCTTTTTTGGTTTAATGTGAGCACTTAGAACTTTCTCTCAGCAAATTTCAAGTATACAATACGGTATTAATTATAGTCACCACGCTGTAAATTAGGTCCTTAGAACTTATTTTGTTTAGCATATTATCCTCCAGGGTCATCAATGTCATTGCAAATGGCAGAATTTCTTTTTAGGACTGAATGATATTCCACTGTACATATATGTATATGTGTGTGCATGTGTATCTATCTATCTATCTATCTATCTATCTCACATTTCCTTTCTCTGTTCACCTGTTGATGAACACTTAGGAGGTTTTCCAATAATGCTGCAATGAACATAGGTGTGCAGATGTTTTTTAAGATACTGATATAATTTTCTTCTGATATATATTCAGTAGTGGGATTGTTGGATAGTATGGTAGTTCTATTTTTAATTTTTGAAGAACATCAAAACTATTTTACGTAATCTCTGTACCAATTTACATTCCTATCTACAATGTACTAAGGTTCTCTTTTCAACACACCCTTGCCAACACTTATCTCTTGTTTTTTTGATAATAGCGCTTCTAACAGGTATAAACTGATATCTCACTGTGTTTTTGGTATGCATTTCCTTGATGACTAGTTATGTGGAACACTTATGCATGTACATGTTGGCTATTTGTATGTCTTCTTTGGAAAAAAATGTGTTTAGGTCCTTGGCCCATTTTTAAGTTGGTTTATTATTATTATTTTTTTGTTACTGTATGAGTTCCTTATATTTTTGGATATTAACTTATCAGATATATGATTTACAAATATTTGCTCCCATTCCATAAGATGCATTTTCATTTTGTTTATGGTTATCTTTGACATGCAGAAGCTTTTTAGTTTGATGTAGTTCCACTTGGGATTTTTTCTTTTTATTGCTTTTGTTGTTCTTTTGGTGTCAAATCCAAAAAATCAAGACCATTGTCAAAGAGTTTTTTCCTGTATGTTTTCTTCTGGGAATTTTATTGTTTCATATCTTATGTTTAAGTATTCAATCCAGTTTGAGCTGATTTTTGTATATGATGTAAGATAAGGGCCCAATTTTATTCTTTTGCATGCGTATAACCAGTTTTCCCAGCATCACTTATTGAAGAGATCATCCTTTCTTGATTGTGTATTTTTGGGACCCTTATCATAAGTTAGATGACGTTTATGTGTGAGTTTACTAATGTGTTTTCAGTTCTATTCTATTGGTCTATGTGTCTGTTTCTATGCCAGTACCATACTGTTTTGATTACTCTAGCTTTATAATACAGTTTGAAATTAGTAAGTGTGATGCTATCAGCTTTTGTTCTACTTTCTCAAGATTTCGTAGGCTATTTGGTGTCTTATATGGTTTCATACAAATTTTAGTTTTTTAAAAAAAAATTTCTGTAAAAAATGCCATTGAAATTTTGATAGGGATTGCATTGAATATTTGGATCACTTTGGGTGAGATCGACATTTTTACAATATTCTTTAATTTCAAGAATACAAGATACTATTCCGTTATTTATGTCTTCTTCAATTTCATCAATGTCTTACAATTTTCATTGTGCAGCTCTTTCACCTTCTTGGTTAAACTTATTCCCAAGTATTCTATTCTTTTTGATGCTATTGTAAATTGGATCGTTTCCTCAATTTCCTTTTCAGATAGTTCACTGTTATTTAGAAATGCATTTGATTTTTGTATGTTGATTTTGTATCTTGTAACTTCAATGGATTTGTTTATTAGTTCTAACAGTTTCTTGGTGGAGTCTTTAGGGTTTCTTATC
This sequence comes from Pteropus alecto, assembly GCF_000325575.1. Classification (NCBI taxonomy): domain Eukaryota; kingdom Metazoa; phylum Chordata; class Mammalia; order Chiroptera; family Pteropodidae; genus Pteropus; species Pteropus alecto. The sequence goes on from NW_006442484.1 coordinate 15,168,053, forward strand.
TACAAGATTATGTCATCTGTAAACAGAGACAGTTTTACTTCTTGCTTTCCAATTTGGATGCCTTTTATTTCTTTATCCTGCCTAATTGCTCTGGCTAGGACTTCCAGTACTGCGTTGAATAAGAACGATGATAGTACATATCCTTGTCTTGTTTCTGGTATTAGAGGGAAAGCTTTCAACCTTTTACCATTCAGTATGACATTAGCTGTGGGTCTGTTATATATTACATTGAAGTATGTTCCTTCTATATCCAATTTGTTGAGTTTTTATGATGAAAGGGTATTGAATTTTGTCAGATGCTTTTTCTGCATCTACTGAAATGCTGATATGATTTTTATTCTTCGACTTGTTAATTTGGTATATCACATTTATTAATTTGCATATTTTGAACCATCCTTGTATCTAAGGGATATGTCCTGTTTGATCTTGTTGTATGATCCTTTCAATGTATTGAATTCAATTTGCTAGTATTTTATTGAGAATATTTCATCTATGTTCATCAGAGATATTGGCCTATAAGTTCTGTTCTTTTAGTGTCCTTGTATGGCTTTAGTATGAAGGTAATGCTAGCTTAGTTAATTGAGATTGAAAGATGTCCCTCCACTTCAGTTTTTTGGAAGAATTTGAGAAGAATTGGCATTAATTCTTCTTTAAATGTTTGGTAGAATTTACCTCTGAAACGATTCGGTCCTTTGCTCTTCTTTTTTGGGAGGTTTTTGATTACCTATTCAATCTCCTTGTTATTAGTCTGCTCAGATTTTCTATTTATTTTTATTTTCATTTAATTTTTTTAATGACTCAGTCTTGTTTGTTAGATTAAATGTTTCCTGAAATTTATCCATTTCTTCTGGATTGTCCAATTTATGGGTATATAATTTTTCATAGTAGTCTTTTATGATTCTTTGTATTTCTGTAATATGTTATAATGTGTCCTCTTTCATTTTTAACTATTTGAGTTATCCCTCTATTTTTCTTAGTAAATTTAGCTAAAGGTTTCTCAATATTGTTTATCTTTTTAAAAACTAACTCTTAGTTTCACTGATTTAAAAAATTTTTTTAGTTTCTATTTTATTTCTGCAGCAATCTTTATTATTCTGTATGCTAACTTTGGGCTTAGTTTGTTCTTTTTCTAGTTTCTTGAGGTATAAAGTTAGGTTGTTTATTTAGATCTTTCTTTTTTCTTAATGTAGGCATTTATTGTTAGAAACTTTCTTAGAACTGCTTTGCTTCATCCATAAATTTTGCTATGTTGTGTTTTCATTTTCATTTGTCTCAAGATACTTTCTGATTTCCTTTTTGATTTATTTGACCCATTGGTTGTTCAGGAGTTTGTTGTTTAATTTCCATATATTTGTGAATTTTTCTCCTCTTATTGATTTCTAGTTTTACAACATTGATTTTGGTCTTCTTAAATTTGTTATTAAGACTTGCTTTGTGGCCCGAATGTGACCTCTATTGTAGAGTGTTCTGTGTACACTTGAGAAAAATGTGTACTCTGCTGCTGTTGGTTGAAATGTTCTTTATATGTCTGTTGGGTTCATTTGTTATTTATTTCAAATCCACTGTTTCTTTTTTCATGTATTTCTTGGTGTTCTGTCCAATTTGAAAGTGGGGTATTGAAATCCTCTACTATTATTTAACACGGACTACTTCTACCTTTAGTTCTGTTAATATTTGCTTTAAATATTTAGGTGCTCCAATATGGGTGTATATATTATTTATAATTGTTACATTTTCTTTGTGACCCCTTTGTCACTATATAGTGACCTTTGACTCTTGTGACTGATTTTGACTGAAAGCCTATTTTGAGATATATGTATAGCCATTTCTACTCTCTTTGATTACTTTTTGTAGGGACTATCTTTTTCCATTTCTTCACTTTCAGCCTATGTGTATCCTTAAAGCTAAAGTGAATCTCTTGTATGCAGCATATTGTTAGATCTTGTTTTTAGAATCCATTCAGCCAGTCTATGCTTTTTGATTAGAGGATACAGTCCATTTACATTTAAAGTGATTATTGATAGTAAGGACTTACTATTGTCATTTTGCTTATTTTTTTCTGATCGTTATGTATTTTCTTTGTTCTTTTTTTCCTTCTCTTGCTGTGTTCCTTTATGATTTGTTTGTTGTAGTGGTGTCCTTAAATTTTTTTTTTTTTTTTTTTTTATGTCTGTCTACTAGAAGTTTTTGCTTTTTGGTTACCATGATGCTTACATAAAATACCTTATAGATGTAACAGTCTATTTTAAGCTGATAATTACTTATCTTCAGTCACACACAAAAGCTCTACACTTTTATTTCCCCTTTTACCACTCTTTTTGTTGTTGATGTCACACTTTACATCTTTTTATATTGCGCATCCAATAACAAATTATCGTAGCTATGGTTATTTTTAATACTATTATATTTTAACTTTTATACTGGCGATAAATGTGATTTACATACCATTACAGTATTAAAATATTCTAATTCGATTAATCATTTACCTTTATCACTGAGTTTTATATTTTTATATGTTTTCATGTTGTTACTTAGCATTCCTTAATTGTAACTTGAAGAACTTCTTTTGGCATTTCTTGTAAGGCATGTGTCTAGTGGTGATGAATTCCCTTAGCTTTTGTGTGTCTGGGAATGTCTTTATTTGTCCTTCATTTGTGAAGGGCGTTTGCAGGGTGTAGGGTTCCTGATTGGCAGATTTTTTTTTTCTAGCACTTTGGATATATCATCTCACTCCCTTCTAGTCTGCAAGTTTTCAGTTGAGAAAGCCACTGATAGCCATATGGGAGTTCCCTTGTATATGATGAGTCATTTTTCTTGTGCTGGTTTCCAAATTACTCTTTTTGACTTTTTAACTTGTTGATTATAATGTATCTTGGGGTCCTTTGAACTTCCTATACCAGGATGTCCATATCTCTCTTCTTCTTAGATTTGGGACGTTTTCAGCTATTATTTATGTAAATAAACTCTCTCCCTCCTTTCTGTCTCTTTTCTCTTTCTGAGACTCTCATGATGCAAATATTAGTTCTTTTAATGGTGTCTCATAGTTCATGTAGGTTTTCTTTCTTTTTTCTTCTTATTCTTCTTACTGTCTAATTTTAAACATACGGTCTTTGAATTTGCTAATTCTTTCTTCTGATTTGACAATTCTAATGCTGAAGCTCTCAATTGAATTTTTCAGTTTTGCCATTGTATTCTTTAGCTCCAAGATTTCTGTTTGCTTCTTTATTATGGTTTCTATTTCTCTTTCTTTATCAGTTTGTCATGCATTATTTTTATTTTATTTATTTACCTGTGTTCTCTTACATTTCACTGAATTTCTTTAAGATTATTATTTTGAATTCTTTGCCAGGCTATTTACAGACCTCTATTTCTTTGGGGTCGGTTTTATTAGTTTCTTTTAGTGGTGTCATGTTTGCCTGATTCATTATTATCTGTATAGGCTTGCTTTTGTGTCTGTTTATTTGAAGGTGTAAACACTTCTTTCAGTTTTTATAGACTGTTTTGGGTGGGTGAAGACTTCCTTTTGGTTCCCTGGGTTGATTGGATTATCTTTGGAATCACAGTTTTGCTGGGTTGGAGCCAGCTCATGAGGTTGCATCTCTGACCAGAGGGGTCTGGAGTTTGTAGATTTGTTACTAAGAGCTTAGGTGGATAGGTCTTCCTCCAGAACCTTACTCAAGTAGGCTGGTACTCTAGAATCATGAACAGTCATGTCTCCTGGTGGGTCGTTTGGTGGGGGAACTGCTTGTAGACCTTGGCTGGGAGGGTTTGGAGCCAAGTCACAGGTTCATTTCAAGATATGCTGTCAGACCGAGGTTGTTTGACCTACCTCTAGAGGCACTAATGGGGACTTGTTTCCCAGTGGGCCCCTGTGTTGGTGAGACTGTTCATGGGTGGAACTCGGTTTCAGTTACAGACTGTTTAGAAATCTACAGTTGGACTAAGTTTGGCAGGCTTGCCTCAAGGGGTGCTAGACTATGGCTTAGAGGGGCTGGACTTGGGTCATAGGCCACTTCAAGGTCCATAGCTGAGACCAAGGTCTGTGGGTCTATTATCTGAGGCATATGTGAGTGTAACTCCTTCCAGGTCCCTTGGTGTGTGGTACTGGTGGCCGGATCAAGCCAAATGGGACTACAGCCAAGTCCTCAGGGGTATGGAGTTATTTTTAGGTCTATGGGATGACCGTTAGAGTTAGCCACCTGGGCACAGGCCTGCCTTCTTAAAATGGCCCTCCTTTGTCTTGGGTTCACCAGATTTCACAATATCCTGCCTGGATCCCAAAGTTCTCACAAAATACTTTTGTTCATAGATGTCTGCCAAATTATTGTTGCTCAGGGGGATATGAGTGAAGGACCTCATATTCTGCCATCTTGCTGACATCACTCTTCTCTGTTCTTTTTTCTAAGCTTTGACTTTCCCACTTCAGACTCCTCTGTCTTCCCTCTAGCTGTTATTTATGAATCAGTTATATAGCCTTAAATTATATGTAGAAAATGACCACTACTTAATTTGATATTCATAGCAGCATTATTCACATAATAGCCAAATGTGGAAGCAACTCAAGTATCCATCGATGGTTGAGTAGATAAACCAAATGTGGTATATCCATACAATGGAATATTATTAAGTCTTAAAAAGGAAGGATATCCTGACACATGCTACAACATGAGCCTTGAAGACATTATGCTAAGTAAAATAATCCAGTTACTAAAAGACAAATATACTGTATGATTTCACTTATATGAGGCATATAGAATAGTCAAATTCTGGAATGGTTGTTGCCAGAGACTAGGGTATGAGAGAGAATGAGGAGTTATTATTCAATGGGTACAGAATTTCTCTTCGGAAAGATGAAAAAAATTCTGGAGATGAATGGTGGTGATGGTTGCACAACAGTGTAAATGCCACTAACTTAGACTTAAAAATGGTTAAAATTGTAAGTTTTATGTTATGAATGTTTTACCACAATTTAGAATTTCCTATAATTTAGATGATAGGAAAAGTGCTATGGCCACCTCAGAAAATGGTGCCCATGCCTCAAAAATCTGATTGGCACAAACCATGTGTTGGTAAAGTAGGGAGCAGACGGCATAGGAGGAGGGAAAATGATCTTCCAACTTTCTCAACTCCTCTGTTTTTTAATATGGATTTCTTATTTTCGTGGCGATATCTTGAATCTTGGTTTTGCCATCAATGTTGAAAGTCTTTTTTTTTCAGACAATTTCTTCAGAGTTGTGTCCATGAAAATATGGGAGAGGCCATTTTCACTAGAAGTTTCATTTTTGTTTTAATTGTGCTGATTTATGGTGGCCCTACTATAATATTTGACATTGGAATAATATCTGGGAAAACCTAATGTATAGAGCTATGAAATATGCTAGGACTTTCTCTGGCTTAAAGAAATCACCTGTAAACCTGTATTCAGCCTCTATTTGCCAGGTACGAAGAAACCCAACAGCTATTATTTACTCATGATTGTTTCTGTGGTGTACTGTGGGGAGATATAGGTGAAGGAGAAGGCATACTCCTTGCACTGGAGAATCTTCTATGTCCTTGGGAGAATAGGATATACATGTTTAGAAGAAATCAGACAGCTGTAGGACCCTAGGCATGTGCCTAACTTCCCCAAATTTGCATTTCCTCACCTACAAAATGTGTCTAATGTGGTGGGCATAGGGGCTGGGGAGTAATGATACTTTATGTGGAGAAATGCTGTAAAGATTAACTAAATGCAATATCAGTAAAGGACCTATGTTTTACACATAGTAAATGCTCAATTAGTATTATATTTCTTTCCCTTAAAAAGTAATATTAAAATAATGAGAAGCTAAAACTCAAGCCAAACATTCACTTTCAGTGGGACTAGAGCATACAACCTTTTCTTCTAGAAGGCACATATTCTGAAATGAAGTAGGCATAACTAAAATCATCTATTAATGGATTTTACTGTGGATTCTTGCCTGTGTGGGCAGATTGCTGACTATCTCTAAGTCTGTGAAGAAACTAATATATTACACATGTGTGGGTTGTAATTTTCATTCAATTAATTCTGTCAACCTATGTTTTAAAAGTGCAGTAAAGTACCTATTATCTCAGCTACATTTACCAAGTATGTGTGTGCATACACACACATCGCATAGTTTTCATGCTTTGATGATTCAAAGGCTCATATAAATTTTTGTCACCATCTTTGTCTTTCTGCTTTCCAAATATCATTTTTATATTTTGCTAGACATAAGCTACTGTCATCTTTTTGGGTAAGAGTTATAAACTGCTCAGGAAGGGAATTTGAATAATGATTCTAATTTTTACTGTTCCTTTAAGACACTTCCCTTGGGCTCAACGTCCTTTCTAAGTTTCCATATCATTCTGTGTATGTATATATTATTTCATGTCAAAATTATATTTAATTATAATTATATACAGGTCTGCTTTTTCCCAGATTATGAACTCCTTGAGAGTAAAGACTGTTTTATGCATTTCCAAATCTATGCCATCCTGCAAAATTCCTGAGCATGGCACGCACTTAGTAAGTGTTCGCTGAGTTAAATTGAGCCCTGGCCATTACCTTGAATTAGTAATCTCCGTTTTCTCCCCTTTTGCCTGATATTAAGAGGATTATCACTAATCTACGCAAACAAAGCGAAAGGCTGGAGTATGAACCAAATAACCCAAGCAGCCCGGGGCAGGGTCAGGGTCAGACTATTTCTTCTTTAGTTGGAAATGCTACTTAGGATATTCAAATATTTTTCAGATTAATGATGCTATGTTTTTCTCTCAGACCATCTAGAAGAGCTACTGAGTAGAAGGATTCATCTTATATCCAGAAGATCACATTTCAGAGCCTCGCGATCATGATGTTGGCACAGGCTTTTTAGTAATGAACCCCCATAGGATAAAGTGCAGGCCAGAAGCTCCTCATCCTCTGCTCTGCCCCCTCGTTACCAGTTTTCTTGTGAGGTTCTTGATTCTTGACACTGAGGAAGGTTCGAGATGGTGTGATTGCCTTTGTTCTAATTTCTCTCTTTGCAGAATAGAGGGGGATTTTGACAAGGATGACTATGAGCTCATGTTGGTGATAGAATTATGAGGAGTGGTTTCTAAGTGACTGAACTGAGATGGGCTGAGATTAGGATCTGTTTTAGCAAAGGAGCTAAGACTGTAAACAGCCACCAATAAAAGGCATTATTTTCATTGTTTTCTTTCAACATGAAGCAACTATTAAACTTGCAAAGTTGAGCAAAAACCATCGAACAACAACAAAAAAACCCCAAACCGGAAAACCCCCAGCAATCCATGTTTTGAATTCACAAAAGTAAAATATAATGGAGTTCAGTGTCAGCTAAGAAAGAACTTGTTTTGTCAACATCTGGCCAGCAAAATCCAACTTCACAGCGTGTAAGAGGAATTTACTACTGAATTGTAGATAGGAACTTCCATAAATCTCAGCCTCCCAGCCTTTTTGACCCTGTATTGACTAAATAGACTCAACTCAGAGAAATGAGGCAGTTCTTTCTGACAATGCAATCTAGGGAGAGAGCCAGTACAATCCTAGAGACAAGGATTATTTACTACATGCCATTGTACACACAATGAAGTCACAATTGATCAAGGGAAAAAAAATTCTATCAACAACTCAAAGATTCAAGAAAGGGTAAAGTTCAGACAGCAAGAGGAAATAATTCTTCTTTGCTGGAGAACACTAGGATTTAATAAATGTCAAAATGAAAATTCCAGAGCATTGTAATGTAGATGACACTGGGAACAGGGAGGTGTCCCCAGAACTCTGTGACATAAGTAAGAAAAATTAGCCTTACATTGGTGAGATCGGATAGCTAGCTGCAGAGGCATCTTATAAAAAAGGCCCTAAACCAGAAGAGCAGGGCATGGCGATAATTGGAAAGATAGATTGACATGGCCAAAGAAAGACTTCTCTTAAGGGAAGGGGCTGTTGTAATGAGTTTAAAGGAAAGGGAATCCAAAGATTCAAAATAAGGTTGGTTTACCCATGCTGCATAGGGAAGAAAGGCAGAGTATCTTGGAGCCTTTAGCTGTTCAGCCTCCTTGAAAAAGCCTCTCTGTTGTGGGAAAGGCTTTTGAGGCCACACCATGGCCTGGTGGATATTGCAAGGAAATAGTGTGTTCCTATGCTGGCTGGCCACATAAGACATCCATGTTTGTGAAGCCTCATTTATCTCATTCTGTTAGTCATTCAACCAGGATTTACTAATCATTTTCTGTGCATCTCTCCCTTCGTCCTGACTGCTTCTCTGTCCATCTTGTTCTCAAAGTAAGCTTTAAGACATTAAGCAAAATAAATAAATAAAAAATAAAAAATAAAAAAATAAAAGTGTAGTTTCTTCTGAAAGCACTCCAAGAAGTTCCCCTACATGATCATTAGTTACCTTTGCCAAAAAATAGTAAAAATGATTTGTTTACTAATTCTTTCATCAAACATATTGAGCAGCTGTTATGTAGCCAGGCTGTAGAGAGTAGAAATGGATACAGAAGTAAAAGACAGAGGAGCTCATAATCCAGTGTGAGAGATAGACAATTATAGTAGAGTTCGATAAATATTCTAATGAAAGAAAGCAGATGATGCAGAGGAGTGGAGTTCAGCTGAGATTGCTGGGAAGGCTTATTAGAAGAGGTGATCTCTGAGCTGGTTTTGAGGGGCAAGGAGGAGCTAGGTAAAGATGGGAAGGAAAGATATGCAGAGAGAGCCACTTGCATTAATTAAATCAGTAATCATTGAGCATCTGGTGTGTACCAGGCACTGTTCCAAGCACTGGCGATACAATACCTGTCTTCATAAAGCTTACGTTGTAGTTGAGGGGTGGGGTCAGAGAGACAGCCAATAAATATTTAATCCATAACTGATGTGATTTTAGATAAAGGAACTTTGGAGAATATATAATGTGACACAAGATGGAGAATGACTAGGTAGGGTAGCAAGGATTTGGGGATGGCATTGTAGTTAAAAATAATGAAAAACTTTTCCCTGAGATGACTTCAGTGATGAAAAGAAGACCTGTAGGAAGAGTATTCTAGGCAAGTAAGCAGCAGCGGCATGTTTGGAGGAGGTGGGTGTGGGAGAAAGCCATTGGGCAGTGCAAGCAAGACTTGATAACTAATTGAGTATAGGGAGTAAATAAAAGAATCAGAGATGACCCCTGAGTTTTAGGCAAAAGTACAGAGATGGGAAAATGCAGGGGGCATTAGGCACCAGTAAGCAGTCAATTTAGAGTTTTGAATAAGTTATTAACTTTGGAATCAGAAAACCTATTTTAATCTTGGCTTTGCCACTTCCCGGCTGTGTGACCTTAGATGAGAAACTGCCCTCTCTGGGTGCTGATGACCTCAGAGTGACTATGTTCTCTCATGACTGTTGTAGGGGATAAATAAGCTAATATATATCAGCTTTAATGGTACCAGGCATATCGTAAGTACCTAATTAATGGTAGCTCTTATTATTACAGGTTTAAAACTGCCCTGTGTTTTGTCATCACAAAAGGCTTGTGCATTAAAATACAAATGTGCATGTATTATATTCAGGTTCCCCAAAGTCTTTGCATGTATAAGGGTTTCAGTTAGAGTTTGATGGAGAAATCAGTTCTCTAGGACTGCTGGTCATTTATTATGGACATTCTTTCTGTTTGTGTAATTGAATATTCCCTGTCATTCTTCCCTTCTTCTCTTGCCCACATTTATTTCTTTGGTTGGTAATGATTGACCTTATCTGGAATTAAAATAGTTGTTGAGCATTGAATGCTCATAGGTGAGTTCCTTTTATCGGTGGGAGTAGCTCTCCTGATTTTAAGACTAATTTACAAAGGAAAAAGTCATTTTTTCTTTCTTTTTTTATTCATGGTTAAGAAGCAGCTAACTTATAAAGGCAGTACAGTGAGGAGGGATGAGAAGATTAGTGATAAAGCAGAGCGGGAGGAAGCTGCAACTGGCCTGTTGGCAGGATCAGAAAATTGCTCTCCAGACAACTGAGCTCAATATAGACTGAGGGCCTACTATGCTTGCATTTCGTGAAGGGAGTGGTGCCAAGTTGAAAAGTTAGACTCCAGACATCAAAGGAGTTTGCGAGAGCAGAGCCCAACATACAAAATACGAGGGAGACTGAAATGAGGGCTTAGCCGACGGGGCAACACTAGTTATGGGGATACAGACAAGAAGGCAATTCATTCCAGCCTGGTGATCTTAGAAGCTTCTTGAAGGAGATGGCACTTGAGCTGGACAGACAGGATAACGATACTTTTGGCTATGGGTCTGGACTGAGCATAGGCATGAGATGTTCTTCTCCAGTGCCTGGCACAGTGCCTGACACACACTGGACTTTCAAAAAGCACCTACTGACTAAATTACTATGAAAAGCTTGTGTATATATAACCACAAGGAGACCAGAGCACCTAGGTTAGTTTGGGAAGGGAGATATTTTACTGTTTATAACTATGTATTTTGATTTCACATTCACATTTTTTAAAAATTATGGTAGGATAAATATTTTCTATAAATATAACATAAAATTTGTGATTTTAACCATTTTTAAGTGTATAGTTCAGTGGCATTAATTACATTTGTGATGTTGTGGAACCGCCACCACCATTTCCAAAACCTTTCATCACCCCAGACTGAAACTGTAACTATTAAGCAATCACTCCCCATTCTCTCCTCCCTTCAGCTCCTGGTAATCTCTAATCTACTTTCAGTCTTTATGAATTTGCCTATTCGAGGTATTTCATATAAATGGAATGATACAGTATTTGTCTTCTCCACCCCTTTCTCTTTTATTTGTAACATGGAAATACATACAAGAAGGTGCTCAGATATCCGCTTTAGCATGGCCTCGGGCTTTATCCAAGTCATGCTGGGTGGTACTATCTTGCTGCTGCTTGATTTCATAAAATAAAATCTCATATTGAAAGTTCAGACTCACTTCTTGAAGAGTTACGGTTGCGCACATTTATCTCTCCTAGACTGTAAGCTCTGAGCAGGCAGGTGTTTCACATTTACATGTTAGACAAGTTCATGCCATGTTTGCTGAATAGATACTTAAGTCAACACATCACATGTTAGACAAGTTCATGCACTCAGCCATGTTTGCTGAATAGATACTTAAGTCAACACAGGAAACGAGAGGGAGAATCAGCTCTACTTTTTGCTAGAGGACCCAGAGGGACTGGTTCACAGACTGAAGGTATTTAATAGTCTTGGGTGATAAAGAAGAGAAAGTCAACAGGAAAATGAGTATTGCTCATTTTAGTCATCTAAGCAATGAGATAACAAGGCAGTAAAGTCCTTAGTGATATCTTACAAAGCAAGACATTGACGGGAAGGGTTGGTGAGGATGTGTTAATGATGGGACTGATTAGAATATCAGCTGTGTTTTCATAAGGTCTACTATTGGCTGGAAACTTCCACACAGTATTTCTTTTGTGTTGCAGCACCTTTTTGATGTAAGTACTATTTATCCACCTTTTAAGCGATCAAGTTGAATCTTAGAATGGATTGCCCACTCTAACTCATCAACCCAGTAAGTAGCTGAGTTGGGATTAGAATCAAAGTATGTCTGGCTCCGAAGTCCAGTTTTATTTCACTATGGGAAAAGCTGTCCCTCTTTTTTGGAGTGTGGAGTGAGAGAGAGAGAAAATGACAGCCCAAGAATGGAATTAATAAAGCAGCATAGACACATTTCCTGAAAATATTGGTCCAAGGTGCCCCAGAGGGGCCAAAGAAATATTGGAGACCATAGTGAAGGGTATTAGGAAAAATAAAATAAAAAGAAGCTATCATTCTGCCCACAGCGAAGCTTGAAGAGGAATGATTATGAGTGCAATGTTGGTATAAACACTCGAGGGGTGAGGACTTGTAAAAGCACCCACTGCTGACTGTTCCTTGTCATTGTGCAGTGCAGAGGCAACATGGATTATTAAAAATAGTTCTGAAGCTCGTGGTAGATCAGCCACTTTTTTTTTCTTTTAGGTGACCCAGGCTAACACAATAGCAAAAGAAAACTTGTCAATTTGTTCTAAAATGCACAGTATTTTACCCTGGGATTTTTTTCTTTTTCTTTTTCTTTTTTCTTTTTGTTTTGTAAAAAAACAGAACTGTCTGTACTTAGAGGCTATTAGTTGCTGTAGAGTAACGTCTGCTAGGGCTGTTTTTTTCAGCAAGGGAATCAAATTTCTTATTGTGCTATCAGCCTCTCGCCATATCATTTTTAAAAGCGAGCCATAAAAATGTTTCTCTCCACTGTGGCAGCAAGAATCTGAAGCTCGTGGTAGATCAGCCACTTTTTTTTTTCTTTTAGGTGACCCAGGCTAACACAATAGCAAAAGAAAACTTGTCAATTTGTTCTAAAATGCACAGTATTTTACCCTGGGATTTTTTTCTTTTTCTTTTTCTTTTTTCTTTTTGTTTTGTAAAAAAACAGAACTGTCTGTACTTAGAGGCTATTAGTTGCTGTAGAGTAACGTCTGCTAGGGCTGTTTTTTTCAGCAAGGGAATCAAATTTCTTATTGTGCTATCAGCCTCTCGCCATATCATTTTTAAAAGCGAGCCATAAAAATGTTTCTCTCCACTGTGGCAGCAAGAAGGAAAACTTTATTAGGGGAAAAATAATGCAGTTTAAAAGAGTCCTGTAAACCAAAATCTGTTTAGGGCACTTAATTCTAGACTTTACAAGGCAAATACGTCTTTCTTTGCAAATAAACACATAGTTCTGCAATTCGCATGCCAGGCAGAAAGAGCCTTAAAGTGGTGGTTGGCCTGTCCTGGCTTCATGGCACATGAGGGTGGTAGTGAAGTCCAATTCCCTCCTGCTGTGACCCACAGAGGTGCAGCACTGAGAACTGGGACCCTGGGTGACATCAGTCTGATGAGGACATTTCATTGGCCGTTCACTGTGTCTGGCTGGAGTAGCTATGGAGGCTAAGTAAGCCTGAGTATAAATATACCTTAGTGTCTCTTTCTTGCCTATTCTCTATTCTCTTTGCAAATTAGTAATAATTAGTGTGGTGGTTTCTAAATGATTAGTGATTTTGACTTTTTTCCTCTACCACCAGAACAACCACATACACAAAAACAAACCCTAGGCATTATAAAAGTAAATATGTATTCATCATAAAAAACTTGGAAAATATGGAAAAACATAGGGAAGGAGAAAACAATTAGTCATAGTTTTATCCGAGAAAGTAACCATGTTGGTTTTCTTTCTTTTTCTTTGGTAATTGCACATATTAAAAATAATTATTATCATATTGTGTATACAAAATTGTACTGATTTAAACATCTGTTTTTGTGGGCATGAAAATGATACATATGCTTTGTAGAAAATTGAAAAATACAAAAGTATAAATTAAAAAACTACACAGTATTTCATCATCTAGAGATTAATGCTGTTGCTCCATTTCATTGTGTGCATTTTTAAATGTATTTTTTTTTAAAGTTTAAAATATAGTAAATGCAGGGACATTTGTAACTGTTAGGTAGAAGATGATAAAAAGGGATTGAAGAAGCTATCTGCAATAGACTAGTTTTTTATTTAGTTTTTACCAATTTAAAAATCAAAACAAAGCTCTGAGACTTAGGTTATTCAATATGAGTTTTAAAGTTGCAGAGAATCATCACTTGAGTTCTTTGGCAATAAAAATGGTTATTATGTTGCTCTGCACAGCTATACTTTTATGGAAGAAGAAAGAAAAAATAGATTAGTGATTCTCCCAGCACAATATCTTAACTATGTAAATAGTTTATGTATTATTAGAGCAAGTGCAGGAACAGAATGATATGGGTTATTTTAAGTGGTACTCTAACATGGCAAAAGATTTTAGCTAGACTCTGTGATAAAGAACATGACTCAAGAAACATGCTTTCTCATACTGATGGGATAGGGAAAGCAGCCAAGGGCAGCACTGCAGGGCCAACCTATATACTGAGGTGTGGAATCCACCTAGGAACATAAAATCCAACAGATATTCTTGTTTGAGGCCCAGACTGAGGAAGGGAAGACTGGTAAATCATTTTATACTGCAGCTGACACATTTTTGACTTCTTAAATGTGATTCTTCTCTTGGTTCCTGGAACATATTTTTCTGTGACTTCTTTTCCACAGAATATGTGGTGACATATTTTACCTTTACATTCGATAGAGAACTTGGTTGGATAAAACCTCCTCCCTAAAAATAGTAATTATAAAATAGTTTAAAAATTAGAAATCTAATATTAGTGTTCATAGTAAACCCACTGAATAAGTTTAATATTTCTTTGCTGTTCTTTACTTTTAGAAAATTCACCCTAATGAGGTACTGTTAGAGTTTTGTATTCAGAGAAATTTTGAATACTGATTTTCTTTGTGTAGTTACCAATTTTATATGCAGTTAGGTTCGTGTCTTTCTGATAGTGTAAGATTTTTAAGGTTTATTTTTTATTTAATTTAATTTTTAAGTATGTGGTATATTTATATACTTCACAAGTCAAAATTATATATAAAAGTATATTTAAAGAAGTTCCTATGGCTATTTTTTCTATGCTATTATCATCACCTTCTGCAGAAAACCATTAACTAAATTTTATTTTTCTTTGAAAATTACCTATGTATATACTCATTCCTCTGTCTTTCTTACATAAAAGATGTCAAGCTATACATTTTATACTTTGATTTTTTAACGTAGCAATATTTTTTAGAAGTCATGTATTTTAATTCGGGAAGCTGTTGACTTAGCTGTGTAGCTACATGGTTCTCCATTGTGTATTAAGGACTATTCAGTCCCCTCCTGAGAGACATGTGGGTCTCCAGTCTTTTGCTATTACAAATGCCACAGCCATAAGTAACCTCGTGCATAGGTTGTTTCATATCTGTGGAGGTTTATCTTCTGGGTCTTCATCATTGCATTTGTGTTCAGATGGTATCTGTCCCGGGGAGAAACCCAGGGTTAGCTTTACTCAGGTTCATTTGCTTTATAGTGCCAGTAAGTTCCTTTCAGATACTGGTGTTAGGTTGATATCAGTTTCAATTTCAGTAGCTTTGTCTCTTTTTTTTGGAGTCATAAGTACGGGCAGTTCTCTCCTTTCATGCATAACACATTCTTGAAAATTTGTACAGGAGTCGAATGTGGGAAAGCCAGACAATAGGCTTATTTGATATAAAAGAGGTAGTTCTATTCCTAGAGAGCTAAAAAAGTGATAAGATTTCTAATCACACCTTGGTTTTTTTAAACACAGTCATTTTTGATCTATTGTCGGCATTTGGTACATGTTCTTTAATTGTGCTCTTTTCCTTCACAATTAATTGAACACACAATTGACCTGCTTAAGTCCAGTGAGAATCTGATTAAGGTGAAGGATTCTCTGTCTTCAGGCTGCTTAATGATTTTCATCTTTGTCTTAATTGTTTTAAGTTTACATGACCTATACTTTTTATCACTCATATCAACACTTTCATTTTTCTGTTTTCTACTCATTCTTATAAAATAATAGGACAAAATATAATAAACATCCAGATAATTGCACAAACATTTCTGGTAACACTGCTGTGTGGTAGCTTGAATTGACCATTCTTTAACTGTTGAATGAAAGTCAGAATTTGGCATATGAAAAGAGGTTTGGGGTGATAATATTTAATGTATGATTGTACAGACTGTTTGGAAGTTGAATGTGAAAGTTGAGGCGCCTCTATATTTCGTGAAAAGTTGGGCAGCAGCTGCTAGGTCATTGCCATTTGAAACGGAACAAGAAAAAATGCTGAGAAGAATGTGCAGGCGGTTTTCAGATTATGACCTGTGGTATATACCCTCATTGCATTACAAAGTCGGTTATTTGATATGAAGTTCTAATTCTCCTCCTTACCTCTCTCTTACTTTTTCCTTCCATCTCCAACTATCCCCAGTTTTACTTGAATTCTTAGCAGGATCTGAGAAGAGGATCATTGATGGCAGGAGTCATCTAAAAAAAAAAGTGTGAATTAGAGGAATTTTGATTTTGGGGCTAGTCTGTGTCCTACTCACAAAGTTTTTTATAGGCAAGTGATTTTGTCTCTGTATTTTCGGTATTAGTTGTGATTTGAAAATGGCATTGAAACATGCAGAATCAACTTTGGATGATACTTAAAGGGATAATTTTACTTGCTTCAGAAAGCCTAGAAGGGATGGCAAGAAAACCTTGCTGACTTCATGGGGAAGTATTGTGTGGCCTGGAACAAGGTGACAAGTTACTCAGGACAGACAGGAGAGCTTCAGGGGGTGTACAACATGAAACCTAAAGCCAGGGTCAAGATTAGGGGTTTGAGGCTAAAAAGCATTGAATGAAATCAAAAGGAAGGTTCTGGAATGGGCCAAAGACAAATCCTGAGAATGAAGGTGAAATCAAAACTGGAGATTGAGGAAGAGAAGAAGCCACCAAACCACAAGTTTAAAACAGGGCACAGGAGTCAGAAAGAACTGTAGTTAATAGGAGAATGTTCCAGAGGTTATGGCTCAGAGCCTGAGAACTAAGTGCTCAACCCACATGCCTATTTTTGTCACCTTTTCCAAAGGACACTCATGTAAGGAAAGGGTTGGTTAAATAAAAAAGCAAGAGGAGGAAAAGCAGACGTAGGATGGGATGGATGCATGTCTAGGGAATTAAAGCATTGGAATGTTGACTATGATGAACGTTTCAGAAGACTGGTTTTCAAACTCTGTTTCATAAAGCTACTTTGGTGCTGAAGGCCAAAAGGAGTGGGCCTTCAGTGTCCTAGGTCAACGAGGAGTAAAAGGGAAGAGATGACCTGTGATGAGAGGCTACTGCTCCTCACCTGTATTCAACAACAGTAGTTCTCCTTTGATTTGTTTTACATATTAGGGAGCTTCATTTGAGAACGGGTCTCCTGTGGCTGCTGTAACAAAATGCCACAAACTTGGCTTCTTAGAACAACAGGAATTTATTCTCTTATGGTTCTGGAGGCCAGAAGTCTGAAATCAAGGTGTCAGCAGGACCACACTCCCTCTGGAGGCTCTAGGAGAGAATCCATTCCTTGTGTCCTCTAGTTTCTGGTTGCTGTTTGCACGCCTTGGTTTGTGATGGCATCTTTCTCTGCTCCATCTTCACATCACCTTCTCCTCTGTAGATGTGTCTGATCTCCCTCTGCCTCTCTCTTATAAGGGCTCTTGTGATGGTATTTAGGGCTTATAGGGATAATCTGGGAAAATCTCTGAATTTTAAAATCTTTGAAATTTTAAAAGATCAATTTCATTTAAGTTAATTAGATTAATTAACTTAATTATTGCTGAAAAGACCCTTTTTTAAAAATAAGGTCACATTCACAGGTTCTGAGGATAAGGACGTGGACATGCCCATCTTTTTGGAGGCCACCATTCAGCCCCATACATGCTGCTAAAAAAGTTTTGAAAAGTTGTGATCTTAAATGATAAATGTGAAAAACTGATTTAAAAGAAAATGGAAAGAGCTTCAGCCTTTGGGGTGGGAGGCAGAGAAAGGCAATTTTGTTGCAATTTGATGTTTAAATATTAGGTAGATAAGCAGCACAAAAGGGGTTGTGTGCATATTCATTCAGGGACTGAATGTGAGTAGGTTCTCTTGGGGGGCATTGGCTTTGTTAGGGCTCCACTAGTAAAAAGTTAGCTCACTCACTTTCACTTTATTGTCTCTCAACAATGAACACTGACGATTTTGAATAACGGTCAAGTGGAGTGCACCTGGATGAGGCTTTGTGAAAAGAGTGAAGCGAGTAGCTGAGAACCACCTGACCCCTGTGTACACATAACCAGAGCACAAACTATGCATAACATATATAACAAAGATGGTAGTGATAGGGATATAATATATGGGATTCTGATCTTATCCCCCATTCCCTTCCAGTAAGGAATAATTGAGAATCTTGGGGCATGAATTGTCTTTGTTTTGTTCCATTTTCTCTACCGTACAGTTGCTATTTTTCCTTTTGTAATTGATAAATAACTTGTAGGGAGATACATCAAGACCATATAAATATCCCATTCCTCATCTCACTTTCCTTTCTAGATTTAACATCAATGGATAATTTTTTTGCCTCGACTTTTGCTATGATGGTTTAAAATAGTTTTACAATTCTGTCATTCCTTCTATATTTATCAGTTAGCGTTATGTTAAAAGGAGCTTTCCCTTTTTCCATATTTGTTTATTTATTATCCGTATAATTCATGGTTTTTTATTTGATGAGTTCTAGTTCATTAATATTTTTATTTGTTTTGATGTTCAGTTGTCCCAAATTTAGACAGGGACAACCCCTTCACGCTGCATCTTGTGTCCTTTTAACACGTTCTCATCATTTTTTGAGCACTTCCCCAATTTTTGCTGCAGATATTCCATAATTGTCTTGTATCTTCCCTGCCCCGTCTCTGGAATTATTCTTTCCTCTAAGGAGCCCGGTTCCTTTTAGTAGGCAATGGTAATTATAAACAATGATCTGGAGCCGATTTTTTTTTTTTTTGAATACATAGACCTATCTAAGAATTTAAAAATCTGTAATAGGTGGTTTCTTAGTCCATTCAGGCTATTATAACAAAATGCCATAGACTTAGTAGCTTATAAACAGCAGAAATTTATTGCTCACCATTCTATAGGCTAGAAGTCCAAGATTAGGGTGCCAACATAGTTGTGTTCTGGTGAGGCTCTTTTCCAGATCACAGACTGCTGACTTCTCCTTGTGTCCTATACGGTGGAAGGGGCTAGGGAGCTCTGTGGAGTATCTTTAATAAGAGCACTAATCCCATTTATGAAGGCTCTACCCTCATCACCTAATAACCTCCCAAGTGTTCCACCTTCTAATACCATCACCTTGGTGGTTAGGATTTTAATATATAAATTTTGGGAGGATACAAACATTCAGACTGTAGCAGGTAGTTTGAGTATGGGTTCCTCAGACGCCGACCTTGAGCAAAACATCCAAGGGCAAGCTATTGATTGGGAAGGGCAGTGTTAGCTGAGAACGAGGGAGAAAGCAATGGTGATATCAGGTTGGCTACCGCAGTGGGTCATTTTGGAAAATAGTGCAAAAGATATGCGTCAAAACTACCCTGGCCATGGAGTGAGAAAGCTGGAGTGTCTACACCCCACACCTGTCAGGTGTTGGTCCAGGGCTGCTGTGTCGGGGAGGGTAGTGGGGTAAGCAGAGATGGGAGTTGTGGGGATGCATGTGTTCTCAGGCCCCTGTAGCCTAGAAAGATGGCTGAAGTTAGGTTGGCTCTCACAGACATGGCGAGGGGGTTGGAGAGTTTAGACACCAGTGATGTCAGCCACAGGGCACTAGCACCACCACAAGAAGGTAGTGAAGCTGACTGAGAAATAGAGAAAAGCTTTGGAGCCTCCAAAGGAAGGTGCTCTGAGAGTCCTGGAAGTTTTGACTCTGGTGGAACATTTTAGATAAGAGGCCCTCAGGACTTTCTGCACAAAAGCTACCCTGGCTTGGCTGTTACAACTTGTTCTCCCCTCAGAAACTCCCCGGACCATATGCTTGGCCTCACATCCACTCCTGACTCTACATTAGGCTATATCTATTTGTATAACAGGGCAAGCAACTTGGAAGAGAGTGATGTTGAGAGTGTGGTGTGTGCAGGAAGGAGGAGTTACTAATTTGTGCTGGAAAATAGGAGGAAGGGGGACTTCTTACTTTACCTCACATTCAACACCTCAGCAATGTTTATATCCCAAATCTGGCTGCTTCTTGCTATAACCATGGCTCCACTCGAAAGGTGGAGGCTATCATCTCTCACGTGGATCGTTGCAATTGCCCCGTAAGTGCTCCACTACCTCTACCCTTGCCCTCTCCACACAGCAGGCATTGTGGAGTGAGGACATGTTACTGTGCTGCTCAGAACCTCACAGTACCTTTCTGTTACACCAGAAATCCAGAGTCTTCCCATGGCCCACGAGCCTGGCATCTGGTCTGCAGCTGCCTCTACAATCTCCTCCCCTA
>NW_006442484.1:15189367-15224694 GCF_000325575.1 Pteropus alecto
TGATCCTGGAACATACCAGCTTATCTTCTCCACTGACCTTCGTGTTGCTGCTCCCATGCTTGAAGTGCTTTTCCACAAGATTCATACGACTTTCTTCCTCCCTCTCTCATCTCAGGACTTGGCTTCAGTATCACCTCCTTCCCCACCTCCCCATCCGCCCATCAATCTATCCCTTGATTCTATTTTACTTCAAAGCCCTATGGAAATACATGAAGACCACCCAAATGAGGACAAGCAAAGGCTTCTTCTCAGAGTTTGCTATAGCAAGGGAGTCAGCCATCATCACTTGCATTTAGCAGAGACCCAAAGGCAGGCAGAGGAGTGGGAATGCTTTAAAGTGGAAAAAAAGGAAGACTTTCGTTGTGACCTGACTGGAGGAAGTTGGCATGGAGAAGCTGTAAGCAGGCTAAATAGAAGCAGGGCATCCTAGATGATTAGTTAAATATTATGCATATTTGGCTTTCTCTGGTTGGTCCTAAGTTAGAAGTAGGGCAAAAGTTAGGGAAAATGCCAGTTATTAATCAAGTCCTGGCCATTTGGGGCCAATTGTTATAGGAATTATTGTTTGGCTTCCTGGACTATCACTAGAGATGGTGTGTGGTCTCACTTCCTACAAGTCTGATTTATAGCAGGCTGCCTTCCTGGATTGGTTTCCTAGGCAGGCGGCTGCAGGTTGTGGGCCAGAATTCTATTTTTATCTACAGTCTGGCCATCATCCGTTTGTATATTCAGCCTCTTAGCACTTACCATTTATCAGATGTGATGCGTATTTATTTTTTAAGGCTTTGCTTGTCTTTCAAGAGAAGAGAAGCTTGGTGAGGGCAGGGATCTAGTTTTGTTACTATTCCAATTCCAGCTCCTCAAACTGTATCAGGCACATCGTGGGTGCTCAATAAATAGGTATTGAATGAGGGACTAATGATTCCTGGTCCTTCCTCCATGTAAGTTTCTAGAAATTAAACTTTTTGAGTAAAGCTTTTTTTGCTCTATTTGTTTCTCTTGCTTTATGAGCTGGTTACTTTTTGGTATTTTGGACCAGGCCAACCACCACCTGGGAAACCTGGAGAAAAAGCCCATTTGGAGAAACCTGGGTTGGGATTCAGGGGAACAAACTTAAATGCCTATAAAAGTTTGACAGATAAAAGAATGAACCAGCCTGGTGGGGTGGGGATGACAGAGAAGAACAAAGAGTCTTTGCCTGGCAGAAAGGTGGCCACCTCCATTCAGCACTTACCAATTATAACATGTCAGAATGCAGGCTTCTCTTTACAGAAACATGAATTTTTAAAAGAAGCTGGCACCCTGGAGTTTTATGAGAATATTTCTAATATTTAAATATTAGCCACTAATAAAATACTATGTATTGGTCCAGAAGGGTTGGGGAGGAGGTGGGAAAAATGAAATGTTTTTGTAGACCTCATTTAGTTTTCAGGTGGCCAGGCTTGGCCTGCGTCCTCGGTTTTCTCCTCAGATCTTCTCTGGAAGCCTCTCTTTCTCTGCTTTCCCTGACTTTCCCCAAGATCAAGACTGGCTGTCTAAGAAGAAAGCTGATGTGGGCCCCCAAGACCACAAACTGGGTCTCAGCACACCAGTTGCCTTCTGAATGATTTTCTTCATTAGGAATCATCTGTACATTTGAGGAGGGTGATTGCAGGAGGCCATTTTGGCATTGAGCTGATTGTAAGTGTAGCCACAGGAGCCATCTCCCTGATTAGAATTGAGATACTGAAGCCAGATGAATTAATAATGAGGTGATGGGAAAAGGAGTGACTCTGACGGTGCTCTTGTTTGCACTGAGAAGTTTTAGGTGCTTTCACAAACAATAACAACAACAAATTATTTCTCAAAGCTTTATATCACTGATTGGTACCTGAAGTAATTAAGTTCATTTTCCCAGAATATGGCCCTTTAGGAAAATCCTTTTTCTAAGCACCATTCATTATAGTTTGTACAGGTGAGGATTCTGGGCATTGCAGATTATAAAATGGGACAGGAAAGGGAGCATAGAAGAGTTATTGGATGTTATCTTCATAGCTAGCACTTAAGAGCCCCAAAAAATTATATTTAAAATGGATTTTTCCCCCTCCAATTCCAGGTAAACACCAAAGTACAAACCACCTAGATTGATATTATTTAAGAAGCTATTATCCTTGATTACATCTGAGCACAACAAAAAAAGATATTAGTTTTCTTCAGAAATGGGAAATAAACTGTAGTTGGGTAAGGTTAGTATTTTGCCAATTTTTGTGGTGATAGCAAACCCCATATTATTTGAAATTGTTTAAAATTTTATTCCCCCCAAGCCCCGATTGAGCTAATTAGAACCCAGGGGGAATTGTGTGGGTAATGGTGGGAACAGGGGACGTATAAATATGCAATAAATTAGCTCCTGCTCTTTTTCTGTGTGATGCAATCTGGGAGCTCATGGGCTTGCAAAAAAGGCTTGGAACAAAAGAAACCATTGATACTCAAGCTGCTAGGGGAGTCCATAATTACGATATAATATCTTGCCAACCTCTTGCGTGCATGAAGGTAGAATGGAATATGAGTAAATAAAAACCTGCAATTTTCTCCATCCATAATTCTTTATATCAATAGCACATTTTCTCTGTTTGCTCTCTCATTTTTTTTCAAAGAAGATAGAAACTTATTTACTTGAACATTTTAGGTACTATCGAAGTATTTCATCTCCATGGGAATATATTTGGTTTGCAATCAGTTAAATGAAAGGCTTTTCGATATTATTACAAGTTGAAGAAAGCTACTCCACAATGCCCTCTGCCTATCATATGCAGATTTCCTTGACTCTGCTTGCTATTGTTTTGTAAATTCATGCCAAGAGATAACTCACATTTTTGTTATTTATTCCTTAATGCTTTAGGATTGTACTCAGGCTGGGCTGACTTCCTGGGCTTGTGACCTGTGAAGTCTCACTGTCATATATAGTAGCACTTAAGTTAGCATTATCCATTATAAAGATGAACAAGATTCTTGCTAATAATTTACATATTTCTTTCTTTAGAATGACATTAAATAGCAAATAAAAGACTCATGACAAGTGGAGTTAACCACAGAACAAAGGAAAAGGCTTTATATTTTAGTACTTTTAATATCACATTTTTTTTCCTGCTTTTCGAACAAGGAGCCCAGAATTTGCATTTGGCATCAGGCCCCATAAATTATGTAGCTGTCTCTGTACCCAGGCACAGATAAACAAAATTTAGAGAATCATTCACTCACTTAGCAATTATTTACTGAACACCTACTCAGTACACTAGGTGTAGGACTTGCAAAAAATTGAAGGAGCTAATCTCTGCCTCCTGGGCTTTAGCACCTGGTTTCAGAAGGCAGACCTGCAGGCAATTCTTGTAGATGCTGGGTCTATGAAGCCTGGAGGCCCAAATTTGGGAGCAGTGGGAGTGAGTTTCCAAGGTCAGGAAAGAATTTGTAGAAGAGGTGCAATTTCTGACTGTATCCGAGTGTTCACACTTGTAATGAGGAGGAATTTTCACTCAAAAGGCTAACCTTATAATCAGCTCTTTGTTCTGCTTCTGTAGACATGCTTGCTGCATAGACAGAAAGGCAGAGTGATCTTGAGATTAACTGAAGACTCACCTTCCTCTTTGATTGTTCTGTCTAGATAAGAGATGTGTTGCCTAAATTCCTGTCTGAAAATCTCATGCTCTGTAACTGCCCGTAGCCCCTAGCAACTGCCTGAGGACAACTCATCCAATCAATCCATGTCAACTGTAACAGCTCTGATAAGCCCTATAAAAGCAAAATTGCCCCTGAGCTCGGGGGCCCAGATTTTCAGAGTGCTAGCTCTTCTGGGAACCCCCAGCGTAATAAACCTGAGTTCTCCAGCTCTCCGAGTTGTGCTTGATTTCTCATTGGTCTGCTTTTCTGCAACATTTCAACAGTTTAGAAACACTCTTTGTTAAGATGAAACCAAGTCATTAGAACTACCATTGCAGGAATTGGAGGCTTTCTCCTTTGTTACTCCAATCTCATAGATTAGGAGGGACGCTGAGCAGTTACCTCTATTCAAATTTGAGATGGTAACTGTATTCTAGGAAGCGTCAAAAGTAAGACTGCAACCCAGGTCATCTGATTTCAAATTCTGTTCCACGGCGTTACAATTTTCTGCTCCGCCACAGTCTGTCAATCCTGAATTTGACAACTGTTCTTACCTTCCTGTTACTGATATTAAGAAAGTAGGAAGTGATAAAGTATTTTGCTGAAGATTTTGTTTTTTATTTTTAGTTTTGTAGTAAAATTCCTGTAAGGGATCCTTTGAAGAGAAAATTCTTCTAGTACACATAGGTTATAAAAACCAACTTCTCCCTAACCACTATCATCCTGAGTGAGGATGGCCTTTGTTTTGGAACCAGACTTCTGGCATGGAAGTGATGCAGGACAGGACAAATTTCCCCAGGTTCGGGGGAGACCAAGCCCTGCATTGAGAGAAGATGAGGGTCCTTTGGTGGAGAGTGTGGAAATAATTCAACACACACACCAAAGTTAGAGTTAAAGGGAAAGTTTATTAGAAAAGGGATAACTCCACAAACAGAGTGTAGTCTCCTCTCAGAGGCAGAGAATGAGAGGGACAGTGAGAGGGATGTAGAAAGGCAATGAGAGAGACAGAGTAAAGGCACTAAGAAAGACCAAGAGAGATGTGGAAAGACAGTAAGGGCAGTGAGAGGGAACCTGAGTGTTCAGGGAATTCAGTTTATATGTCATTCTTTAGTTCCTGTGAGTTATAGTTTAAAAGACTTTATTAACCCATTTTCTTTTGATATGGATATGCAGTGAGGAAGGGAAGCATATGTAGCAGGAAAAGGTAAGAATATGTAAAGTGAAAGTCCTGCTGGCAGTTCTCAGCCTTTTAATCTATAGATTCCCCATGGTTTAGGGAATGACTCTTGGTTCCTGTTTCCCCTTCATAGGTTGTTAGCAATCCCAGTAGAAATCTTCCTTTGTTCTGAAGTTGTCCTCCTGGCCTGGCTACAGGGCTGATCAGCATATTGCAGTCTCTGAATGTAGCTTGATCAATATTTTTAATTCTTTTGCCTCCTCCTCCCTACGTTAGAAGGAGCACAGGTTTGCAGTCAGGCCTGGGCGTATTCTGAGTCTGCCTTTGAAGAGCCAAATGCCTTTGGAACATTAATGAGCCTCCTTGAGCCTCAGTTTCCTCATCTGTAAGATGGGGATAGTAATGACTCCATCAAAGGGACATGGGGTGGGTTTAATGAAATGAGGTTATATGTACTCAACAGATAGTGGTGGGTGCTTAGTGAATGTTGATTATTTTTCTTGAAAGATAAAACATTTTTTCCCATCTTCTTCCCACCTCATTTTAAAGCTTATATATTGTGTGAAATTGCCTATTTTCTTCCAATGTCCTATTTTATCTGTGTTTGCTAGTTGGGAAATTTCTGTGACTTCTAACTTTCTATTAATATATTGATACAAGAGAGGAAAAATATGACTTCAATTTCGATATTTTATTTCTGTATTCACTTTCTATCCCAATGGTGAAATTTCAGAATACTAATGATTTGGGGGACGGTATCAGAGTCATAGAGTTGAATAATTTAAAAATGATAGGCACTTTGGAGATAATCATAATAGCTTAGATCTAAATGTCACTTTTGGGGCCAATAGGAGTTTGGTGTTGCCCCAGGCAGCGGGGAGGAGGAGGGATAAAGGCTGCGCAGAGGTGTAGTTAGTATTTTCCCTTGATTTTTCCTCAAATGACCACAGTGAAGAATCACAGGTCATTGAGATTTAATAGTCTTATTAAAAATATACTTTAGAAAGACAAAGAATACCCCAAGGAGGCACATAGAGAAAGGCGATGTATGCCCCAAGGAGGCACATGGTCCCAGTGCTGTAACCAGCACAAAGGGGCCAGAATGGCCACAAAAGGACAAAAAGGCTACCAAAAAGAGAGAGAACCCAGAAGGGCAAAAAAGGGCCCAGAAGTGGCAATGTCTGCCTTATATTTGGGCCGTGATGGGTGGTTCCAAAGGCATTCCTAGGTGATTGGCAAGTAAGGTTATTTTGATTGACACCTGGCTGCTGTATAACTCTTGGCCTAGTGCACACGTGCATACCCAGAATTCTGCTACCATTGGGGAGTTCTTTGGGTGGTCTCTAGGCTGGGCCCTTATTCTTTTGTTTCCCTTGTCGCTAAAGTCTGACTAGCTACCTAACATAAAGAAGGCTTTGCTTTGGGCCAGGTACTATTCTGAGCACTTTCCCTGTTTTAATTTGGTTAAATCTCACAAGAGATCTTTGAGGGAAGTCTTTCATTGTTTTCTATTCACAGATAAGGAAATGGCCCAAGACCCATATCCTAACCATTGTGCTAAACTACCTTAATTATGATGCATTGCAGGCCCCCAGTTTTACAGATGACTGAGATCTGGAAAGAATAATTGGCTTTCCCAAGGTCATTTAGCTGCTTAAATGTGGGGTCAGGACTGGAACCCCAAGGCCTAAACCTGCGATCTTAATTTCACAGTCCAAGTTTCTTTCTACTCCTCACAAAATTACTGGAAGGACAGGCCCACAAGAAGCTCAAACTGGGAACTAGCCAAGTAGATTATAATATTTCTATTCCTGTGTCTTTCATTAAAGATGCATGATTTTTGTAATTCTTTATTTTAACAGTAATTGCTATGTTTTGTCTTTCAGGAACCTGGGCAAGAGGAGATAAGCCAATATATCTACCTGTTGAGTCTACAGTTAAAACTGATTATGGAGAACATGATGATGCTTCAGGAATTGTCAGGTGATGCAACAATTTCGAATTGTACTTTTTTACATTATTCAGTTCTGGAGGAAATACCTACAGATGGAATAGAGAGGAGAATGGGAAAAGAAAGGCCAAAAGTTGTTTACTTGTCCCTTCTATGGAAAATACTCAACCATTATTATATGAAGTTAGATACAGATGAAATTTAGATCTATAAGTTAACCAAAATTATTTATTAATTATACTTTTACTTTTCCAAAAAGAATTTGGTGTGTACAATGAGATTAGTAAATCAGCTTGGTAACCTATAATGTGCCATGAAAATAAAGAGAAAACTATGATGCCAGGACAATGCTGTGACTATTGTTGAGCAAAACTTTGTTCTGAACTTCCTGGACACTGTTCGTGTCCTTCAGAATGTCAGGAATTCAGCAATGGTGCTCAGGGAAGGCAGTGTTTATTTGAATG
This sequence comes from Pteropus alecto, assembly GCF_000325575.1. NCBI lineage: Eukaryota > Metazoa > Chordata > Mammalia > Chiroptera > Pteropodidae > Pteropus > Pteropus alecto. Next base: position 15,196,596 of record NW_006442484.1, read on the forward strand.
AAATTCAAAAGGCAGTTTCTCTCAGAGTGTGATAGAGGGAACATTAACCAGTAACAGAACAGCTCCTGTATTAGTAGTCAGCATGCTGAAGAGAAACAGAACCAAAAAAGATCCCTGTTCGTCCGTCCATCCATCCATCCATCCATCCATCCATCCATCCATCCATCCATCCATCCATCCATCCATCTATTCGTTTATCTATCTCTATCAAGAAATGTGTTAGAGAGAGAAAGAGAGAGAGAGAGAGAAAGAGAATTTTTCTTCCTTACTCAGCCTTTTTGTACTATTCAGGCCTCCAAGAATTGACACTGGGGAGGAGAGTGTTTTACTTTACTCAGTCTATTGATTCAAATGTTAATCTCATCCAGGAACACCCTTAGACACACCCAGAATAATATTTAACCAAATATTTGGGTGCTTTGTGGCCAGTCATGTTGACACATAAAATTAAATATCACAATTCTCCTCTTTTTCAAACATAATCTTCTGCAGTTCTCTAATTCATGACACACATGAAAATCAGGATTCTGTGCTAGTATAAATCTATATTACATCAAGAGTTCAAGTTTATAATTTACTTGTAATGAACAGTCAATGAGGGAAAATGAGACTGCTTTGGTGAGCACAAAAATAGGCAATGAGGGGTTATTGGATGGCAGTTCCTATTTTACATCAGGCTCAAGTCCCAAATTTCTGCATTGTGATTTGATTGCATAATGCCGAGATGAATTCACAGATAAGAAGCTATAAAATGTAACTTTTTTTTGCACTTACCTTGATATAACAGAATACATTTCCATTAAACTCATTTGGAAGCTAGAAAGAGGAGCAGTAGGAAATGCTTGTTCCAACATTAAATCAGTGATGATATCAGCTCATGTTTGACTCATAAGTCAGAGAAAAGCTATAGAGAGACTCCGCATTATTACTTGTTATGGTGCGGCTCTTACAGTGGCATCTATATTGGAAGAGATGAGCCTGGCTGGCCTGGCATTTCTCTGGTGGGCATGTGGACTGCAGTCATCATCCTATTTTCCTCTTATGTGATTTTGTATCCACAGGTCTGAATTTTTAAAAAGTGCAGTGTAAAACTACACACTTTCTGATTAATAATGTATTTACTACTATTTTTAGCTAATAGTTAAATATTACTGCTTACATGTGCTGGGTAACTTTCTGAATGGCGGTGCTTGCCTGACTCTCTCTGTCTCTCCTCCCCTCTCTCCCCTGTCCTCTCCCCATTTTCCCTCTCCACCTATCTCTGTCTCTGTCTCTCTCTGTCCCTCTGTCTCTCTCTCTCACTGTCTGTCTGTCTCTGTCTCTATCTCTCTCGTGGCTATAATGAAGTACCACAAACTGGGTGATTTAAACAATGGAAATGTATTGTCTCACAGTTCTGGAGGCTGGAAGTCTGAGACGGAGATGTCGGCAAGGTTGGTTCCTTCTGAGAGCTGTGGTAAAAATTCTGTTCCAGGCCTTTCTCCTTGTAGATGGTTATCTTCTCCCTGTATCTTCACATTGTCTTCTCTCTGTATATATCTGAGTTCAAACATCCTCTTTTTATAAGGATACCAGTCCTGTTGGATTAGGCCCTATCCTAATTGCTGCATTTTAACCTGATTACCTCTGTAAAGACCATGTCTCCAAATAAGGTCACATTCTGAGGTCCTTCCTGTGGGTGAGGACTTCAACATATGAATTTAGGGGAAACATAATTCAACCTGTAATTATAGACATGTATAGTTATATGTATGTATATATATGTATAGTATATGCACAAATATTTACATGTATTTGTGTATATGTATACGCTTATAAACATATGTACATAATCTATACATATATATATATGTACACAAGCTTATTTAATTCCCAAATCAAGCCTATGAGGTGGCTACTATGATTATCATCCTTTAAAATATGAGGGCAATGAGGCACAAAGCCCAGTGCCACATAGTCACCAAGTTTAGGAGCTGAGATTTGAACCTCAGCCCCTGGGTTCTGAGACCATGCCTACGTCCACACAACAGCCAGTATTCCTGGTAGTACAAGGTAATACATTGATAGACTGCAAAGGGTTAAAATTAAGGATTTTTTATCTTGAACTTTTAAAAGCTAGTTTACTGATATGAAAAGATGTAGAAATGATGACTGTCAGAAAATTCTACAGCACTCAGAAGTGGAATTTGGTTTGGAAAACCTCGTGTGCCTGAGATGCTTATTAAAGTCGGTGAAGACTTGTCCTAAGCAGTAGCCTGTGGGGCATCTGGTCCAGGCCTCTGCTTCTCTTGCCTGGCCTGCCAGTGGCCTGTGTGCTTACGTTCAGCTGGCTGTCTTGGACATGACCAACCCTAAATAGTTTTAAAAATAAGTCAAACCCAGTAAGCAGTTACTGCTGATCCAAAGTGTAAAGACCCCAATTGCGACATGGTGGATGGGATCAAGCGGTAAGAGAAGTGTGGTCCTCATCTGGCCCAGGTGTGGGACCATGGACAGAGGCTTGCTCACATGCCTTGTTCTCTTCTCTTCCATTAAAGGGTGGCGCTTACCGCCAAGGCCATTAGTATGGTGTGGCAAGAAAGAACAAGTCACCAGGGCTCTGACACTTTGGGCCATGATCTGCTGCCCAGTTGTCTTTCTGACTGAAGACAAACTGTATAACCTCACTGCTTTTCAGTTTCCTCATGTGTAAAGTAATATTTATTGACTAAATTGTTTTTCTGTTGACAAGTGTTTGTTGAGGGCCTTCCTTGAGGTAGGCATTGCAGGGCACAGATGTCTAAAACAAGGGGTCTGGTGGTTAAGAGCATGGTCTCAGGAGCTAGCCCCCATGAGTTCAAATGACAGCAGAGGACCTAGCCAGCTGCCACCTTGACAAGTTATTGAATCTCTTTATGCCTCCGTTTTCTCATCTGTAAAACAGGAATCAAAATATTTTTGATCTCACGTGATTATTATGAAGACTTAACAAGTCAGTGTTCATGAAGATTTAGAGCTAAGATTGGCACAGATATGCTGTGTGTATGTTAAATAATCAACCATCTCTTGCTTTAAAGACTTCACCGTCATGAGGTTGGAAGAACATATACCGATAAAACGAGGCATAATTGCTAAACTGACATCATAAAGTTTGAGGAAAGGGTGTGAGTTGTGGGGCTTGGATGAGTCAGGGACTAAGAGCTTCAAAGGACAGAGAGGAAAAGTCATTGGGTGCTCACTGTCTTCTAGGTATTGAACTAAGGCTTTTCTCTTATTCTTGAAACTAATCCTGGCTAGTAAATAGTGTCTTCCCCACTGAACAGTCAAATACTAAAATTTGCAGGTGATGAAGCCAGGATTTGTTCAGGGCTGTAGTCCAGGAGGAGGCCAGGGATTTCAGATAAAGGTACCTGGACTGCTATGGCCTGGACATCCTCTGGTGTTTTAAAAGGGTCCTTATCTGGTAACTCACTCAGCTGGCTGCCTTTCAAAGGCCTTCTTAGACCGGGTGGGGGGTCTTTGTAAGGTGCTTTGCTGTGCTGCTCTGTTGAATTTTGCTCATCACTGCAGCAATAATCAAGTGTCAGTATTTTACAGAGTGATTCAGTTATTCTGCATTCCTGAGGCTTTAAAATATGAGCATTTTTTAAAAAAATTAATAAATGTTTTATCTCTCTGTGTTGTTAACCACACTTGATGCTGATAGAGTTTTCCTTGAAGAGCCAGAATGATGCACTGTGTTCTTGGATTTCTAAAATCAGTTGTGTTTTTGTTAATTGGATTTTGTTCCATTTTTTTGGTCTTCCCCTAACATAGAAAATAAAATCTGGGGGTAATCCTTTCTCACTGATGGATGGCACCCAGGGGCAATACAAGCATTTTTCACTAGTCTACTTTGTTTCTCCAGAAGTCTCTGAGTGGCCATTACATAAGTCTAGGGGACCCAGGGTCAACTTCTATTTATGTGACAGATTCTTCATGTTTTCTTATTTCACCTGAAAATCTAACCCAGAGGAAATGTTTCAGGATGTTGACCTTTAAACACTGTGGATAAAATTGTGCTTTTTTTCCATGCTTAACAACAGAAACAACTACCACAATTATAACAATAGCTGCTACTCATTGAATATTTAATACATTCCAGGCACCCTGTTAAGGGCCTCTCATGCGTCATCTCATTTCATTCTTTCAATAGCTAGGTGGTTTTTATGTCTCTGTTTTACAGATGAGGAGACTGAGGCTCAAGGAATGTAAAGGCTGTGCACAGGGTCACGTGGCTAGATATTGGTCTCGAGGGAGTTCCAACCCAGTCCTTCTGCCTCTGCAGTCAAATTTCTCAAAGTTCTTTAAATGCAGATCTTATAGTGAGGGGTCTTACCTTCTCTAACAGTTCACGATGCACAGTGTTGTGTGTTTGAGCTTCCCAAAGCAAAAGAGGAAGACCCGTCTCAGCTTAAAAACCTTGGAAGACTAAGATGTCGGGAACTAACATGCCAGGACTCAGTGACATGCCACACAGGGTGCAGTGACACCTACTAAATGCCCAGTGAGGCTTGCGGTCTTTAACATTGCACAGCGGAAGGAATCACCTGAAACCACTTTCTTAACACACTCTGCCTTCCTGCTTGATAACCTTCCCCAGGTGCGTGATGCTTCCACATAGGGTGGTGATCAACAGGTCCCATTTGCTTGAATTTTCCCCATTTTAGCATTGAATGTCTCGTATCCTGGGAAACCCCTCAATCTTGGGCAAATTGAGACTATTGCTTACCAGACCTGTAAGGGAGAGTTCAAAACCACTAGTCTGGGTTTTTCCTTTCATTATCAGTCCTATCCACTACTCCTCTACGTAGAGAACTCAGTTAGTTCCAGGCTAGCTGCCTTAGAGCTGCCTCTGACAGAGACTCTCTCCTTGACCAAACTCTAGCCAGGCTCCTCGGAGCCCTCTTTTCCACTAGCCTCAACATTGGCTTATAAAGACTTGAACAAACACTAACGTAGTTTCTAACAGATCAAAGCCACATCCCTTAACGTGCCTGTCTGAGAAAACTCAAGACTGCTAAAAAAAGTTTACAGTTTCTGCCAAAACCTGAAGATGGGGCCCCTGTTTCCCTATCTCTGTGGGAGGGTAGGAACTGAACTTCGATAAGCACCTGTTAGCAATCCCAGATAGGTTTCCCATGGACCAGATTCCTTTCAGCTTTTGCAATTTGTCACTTCCCTGACTCCACTGAGCCCTGAATCACCTCCTCCCTGTTCCCTCATCTTCCCTTTAAAATGCCTAGTCACTTCTGTACAAATCAAAGTCGACCTTCCTTCATGCTGGACTCTTCCTTACTGCAAAAGTATATTATTGATTAAAATCTGTCTTTACTTCTTTAACTAGTGTTCAGCTTTATTTATCTTTAATACCTCCTGTATTCTGTCAATGTGCCTCCAGTGCCTGCCCCCATCACCTCCACTTTCCATCGCCCCTACCCACTCCCACCCTCCGTGCCCACAGGATTTCCCTCTGAGGTCTGCAGTTCTAGCTCTTGGTGGTGTCTTTCCTTGACTTCCTGTGGCACATGTACTTGGGGGAATAAGACATATCCTATTGCTCTTTATGCAGAGACCCTATTCCTACAACTGGTTTGGGGCCTCTTGAGGGCAATAACAATGTCTCATGTCTCTTTATGTATCTCAGGCCTCAAGAAGGCTTGCACAGTGGGCAATCAAAAGTGTGTTATCCATGATGGCTTGGAGTAGGCAACTTTCCAGTCCTTGCTTTGCTAACCTTCCCTTGAAAAACAATAGTTCTGCTTTTGAAGAACTCTCAGTCTACTGGAAGAGACATACAGATAGAAAAATTTTATATATATGTATATATAATATATATATATTATTACTCCTTGGGTGGGCAGCATAATGGAGAAGCAAAGAACACAGCCTTGGAGTCACATTGCTCTGTAATTCCCATTTTAAAAATAGTCATGGGCAAGGTTACATCACTTCTCTGAGCTTCATTTCATTAACTATAAAACAAGTATATCACGTTTCTCAATGGGCGATTCTAATCATGAGGATTAAATATCACATCAGTACCACCTAGTAAGTACCAGTAAGTAGAATCAGTGGAAAACATATACCAACTATACAAAGCATATCAGGGATAAGCAGTCAAACTAATGTAGAGTTGGAGAGGAATAAAGGGAAGGTGTAAAACAGAAGCTAGGGCAATTGGAGTGTCTCAAACTTTATGTCAGGGAATTTGGGAAGACTTCTTGAAAGATAGAGTGGGGAAAGGAGAAAGACAAATGTTTTTTTTTTTTTTGAGCTTCTATATTGTGTATTAGATATTTTTTATCTGCCTTTATTGAATTCTCAGAACAGTGCTGAAAGATAAGTATTAGTGCCATAATTTACAGATATTTACACTTTTCTGTGGTCTCAACGTTTATAAGAGGCAGAGCTGAGGTGGACTCAAGCCTGTCTCAGTCCAGAGCCATGTTTTCCCCACTTTGCTTACCTCCCTTCCTTACCCAGTTGTAAGCGTGTGTATGTGCACTGTGTGGACACATTAAAAACTTCAAACATTTTTTGCAGCTCCAAATAGTTGTTCTAACTGTTCTGATTAAAAATTCTGTATGAGGATGGGTTAAGACACTGGCTTCACCTAGAGAGCCCTCTAACCTGCTTTGAATATATTGGCTTGTGTGAATATAGAATAGTTTTGACTGTCGGAACAGAAATCCCACCTAAAGAAATTTAAACAGTAAGAAAATTTACTACTTCTTATAACAGAGGACTGGAGGTAGGGCGGGTTCCAGGCACAGCACCCTAATCCTTGGGACTAAGGCTATATTTCTCTGCATGTCTTCATGCTACCCCCGCTTACTCTGTATAGCTCTGTCCTCAAGGGGACTGCCCTCAGAGTTTCAGGAAGGCCACCATTAACAGCAAGGACAAGTAATTTATTTGTTCTGTGTGAGTGATAGAAAAATCTCTTCTATCAGTTATGGACTAAATATTCCTTCTCTTCAGTCTGATTGGGTCAGTTAGGTTGTTATTTTAACCCTGGACCAATAGCAGTCAACAAGGGGAATACTCTATATTGGTTGGCTCAAGCCAGGGTACCTAAACCAGTTGCTGATAAGGATAGGATTACTGTGATTGGCTGATACTAATCAGAATTTATTTCTGTATTCAGGACTGGTACTTAAACTACCTGGGAAGAAGACTGAAATTCTAAATATGTAATATCTAATACCATTTGGACATGACCAGTCAGAATGGATACTAGTTATAAACAATAGTAAGTCTTTCTGTTGTGTACTAGCTGATTATCCATCCTAGATACCTGTCCACAGTGTAGGTTTTCCTGAGAAGGAGGAAGGGAGAATGGATCCTGGGTAGGCAACCAGCAGTGTCTGCTAAGTCTGATATGTGTCTACCTGAATGGTAGGCTCAATAGAGAGCTAAGGTACTCCCCGATCTCATTTTTTCTAGTCTGACAGCTCAGTCTATGACCACGGTGATTAGGCAATCTTGTTTTAACTTGCTCTCTTTAAATGAATCTTATCCAAGAGGTGAGCCTAAATGTGACCCGATCCAGCCAAGTCCAACTCCCTCCTGTGTAGGAACCTGATGGCAAATCAATTCAAGTTGTGTCTCTGTTTAGTGCCAGAGCAAAGCATAACTCTGCTTACAACACAGGCAAAGTGAGTAAACCTACAGTGATCTCCCACCCCAACTAAAAGTTTTAAGTCCTTAACCAGTCTTTTCTCCAGTTTACTCAGTCCTTAGAATTCCCAACTAACTGGGAGCATAGGCAGCTTAAATCGGCTACAGATCTGATTATAAGAGATTTTAAGAGATGTAAGGTTAGACCACTTTGAAGTGCAGGCGGTAACTCAAATTAGATTATAGAGAGATGTCTTATAAAGCCCCTAATATACAGATAGATAAGAATGATTTATCATGAGATTATCAATTATTTGTATTTAATTCTTTGCTTTGTAAGTGCTTATGGTGGCTTAACACCTGTGTGTTCTGCCAATTATTTTAACCTTTCCCCCAGAAATCTCGTTTGCACTATTGATTTGGACTATCAAATGCAGAGTCTGAAATACTAAGGTTTTGGCCTATTTCTGATTTTGCAAGGAATATTGAAATCTTAGGTGTTCATCAGATCGATTTTTTATTAGATACACAAAAGTGTGTTTCTTCTTTGGGTGCTTGTTATTTGCAAAGTCAGCTGAAAAGAAGAGAGATTTTTTTTGCCGTCCTTCTTGTTTTTTAAGGGAAAATGTGGAAACTCAATCGCTAGGGTCTATTAAATGCAAGTGCAGTGGAGCAATTTGCACGACCTGAATGTGAACAGTCAGATCAGTCCAGGGAAATAAGCTATCTCAAGACTGGCAATGTGACCAAATTGAAGGAACACTAGGTCACAAGGAAACCTGAGTTCTGCTCCTTGCTTTGTACTAGCTGGCTGTATGATCTTGGATAAGTCATTTAACTTCTCTGAGCCTTAGGCAGCTCATCCAGGGTTTCACCAGGCCAGTAGTGGCAAACATTCATAGCTAGAGGGGCAAGATAGAAAATACATGTGAATAAGGAGGTGTTGAAGGAAACAGATCCATAAAACAGAAAGCCAATAAAACCCCAACTTTAATGTGATGCTGGGGGGTGGGCAATGGGGGATGGTGGGGACTCTGGCAGAGCATAGCTCCATCTAAAGGGGATAGCCCACTATTCAGCTTTAAGCTAAATACAGTCTTCCTACAATCGGATCCTCTATTTTTTTTTTTTTTGAAAGAAATGCTTAAAAATCTAGATTTTTATGTGAAATCTTTTAGTTCTTAAATATTGGACAAAACAATAAACCTGTGTGGACCAACATTCTATGAACAAGATAAAAATTTCCCTGAGGCTGAATTCAGGCTGGGGTTGCTAATTTGCAACTTTTAGACAAGATAAACTTAGAAATCCATTCTAGGTACAGGATGCTGGGTTCGCTTTAAAATATCTCCTCAGAGTCATTCTAACTTCAAGTTAGAAGAGGTCTTAGTGGGTATCTGGTTTGCCTCTCACACACCATACCTGGCAGTTGTTACCTACAGTCTTCTTAGCTGTTGCACAAGACAGTCTCTTCTGAATGGGACTCTGAAGTTGTTTCTTGTATTAAGAAGAAACCCCTTATTCAACTACCTCTCTTATTGGTTCTGTCATCTGGAGGGAAACAGAACATGTCTTTGATCTTTTGGAGCTGTACAACTGGATGAACATACTCCCATGCCCCATCTCATGCCAGGCAGCCGTTTCCTGGGCAGAGTCAGTGCTTTAGAAGGTTTTCTTAGAGCACAGAACCCTGAAGGAGCTAGAGGTGTTTTCCTAAAAGGGAATCTAAATAAAACCCCTTTCATCTTTATGGTGTGCTTGGAGCCTGTGCCTAGTACTGGGGAAGAGTCTTGAAGAGAATCAGAGGGGCTCAGCTACTGTTTAGCACTATTCTGGGGGAGAGGGGCGGTGAAATGCTTCTTTCTAAATGTGACTGTATTATCGTGGAGTCTTCATGACATATTGCGGGAATAATCTTTCACATGCTCTGTGATTTGACCTATAAGGCCAGAATAGGGAAATTAACTAGGTGTAATAAATAATATAGAATCTGGTGAATATTTAGGGTCTGGTAATGATGATAAATAAGGTTTGAAATGTTCCTTGAGGAGACTGTGAGATTCTGAGAAATGAAGCCAGGAAGATTGATTAGAACCTACTGCTGTTCAAAAAATCTACTGCAAAAAATATAGGAGGTATTGCTGGGCTAATAGGAAAGGCGAACACAATCCACCTTGGCCTCTAAAAACCAAATGGGTGTAATCAACAAATTCTATTGCTCTTATGGGCAAATGCATAGGAGAGCAAGAGACGCCCCAAAGCACGGGCAGTATTGATTTGATCAGTGACAGCAAAGAAAGAACACCTTAGGCTTTCTCTATGGTCTTTACTTCCCTGGAAGCCTTATTTATTTATTCATTTCTTTGTTTGTTTAGTTATTTATCTGTTCAATTTTAAGGAAAGACCCCAGTTGAAGAAATAAAGGTTATCTTTATGAGTTTGTGCCACCAAAATTTGTTTTTCTTAGGGGTCACATACTTGTTTTTCAGCTCTTAGTGCGAAAGTACATATCCTGCATTTTGTACAGCTGAATTGGGGAGAGAGTACCTTGCATTTAGGAAAAAAAAAAAAGCCAAATTGTTGACTGTTCGTGAATGGAAGAGGAAGCATGAAGAAGGAGGACATGTCAGGGAAGAGCAATAGTTAATAGTCAGTAGAGCAGGGATTATTTGTGATGTCTGACCTTGGACAAATTTCTTAACTCCTCTGAAACTCAGTTTCTACCTGGGTAAAATGAGAGAGAACAAAATTGTATCTGGTGGGATAAAGGAGAAAATGTGAGTCAGTACCTAGCACTCGTGGCACCTGGTGGTCCCCATCTCCCTACCCAGTAGCCTTCTGTCTTCACATAGTCCACATTCAGTGCTTTACCTGTAATGAGCATGTAGTATTGGTTGGTTCATGTACAGAGGCAGGAGTTAGATAGCATTCTCCAGATCCCTGGTGGTAGACGGCCCACCTCAGCACTGCTTTCTGGTCTCTCGTTTGGACGGAGGGTAAATTAGGGGAGCACAGTGAGCATCATGCTGTGGGGAGGCGGTCTGACGTGAGGCAGAATCTTTACGCTTTTCCCATGCATGGGCACACACGGGTACAGCGTGCCAGGTAGACCTTGGTTACTTCCTGTTCCAGTACCTTCTCTTCCTTCTGGCTCCACCGCCCAGAGTGAAGAGAGGTGATGGCGGCGAACTAGATTCCAAATTAAAGTCTAGAGATTTAAGAAATTTTTCTCTTCTCCTTTTTTAATATGAATAGAGATATCGATTCTGTGTAAAGAAATTATTTGATTAAATAAGACATCAGAGTACTCAGTGGTTAGATGTGCCAAAAGTACAAGGCAAGCTGGTAATGGTTTTCCTAATTTACTGGAGGATAGATAAATAAATAACATGAGAAGCTCATCAGATTTATCTGCACTTAGATTTGAACGAATTTGATCTCTAAAGATAGGGAAGTAGGAAAAATACTGCCACGAAGTTGGTTTTACTGCTAGAGAAATTTGGAGTTGCCAAAAGCCATGTTAAAATCACATCACAAATCTGTTTTCAGCCAGAAAAGGAAATTGAAAGTTAAAGAGAAACTTCCGTCTCAGACTTTGTTCTATTGATCACCTTCTGTACTGTGGGGTCTGTTTAAAGATTGTCCCATTAAGGCTATTGTGCACGAACGAGGCCCTTCTGCAATGGGCCATCCTGTTATGTGACTTTATTGTTTGATAGGAAGTGGATTATCATGAGAAGAATTCTCATGAGTGAACAGTAGTGTGTCACCATAAGGGTATCTTATGGTATATGCTATCTTCAATTGGCTGCAAATTGTGGATGACTGAGGGCATCAGGGTATTTTATGACAGATAAATATGCAGTTATGATGCCCCACTGTCCCTGAAAGTGGATGGAAGAGACAACAGTCTTTAGAGTGTATCTTATCGTATCACAGCTCTGGAATATTTTTACAGCTACTTCTTTGAGGTATAAAAGAATGAAACTATGATTACATCAGATTAGTTTAGCATTATCCTGATGGGAGACCATCACAATCTCCTTCCCTCCCTCTCACCCTTTCTCTTTCACCTTCCTTCCTCTCTCCATTCTTTCCCTTTTTCCTTTTTTCCCTTATTCCCCTTTCCTTCCCTCATATATGTATCAAAGTTCTAGGCTCTAGAGATATATCAGTGAACACCATGGAAAAAATCCCTGCCCTTATGTTATGGTGCTTGCATTCAACAAATCAATCTCTCTCGCTCTCTCTCGCGCTCTCTCTCTCTCTCTCTCTCTCTCTCTCTCTCTCTCTCTCTTTTTCTCTCTTTCTCTTCCCCCCACCCCCACTCTCTCTTTCTGTAGGAGACAGACACAAAACAAATGTATTTTTGCTTATGTACACATAATTGTACATGTCACTCTTCTTGCCATTTAAAAGCTGATCTCATGATCAATTAAATATTGGAAGACTAAGTAGAGGCATTTAAGCCCCCAAAGATTTTTTTTTTGATGCTCCCCACTACTTCAAAGAGTGGAGAAAGGGAACAAACTACAAAGTATCTGCTCTTTGATTTTCTTATGTATGGTCCTGGGACACCTCTGAATAGGAGAGTCAGATGGCAGCCTGGTGGGCAAGAGGCAGCTGTTACTCAAACTCCAAAGTACTGAACAACTGAAGGACTCTCTAGGAAACAGGCATATCTTTGATGTCAAGAAGACTTCAGGCTTGTTTTAAGGCACGTTAGTACTGAAGGCCCCTTGAAGCTTAGCCTCACCTTGATTTGGGTCTATGGTTCTCAAGGTGTGGTCCAGTATAGAGCCCACTGTTCTGCATCTGGGTCATTTAGTACAGCGGTCCCCAACCTTTTTGACACCAGGGACTGGTGCTCCTATGAGAATCTAAGGCCTGATGATCTGAGCTGAGGCGGTGATGCTAGCACTAGGGAGTGGCTGCAAATACAGATGAAGCTTCACTGGCTCACCTGCTACTCATTTCCTGCTGTGCGGCCTGGTTCCTAACAGGCCACTGACTGGTACTGGTCTGCAGCCCGGGGGTTGCAGCCCCCTGATTTAGTGTGTTGGTTATCTGTTGCTGAGTAAATAGGAGTCACCTGGTATCTTAATCAGCTCAAGCTGCTATAACCAAAACCTTAGACTGGGTGACTTAAACAATAAACATTTATTTCTCATAGTCCTGGAGGCTGGAAGTCCAAGATCAGAGTGCCAGCTTGGTTTGTTCAGGTGAGGACTGTTTTCAAGGTTTCAGACTGCCAATTTCTCATTTTATCTTTACATGGCGGGAAAAAAGTGAGCTATGTCTCTGGTCTCTTCTTATAGGGCATTCATCCTATTCATGAGGGTTCTGTTCTCATGACCTAATTACCTTTCAAGGGCTCCACCTCCAAATACCACCACTTCGGGGATTAGATATCAACTTATGAATTTGGGGGCGGGGACACAAACATTCAGTTTGTAATACCTGGTGTATTTGTTTTCTATTGCTGTGTGACAAATTTCCACAAATTAAGCAGCTTAAAACAACCTGTGTTCATTATCTCACAGCTAGATACTCTGCTTCATTTCTTACAAGGCTGCAATCAAGATGGTGACTGCCTGGGCTGTGGAAGAACCTACCTCCAAGTTCGCTCAGGTTGTCCGCAGAGTTCATGTTCTTGCATTTGTCAGGCTGAGGGTCATGACTTCTTGCTGGCAGAGGCTGGAGGCTGCCTCAGCAGCTAAAGGCTGCCTGGAGTTCTTCGCCACATGAGCTCTCCCAGTGTGGCCACTTAGTTTATCAAGCCAGCAAGCAGAGTCTCTAGCAGGATGGAGGCTTACATAATGTACCCTAATCACAGGAGCTTCATCTTTCAGTACTATTTTATGATTCATTTTGTACTGTCTCATAACTTTTTAAAGTAAAAGGGCCAAAAAAAGAGAGTAAGAAAAGGAAATGCAGCAGTATTTTACCATTGCCTTCTGCTGCTCAGTGTGTGGGTCCAAACCACGTGTGCTCAGCAGGGCACTGAAAGAATCATAGTACCCTTATATTACATCAAAATATAATGTAAATAACATTCCTGAAGGATTTAAAGTCCACATAAAAAACAGTTTTGCAGTGTTAATTGACTGAGAACTAGAAGAACTGTGCACTGACACTAGAAATATTAGAGAAAAAGGTAAAAAGAGAATGTCTCAAGTAAAATGGAAGGAAGAATCAAGGTGAACAGCAGAAGAAACATTAAAAATCGTTAAAGACAGGTGAGAGAAAAGTTAAAGGTGACACAGCAAGGTTAGAATCCTGTATGCAATTTTCAGTGACTATCACATAGAGGTAAAGAGAACTATTATAATAGTCAGTGTAAGGAGATAGAAGAGAACAACAAAGAAGAAAAATCAAGAGAGCTGTAACAGAAGATTCAAGAGATAATAGGGAGATTCATACCTAGACTAAGTATGCTGAACATCCAATAAGGAACACATAATCTGACCAAGAGAAAATAAAGAGAAGGTGGAAACAGTGTAATGAAAACCTATACAGATGAGACAAAAGGATGACAGATACCTTTAAAGAAGATTCCTATGAGAAAGAATCTGTAATTCTAGAAAGTGAAGTGAAAGCTGCCCTGAATGTATTGGGAAGGAATGAATCACCAGGGGTAGATGGGACACCGATAGAATTATTTCAAGCCACTGAGACTGAATCTGTCAAAATTCTAACAAGACTATGTCAACAAATATGGAAAACCAAACAATGGCCTGCATACTAGAAACATCCAATATATATCCCAATCGTCAAGAAACGAGATGCCAAAGAGGGCAGTAACGATAGGACCATTGCTCTAGTTTCTCACACAGTAAAGTGATGCTCAAGGTTATCTAATAAAGACTTCAACCTTATATGGAGCAAGAAATGTCAGATGTTCAAGCTGGATTCAGAAAAGGAAGAGGCACTTGAGATCTAATTGTGAACATTTGCTGGATACTGGAGTGTGCCAAAAAATTTCAAGAGGTTAGTCTATGTTTTGTAAAGCCTTTGGCTGTGTGGATCATGAAAAGCTATGGGATGATCTGAAAGACATGGTCATACCTCAGCACTTGATGGTTTTGAAGTGTAACCTGTATTGTGGGTAGGAAGCCATTGTCAGGACAGAATATGGAGGGACAGAATGGTTTCCTGTAGGCAAAGGTGTCAGGCAAGGGTGCATTTAATCTCCATCTTTGTCTGATCTTTATGCAGAACATAATGTACGAAAAACTGGGCTAGACTCAGAGGAAGAAGGAGTGAAAATTGGTGGAAGAAATATCAATAACTTAAGATATGCTGATGACACCCTCTTACTGGCAGAAAGTAGCATTGATTTGAAATAACTTCTGATGAAAGCGGAAGAAGAAAGTACCAAAGCGAGACTGTTTTTGAACATCAAGAAGACAAAAAACATAACTACAGGAGAAATATACAACTTTAACATAGACAATGAATACATTGAATTTATTAAAGATTTTGCTTACCTTGGGTCAGTCATTAATTCTAATGGATATTGCAGCCAAGAAATCAAGAGAAGGGCAGCAATGGAAGAATTAGGGTAGATCATCAGGAACAGAGATAGTTCATTAAAGACCATGGCTAAGATCATCTGCACTCTAGCATTCCCAATTTCTATATACGGATGTGAAAGTTGGACAGTGGAGAGGGCCGACAGGAAAAAAATAGATCCATTTGAAATAGGGTGTTGGAGGAGAGCTCCGCGGATACCCTGGACAGCCATAAAGGTGAACAGGTGGATCCTAGAGCAAATTAAGTCTGAAACATTGTTGGAGGCAAAAATGACAAAACTGAAGCTGTCCTACTTCAGGCACATCATGAGAAGGCAGGGTTTTTGGAAAAGACAGTAATACTGGGAAAAATAGAAGGCTGCAGGAAAAGAGGATGACCGAATATAAGATAGATTGACTCCATAAAAGAAGCCATAGGCATGAATCTACAGGAACTGAGTAGGGCTCTTGAGGACAAGACACTGTGGACATCACTCTTTCATAAAGTAACCAGGAGTCGGAGCCAATGCGATGTACATTGTAGCTCACACAATCATAGGAATGAGATTCCATTACCTTTGCCATATTTCATTGGTTGAGAAGCAAGTGACAGGCCCTAATCACACTCAAGAGGAAGAGATTACACAAGTGTGAACCAGGAATGTGGAGGAGCCGGAGGACCACATCTGGTTTGCCTGTTATAAATGCAGGTTGCCGGGCTCACCATGGACCAAGGACTGACTGAATCAGAATTTCTGGGGCAGACTCAGGAATCTGCATTGTAGTAACTCCCTAGATGAACAGTACATTAGGGTCAGAGAAGCCGAGGGAGCAGAGGGATGTGGAATAGGTAGAAACCCCACTGAGCAATGGGGACACCTGCCATCTTCTTGCCAGTGTTGCTGAGGCTCCTCCAAGCCTGTCCTAGTGCTGACTGGAGGACACATGGTGACGGGCCCTTGAAGCACAGGGACTAGGCAGCCAGCTCAGCATCTAAGGGGTGGAAATGTGTTACCTTCTCAGCTTATCTATACACAGTGAAACCAATGCACAGTCACCATTTTGAAATGGGGCCTGTCCTAGAATGTGGTCTCTGAATTCCGTGCCCCTCAACATTTAAAAAGCTGTACATAAACGTTATGGCAGCTTCATTCATAATAGCCCCAAACTGTAAACAACCCAAATGTCCTTCAATGAGTAAAGAGTTAAATATCCATACCATAGAATCAAATCAGCAAAACAAACAAACAAAAAAACCTACTGATACGGCAGCTTCAATGAATAGCCAGGGCATTATGTTGAGGAAAATAAGCCAATCCTAAGAAGCTACATACTGTTTGATTCAATTTATATAAAAGTATAAATGGCGAAAGTTAGAACTAGAAGACAGATTTAGTGGTTGCCAGGTGTTAGGGATGGTGACAAGGAGGTTGATGAGGTCCTAAAAGGGCAACACAAGGTCCTTTGGTATTAGAACCATTCATTTTCTTTACCGTGGTGTTGCATGCCTGAAAATACACGGGTGATGAAACTGTATAGAATGTCATTGACACACACAAAAATGAGTCTAAGTACAACGGGGAAACGTGAATAAGACAAGTGGATTGAATGAATGTCAGTTTCCTGTGCCAGTGACAGTAGAGTATAGTTTTGTAAAATGTTTCCATTGGAGGAAACTGGGAACAGTGTACAAGGTGTCTGTCCATATTATTTCTTACAAATGCATGTAAATCTACAATTATCTCAATAATAATTTTCATTAATAAAATAGAGACTGAACTTCACCTTTCTCACCTCTTTGATGTCCCTCACCCATCTGGAGTGGATCTTTGTTAAGAGTTGCCTTTCTGCCCTCACAATCCCGTGGGGAGGGAGTCTTGGCTTTGGTTAAGTCACTCTCCTCTTTTTACAGATATTGTTCTCCTCAGGCGATTGTTATTCTTGGGTGAGAGCTTTCGCCACAGAAAACCCAGAAAGCTGAGACACGGAGTTTCTTGGGGGCGGAGGGGGCGGGGGTAGGTAGGACCAACCCTCTACTAATCCCAGGGCCACAGCCTGCACCTTCAATAAGCCAAGAGCAAAAGCAAGACTCCAAGGCATGGCCCTGCATAGCTTGCCTTACTCCCCACCAAAAAATTAGGATGCTGCCCCTGACATGATACACTCACTTCTTCACTTCCACTATATATAGCTCATCACACCGTGTGGTTCTGAGGTTAGCAGCACAGTTAGTTAAATCAAGAAATCATGGGCTGGCAGCACTCTGTCCTCTTCATCTCTGACCATCCTAGTGCAGGGGTGTCCAACAAGTGTTTGTTGAATGAGTGAATGAATAAATGAATGAATGCCGTACCTGAATTTATTACTGTCCAGTTCCACTTAGGGGAGGAGGGAGGCAGACATAGTGGTTCTCTAAGAGAATTGTTATGTGGCTCTTCCTGTCAGGATTCATTTCTGGAATTACTGTCAACATGATATTGCTTTGTTTTTCTCTCTCTGATTTGCATTTCAGGAGTATATTCTGGTTGAGGAATTCTAAAAAAATAGTTAAGAGGAATATTGGGCTAGATACTTGATAAAGAGAGTGTACTTAGCCTTTTGGATCACTACAAGTTGTCTCTTTGGCGTCTGAATATTGGGAAAAGAGCGCTCTAAGGAAATCAAAGTTAAGGGTTGGGCAGGTGCCCTTGTTTAGCTGGCAGCCTCACCATTTTCCTCAGGTCAGCTCTGCCCCCGACTCCTCTTCTGAGCTGTCTTTTCAGGGAATTGACTTATCCGAGGTGTTTTGCAAATGCTTTCTGATTGATGGATTGAAGCTGCTTCCCATCTTCTCAGCGTTTCTGTAAAACCAGCTCTGTTTGCAACAAATCGATTTGTTCCTTCACAATTTCAAGTTACACTTCATGAGTTCTTCAATAAAATGCCTTTGACCAAGTGAAGAATGTCAGCAGAAATATCAAATGGTATATGGTATAGATAAAGGAGGGTCAAATTTGGGGCCCCTAGGAATGTGTGTTGCAAACATCAAAGTCTAGGTCACGGGCCTAATTAGCTTGTCTGTGAGCAGCCAGCCTCACCAAGCAGTTGTATTGTGTGTTTATTTATTTATTTTTTGGTCTCCGCAAGAGAGTAAGCTATGGGGGTCCCTTACCTGATGACGACTAGGACTGATAGTGCTGTGGGCTGTCTGGTTAGTCTTGGGGGACCAACCTCTAGCTTTAAAGGTATCCTTATGAAGGGGGATATGCTTATTTGCCTTCTGGATTTATGTAGACAAGGAACTTAATGGAGAGTATCTTAATATTATTGTGGGCTGGTGATGATGGTGGAGTCTATAGGTGAAGTGTTAGGAACCAAATTACCAGATACTTATATTGGGCAGTTGCTGGATTGTGGACCACAGTGGGATGGGGGAAAGGATAGGATTGCCTAGAGTTATAGATCTGGAAAGAAACATTGTTGGCTGAATCAAGAGTATGTTACACCTACATGTGTAAGTCTTATAAAATCCTGGTGTCCAGAATGATTGGAATAGGAATTTGAGGCTTCTACAGTCTCTTTTGAAAATGTTAAAGAGTGAAAGGTGCAGAGGGGAGAAGATCTGGAATGGAAATCTTGCTCTTTAATTTCTATAAACTCTCACAGACTTCCTCTGACAGCCTGGAGAAGGTCTCCCTCCACAGTCTCTCTCTTGATCAGCTCTTTATTGTGTGTACCAACTCAACTTCTCTGGCTTCTTTGGGCTGAGTTGTTATACGCTACCACCAACTCCTTATCTCATTACTGGGGATCTGCACTCCAGAGGAGAGTACAGGGCTGGGTCAGCAAGTGAGCATCTTTCTTCTCTGGAAGGGTCATGGGATGGAATGTCAGACAGAAGGGGGAAAGACTGTAGCCAGTATACAGTAGTTTGACTTTTTGTGATTTCAGTTACCTACAGTAAAACATAGTCCAAAAATATTAAATGAAAATTTCAAAACCAAACAATTCACAAGTTTTAAATTGCATGTCGGTCTGAGTAGCTTGATGAAATTGCTCACCATTCTGCTCTGTCCTGCCCAGCATGTGACTCATCCATTTGTCCGTCTCCATACTCTACACACTCTTTACCTGTTAGTCGCTTAGTAAACGTCTTGGTTATTAGATCAACTGTCTTGGTATCCTAGTGCTTGCATTCAAGTAACCCTTATTTTACTTAATAATGCCATATTCACATAACTTTTATTATAGTATACTGTTATAATTATTCGATTTTAATATTGGTTATTGTTGATCTCTTATTGTGCTTAATTTATAAATTAAACTTTATCATAGGTACATATGTGTAGGAAAAAACATAGTACATGTAGGGTTCAGTATTATTCATGGTTTCAGGATTCTACTGGGATCTTGGAACATACCCTCTGTGGATAATGGGGCATTATTGTAATTTAAAATGTTTTATTTTATCTTTGTGACACACACTTTGCATTATATCAAGTATTTATAGAGTACTGTTATGATCAATATTATAGAAATCTATTTAGAGGGTCACTGAATTCATAAAAGCTTTTTATCACTTGAATTTTCTAATCAATAGGTATTAAAGGGACAACTACTATCAAGAAGAGGGGTCTGCGAAATTTTTAGGTGTTAAAACAGGGTTCTTGTTCTTGAAAAAGGTGGAAGAATCTGTAGGTTGAAGACCGCTACTTTTATCTTTTATTTTTTTGTTTGTTTGTTTTTGGATAACTATTTCAAGTATGTTTTAGTGCTTTAAAAAATGTTTTTTTCTGATTTAGCTTAACCAGTTCAAGGGTAAATTATCTCACTCTGTGATATACTTGTAACATGAAAGGATTGATTAATCAAAAATAAAATCCCCAATGGAATATTGGTTCTAGGCAATGATAATCAATGGCTACACAAAGACTAGGTGAAAGTTCATGGGGATACTTTTTAGTAGGTAAATAGAATGGGAGAGAAAACTGTTTTAGATTAAAAAGGATTTAAAAGATTAACCAAAAAATACTATTTGTGGACTTGGATCCTGATTTGAACAACTTAACTATAAAAATATATTTTGGAGATTATCATGGAGAAATAAGGCAGGTTATTAGGTGATAATGAGAAATTCTTGTTAATTTTATTGGATGCGATAATGGCATTGTGGTGAAGTTAAAAAGAAAATAGTCTTAATCAGTGGGAGATACATACCAAAGTATTTATGGTTGAAATGGTAGGAGAGCTAGGCTTGAAATGCAGTAAGATAAGAGGCAGAGGGCAGAGATGAAATCAGAATGTCAGAATTGTTGGTAATTACTGAAGTTGGGAATAGGTACTTGGGTTTTGTAGTCTATTCTTTCTACTTTATATTTTAAAAATTTTCCATAATAAATGGTTAAAGTAAAATCGAAACATGTTCTACTTTTGTTTGATGGTCTCAGAAAAATGAGACAGAGGATATAAATAATGGAATAGGCTATACCTCTCATTGGTGCTTCCATTTTTTTTCTTGCTTTCTTGAGGATATATTTTGTGGATGTTGGTGAGATTAGGAAGTAGGAACACTATGAATATAAGCTTGGGCTGTCTTAAGTGAGGGGAATGGGATCCAGAGAAGGAGGTAGTAATTGGTAGTCAGATGGGTGAAATATGGGAGAAACAGTGCTAATTTAACTGTCTGAGAGTTGTTGGGTGCTATGATCTGAATGTTTGTATCTCCTGAAATTCACATGTTGAATTCTAATGCCCAATGTTATGGTATTAGGAGGTGGGACATTTGGGAGGTGATTAGGTGATGAGGGTGCAGCCTTCATGAATGGGATGAGTGCTCTTATAAAGAGACCCCACAGAAGTCCCTAGACCCTTTCATCATGTAAACCTATAACAAAAAGTTTGTGACCTAAAAGAGAGCCTTCACCCAACTGTGCTGGCATCCTGGTCTTGAACTTCTAGCTTCCAGAACTGTGAGAAATAAGTGTATGTTGTTTATAAGCTACCTAGTCTATGGTATTTTGTTACAGCAGCTGGAAGGGACTAGTACATTGGACCATGTTTAATTAAAATGTGTTTCCCTTCTCTGCTAAACCTGAGGCCAGGGACTATGTCTTAGCTTTTGACCTATCTTCAGTGCTTGGCAGAATGTCTGGGCCAAGATTAGGCACTTAATAAATGTTGACTTGATGAATAATTAAATTTCAATTAATTGGCACCAATTTTGTGTGAATGACCTAGTTAAGGCTTTAACAAATAACCAATGCAGTGAGTAAGTTGATCTAAACAAATCTTTAGCCTTGAAGAGAAAACAACCGCTATTAGGTATCTGGAACATTATGCCAAAAAATTACAAAATATCTTCATTACAGTTAAGCACTGGGCTGTTTTGGAGTTGGAGTCTCTATGCCTGCTTTTCAGCCTCATGAATTCTCATTATCATCTCCTTGGTTATAACAAACAAGTAAAATGCTAAAAATACTACTTTCTTAGGGACAATATCACTAGTATGGAGATGCAAGATTACTTGCAAATGAGGAGCCAAAAGTAGCTTCAATAAAATTACTTCCTATCAAGTGTAATAAACATGTACAATAAGTTATTATTAAGGACCTTTGTGGCAGTCCACATTAATGAAATATGGAGACAACTAAATGAGATTTTAAGTAACACACACACACACACACACACGCACACAGAGAATAAAGATGAATATAAAGGAAAGAGGAAAATGGAAAATGAAGAAAACAAAGAGAAACAGGTATGATGAAATTGCCCTGCCTGCCATTCAGGGGCAAGAGTGAAAGCAAGTCTAATGACTTTCTCTGCTTTCAGTTTTAAAAATAAGACACATTTCTCAGGTAGGAAATGTGGTCTATTATCTGTCAATGGTGTCCCGAGTTGTCTTCAGGCAGCAAATATATGCCATAAAATAAAGTTCAAACTCCCCACCCCCTTCTTTTTAGGGGCGGCACAATTCTAGCCTGTTTGGAGAATTGGCTCTTGATGACAGTTTTTCTACCCTTGCTCAAGAAATTAATTGACGAGGTGGTGTGTGTGTATGTGTGTGTGCATGTGTACGCTGTGGTTCATAGATTTTTTGATGAATGCTTTTTTTACATTTAACATTTCTAAACCAAGGTGTGTGTCAGGGTTTAATTGGCAGCATCTTTTTCTCTTTCTGGACGGCTCATGAAATAATATTGCATATTATAATCAGCCACATCTTAGCCTGTAAATTTGATTTATTTAGAGGAGGAGTGGGGGTGGAGAAGGAAGAGAACCAAGGAGAAGGAAATGTGATACCTTCTATAATGGCATCATTTAGAAAAACCTTTTTTTTTTTTTAAATTTCAATTCTTATTATTTGTATGACGATTTGTGAATAAAAATGGCATTTGCTTATGTTCTTTGGATGGATCCATGAAAATTGTTAAACGCTTCCTTCTGCATTCTCCTTCACTTTTTGCTTCTACCTCTCTCTGCTTTTTATATATACTTATGATTTGGCTTGGCATGAGCCCCACAATCACAGTTTTCCAAAAGGTACACATTACTTAGATCAACTGTTAGTTTGAGAAGACTCAGCCATGAAAAATCTGAAAAGAGCACTGGAGCTAAACCATAAGGTGGGACTCAGATGCCCCTTAATATCTTAGAGAATTCCAATTCTGCTAAGTCCAAACACATTGATGTATGCCCAAGCTGTGCTTTTGCATCTTTTTCTCATTTCTGGTTTTCTGGGCATAAGCTCATGCTAAATGCCAAGCAAACTACAAGCTTCAGCTCAGCAACTATGAAATAAAGGGGCCTTGGTTCTTTCCCACAGAGGGAATTGCTTTTAACCCTTCAGAGTAATTTCTTTGGTTCTTTTCTGCAGCCGTATGCCTTCGGGACTTACACTTAGATGTGAGGGCATTAACTCTCATGGACTCAGTTGGCATGTCATCTATCACACAGAGGGAGAGTGAGTATAGCTGGAAACCTAGTGTCTGGCACCCTTAGGTCAAGAGCCATGAATGTTGAGTTTTTATGCAGGACAAAGCATCTCTTAAATTAGTTTTGATTTTGTGATACAACTGAACTCAAGATGAACCGGTGATAGACTATGGTACTGGTTGGATCAGCAGGATGATGATACTGCTAGAGGTTATGGGGGAGAGAGCAAAGGTGTCTGTGTGGATATTGGCTGCAGACAACCAGATGATGAGTTTGGATAATAGGTAACAGAGAGAAAGCAGTAGCATATAGTCTCTGGCTGTATCTGTCACCCACACAATGGGCAAAAATTCAGTGAAAAATATTCATCAGGTCAATTGAACCAAATTAGTATAGACCAGGTTTAAGAGCTCTGGGCATACACTTATTGCGGACAGTAGAAATTTGTTGTTCACTTGTGTCCTGTGCAAATGTTCTTTTATGCATCTATAAAGTTATCAGTTTTATCAGACCTAATCTTTCCTTGCCAGAAATCAAACAAAATATCACTTCCCTTTTGGAGTGATTTCATCATTGACGGAAACATAATTTCACTTATCCAGTGGGAGAAATGTTGACGTTGACAAGAAGATAGTACCTTTTACCTTCAAAACTGTTTTATAGGAAACAATTTAAGCTAAAATAGCTTTTCTTCCATTTTTCTCAGTTTTATCAGCGACGATTACTCCCTTTGCTGCCCTGCCATGTCAGCCCACATCCAAAATTGCTGAGACTGATCTGATCAGTTTCTGGTTTAAGATGAATAAATTTATTTAAAAAAATGAAGATTAAATATCTCCAGGCCAGATCTTGGTGTTGGGGCACCTATGGGGACCTTGGGCAAGGTTTAGTGTCCTGGTAAAGTTAACCTTGTAGCTGTGAGGGGGTGGAGGCGACATTAAAGCTCAATGCCATGAGAGCCCCAATGCTGGCACTGCCTCTCTGAGCTTTTTCACCATGTTGAACAAGGTCACTGTAGGGAGAAGAGCCATCCTGGGTCTCAAACAAGGAAGTATATGCAAGAGGAATACATTAGGCAGAAAAGAGCCAAGGAGACTATTAAGGAAATGAGCTAGATGTTTATGTTCCCAACTAGAGGTGGATTCCTTTGTGGTTAGTAGTGTGCCTTGGGAATCACACTGCCTACCTTTAAATTTCATCTCTTCCCCTTAGTAGCTCTGTGACCTTTGGTGGGCTATGAACTCTCTTTGAGACTTAGTTCTTTCATCTATAAAATGAAGATAATAATGATTCTTATTTCACTGAGAGCTTTGATGATATTGTATATAAATCATTTAGCTTAGTTCTTGTCTCATAGTAAGTGCTCAATAAATGTTACACTAGTTTTTTATTTCTTCACCAATCATATTGGTCTTCTTCATTAGACTGTGAACTCTTCTGTGATGGGAATTCTATCTTATTCATCATTTTACTCTTGTATCTTTCTTCACCTCTCAGTAACCTTAGAATAGTTCTTATGACAGTCTCTCTTCTTGCTTGCATGACATTAGTCTGTCCTGTTTTGCCTCAGACCTCACTGACTGCTCCTTCTCAGTTTTCTTATCTGCATCTTCCTCTTCCACCAAATCTCTAAACATCAATTTCTTCCTTAGGCTTGACCTCTCTATTCATTCTCTCAACTCTAAAATTGGTATCTCCCCTCTCTTCTGAGTTCCAAGCTCACATAGCTGGATTTTTCCTAGACATCTCTACTTGGATGTCTCGTAGACAAGTTGAATATCAAAAACCAAGAGTTCAAAATCAAAACTGTTGTTCTTCTTCTTATCAAAGCATCTCAATATATGGCTCCACTATCTATCTAATTTCTCCAGCAGAAACCTGATAGTCACCTTCTTCTTTACTTCCCATATCTGATCTGGGAAGCAGATCACTGATAGCAAGTCTTTTTGGTTCTACCACCAAAAGATTTCTCTCCACCCGTACCACCATTCTAATTCTGGTCTCACTGTCTCTTTCCTGGATACTGCAGAAGCCTTCTAACTGTTCCCCTAGTTTCTATGATTGGCCTCCAACTGTCCATTTTCCATGTGCAGCCAGAGAAATTTTTAAAGAAATAATTGGATAATATCCCTTTTCTAATTGAAATCAGTTATGGCTTCCTTTAACCATACCATAAAATTCTGAGTCCCCAAAGAGTCTACAAGGCCCTGCAGGATTGGGCCTTGCCTTTTTCTCAAACATCCTGCATACTTATTTCCTCTACTCACCATTGTCCAGTCAGATGAGCCTTCTTTCAGCTTGTTCATGCTCTGGATCTTTTCATGGGTTGTTCCTGCTACCTGGAATCCTTTTTTTTCCAGCTCCCATGGCTGCCCCTCTTATTCTTCAGTGCTTGTTTTGAATGTCACCTTCTAATATGGGCTACTCTTCCCCTAGTACTCCTTGTTCCAGCCTCATAGCACATTCCACAGTTTGCAAGTTTTAGTTACTTTATTTAATCTTTTTATGTCCTTTTCTCTGATTGGGCACAGGGATCACATCAGGGTCATTTGCTGAGGTGTCCCCTGTACCTAGCACAATACCTGGCATGTAGTCAGACTCTGTAACTACCAGGTGAACGAGTGAATCCAGCAGAATGTTCAGTAGATGTGTATTGAATGAATGGACAAAGTTAGTGACATCTGAAGTGTGTGATTCTTTTTAAGATGATGACATTTTTTACCAAGAGGTAAAGTGTTAAGCAAAATGGGTAAAGCATGGTATAAAGACGGGGGACTTTGGGGCAAAAAGATATAGCTCGTGGCTCTGTCTCTTAGTAGCAGTGTGACCTTGGAAGTGTTTCTTAATCACTCCCAGCTTTAATTTTCTCATCTGGAAAATGGTGATTAAACATCTTTACCTCAGAGGATGTCATGAGTTGTAAATGAAATAATGCATGTAAATCCCCTGGCATAGAACTAGCACAGGAAAGGCACTTAATAACGGGTCATTCATTTCTCTCTTTTTACCAAATATGAAATTTGGTGGAATTTCAGGCTTCTGTGAGCTGGTGAGAAAGTAGTTTTGGAGGAGAGAGGCCTTCTAAGTGCTAGCTCCCTTCTCCACTCTCACCCACAATCACATTGCATTAGAAATCTCAGACTAGTACAGGAAGCATACATTTTCCAGCAGTAGAAGTTGTCATTCAGTGGGACATATGGGCCAGGTAATTGCCTTTGCTTATTCTTCCTTAAAGTTACAAATTTCAAATTTCAAATTCTCACATTCTTCTGTTCAGAATATGACCATATTTCTGGGTAAAGCTAGTATTTTATTTCTTGCTAATTTTTCAACTATGTTTCATAAGCCCTCCTGATACCCACCTCCATTAGCTGAAAAGCCTGCTTGGACAATACCTGCAGGCCTCTAAAAGCTCCTAACATTATTTCAATAAGTGGCACTGTCCTCTTTGAATAAAAATCTGTTCTTTGCTCTTCATCTCATTCTCCTGAGCATGAGGTAGATGGAGCTTTTCCTGGGATTCTAATTATTTCCTCACCTGGCTTCTGGACTCCTTCCTTTCCCCTTTCTGTCTCCTTCCTGTCCCATCCCTGTTATCATCTTCCTATTTTTTTCCTCCATCCCTCTGTAGTTCCCTATCCTTGCTGTCTCTCCGTTTAATGTTCATTTCATTATCTTTCTGCTCTGTGGCCCTCCTTGTGTATTATACCTAGTGGAGCAGATGCTTGGGTGCCCCTTGTCACATAATTGCGTCTACCTGTGATTTCAGCCACAGCTGTGGAGGACAGTTTCAGGTCCTCCTTGCTTCTCTGCCTCAGAGCCTTCTCCAATGCCAAGGCCGAATGGAAGTGCAGGGGAATTATCACACCAGGAACAGTTCTTAACCAGTGCGGGATTAGAGCAGTGATCCTGGGTTTGGGTAACTAATTAAATTTGGCATTTGAGGGATAAAGAGGAGTGCAAGATGACTGCCAGGTTGTTGAGGTCTGGAAGAGACTGGGAGAGTTCCAGGGATGGTGTTAGCTGTCAAGATGGAGGGCACAGGTGAAATATCAAGTGAGGGTGAGCAACCTGAGGGCAGGGATCCTACTTTATTTATCTTTGTATTCCCAACATTTAGCATAGTACCAGCATCTGTGTTCACAAAGTGTTCACTGAAATAGCAAACCTATTTCTTCATGTGCCAGCACCTTTAGGGAAAGCTGTTATGTTGATAGGACTTTTTTAGAGAGCCAGTGCAGCTACCCAGGCACCATAATATTATCTTGAAGATATTGATAGATTTTTCTCTTTTAATATTTCTTCCATTGTTGCATAAAACATCAGTATCAGATTCATAAAACTGCTATTTCCTTGTCATTTGTCAAGCCACTTTGGAAGTGATTTGCTTTTTGGGAGGATTAATCTTCTAGAATATCAGTATTGCATGATATTTCAGCAAGCATCCTAAGTGCTTCAGCAGACGTAAATTGTTTAGCATTTATATATCACTTATATTTTCCAGGAGCTCAACATTAGTTAATTCTTATGATACTTAGAGATAAGTGTTGTTTCAAGTCATGATTTGTATATATTTCAAGTTTATAAGTGTTCTCTATCCGCCTTTTTTGTCAGTAGGTATATCACTTTCTATCACCAAGGCTTCTATTTAATTTTGTTTGTGGTGCTCTTTCTGAACTGGGACCACATGATGGCTTTCGTTAGATGACCAACTTCTACTTGAATAGCTTGGGTCTCAGAGCTGACCTCAAAGGTCCTACATCCCGCCTGCGCATGTTCCTCATAGTGAGAGGTTGATTACGGTGAAATACAGCAGCAGGGGGATAAATCAAGTTGTTTCATGAACAGCAGAGTGGTCCTGGGTTCTAATGGTTCCTACCCTTGGGATAATGTCCGTTAGGCTTAGCAAAGACACCCATCCCCTTGCCTTCCCCACCTCCACCCCAGCTCCTTGAATGTAGAAATTTGAGCATTAGCCTAGTGCCACTGTGCTGCCCTAGGAGGTGCTTGGCTGAGTAACAGAAGACACG
>NW_006442484.1:15224774-15263100 GCF_000325575.1 Pteropus alecto
ACGCTCAAGTGGAGCATGTGCTCCTGGCCTCAGCTACAGGGAGCCTTGGCTGCCCGTTTGAGGATCTGCATGTTTAGAGGCCGAGAGACAATGAGCGCTGCCAGAGAAAGCTGTGGACCACCTAGGATGAGGCAAACAGCAGGGACCACCGATGTTAGATCAACCCAAGTACAAGGCCTTCCCCATGCTGGGCTCCAGGTCGTGGCTTACGGCTGGCAGGTACACTTCTAGTATGTAGGGCCGAAGAGATGTGAACTCCAGCAGTGGGGGATGGCTAGGCTACTCTATCTTAATGCCATGAAGAAATCCCTTGTACCCAGACACCTTCCAGGGATGGAGAAGTTTGAGTGGTGAGCCTTGAATTTAAGTCAATATTGGCCCCCAAAGAAAGTCTTGAATTAGAAAAAGCCAAATTATGTTATACTGAAGAATTAAAAGTTTTCTACTATCAGCATAAATGGAAGCTCAAGAGCTAAGCTGAGATTGACTATAGATAAATTTTTTTAAAATCAGTTTTTTGCAGACTTAATAGATTTGTATGACTATCAAATATTCTATCAGTTACTGTGCTATTATCCCTTTCAGCAGATGAGGAAATTGAGGCTTAGAGGTATTAAATAACTTACTGGAAGGCACCCAACTAGTAAAGGGGGTCCTGTTTCCCAGGCCAGGTCTATCTGACCCAGGTCTATCTGATCTTTGCTCTTAACCTTTAATGGATTATTAGTGTTTGCTAAACTTTCTCACCAAAGTGCTCTTAAGAGGCTGAGGAGCTCAGGTGTATAGCCCTCCCAGCCATGGTAGGGTGTAGGTATGGAAGGGTGAGAGCTGGTTAAAGATTAAATCAGACACTATGGGCAACTTAAAATTTCTTTGAGTCTCATTTCTCCTCCCCCCACCCCCCAAAATCATATTTGATATGAAGAATTCACACATTTTATATTCTGCTACTTATACGTTTTCTGTACCTTTGAAATGTTTTAAATTATGTAACATTTAGAAAAATGAATTTTCTCAGATAAGCCATATTTATGCTCTGGCTCCCAGTATAGATCAGCAAACCTTGGTGAACCCTCTGGGGTACATACATCCCAATTTGAGAACCAGTGGGTGGTCTCATGCAAGTAAAAGTTGGGGAGACAAAATATGGATTCATGCAATAAAAGAAGGCTAAAGCAAAATAGAAAACATTTGCACCACTGTATGAGACAACAAGGAAATAAAGAGTAGAGAGAATGTGTGTGTGTGTGTGTGCACGCGCACACGCATGTGTGTTTGTGTGTGTGTGTGTGTGTGTGTGTGAGAGAGAGAGAGAGAGAGAGAGAGAGAGAGAGAGAGAGAGAGAGAGAGAGAGAATGAATATCGATTGATTGATTGATTAGCCCAGAAACTTAGAACAGGGTGTTAATGGAGGCTATTGGTTATGTGCCCATGGGCCTGTGTGGCTGATTAACTTTGTAAGTTGGAGCAGGAGGTGACTGAGACTGAAGTTGTTAGTTTGATCATTATGTGGATCTTCCACAGCCACATACCCCTCTCCTGGCCATGTCTGTGAAGGGAGTGGGTCTCTGGGTGGGCTTGCTGAGAGTACCTTTCCTCAGAACATGAGGAGCTAGAGAAAGAATTCCCCAGTGGGCTGGACCCTGACCCTGTCTGCAGATGTAGTCTAGTCTCTAGAAATGCTATCATGCTGCTCCTCTCTATCTCTGGGGATACATTTTTATTCATCAAGAAACCTGATTCCTTAATATGTTTTTCAGAAGGAAGTATCCTATTGGACATGAGTATTCCCATTATTGGAAAGATTATATTTCTTTATTGTAAGTTGATAAATGAGCATCCTGGTTTAGCAACCCATCTCCTGTGAAATTTCTTAGCAAACATCTGTTCCCAGAGCTGGAACACACTTGAGTGAACAGAAGAAGTCAGATTTTGCATCTGCAGAGCTGAGGTACAGCCCCTTGGACCCGTGGTAGAACCTGCAGGCGTGAAGAAAGAATCTTTCTCTGAAGCCAGGTCTGAGCATCTGGACTATTGTTTTCACCTACCGCTTCAAAGCCACCTTTTTGTAGGGGCTCAATCCTATACTTAGGAGTTATGAATGCACTTATAAAAATGTTTAATCTCTTAAATAAGCAGAGGAATGCAGGTAGAAAAAAGACATAACAGACTTAGCAAATTGGCAAAGTAATAATAATAGCTGCCACCACCACCACCACCATTACTACTATTACTACTACTACTACTACTACTACTACTACTACTTAAAAGGGTGTGGCGAAAACTGCTCTTTCATACTGCTGGTGAGAGAATTGTTGCAGTCTTATGTAGTAAAATATTTTAAAATGCCCTTGCCCTTTGATTTACCAATTTCGTATCCAGAAATTAATCCCAAGGAAAATTACAGCATTGCATTTGACAGTGAAAAACCACGTATCTTGTACCGTCCATGCCCTGCAGTGGGGTGTGGTTCGTGTAAATGACAACATGGTGGAATACAACAAGGCCACTAAAATGGTCATCATGCAGTAAGTTCACAGACATTGAAAGATGTACTTGATCTAGTGGAGTGGAAAAATATTGATCAATGTATGTGTAGTATAACCCCGTTTTGAATACTTGAGAATATATATGTGCATATGCGTGTATGTACACGTATGTATGCATGTATATATGTGCACATGCCCATTAACAATGACTGTCTCTGAGAGGTGGGATGGTGATTGCTTCCAACAGAAATCCAATTGGTCCCTTCCCCTTGTTGAGACTTCAGAGGACTCCTAGGTGTTAGTCCATTTAGACTTCCTAACTTTGCCCACCATCCTGTGTTAGTAGTCTCTTGTTCCTGATTTTTTAGACCTGGTCAGGCTGGCTTCTGGCTGCTGCTCTGTGATCCTGATTGTTTTACCCCATATCCCCCACCCCACCAACCTCGAGCTCCTCACACCACTGGAGTTTGATTCTTCACTAGTCTATGAACATCTCCTTTAGTTTCCTTGCTGTGGTTGGTCTTTGCTAAGCTGGTGCCTTTGGGACCCCACTTCTTTGTCCCTTCCCTGGTTCTCTCAGCCACACATATGCCCATTTGGCCAGCTTGCTGCTGTGGTTTCTTAGCCACCTGCAGCGGGACTATGCCATCTGTTTGGCTTTTGCTCGCCCCGCTATGTTTCTTTCATCTCCCGCACAATCTTCACCATCCCCATGCTTTTGACTGCTCACATGGCAGGACCTGTCACTCATTCCTGGAGAATATCCAGGGCGGTGGGGTTGAGTGGCAGTGAGTTTGCCTTCCTTGTGGGAGGCTGGCGGAAATCCAGGTGACTTTGCCGATGACCCTGCCCTTCTCTGTTATGCATGGCTTGTGCCTGGGATGGGTGACATTGTCTTTCCATGGAGAATCTGGCTTAGTGTGTTCATGGGAAATGGCTTCACTGATAGGTAGGACAATGAGATTTAGAAAAAAAGAGTTTCAGAAACCAGGAATAATATAGTGCCTGTACTTTGAAAGCTTTACTTAAACTCTTTCTTTTTCATTAATATCTCTTCTCTTTGTCCAAGCAGCCCTGAGATATCATTGGAAAGAAGGCGCCAGAACCTCTGATAGCCTCAGGCAGATGAACATGAGTTTGACTGCTCATTCTATTACTTGTTACACAATGGTCTTGGACAAGTTGCTTACCCTTTTTTGTCCTTCAGTTTCCTCACCTGATAAAAGGAGGCTTAGTAATAGTAGTAATAGTAGTAGTAGTAATAATAATAGTAATAATAGTTATTGAGTATTTACTATAAGCCAGCTACTATGCTAAACCCTTTAATTTAATAACAATATGGTAGGCACCATTATAGGTTGGGAAAAGAAAATTTTAAAGAGCTTAGATATCCAGGTTCAGACAGCTTGTAAGGCAT
This sequence comes from Pteropus alecto, assembly GCF_000325575.1. NCBI lineage: Eukaryota > Metazoa > Chordata > Mammalia > Chiroptera > Pteropodidae > Pteropus > Pteropus alecto. Next base: position 15,228,681 of record NW_006442484.1, read on the forward strand.
GGAGCCAGCATTTGAATCTAATCAGTCAACTACAAGCCTGCTTTAGGCTACACTATTTGCTTCTCCTATGAACCAGTGTAGGTGAAGTACCTAATTCAATCCCAGAACATACCAAGTGCTCAAAAATTGTCCCCTCCTCGGGGCATCCTGAGTTGACGTGAGGTCAGGCTTTAGAGTCAAAGGTTCTCTTCTTTATGGATATCCCAGGACTTTACAACTAAAACTCAGGATGGATACTTGCAATATCTGTCCATCTTATATTTAAGGCATTAGGCTGAATCTTTCATTCTCTATGTGACAGTGAGCAATGAACCTTCAATTTATGATCTCCCACTCTCTTTATGGAGCCTCTGTTCCTCTATCCCATCAATCACTATCACTTTGAATTTTTGCAGTGTCTTACAAAATCAACCTATGCTGATCTTTCCGTTGGTTTAAAGCTCTTGCAATGAAGATCTATGCCTATGTTTTTTTTCCTGACATGAGCAGTGTATCACATAGAATCTTCAACAACACACTTTCAACAACAACAACCAGACAATAGCAATTACATCAGTCAGCACCATGATTAATATTACCCCAAATCCTACCACACAGGCACCCACTGTTTGGTGTACTAAGTGCTGAGCCCAGAGGTCCCAAGTTCAAATTCCTGCCTGGCCAGCAGCTTAAATGAGGAAACAGGCCAGGTGGATGGCAATGAACCCCAGAGCCTGTGGCTTCACCAAAGAAGAGACTGTTACTTAGCTCTGGTGGAATGTAGCCATGCTGGACTACAGACTCACTTTTGTCAGATCTTAGCATTTCTTAGAGATTTTAAATATGGATTCTCATATGCAACTTCTCAATGTGAAAATGTTAGCAGATAATTAACATTGAAAAAAATCCTCATCTATGGGCTGCATACCATTTGTTTTACATTCTCTGACCTAGAGTCCTTTTAGGTCACTGAGTAAATACTACACATTAGTAACAGTATAACAGTGCCATGGTCCTGGGAAAGTGAATATATTCAAAGGTTTATGTATCAGAGGTCACTAAAGAACCATTGTATGTAAGAGGCAGCTTGGGACTCCAAAGGACTCACTAACGTGACCACACTAATTGCTGTGGCCTCTGTGCCAATGCCGGGATCATCTTATTCTGGCTTCCTCATTGTTGTTTTTTTGGCTTTAACATTTCTTCTTCTGTCTTCTGGTCTGATCTCCTATTGACTGAGCACAATTGTGTTGCTGTACACTGAAGCTCTGCCAGAGGCAAGGCTTTTCCTAGGTGGGCTCCATGAGCCCCCAGAACCTCAATTCTTGATGCCTATGCTGCTTCTCTGAACTAGGCCATCTTCACCATCTACTTCACTGGGAGTGTTTGAGGTAGAAACCCATGTCTGGATGCTAGCCATGAAGTGTAGTCTCTATGTGTCCATGCTGGCCAAAGGACGTAAAAGGACCCTGAGCAAAGATCTCACCCAGTGCTTCTGGGTACCCAGCAGGGTATTCACAGTCATCATTAGATGCAGTCTGACCTCATGGCTGTACTAATCCTCATTATACTCTTTGCCAAGGAGTTCTGAATAGCTGGTTCAGTGGAAGTGTGGGCGTGGATGATTCTTGATCTGCCTGGGTTCCTCAGCTGGTACTGAGATGAACACAATGAGAATATTGACAATGGAGCCTATGGCAGTGGACTTGCTCAAGACAGGAGGCAAGGTTATGTTCTGATTAGAGAGAAGTCCTGCCAGAAGCGTATGGGATCAGAGACGGTTTGGGTTCTGGGTCACTGATGGGTTAGAGTACATGCGTTAGATTCAAAGCTGTGAATAATTAGAGGATATTTGAGGCTTATCTTTATGTCAGCTTAAAGGGCCTAGGCTAGGCCAACTTAAAAATTTTTTTGGCCTATTAGAGTTGATTGCATCATTGTGGTTCGTTTTCTCAGATGAAACCTATGTATTGCAGTATTCTGTTTGAAGAACACTTCTAGTTTCTCAACATCTTTATTACTTGGCATTGTATCTGGACCTCTTACAAGTATTGATTGACCAGCACTGCAGTTAGCAAAGCAAAAACATATTAGTTGATACCCATGGATCTCCCACATTCCAGGAAAAGAGAAAACCACTATACATATTGTTTTTAAATCTGAGAACTTCCAACAAGTAAAGCTCTTTCTTCTTCCTGGCAAAGCGGTGGGAGTCAGTCAAAGCTGCTGGCTGTGGACATGCAGCATAAGGAACAGACAGTTGCTTCTTGCCTTTACTGGGCTTGGCAGATGCAGTGTCCTGTGATGTGCGGTCTGCCCTACTGGCCGGCTTCCTCATTGATCGTGTCTCACTCTGAGGGCCTGAGAAGCTGCGAGGGACAGCATCTGGGCCTTGCAGAGCCTTCAGGCTCCACGTTTGCATTTACCACAGCCGACACTTTTCATTTTTGACAAGTTAAACAGTCTTCTTGGTGTATTGGTGATTCATTCAATTCATTAAGCAAGGCATTAGTGAAGTTTGTGTGGAACAGAAAGTTCATGACATTGATTTGTAGAAATGAGATACGAGGAATACTGGGACCTCAGGTGAATGGGTGTCCTGAGGGCCAGCAGAATTGCTGATCCTGAGTTCAGGAGGGGGAGGGTTTGGAACTATGGTGAGTGGGACTTGGGCTTTTATCTTTTTTCCAAAGGCATTCAATGATAGCTGTATGTGGGCCACCACATTCCTTTATTTGGACTGCAATCATTTATTCCTCAAACATTTATTGAGCACCTTGTATGTGCCAGAGACTAGCAATGAATAAGAAACATTGTCACTATCCTCATGGATCTTTGATTCTAGTTGTGGAAAGCAATAAATATGTAAGGAAATGATGTCACATAATGACATACGCTGTAAAGAACATTAAACAAGTTAATGGGATAGTGAAAGTTGGTAGTAGGGGGCCGCTTTATGACCATTGGTGAGCAAAGGGCACTCTAAGGGGGTGACATTTAAGCTGAGACCTGAACTGTGAGGAAGAGGCAGATATGTGGAGATCAAGGGGAAGGGTGCCTGGAGTAGGGGGAACAGCAGGTGCAAGACTCTGAAAAGACAGCACACTTGCCATGTTTGAAAGAAGAAAGAGGACTCATGCAACTGGCATGTTGTGAGAAGAGGAGAGAGTGGAAGGTGATAAGGTCAGGAGAAACCAGCGGGGCGAGGTTAGAAATTTAGATTTCATTCTTATTGCTTCTTTCAACCCACAGGAAGGAAACTGCTGGGTTTGGAAAAACAATGCTAGTCATAGGCTCATGGGTGGAATCAGACAACTGACCTTGCTGGTCATGTGTCCCAGGTTTACACCAGTAGCCAAATCAGTGTCCAGATCTCCTAGACCCGTCACCCCAAAGTGTGTGCCTTTCTGACCCTGCTCTGCTTCCCTTCCTACCTGATACTGACGTGTGAGTCATTGCGGATAAGGTTCTGGAGCTATCCCCAACCCCACTGTGATCACCTATTGCTCTGGGCCTTGTGGTCCTCATTGTACAAAGAGGCCTTATGTGAGCTCAAAGACCTCTGCTGGGCATTACCTGTGAGGAAAGCTTTTATAGCCCAGAGGTAATGGGGATGAGAGCCAATTTGATCATAGGGTCAAAATAATTGAAGTACATTTTATGAGTAGTAATTGTTATCTGTTTTCATTGGGGACAGACCAAGACAATAAATTTCTTTTAAGTAGAAGTTCTTAACTGAAGTCCTTAGACCTTTAAGGGAACCATGAAAGCAGTAATGGGGCCCATAAACTATTTTTCACTTTTCAAAAATCTCTAACGTTCAGTGGATTTGTTTTGGCAGATTCCATTTGGCAGAATCTATCTACTAAAGGTGAATATGCAGATCCCCCAGGGCCCAGAAATTCTTCTAGGTATGGGTACTAGATATAGAAATGCTTACATATGTTCCCCCAAAAACAGGTGCCAGAATGTTCAAAGCAGTCCTATTGGAAATAGCCAACACCTGGAAATTACCCAAATGCCTATTGATAGTAGAACCAATAAATAAATAGTTATATTCATACAGTAGAATATGTACTAGACACTGAGAATGAATGATCTTTAAATATGTGTAACATGGATTTTAGCTAATGTTGACTGAAGTAACTAGAGACAATACATATTGTAAAAACCATTTACATAATGTCCAAAGACAGGGAAATTATGCTACTAGAAGTCAGGATAGGGACTACTCTTAAGGGGTGGATGAATAGAGACGAGAAGAGAAGGGGAGGGTGCCGGTAATCAAAGGTGATGATGATGTTCTGCTTCTTGATCTAGGTGCTGGTTATGTGGGTGTGTTCAATTTGTGAGGATAAATTGAGCAATACAGTTTTGATATGAGCAATACAGCTTTTCTATAGCCTATTATGTACTTCAATTAAAAATTTAAAAAAATGTTTAATGGAAAAAATACTTAAAACATTTAAGCACCTTTCCCAAGAGTTTAGTAGAAATTGTATGATAGCCATTTCTGTTTTTTATTACATGCCCAGTTAAATATGACTTTTCATAAGAAAAGATGGGAGAGGAAATTAATTTTTGGTAGAAATATTGTTTCTAAACCAATAATTTAAAAAATTCAGGCCTAACCCAGGGAAAAATGATGAACAATTTTCTTGAGGGACCACTTATGAAATGCTTCCGAGCCAGTGGGCTAAACTTTTAAAACAAACAGCCTCTCTGGTGGTGTGTTCTATACCAAGAGAGTTCATGGAAAGTTTGTGGTGTTTTCATGAATGTTATAAGGCAGTGTCAACCTGGGATGACTTAGATTTAGACCCTACAATACACAGGAAGATGGGTTAATGATCTTTTCCTGCCAGCATTTTTAGATTGGCTTGTTATGCATTTCCTGCTCAGTGAGAGTGAGGAAAGGGTTCCAAGTTCATCTGGGTTCCTCCCCTTTGCCCCATCCAGAGAACTGCAGGTGGCCAGCTATGTTGTCCAACACTCTGATGCCATCTCCCGGTCAGTCATAAACACGGACCTCAGGAAAGGAGAGGAATCATATGCTGATTGAAAATGAGTTTGTCATGTGGATCAAGGAGATAAAGGGCTTATGTTTTGCTAGAACCAGAGTTCATTGCTCCTCTTGGCAACTGGGCAAACTGCCACCATCTGCCGGCTGCCCCTTGCCACCATCTGCAGGCCAGCCAGCCATATCAGCTTCTTGTCTGTTGTGTGTCTCAGTGGGGCCTGTGGGAGGAGTCAGGCAGTCCACGTAGCTGATTTCAGTCTATCCTGGTTTTGCAAAGACAATGACAGAGTGGGGGTGCTGCAGGTGGTGTGGGGAAGTGAGAAACTGCCACCACTCTCACTTTGCTCCATTGAAGTAGTTCCAGGACCACAGCGATGACTTCAGTCTGGAGCTGAGGTACAGCTGTCTCATGTAGAAGGACGTGAAAACCCAGATCCTGGAAGGGAGGTGGAAGGGGTCAGCATCCAGAAGGTAGCTGTCTCTATAGGAGTCACGTGACAGTGAGAAGAGTTCATCAAGAGCCATCACTCTAGGCCTCAGACCCCCAGAGTCAGCCAGTGATACAAATGGTGAGGCACCACTACCCTGTGGCCATTCTTGTCTTTCATCTAAATGTCCACTCCTCCATCTTCTGATTTAGGGGGTAAATCTAGATTAATCTAAGCCATTGGGAGTCCAGTGCTTTTTGCAAATGTTTAGTTCAGGGAGGAGAATTTACCCCGAATTCTAGGCAAAGAGAAGACAGGGTAAATATATTGGAGGATGTCTAGTAAATGTTTCCTGAGAGGAAGAGTGGCCTCATGAAACCCCTGAAATGGCTGTGGCCATGTTGTGACCATGAAGAAAGCTGACCTGTTTAGGCTGCTAGGGGAAAGAAGGAAAGAATCTGAATCCCTCAGGACACTACAGAGCCCTTAAAATAAATAATCCTGAGCTGTTGCACTTCTGGACTTGCCATTGTGGGAGCTAATCTGTTTTCTTCATCATTTAAGCCAGCAGAGGTTGAGTTGTTGGTTACTTGCAGCCCAAACCTCCTCAATTAATCTGAAGCTTCCGTCCAACTTTCGCCCACCTGCATATTGTCAGTTTCCAGCTAGAAAATATATTCACTTGGATGTGTCCTATGAACCGTTATTTTTCAGACTCAAAAAGACTTAGCTAGTTATCTTTTCCTAAAATTTGCATCTCAAATTTGTATTAAATCTAGTAGCTTTGGTGTTCTTCTTCTACTTCCAGTCTATCAGTACACCATACACACATATGCATAATCAAACAATTTTATTGTAATAACCATATACAATAAAATTTTTTATCATTTATGAAATGCTTACCATGTGGCAGGGCCTGAGTTAGGAACTTTATGTAGGTTTACATAAATTATTACAAATTTTTAAAACAGTGCCACAGAATAGATAATTTTAAATTAGAAAAAAAGCAATAAAGCTATTAGGTAACATTCCCTAAGTCAGTCAGCTGATTGTGGGTGAATGGGGATTTAAACACAGTACAGGCTTTTCCTCTATAGACTCTCTCTTCACTCATCACCTCTTCCTTCTGACCCATCTTGCATCTCTATTTTCATTTCCTCTTTTACTGTCACTCTTCAGGTTTAGGCCCAAGTTTCTCTTGCCAGGACTATCACAATGGAAATGTTCAAAACTTCCTGGCCTCAGATCTAAGCTGCATGTCCCTGCTGTGCTGATTTCCCTACGACTGTGGTCATTCCACTTTCCCATTTTAAAATCGTAAGTGATTTATCATCATCTGTGGCAGCAGTCACAGTGGATGGCAGGTAATATAAATGTGTAAAGTCTGTTGAATATGAGGCACTAGGCTCTTAACTGCTTGTATTGGGACCAAATACCTTTTAAAACATTGAGCAGTTCAACTAAAAAGGCATCAATTGACTACCAGTTTGTAACGAATAACCTTTAAGACAAAATCCATATTTTTTAATCTTGGCATTCAAGGTCATCTAAAATTAAATCCCGAACTACCTTCCCCCTGTCATGTCCTAGGTGAAGCCTCTCATTCAGACAAATGAGCTTAATCTCTCCATTCTTCCCAAATGGTCTTGACCCCTATGCTATTTGTCATGACTTAGTCCTAGGAATTTTACCCATTCATGTTTACCTATTACTTGATGACAAAGCACTCCTGGAATCGAATAGTAGAGACTCCCTGGGTTGAGAGAAACCTCAAGGCCAAGCTCCTAGGTCATCCTTGTCAGGCATTGGCCATTCCTTAGCTTGAACTCTGTCGGTGACAAAGAGCTCACTACTTCCTGAGACGGCTCACGCCACCACCAGCCAGCATAGCCTGCTGAAAGTCTTGCTGTAGGCTGAGACAGATCTTACCATTCTAACTTGTACCTTTTGAGGTTAGATAGGACAAGCCTCTTTTTCCTTTTAAATATTTGAAGAACAGTGGTCATGTCCTCCATCTTAGAATCCTCTGTACTCAATCTCTGTCAGTCCCGCTCAAATCTTGCTTGTATGCGACAAGAGACCACATGCAGTGTTTTGATTGTCCAACCAAATTCTAAAGCCATATAAGAATGCTTTTGACTTTTAGCAATAAACAGGTGGTCAGATCAAAGGGGAAAAACATGGAGAGAAATACAAAGGTGGCACAATTCATAGCGCCAGAGGCATTTCATTAAAAAGCCATCCCCACAGAGTAATGAGTGCGTGTGTGTGCGTGTGTGTGTGTGTGTGTGTGTGTGTGTGTGAGAGTTTCTGTGTTTTGCCTCTGTGAATTTTGAAATTCCTTTATTCTGGAAAGCATTGGCATGGTATTACTGTGATGTGTACATGGAAGGGGAGGTCCTTTGGTAGGGTGCAGTTGGGGAGTTGTGAGTGTGTGTTGGGGGACTACGGGATTTAGGGATAGAATCAGGGACTTGAGAGTTGGGTGGAGGTTTTTCTGAAACATCTGTCTTAAAGAATTTGAAAAATCTGTTTTGCTGATAGTGTATTTAATCTAAATCTGTATTATAGGCAGCTGCCACAGTGAATTTTGGTATATTTATCCATTCCTCAGCATTGATCATTTATGACACTTTCTTGGCAATTAACCTCATTCCTCCTGTGACATTGTGAGCGGTTGTGTCATTGTGAGCTATGTCATTGAACTTCCCTTGGGTGTCTATTGTTGCCAAGGTAGAGGGTAAACCCCTTAGAGGGAAGTGCTGTGGTTCTGAGTCTGATGGCCTTCACAACTCCTAGCAGAGTGCAGGATAGAGCGCAGGTGCTCACAAGTATTTGTCGTCAGACCCTCAGGGAATAGAAAGAACTCTAAATACAATGGAACAATTGCCCCATGGGCTTTTCAAGTTAAATCAAGCTATTACCTGTATCATTGCATCTCAGGGTGAAGGGTCTTTAAAGGCCATCTGTTTGAAAAGCCTTCTATGTAACTGAGAAACATTTCCCTGTGGCTTCAACCAATTAGACTACTTAGAACAAGAATTTCTGTTCTTTAAAGGATACCTTAGAATAGACAATCATTATATCTCTTCTCATATACGTCATTTGAGGGTATATATATATGTGTATATGTGTGTGAGTGCCTGGATATGTGTTGAGGACATTATCTTACCCATAGTGCACCCTCATAATAATGCGCCATGCCAATCAAGGAGTCTGCAAGTAATCAAAATTTTTACATTACAAAAGCAAATTTAATATATAATTCATTTATTTGAAAAAAGAGTATGAAAAAGAGGTAGATATAATGTTGCATTTAGTCACGGCGGGGTTGTGTTGTGATTTTTATTTGCATTTCCTTTTTTTCCATATCTACCAGTATAAATTTAAATTATGAGCCTTTAAATAAAAAATCTTAAAGTTCTCAAAAAGAACTTCTCTGTTCTCCTGAGTTGATAACAAGCAAACAGAATTCTGCTAGAGAGGGGTTCCACTCTTTGGAGACCCTGTCCCAGGAAGGATGAAATTAGGTAGTACTTTCCATTCTTGTCTCTTGTTATTCTTACCTTCTGGAGGCTCTCAGCATAATCCAGTGCCCTGTCTGGACACAAAACTCTATAAGGACTGTTTATTACCACACCCCTGATGAGCTAGAAGGGTTAGTTAGAAATAGTGTTCACCCTGCCAAAAGATGGGCAGGGTCTGTGCATTTAAGCTTTGATTTCTGCATCAGATGTGAGCCAGGTCAAGAAAGGGCATACATTAAATAGGACCTGTAACTTGCAGTCTCTGTGCATTGACCATTAATTGAAAGGAATAAGTTTATTTTATTTTCTTCACAACATTTTTCTATGCTGTCTAACTTTTCTTTAGTGGGCATATATTCATTCATTCATTCAATTCTTTCATATATTTCTTTCTTTACCTTGCATCTATTGAATTATTTACAGTGTACTATAAGTGTGCTAGGTTTTGAGTAACCAGTGGGTACAAAGAACTCCCTGCACTCGAGGAGCTTTTTGTCTGGTGGAGCAGTTCATTTTAGTGAGCAACTACTATGTTACAGGCATTGCACCAAACATTTTATTTATATGACCTTATTTAATCTTCACCATAATTCTATGGCATAGGACTAATTATCCTTAATTAGAGAATATAATCTTAGAGAATATAAGCAACTTTGCCAAAAGCTATTATGTTGCAGGCCAGAGTTGGAAGTCATGGTAGATTATTTTTCTGGTCACCTGTATTTGGTGTTCCTTCTCCTTCCTGTTGACCTTGGGCAAGACCATGTAACTAACTTTGACCACGGGAAGAGAGTGGAAGAGATGTCCTTTCTGAGCAGAAGCTTGAAGGTTCAGCGTGCGTTTGATTGTTTTCTGCTGTGGTGACAGTTCCAGGTAAAGGCTGCTCTGGGTTCCAGAGCAAAGATGACATAGAGCATGGTCACAGCCCATCCATATGGGCATATAGAATGAGTGAGAAATTTTTAGAATTTAGTAATTGCTGCTGGAAGCTATTAAAGTCCTAGGGTCATTTGTCCACAGCATATATGACCTAATGACTGGCACAGAATCTTTAAAATAGCTATGCCAGAGTGTCTTCTTCTGTATTACTTCTATAATTGGAAATAAAAACAATAGAAATTGGTAAAAAGCATTATCTGGGCAGGATTTTTCAGTATAAAATGTTTATATGATTGTCAGATCTCTCTTTTTTCCCCCCTTGTGCCTTATCTGCTCTCACTCTTCCACTGTTAAAATCTTTCATACCTAGAGAACTTGAATAATCATCCATGAGATTCGTCCTACATCTTGCTCTCTTGATGCCCTTGCTGATACCTCTTCTTGGAATGTTTTATAGTTGAATTTAATTCCACAAGCATTTGTCAGGCATCTTTGGAATGTCTCTTATCCTGCTCTTCTGAAGTCTCAACCTCCTACTTACTTCATAGAGCCATCCCTGATGATGCTGGAGCTATGTGAGCTCTCTTGCTATGTGATCTCTAATGACACTATGTGCCACACATTATAGTTACCTTTGTTTACTAATCTTGTTAACTGAAATAAGATTCACATAAAATCTACCATTTTAACTATTTTTTAAAATTTATTTTTAATTATAGTTGACATGATATTATATTAGTTTTAGTGATTAGGCATTTATATAATTTATGAAGTGATTACCATAAATCTCGTACCCACCTGACACCACACATAGTTATTACAATATTATTAACTGTATTCCTAGGCTGTTCTTTACAGCTTAGTGACTATTTTCATAACTGAAAATTTGTACTGCTTAATCCCCTTCACCTTTTTTATCCATTTCCCCACCCATTCCATCTAGCAACCATCAGTTGTTTTCTTTATCTGTGAGTTTGTTTCTGTTTTATTCTTTCCGTTTGCTTATTTTGTTTTTTAGATTCTTCATATAAGTGAATTCATATGGTATTTGTCTCTCTCTGACTTATTTCACTTACCTGTAATACTCTCTAGTTTCATCCATGTTGTTTCACATGGCAAGATTTCATTCTTTTTTTATAGCTGATTAATATTCCATTTTATACATCCTCTCTAGTCATTTGTCTATCAGTGGGCACCTAGGTTGCCCCTATATCTTGGCTATTGCTATCGTATCTAATGCTGCAGTGAACACAGGAGTGCATATATCTTTTCGAATTAATGTTTTAGATTTCTTCATATAAATACCTAGAAGTGGGATTGCTGGGTCATATGGTAGTTCTATTTGATTTTTTTTTTTTTTTGAGGAATCTCCATACTGTTTTCCATAGTGGCTGCACCGATTTACAATTCTACAACAGTGCACAAGGGTTACTTTTTCTTCACCTCCTCGCCAACACTTTTTCTTAGTTGTCTTTTTGACAATAGACATTCTGACAGGTGTGAGGTGGTATCTCATTGTGGTTTTAATTTGCATTTCCCTGAGGATTAGGGGTATCGAGCACCTTTTCACATGCCTGTTGGTCATCTATATGTCTTCTTTGGAAAAATGTCTATTCAGATCCTCTGCTCACTTTTAAATCGGATTTTTTTTTTTTTTGACGTTGAGTTGTATGAGTTCTTTATATATTTTGGATATTAACCCCTTGTCAGATACGTCATTTGCAAATATCTTCTCCCATTCAGTAGGATGCCTTTAAAGTGGACAATTCGTTGATTTTTCTATATTCACAGTGTTGTGCAATCATCACCACTGTCTAATTCTAGCACATTTTTATTACCCCCAAATAAGCTTCATATCCATTAAGTAATTACTCCCCATTCCTTCCTCCCTCCAGTCCTTGGCAACTACTGAAATACCTTTTCCCCACCCTGTAGGTTTACCTTTTCTGGATATTTCAAATAGAAGGAATCACATAACATGTGGCCTTTTATCTAGCTTCTTTTACTTAGCATAATATTTTCAAGGTTCCTCTATGCTGCGGCATATTTATCAGTACTGCATTCCTTATTACGGCTGAATAATATTGGATTATATAGATAAACGATATTTTGTCTATCTGTTCATCTGTTGATAGACATTTGGGTTGTTTCCATCTTTGGTTATTATGAATGGTGCCGCTGTGAACACTGGTATACAATTTTTTGTATGGGCCTATGTTTTTATTTCTTTTGAGTATATATCTAGGAGTGGAAATGCTGGGTCATATGTTAACTGTCTTTTTAAATCTCTGCCTTTTATTTTTTCTAGAGATTATGAGTTCCTTGGAGCAGAAGTTTTCTAACTCTGTCTGTGCCGTTGCACACATTCATTCCTCTGGCAAATAGATGTCGTGTTGAGTGTTCACTTTGTACCTGGTACTTCTCTAGGCCTTGCCGTCAGGTTGATTATCACAGAGTCTTAGCCTATGATTTGAGAGGTCAAAAGGTCAGCTTTTCATCCAGTAGAAGAAATCTATATCTGGATCATCTGGTCTTTGTATAAACATTCATCCTCAAACCACACAGCTTAGTTCCTTAAAAATATTTTTTGTTGCATTTTGTGATTATATAAACAGTATGTATCTATTGAAGAAAACTTAAATATACAAGAAAAATTAAAAAAAAAGAAACCCCAAATTATGCAAACTCTATAGCTCAGAGATAAACACTACTAGTGTACTACTAAATTTCCTTCCAGATGTTTTTCAGTCTGATACATGTAATTCATATAATTGAGAGCAATTATATTCCTGTATTTATCAGTAACTTCTTTTGCACTGCTTTCAGTCTCCTCATCATCACCAGCTGTGAGGCTTCAACTAGTTTTCCACTAGTGCCACCCAACAATGCCTCACCCAGGGTGTACACCATGTGCCTCTTGCTTCTCTGACACAGTGGTCTCAGTGTGTGACATGTCTGAGAGAACTGCTCAACGTGTGCAACCCAAACCTTCGACCAAAGAGACAACCCTTTTGTTCCTTGGGCTTCTCAGAAAGAGATGGAGCAATCAGTTTCCTCTTGTAGTGGCCAATGCGATATTTCATCTTTAATTCTCTCTCCCTCCTCCTCTGCTAAATCCTCCTACTCCTCCATTCTTGCTTCCTGAGATCATATTCCTGAATAAACCACCCACATATTAAACTTCATTGTAGATGTTACCTTTGAGGGAACACAGGCTAAGGCACTATATATCAAACACAGATTACATTTAAACATTATGCCATGAACTTAGGGGATATGCATACACACATACACATACATATATATTTATGTTAATTATAATTGATATTGATATATATGTGTATGTATTAATATGTATATATCAATATGAATTCTATATATATTGTCCTTCATCCCTGCTCTCTTCTATGATCTCCCTGTATTAGAGGGGCTGGAGCCTAGAACAACATGTCCCAGAATCGTGTGCCAACTGGGTTCTAATTTAGACTATATCAGTGAGATGACTCATGCATGATTGGAAAGCAGAGAGAAGCAGAAGGTAGTGTTACTCCTCTGGCACTGATGAGTGAGTGTGTGTAAATGAACATGAAGTTTGCAGCAGCTTCTGTACATCCACAGTTGTAAGAAATAATATGGATAAATCTTATATACATTTTATCTTTTTCCACAATGGTAACATTTTGCAGGATGACAGTATAATATCACAACTAAGGTATTGGCATTGATAGAATTCACCTATGTCATTCAGAGCCCCCCAGTTTTAGTGGTACTAATTTGTATGTGTATTTAGTTTTCTATACAGTTTATTAATATTTAGAGTATACAATTTAATGGTTTTAGTATAGTCACAGAGTTGTGCAACTTCCATTGCTATCTAATTCTAGAACATTTTCATCAACCTTAAAGAGACTCTCAATCCCTTAGCAATCACACCCATTCTCTCCTTCCAGCTCTACTAACTGCTAATCAACGTTCTCTATGGATTTTCCTATTCTGGACATTTCATATAAATGGAATCATACAACATGATCTTTTGTGACTGGCTTATTTCACTTAGCATAAATAATATTTTCAAGATCCACTTTTGTCATAACATGTGTCAGTACTTCATTTCTTTTTATTGCAGAATAATATTCCATTGTATGGATATACCACATTATACATTCATCAGATGATTGTATTTGGGTTATTTCTACTTTTGGGATATTGTGATTAATGCTGCTGTGAACATTGATGTGCAAGTTTTTGTGTCGACATATGTTTCCATTTCTCTTAGGTATATACCTATGAGTACAATTGCTGAGCTGTACAGTAACTGTGTTTAACATTTCCAAGAACTTCCAAACTGTTTTACAAAGTGGCTATACTGTTTTCATTCCCATCAGCAATGGTTGAGGGGGTCTAGTTTTTTCCCATCCTGCCCCAAACCTGTCATTGTCTGTCTTTTTGATAGTTCTGTACGATCTTATCATATATGTACGTTCATGTATATATAAATTCACCACCACAGTCAAGATACTGAACAGTTCCATTACCACAAGGATCCCTCACGTGGCCCTTTTATAACCATACCCAACTCCCTTCTATGCCGCCCTCTCCTCCCATCAACTCTTGGCAATCACTAATTTGTTCTCCATTTCTAAAATTTTGTCATTTCAAAAACGTTGTAAACGGTATCATACATTAAATAACCTTTGAGACTGACTTTTTTCATTCTGCATAATTCCCTGAAAATTCATCTAAGTTGTTGTGTGTGTCAGTCAATAGTTTCTTTTCTTTTATTGCTGAGTAGTGGCCTGTGGTCTGGATGCAGCGCAGTTTGTTTGAATATGCACTCATCAAGGGACATCTGAGTTGTTTCCAAAGTTTGATCATCATAAAAAATGTTGCTATAAACATTTATGTCCAGGTTTTTGTGTGAACGTTAAGTGTTCATTCCTTTGGGATAAGTGCCCAACAGTATGATTTCTGGGTTGTGCAGTCAATAACTATTTAGTTTTATAAGAAATTGCCAAACTGTTTTCCAAAGTGGCTGTATCGTTTTACATTCTCACCAACCACGTATGAGTAATCCAATGTCTCTGCATCTTCACTAGTGAGTGTATTGTCACTCTGTTGTTTATTTCAAAAAAAAAAAAAAATTTACCTTGTTAAAAAAAAATCCTCTTTTCATTTATGGGAGTGGTCTTCATGTTACGGTTAGGGAAGGCTTTTTCACTATGATATGAAAACTAATTCTTTTCTTGTCTTCTGGCATTCTTATAGAAAGGCAGCGTAGGATAGAGAGATTAAGAATGGTTAGAATACTCTATGTATGGGGATTTTCTGTGTTCCAGTTCTGGCTCCACCACTTGCTATAGTGCCCACTTCGCTTGACATGCTCCTCTAAACTTTTTTCTTGAATATCTCCTGTCCTTCAGCTGTTACTTAGGTGATGTCTTTTTCATGCTGTTTTCATTCTGGTCAACTTGTGTTGGAAGTTCTCCAGTCTGACAATGTTTGTTTCAAGATGACATACCCCGACCTGAGCACTGTGCTCCAGATAAATTTTGACAGGGCAGAGAAAGTGGCTCTTAACTTGAGTTCTTCTGCATACTGTCAATGTTAATTATGATTGCAATGACTTTTAGAGGTAACCATGTTAACCCCACGGCCATTATTAAACTTATGAAAGCAAAACTCTATCCCTTTTACATGAACTGCTATCAAGTTGAGCTCTTTCATGCTGGAATTTTGCATGCAATTTAATGATTGTTATCAATTCCAGAAGTAGTCCCTGTGATTAATGTTTAGTGGCCCTATTTATTCATATGAATGCTTTTCACCTTACAGTCTATTTTGTCTTGTAAAAACATTACTGTATTAGAATTTTTCTGCCAGGATTTTTTCCTGCATCTCTTTTGCCTTTACATTATTTTCAAATTTCCAATATTATTTTGTTTTAG
The DNA here is from genome assembly GCF_000325575.1 of Pteropus alecto. Classification (NCBI taxonomy): domain Eukaryota; kingdom Metazoa; phylum Chordata; class Mammalia; order Chiroptera; family Pteropodidae; genus Pteropus; species Pteropus alecto. The sequence goes on from NW_006442484.1 coordinate 15,244,459, forward strand.
GGTTGTCTTGAGTATATTACATATAGTTGTTTTTTTTTTTAAAAATCCAATTTATACTCTGAATTTTAAGATGTAAGCTTACTCATTTATATTTGTTGAAAAACTGATAAATTGGGCTAATTCATTCCGTTTTGTAATTTTATCATTTCTTTTTTTTTCCTTTCGTTTTCTGTGTGATTTTAAAATTCCTTCTTTTTTCTCCTATTTTCAGGTTACAGATTACACTTCATTTCTAAGTGCTTATCATTGACAATTTTATTTCTTTTTAAGTTTTTAAAGCCTAAATATATTTAATATCTTTACCCTATTCCCAGCCTATATTTCTTCTGTTTTTTAAACCCTAGGGCAGAGTTTTATATTTTTTAATTAAAATCAGTCGTATTAGTTTCACTTCATCCTGACAGCCTGTTAATTAATCTTGAGATCCAGATCCAGTCCTCTAAATTCTCTTCCTGTTTTATGTCCTCTTCAATGTTAATATGCAGGAGTTTATCTAAGTCATTAATAGTAATTAAAAAAAAACTAAACAGTCAGCATTGAGTGCAGAGCCCTTTGTTTTCCATTTAGGAACTCCATGCCCTGGAGATGGAGGGGTGAAGAGTCAACCATAAAAATTCACTCTCTTAAATCCCGTGAGTCATGTCTGACTTTGACCAGCTTTCTTTTCCTTGACTGTTACAAGACAATTTCATCACTTTCTCCCCAAAGTTCCTATCAACTCCACTCAATCATTCAAGGCTGACTGTTGATTAAAATTAATTGAGAAAAAGCTGCTCCTCTGGTTGCTCCCTCAGCCTCCTGAGTGATGAAATTGTCAGTGATGCAAGGCAGGAATCAATCAGATTCTTAACCTTTAGTTGAATGAGACTGCTGGCCAGCATCTAGATAAGAGTCCTGGAGCTGGGATAGGATAGAGGTAGGAGAACAAAGTGGACACAAAAAAGGCGTGTGTGCCTTTCTGCATGGTGTGGTGGAATCAGGACAACTGGGAGGCAGGAGACCCAAGTTCTGGTCTTGGCTCTGCTATTGGTGATATCAGACATCAGGAGCTGAAAATTCTGCACATTTACAAACATGTAGGTAGATGCTAGATGTGATTTAGTTACCTTGGAGATTTTCCCTCAGATTTTCACCCACCCACTTCTTAACCCCTTGCCATCTGTTTTGTCTTCATTCTTCTGTCAAAAGTGTTTTCTCCTCTTTGAACAAGACCCTGGAGCCTGTTTTTTTGTCCTAATTCTAGGAACCTCTCTTTTGTATTCAGCACTGTGGGCTCTCTGCGTCCTTCCTGAAATTTCTTCCTCTTTTAATCTCTCTGTCACTGTGTTGTCCTGATTCTGATTTCTCTCTGCCCCTTTTCTTTGCTACTGTCACTTGCCCCTTCTCAGTTACTTAAATGTGGGCTTTCCCCCAGCACAGCCCCAACTGTCTGCTGAATATCTTCCTTCTGGTTTTTAAAAGTCAGTGTGCCCCATGGTGAATTCTTCACATTATTCCCCCAAATGACTTAATCCTCAATTTCTCTATTTTTCTTAATAGAACCATCATTTTCTCAGTGACACGGGTTCCAGATCCTGAGTATTGGGTGATAAGCTGTCTCTGGTCTTACCGCAATTAAATAAATATGTCCTGAATGCCCACTGGTCAAATGCAATGTTATCTATGAAATTTCCCAATACTCCTTTTCCTCTCTGGGCTTTCTCACTGGAGAGCTTCAGAGCTGGAGGATTAGAATGAGGACACCATATAACCAGGGCTGCAGTCATCAGGTGTATGTGTTCTGGTAGCCCAGTGATAGGAGGGAGAAGATGGTGCACATTCACCTCCTAGGTGCCATTTCCTGCCCTAGGATCTTAATGTAGATCATCTCAGTTGAACTTTATGACCCTCTGAAGTAGATATTACAGCTGAGGAAAGGTAAGCTCATATAACCTGATGTCAAGGTTATATGACTACATAATAAATGCTGGAACAAGGATTTAAAATCAGATCGGTTGTTTCTTGGGATTCTACATTGCTTCCTGGTCTGTCACAGAGGAGGTGACAAGTGTGTTGATAGTTTACAGATGAACTTTTCTTAGTAGTTCATCTATAGAAAAGATTTGCTAGCTGGGGAATAGAATGTAAAAAGATACAGAAGTATGAAAGAATATGCTTTCATGTCCTAAGTAGAAATAAAGAACATATGAAGAGGAGGAAGTTTAGGGAGAAAGGATGCATTAGGTTTCAGCATGTTGAGTTCAGGGCATTTATAGGCTGTCCAGATTGATGGGTCAGTGACTAGTTGGAGAGATGAGTTTGGAATTTAAGAAAGAAATAGGGAATTAGAATTCAAATTTATGTCATCAGAGCAAGGTAGCAGTTGAAGCTCCAGTGATAAAAGTATATAGGTAGGATGTGTAGAGCCAAAAAATAAAAGATATGAGCAAAGAAACTCGGAGAACAGGGAAATTGAGAAGGAGCTGCCAGAGAGATGGGGAGCAGCATGAAAGAGCAGATGGTTAGGACCAGAGAAGAGTTTCAAGAAGGTCAAGAGCAACAGGGTTTGCTAAGGGATAACTTGGGATCAGGACTAAAAATGACAGTTGAATCTGGCAACTAGGTGGTCACTGGAGAAATTGGTTAGGAAAGTTTAATTGGGTGGAATTTAAGTTCCCAGAGGCTGGGACGTGAGCAGGGGGTGAAGAGCAGGAAAAAAAAATATGGCACTAGGGTAATCTTTTAAGCTAAGAATGTCTGAGTTCTCTTTATGTGGTATTACCTCCATTTTCAAGGCCCAGGTCAAATGCAATGTTATCTATGAAATTTCCACTTTTCCTCTCTGGGTTTCTAGGTGATTCTAACCTCCACTGTAATCCTGACTACACTTCAGTCTTTTTTTGTTATTCGAGTACGGCTTCCAAGATTGGATTGCAAACTCCTTGAGATGTGAGACACCCTTTTTGGTGTCACTCATAACACCAAGCCTTGAACTCAGTGGCTGGCTGCTCACTAAATGCCTTGCGCACAATAGGCACTTAAGAAATATTTGCTAAATTGAGTTATTTAGAGACCATTATTTTCTTTTCTTTTCTTTTCTTTTCTTTTTTCTTTTCTTTTCTTTTCTTTTCTTTTCTTTTCTTTTCTTTTCTTTTCTTTTCTTTTCTTTTCTTTTTATTTCTTTCTTTCTCCTTCTCTTCCCTTCCTTTTCTCTCTTCCCTCCCCTCCCTTCCCCTTCTCTCCCCTTCCCTCCCTCCCACCCTTCCTTCCTCCCTCCCTTCCTTTTTTTTAGGGAGGGAATATTTGCTGAATGAAGGAAATGTAGGTAAGTTTTCTGACTAGATTTTCTTCCAGGTAATTGAGTCTGTATTCTAAAGTTAGAGAGCTTGATCAATGATTCCTTCAGAACTTTAAATATTTGTCAGCATGAAACCACACAATTAGCATGAAATTTTGTTCAACTTAGTGTTTTATTCAATTTGTTAAAGTTTTTTTTTTTTTTAATTAAATTACTTGGGGTGACATTGGTTAAGAAAATTATATGGGTTTCAAGTATACAGTTCAATAATACATCATTATATTTCATTGTATGTTAAAGTTTTTGAACTGATTTATCTAGGAGTTTTGACTTTGTTTAGAAATTGTCTTTCAGGAGTTACAATCAGCCTCAGTGTCCTGGATAGATTTGGGGTTGTAAAATGGAGAAGGAGGATTGCCAACCACAAAGAGGGAGAGCATTGCCCTACAGTGTTCTAGAAAGAGCACTGGACTTAGAGTCAGGATATCTGATTTCTGTTTCCAACCCTGCTCCTAATTAGCAGTGCTACCTTCGCTACTTCTCTGTGTCTTGGGTCGCCACATCTTTAAAGTAGAGCAGTTAGAAAGATGTCTCTAAGATCACCTTTCCTATTTTAACCTTTTATGAATCTATTAAAAATGTTTCTACAGTCATATTCCACATAATAGTTTTACCCTCATGCTCGTTACTTTCTGATATCCATTTGGCAGTGAACGTGGAGTTATTGAAGGAGGGAAGCTCAAAATCGACTCCTTTCCTCTCTCCCCTTCATCTTGATCCTGTTTTGTGTCATTATAAAGAACTAAATGCTACTTGATTGCCCCAGTTTGATTATTGAACTGTAAGCTCTGCAGAGAAGGGGACTGTGTCTAATCTCCTCTGTGTATCACCCCAGAACTGTGGTTCTGAACCCTACACGTGATGCTCTGCCTGTTTGCTCAACTGACCAGTTTAGTATTTGACTCTTTTGAATCTGTGTGGTGACTATTGAAGGTAAATTGCTCAGCTTGGCAAGTAATTCATGATTCCTGTTTGTTGCTATTGATTTTAATTATGTACTGTATTTCTATAAATATTCTACATAGACCCAGAAACTTTATATACATGTATAAACTGAAAATGAAAACCAGCAGAATAGAGGAAGATCCTTAGCAGTGACTTCTTTGTTACATTTTCTATCACAGTTTAGGTGACAACTCCTGCTGCTTCTGACTTTCCCAGTTCTGAGCAATTTCTCAATTGGGTTATTGGAGTAAGGTAGGGTGGGTGGATGGTAAGAGCCTTTTTATCTGATGTGACAGGACCGGTAGTTGTTTTAATGTAAAGACTAGTTCAACATGGGAATCTGAATAAATGATGCATATACAGCTCAAACTTTTTATTTTAGTTAAAAAACCCATGCCTACAAACCCCTTTCCCAATCTTATGATATAGGGTCAAGGCCTTACGTTTACGTACACATTACCAACCGTGCCTCAGTTTCTCTCTCAGTGTGGAGAGAAACTTGGACCCTAGTAAAGTAATCTGAGCTCAGAATTCTTCTAAATATTTATTGTAATTTTCCCAGGCTTTTAAAATTATTTCACCCCCTTCTAATTAAACACAACTTTATAATCTTTCTATGGTTGTCAGCTTAATTTTCATAGAATTACCTCACTTTTTTTTTTTTACTCATATCAGTTTATGTAATGTCTAGTTATATAATTTTAATAGCATGTAAATCTGTTAACAACAGGCTAAGAAATAAATTCAACATGCTCTTGGCAGGCACAGGATACAATTGGTGGGCACAAAAGCATAGGCCTTCTACAAGAGGCCTACTAGCCACGTGCCTGGATTGGGCCACAGATGTCAGCCACTGTGTTATGTAGAGCGAATGGAGTATGCTGGTTCATCTTGGTGATTTGGTTACAAGAGAAGTGACTGTACCTTTGAAGAGTATCTTCAACCAAAAAGCCAGAGATATTTTTGATCTTGTTGCTCAAAATGGCGAAAGCTGTATTTTTGGTGTGTCAGATGCTTTGTTGATTGAGCATACTCGTGGGTTGGTTTTTCTTACCTTCATCTCTGTAGCCCGCTCGTTGGTGAGTGCAACTTTCTCAATGCTCGTTATGCACTGAGCTCACTAAGATAGTCTTGGACAAATCTTTATCATTATCTTCACAGGGAGTAAATATTTTAGTATACATACAAATGGGAAATATTATATAAGATGCTGAGAATGCAAACTATGAATTGTGGTCCCTGTTCTAAAGAAGCATGGAATCAAGTTGCAGAGGAGGGATGTTTATGTGTACACATATATGGAAAGATAATAGTATGGGTAATATATGCAGATTATCAAATGAGTTGTATAGATAGTAAGGGCTATAGGAATTCAGATGGACTAAACGTTATAGTACTAATCATTTTGTACACAGAAGATTTAAACCATTGTTATCATATCTTGTGGCATATTTGGACATGGGTGAGATGACTAGACTTAGACAGGGACATTCCAAAAGGGGAATTGACATGGAAATGGACAAGTCTCTGGGTGAGAGCTGATGCAAAGTGAGATCCACTACATGTGCTGGGAAAAGTCCAAACCAAATGGCAGAGTCAGAGTTTTGAGCATGTGAGTGCAGGCCAGAGGTGGTCAGGCCAGTGGTGTTAACACACACAGTGTCCTGTCATGGGGCTTCTGTGGGGCCATTATTGGGATATTGGGTCAGGTAAGCAGTTGTTAGAAGAGACTGGGCTCAAGCTATAGTGCAGGAGATCATGGGTGCTGCTGCCAAAATGTAACTTAGCCCCATGTGTTGACCAAATTGAGCACTCTTGACATTAGACACTTTAGTAAGGAAGAGAGGCTTAGTCATTTTGGTACTAGAAAGTGGCACAAACTTCCATTCTCCCAGCCCTGTTCTGGGAAAAGAAACTTTTACAATTTGAGCTTTTCTCCCAAGGATGCATGTGACCAGTGGAGGATATGGCTCCTTCTGGACCAAAATTTGTTTGCTCTGGGTCCCTGACAAATCTCCTGTTTAGGGAAGAACTTAGAGGAGCTATGTGCTGTCTCAGAGTCTCATCTGAAGAGGATGCGTAGAGTATGTCATCCTCAATAGGCTTACTCCATGATGAATTGATCTATGTGTCCTGTAATTTAGAAGCAAAAACAAACTCTTTCTTAAGCTTATTTCCTCCTCAGTCAGAAGAACAGTAATTTGATTTTTGTTGTTTATTGAGTTTATCTTATTCAGCAAAGCATTTGGCTAGTACTAAAAATCAAAACCTATTTCTAGCAGGGTCTCATTGATTCATCTACACTTTCTCTGATTCCCTGTGTGTTTTTAACTAAATCAGATGCTCAATATCTAACTCTAAACACAGTGGTATTATTTTCAAGGTGAAATAATCACAGCAACATTCAATGAAAAATGTTTTCACATAAGGTGACACTTGGTTTCCTCTTCCTGTGTCTCTCCTGAGGGTGATCACAAAAAGTATTACAAAATTTCAATCAGGCCTGAGATTAGAGTCTGGTAAGGGATACCAGCTCTAAAAATTGAACTTTGGTTTTTTTTGTCCCAAGGTTCACACAAATAGTTTCGTTTGGTTTTTTTTTTTCTTTTTCTTTTTTAAGTTTATTGGGATAACATTGGTTAATTATATAATTTCCAGATGTACATTCAGGTGTACATCTGTATATTCTATTGTGTGTTTACTACCCAAAGTCCAGTTTCTTTCAGCTACCATATATTTGATCCTCTTTACCCACTTCATCCTCTCCCTAACCCACTATATTTGACTCACTTTAACTGTCTACCTACCCCCTCCTTCCCTATCCCCTACCCTCTGGTAACCACTACTTTATAGTCCATGTCCATGGGTCTTTGTTTGTCTTGTTCATTTGTCGCTTTTAGGTTTGTATCACACATATAAGTGATATCATATGATTTTCAACTTTTTCAGTCTGGCCTATTTTGCTTAGCATGATTATCTTGAGGTCCATCCATGTTGTCATGAATGGCAGTATTTTATCTCATCTAATGGCTGAGTAATGTTCCATTGTATATATGTACCACAGCTTCTTTAGACAATCATCTATCATAGGACACTTCGGTTCCTTCCATGTCCTGGCCAATGTGAATAATGCTGCAATGAACACTGGTGTGCAAATATCTTTTCGGATATGGGTTTTCAAGTTTTTGGGGTAAATACCCAGTAAAGGGATTGCTGGATCATATGGTAGATCAATTCTTAGGTTTTTTTTAGGAACCTCTATACTGTTTTCCATAGTGGCTGTACCAATGTGTAGTCCCACCAGCAGTGTATGAGGGTTCTTTTTTCTCTACATCCTCTCCAACATTTGTTATTACTTGTCCTGTTGATTATAGCTATTCTAACAGGTGGGAGATGGTATCTCATTGTGGTTTTGATTTGCATTTCCCTAATAGCTAGCGATGTTGAGCATCTTTGCATATATTTGTTGGCCATTTGTATGTCCTCTAGGGATAAGTGGATGTTGTTATTGAGTTGTATGAGTTCTCTGTATATTTTGGATATTAGGACCTTATCGGAGGCGTTGCTTGCAAATATATTTTCCCACTTGGGTGATTGTCTCTTTACCATGTTGATGGTTTCTTTTGCTGAGCAGAAGCTTTTAGTTTAATGTAGTCCCATTCATTTATTTTTGCTTCTACTTCCCTTGCTTTTGAGGTCAAATTCATAAAATCCTCTTTAAGTCCAAGGTCCTTGAGTTTAGTTCCTATGTTTTCTTCTACGCATTTTATTGTTTCAGGTCTTATATTCAGGTCCTTGATCCATTTGGAGTTAATTTTGGTGTGTGGTGATAGACAACAGTCTAGTTTCATTCTTTTGCAGATGGCTTTCCAGTTTTCCCCAATACCATTGATTGAAGAGGCTTTCCTTTCTGCACTGTATGTTTTCATCAAAAATTATTTGCCCATACAAATATGGGCTTACTTCTGGACTCTCGATTCTGTTCCACTGGTCTGTGTGTCTGTTTTGCTGCCAATACCATGCTGTTTTGATTACTGTCGCTTTGTAGTATAATTTGAAGTTGGGCAGAGTGATGCCTCCAGCTTCATTCTTTTTAATCAGGTGTGAGACCAGCCTGTTCCATGTCTCCACCCCTCCTACCAGTCTCAATGTGACATACTCCTCTGTGTCTTTAGTTGTAAGACTTCTGTTCAGACAGACTTCAGGCGATTTTCAATAATGGTTGTTCTATAGTTTAGTTGTCATTGCGAAGTGGTCATGAGAGGAAGTGAGCACAGTGTCTACCTAGTCCACCATCTTCTCTTCATAACTTTTTTGACTAATGTAATACCTATGAATTGATTGAAATAAGGCATCTTTAGTCCTTGTGGGGTTGAGTGACAATTTAGTTGTTAAATGGCTGACTTGCAAACAAATAATTGTTATTTACATCCATTGTTAAAATTTTTTTAAAAGAAATCACCTCAATATCCTTTCTGCTTGCCTCTGAAAATGAAGTGCTTTTTAGCAGGAAAAAAATCCCTCCCCAGAATGATTCCCTAGAATACTGGCAGAAGAAAGCACAAAACTTCAAAGCACGAATTCCAGGCACATAAACAGTAATATTGGCTCATGGCAGGGGAAATCTCCTCATATTTATTCCATTTTTTCAGAGTTTATTCCATATTTATTCCAGAGTTTCGTGGGTGTCAGCTATTTCACTAGTCTTCACTGCTCCATTGGCATGCAGTGCCAGCCTCTTCCACTCCTTCCCTATAGGTATGGCATCTTTGAGCCAATGCAGTATATCTCCTGGCTATTGTGAGCCCAACCCTATCAATTTGGCCTAGATTTATTAAAGTCCATTACTAGGAAATTATGTATTATAGGGACATCAAGGTCATATGTAGTGAATCCTGTCCTTTATTTCTAACCTCTCCTCTGTTTGCATCTCTCTGTGCCCAGAATTTTTGTGTGTCTTTGAATTTCCAATTCACCTGCCATAAAGTGCCCATTTCTCTTTCCCAGCTGCTCTCTTCTGTTATTTATAATAGGCCCAGGAGAAAATGTTCATTCAAATCAGAAAGAGATTATGTCAGAGAAGAGCAAGATTTGGCAACGCTTTTTGGAGTTGAAGTCTGTGACATTAAAAAAATAAAACGTGCTGAGCAAGGGATACAGCAGAAGGTAACAATCGAGCGTATGGCAGCCAAGAGTAAAGTTCCCTGGGATGATGACAGGCCAGGGGCATTATTAAATGTGTGATCCAAGAGCTTCAGGAATTGATTGTTTTTGCGTGAAAGAATTATTTAAGAGTAAGCAAGTCGAAAATTGTTATTGTCACCCACTTTTTACCAGGGCTAAAATAATTAAATGAATCATCATTTGAGAAATATGACAAAGAACTAGACACTTGGGGGAAATAAAAGCTTTCTGCTTGATTTTATCCAATCAATGAAAACTCCAGAGGTCTCTGCTCAATGAAAAAATGGAAAAGATCTCTGGTATTCCTATAAGCTTTCTGAAAACTTTAACATAAATTCTGTGGTGACTGATGGATTAGCATGCTCCAGAACACTGGCATTCAGCATGAATTCTACATTTAAAAGGACTTTGGGACATGTGCCCAGGACACAGGTGGAAAAATCCCTTGTTTCCGGAAGTATTAATGATACCAGTAGTATTTTAGAAATTGTATTAATTCAGGACTAACATTCTACTTTCAAATCTGGGGGTGGCCGATTCCCATAAACTTGTTATTTTGATTTGAAGATCTGCATAATTTCTTACTGGTCCGAAACTATGTAGTTCCACAATTGATAGAGAAGTTTCTAAGTTTCTTTATCAATGCATTTTAAAGTTTAATTGAGCTAGGAACATGCCTTGTTTGCAGGACAACAAGTCTAATGTTCAGTACCATAACCTCTATTCACCCTCCCTCAGCCCTGAGATTTGGTTCTCCTCCAAGCTATCATATTTCAGTATGTGGCCCTACCAACAACCTGGTTCCTCAGGCCAGTAAACTCTGAGTCCACCTTGGCTTCTCTCTCTCCCTTTGTCCTCACACCAGTTCATCACCAAATCCTGTTGTTTCTTCTTCCTAAGTATCTTTTGAATCCCTTTTCTTTTTCCTATTAGCCTAGTGCAGTCTATTTCTCTCTCTCCTGGACTACTGCCAGAACCTTATTGTGTTCTTGCTGGTAATCTTTCTCCCCACCCACCCTCCACCTAGTCTCCCTAAAGCAACCTGTGTGGTCGTTAACAATGCAAACTTTTTGATGTCAATCCTGAGTGTGGTTTAGTGTCCAGTATCCTCAGCGTGGCTTTCAATGTTCCACCCTGTCTGGTCCTCCCTTGCTGCTCCAGCCTTATCCTGTTGTCTTTCCTTGCCATGTTGGCTCTCCTTCAGTAACGTGCCATGCTTTTTCCTGCCTTTGGTCTTTAGCCGATGTACTTTTCTCTACTAGGAACACTTTCCCATCCTCTCTTTTCTTCTTCACCCGGCCAACTCCTATTCAACTTAAAGATTGAGCTTAGTTACACTTTACTTCTTCAGTGGAGTCTTCCTCATCACTCTAGCTATGTTGGGATCTCTTGCTTTAGGCTTTACAAAATTCTGAACTTTGTAGTAGCAAAATCTCACTAATATTTGATTACTCTATGCTTGTTGGGTCATAGGTTTCATGAAGACAAGATGCGTCTGTCTTGTTCACGGGGCTTGGAACATATCAGCTATTCAGTAAATATTTGTTGCTCACATGATGAATCATAAAAATGATTTATCACCCTTCCTTAAATGTGTTTTTTCATGTAAGAAGCCCAAGTCAACAAAGCAAAACGAAAGATAGAGACATTATAGATCACTATAGATCAGTCCATGGGATATGAAGGTAGCTTGGATCAATGCTAATTTGACTTCCAAAGTGATTTCTCCAAGTACAGTAAAATAATTTAGTTTCCATATGTGGTTGACCCTTGTACAATGTGGGCATTAGGGATGCCTACCCACAGTTGAAAATCTACATGTAACTTTTGACTCTTCCAATACTTAACTACTAATATCCTACTGTTGGAAGCCTACTAACAACATAAACAGTCAATTTACACATATTTTGTATGTTATGTGTATTGTATACTGTACTCTTACAGTAAAGTAAGCTAGAGAAAAGAAAATCATAAGAAGATAAAATACATTTACTTTATTTATTGAAAAAAATTGATGTATGAGTGGACCCAAGGAATTCAAACTGGTGTTGTTCAAGGGCCAGCTATATATATATAAAATATATATGTGTAATATATATTATATATATATTTACCTGAGTATGACATCTACATCCAGGGTGAATAAATTGGTCATCCTGTGCCAATCTTTTTGTGGTCATTTCCAAATGGAAATGGAAATGTAGTTGTCTTCAATAGTGTGCCTTTTTTAAAAAAAATGTTTTTTATAATCTGTGTCTTTTTTCTCTATTTCCATATGCTTTTCAAACAAATACATACAAGGATGTTTTTGCGGGGTGGGAATGGGTTAGAGGCATATATCTTATACTAATTTGTTACTTAATCTCCTAAAATCATTTTTTTTTTTTAGTAACATCTTAAAACTTACAACCATCCAAGTCATAGTCCCTTTCAGAAATATTGCTGAGTAAAAAAAACCAAGTAAAGGATGAAACAGTTTGTTGGCTTACCACATGTACCAGCTATAGAATCACTCTTGGTGACTTGCCTTGGGCTGAATCTCAGCCTCTATAGTTATGAAACTTTGCCGCCATAAAAGTGACTAGGCAAGAAATGATACTGTGCTGTGCTTATGGGGTTTGTTTCAGTGAGATGGTCACCATTTCATTACACAAAATACCATGGACTTTGGCATCTTCAGATTATTACCAGTTCAGCTTTCTATTACGGTATTTGGCATTTTCAAGTAATCATTATTGCTTTGGTTTGATAGACACATTAGCATTGTTCTTGCCATGGGCAGCATCTCCTTAGGTTTTTCATGAAGGATGCAGTGCAGCTTTAGCCTTTTGGAAGACAGATGGAGGCTTCAAATGGTTGTATAAAAATGGCACTCATCATTTTCCTGGAAGACTTTAATGTTTTTATTTATTACCAGCAGGAACAATCAACATCATCAGCATGTCTGTATATCTCAATAATGAATTTAATTTACCCTTTTGAGTTGAGAATGATTTGGGAGAGAAATTTTTCTTTAGCATACTTATGATTTTTTATTTGATTTCGGAAAATTTTTTTATGTCTACTTGTTTGCTTTTCCTGGAAGTATGCTTTATATTAGGTTTGCTGAATCTACATTTAACAAATCTTCATATTTCTCAAAACACTTTTAATGTAAATTGCATTGACCATCTGTATAGTTTTTTCTTTATGTATATAATAAACTCAGGGCTATTTAGACCATTGTCCAGTTTCTGGAGTATCTAGGTTTCCTGCCTCTTCTTTTTTCTTTTCTTGTCTCTCCCTGCCTGTCTTTTGACCTGTTTATATCTCCACAGAAGGCAGAACAGGGCTGTAGAGTCTACCATTCAACAAATGCTTATCACATGTGTATGCCCAGTACTGTCTCTGTATTAATGGAGTATGCCGTTCACCTGGTGAGGTAGTATTTATGAAGAAGTTGTAATCCATTCAGAATAGCTCATCATTAGGTTATGAGTTGGTGCTTCAGATAACAGGAGTTGGCGAGAGACATAGAAGGAAAAGGCAAAGCTGAGAAGGGGCAGCATCAGAGGATGAAGATTTGGGCAGAAATAAAATATAGAGAGAGCATCATAGAATTTTAGGGGACTGGTTTTCAGCCAGGGATTTGTGATGGGCAAATAGCAGACATGACTAAGCACAGAGTGGGCAGGATTATAGAAGGCTTTGACTGTTGGACAGGGCCCGAGTTTGGAGGCACATGTAAGAGGATTTTTGGCTTTGTGTGGTAGGTGATGGGAAGGCATTGACGACTTTGACCCAATTCCTGAAATTCAAAAGAATTATTACGATTCCTTGTAAGGAGCTTTGGCTAATGTCTTGACAGCAAAAACCAAATGAAAGCTTAAAATTAAGTTCAGGGAAATTTGTCAGTTAGCTTTAAAAGTTTTAATCCTTCTAGTTTTCAGAGATGACTGAGAATTAGCTTAATGTCATTTTCCCCCTTCTTTATCTTGCCCCTTTGTATGTTCATTGATAAGAGATTTGCATTTGAAAAGTTTCATTATACATTCCAATAGGAAAATTACACATTGTTGATAAATGTATCTTTTATAATCCTTGCTGTTACTGGAACACTGCTAATTTTATTAACACTTTCTCAAAGAAAAAATGAAAGTGAAACAAGTGCGGCGCAACCCCTCCATTATCTTGTCTGCCCTTGCTTTTTACTCACTGTGCTGAATTCTAATGGAAAAAAAGGGGGGCTGCCCTGTACCTTTCTTCTCATATGGCATTTCAGCACTCCTCCAGTCCATCGCTGTAATGAAAATTGGCAGCTCTAGAAAAAAACAGTATCCATTTGGAGGAGAATACCTGCTACGTGGACCATGAACAGCACCGGATCTTCTCCAGCCCAAATATGATGCCATTCTTCGAATGTATTAGAGGCAACCCTGTTAGATGCTTAAATGTTAGTCTTGGGGCAGAAGATGGGCAGACCATTTCATTCCAAATGCCTAGTCATCCATCATCTTGCTCACAACGATCAGAAGTTTGAAGTTTATAGGCAATAATACTCCAACGGCATTATTATTTCTCTTTGGACTTTTCAGAAAGAAGTCAGTGCATAAGATGTCTTAACAACACGAACATCAAAGACTACTAGGTCCGTACCCAGTTTTTTTTTTTTTTCTTTTTCTTTTATGGAACATTTCATTCACTAGTAAAGCAATATCAGATTGATTTGCCCTGAAGAATTACTAAGGTATGACTTTATGGTGTTTTAACAAATATACTAGTTCAATATTGAACTTCGTAGGAATTATCTTATGTCTCTATTTATTGCAGTGATGGAGCCATTCGTTGCTCAGAATCTGCTAGCAAGTCTCCTTTGGAAATTTGTCTGAGAGGGTAGATAAGACACATCACACTCATCACACTCTTTTCCCTTAAACTTAAAATGATATCACCTAGCAGTGTCATACACAGTTTTTAACCAGCTTTGCTTTGAGCGACTTTTGGCTGTCCCCTAAATAAGCTCTACTCTAAAAGCATGAGGATTTGCCATCCATGAAGACAATCAAAAAAATGTGCTTAAGGCTATAATGGAAATTTCAAAATTGGGTCATCACTAGAACTAGAAAATATGCAACTAAGTATACACCTTCTTTGGCATCTGTTAACCAACAAGTGGTACAGTAATAGCATGGGATTTGGAGCCAGACAAATGGTCTAATTCTTGTTCCGCTACCTTGGAAAAATTACTTGCTATGAGAGTCTCAGATTCCTCTGGGTAAAAGGGAGATTGGAATATCCATTTCATAGGTATTTGTTAGGATTAAGTTTATTGGAATGAAGTAAAATGGAATTATATGTATTCATGTATATGTGTATACTTATTTATCCATCCATCCATCTATCCATCGTCTGTCTCACACAGCAAGAGCCCAATAAATGGTAATTATTGACAACACAAAAAATGTCATTGTAGCGATCCCTTCCACTCTCTATGGTCTAAACTTTTTGGATGCCTCTATCAGTTGTTTTTCTCTTCCTTTCTCCTCTTTTTCCTCTTAAACATTTTTTTTGTCCCTTTTAAGTCTTCTTTCTCTTCTCTGTAATTATTTTCCTCTCTTTCATCTTTCTCTCTTACAAATCTCTTCTCTCATAAATGAAGGGTGGACTCACAAGTGGGCCTGCTTGCTCAGTGTGTAGAGGAAGTGAGGATGGGCAGAGTCGGTGGAATCCAGTTGGACATACCATTTCACACCGAGATGGACATCAACTCTGTTTCCTTGGTAAACAGGGCCAAGTTCAGAGGACTCTGCTGCCGTTTCACCATCCCTAGAGGGAGTGTGGACTGCTCTGAAGGGAAGGCATACATCCTTCTGTTTCCATCTCAGCTCCTCTCTCCTCAACTACTTTATTTCCCCATCAAGTGTGAGAGAATATATATGATGAAATCTGGCAGTTTCCTCTCCTGTTATTGCAGTTAATTAGACATCAGTACTGTGATTCTCAACCAGGGTGCTGAGTCCTCTTAGAAGGAAAAATTAGCATTTTTCTGACAAGGGGCAGGTACGTTATATGCAGTTTAAGAAGCATATTCACTATTCTGATGCAATGTTAAGACAAAGCTAAACAAAATGTTGTTATTTGCTTAAATAAAACTGTAGAAAATCATCTAAACAGACCAGCCTTTCTTTATGATGCTACTCTGAAATAGACTACCTTTGGAGTGATAGAGATTATCAATAGGAGGTCTTAGTATCTGATTTTTTTTTTTCAACAGGGAACTGCATAAGAATATAATATTCATCAAATGGGGCTTAATTTTTTTAAAGGTACAAAAACTGTTGAGAAACATTATATATTTATGAAGTTAGCATAAACAGTCATCACAACCCAAGCAAGACAGCCTGACCTGGATGTTCCTGGGAGACTCAGTCCTGTGTTTAATGAGAAGCTGGTCTAAGGGAAGCCAGCTGAGACTGACGAGCCCATCGTATTTGTTTTGGGCATTTGAATTTGGGGTTAATGTGCCCATCAGAGAAAATCTACATGTCTTAATTATAATGAGCATTATTTTGTACTTCAATAAGTAGAATTAACAATCCCTGTGTTAATTCTGGAGATATAAAATTGGTGATAACCTTCTTTGGATTTTTCTGTTTGCCCCAATATCATTGGCTACTTCATTATACTTTAGGAAAAATGAAACACTACTAGTTGTACTCAAAACCATAAAAGTCTCTAGTTTTACTAAAGTGAATCTCCAGATATTGGCATTTTGGATATTCAGTTTTTGATATTATACCTTACTTAACCTAATGGCACACTTAATTGACTGTTATAAATTAAAGAGAAGACAAGTATTTGGTATAAGAATAAACTCCAGAAAGCTCCAGCTTTTGATTGTAGCTCTTTTGATTGATTGACACTGTGAACTCCCCTTTACATGGAATATCTTGGGTTATGGGGAGTAAACATAGATAAAGCATTATCTAATGGAAACAATATTGAATTTAAACAGACATAAGTTTGAATCTTGGCTCTGGCATTTAATAGCTGGGTGGACAGGGTTACATACCTAAAATTTTTGAGCCTCAGTTTCCTCATCTATTGATTGAGGATAATGTGACATTCTCTGTAGGGATTTTGTGAGATTTAAAGAAGTACTTGGAAAGCACCTAACAAAATACCAGGTGCATAGCACAGTTCTGAAGCTCATTTTAATCATTGTGCACATTGGGTATCTTCTCTAGCTTATGCTGAAGTTGAACTTATTCAATAGCATGTGCAGTATATTCATTGCTAACTCTTTTTAGGGATAGACTAAATCTGTTTTCAGCACCTGCTGTAAGACATAATACATAAGGGGATGGGAGATAGGCAGAGAAGCTGGGGCCACTTTAAACTCAGCCCATTGGTGACGTTGCTGTGATACTCAAGCAAGGGAAGCTTAGAGTTGCTCCCAGAGCAGTCCTGGCTCTGTACTGGTGTTTGCTCCAGCAGGTGCAGATGCAGTCTGACTGAGCTCCAGCACTTTGGAGCCTCTGACATTGCATAAAGCCCTGCTCTTTAGACCACAAAGTAGTTGGCATGATTTGGAGACAGGGAGGCTGACCTCATGTCCAGAAGAGCTGGCTGTGAGAGCTGTGGGGTTTGTCATTGGCTCCACGGCCTTCACTAAGTTTGCTGTGTGTTTTGTGCCTCTCCTAAATAGTGTGTAAGCTCATTAAGGGTACGGCCTGTATCCTGTGGCTCTGCTCTCATTCTGGGAACTCTGCATTCAGGAGAAACTTATTGACTAGGAGAGGGGAGGGGAGCCATGGCCCTGTAAGCTGATCGGTCATTGATTGGCACCTGACTCTGGCTGGTGGGTACTGGCTCTTTAGCTGATTCGCTGTCTGGGCTTCTCTTGCTAAGAAACACTTGCCCTTTTTCTGACTCTTGGTGAGCAAGGGTTTTTTGAGGTCAGGCAGGGGAAGGGAGAAGAGGGAGATAATATCAATTAAGATGATCTTTGTTAATGGCACAGGAGTAAGGTTTGGTGGGATGAATGATAAATCTGTTATTGAAGGTCATGTGTGTGAATTATCTATTGATTTTTTTCACAATAAAACATCTTTATTGTGTTTTTCTGATTATGTAAATAACATATATTCATTTAAAAAATATTTGTACAATACCAAGAAATATGAGGAAAGTAGAAATTATCTGGAATGCCAATACTATGAGATGGCTCCTATTAACATTTGATGAACTATTCTTTCATGAAATTTTTATACTTATAGAGACAAATATATTCTTCAAATTCATGCGAATCATATTACAATGCTGTTTATTAAATTTGTGTGCATATTTTCTTTCTGTCATTATATTAAAAATGGAGTATATATGCTGCTTTGTGTCTTTTCTCAGTTAACATCACAGAAGACTCTCTGTGTTAACAAGAATGGATCTAACTCATGGTTTCTCAACCTCAGCACTACTGACATTTTGAGCTGGATAATTCTTTTTGTGGAAGGGCTATTTTGTCCATTGTAGGACATTTAACAGCATTGCTGTTTGCTACCTACTAGATCGCGGTAGCACCTAGCCCTCCCCTAGCCCCTGCCCAAGTTGTGACAATAAAAATAACTCCGGACATTGCCAAATGTTTCCAAATTGTCACTGGTTTAGAGCCACTAATCTGATTCTTTTCTTTTTTCTTTTTATATTTATTGGGGTAACATTGGTTAATACAATTATATGATTTTCAGGTATACTTTATAATTTGACATCTATATATTCTACTGTGTGATACCACCAAGAGTCTATAGTTTCCTTCAGCTACCATATATTTGATCCCCTTTACCCACTTCACCCTTCCCCAAACCCCCTACATTTGACCCCCTTTACCTCTGTCCTCTTCCCCTACCCTGTACCCCCTGGTAACCACTAGTCCATTGTCCATGTCCCCCAAACCCCACATTTGACCCCCTTTACCTCTGCCCTCCTTCCCCACCCCATACCCCCTGGTAACCACTAGTCCATTGTCCATGTCCCTGAGTCATTGTTTGATCTGTTCATTTGTTGCTTTTAGGTTTATATCCCACATATATGAAATCATGTGATTTTTCAACCTTTTCTGTCTGGCTTATTTCACTTAATATGATTATTTCAAGGTCCATCATGTCGCAAATGGCAGTATTTCATCTCTTCTTATGTCT
>NW_006442484.1:15269196-15279052 GCF_000325575.1 Pteropus alecto
AATCTGTTCATTTAGAGAGCATGTGGCTAATTTATAAACTGGTTTCCTTCCCAGGCAAAATGTTAGAACTGGAAGAGACATTGGAGATCTCTGAATCCAATATTTTATTTCACAAGTGGG
Source organism: Pteropus alecto (assembly GCF_000325575.1). NCBI lineage: Eukaryota > Metazoa > Chordata > Mammalia > Chiroptera > Pteropodidae > Pteropus > Pteropus alecto. The sequence goes on from NW_006442484.1 coordinate 15,269,317, forward strand.
AAAAGCAAGACTTAGGAAAAGGAGGAAGCTTAGTAGAGGCTCTACAGCCAGTGCCAGGCAGCGGCAGCCCTCTTGCTTCCTGCGTCCTTTCCTAGGGTGTCTTAACCACTGCCTCTAGAGCTGAATTTCATAGAGATCCCCTTTTTCTGTTTTTACTTTCAGCTTATTTATCTGGTTGTCCAAGTTTCTACATTCCATCTCTGGGAGGCAACACTTAAATACTATGTGTTAATTTGAGTTTTTGCAAAGCTAATTAATCACCCCCACCCCACCAACACCCAAGTCTTTCAAAACAACAGCATTATTCTTGTTATTCAGGCATTGGTTTAAAGAGGAAGATTTTTGGGAATAGTTTAGAGGAAGATTTTGTGGTATTCTACCAGCTTAAATACTAGAGAATGTCAGGTTTGCAGATGCTGCCTCAATAAATTAGATATTGGGGTGGTGAAGATTTTGAGGACACAACAACATGTGATAACTAGCAAGTGTTCAGTGGGATTGGATTGATTGGCAGCTTGCCCTGTCAGTTGGAAATGTGTTGCACTGTAGTTCCTATGGATGTAGCTTGCTGGCTTTCTGCACCCACACCCGTCAGTGTCTCTTTGCTGAAGAAGGCAGGCAGGTTGGGCAGCCTGAGAGGAATGCCACGTGTTGAAACATGCTTTTATCCCGGTGCCCACTCTGCTGCCAGAATGCTGTCAGCACAGTCTGAGAAATGCTTTAGGGACTGCCCACCAGCTTGTCACCTGTGTTGGCCAAGGTCAGAGCCCTCAGGAATCTGAGTGCTTGTTGGCAGTTGCAGCAGCAGAAGTGATGGCATGAGAAAAGATGCGTTGCTCAGAGAAGAAAGTACTCTCAACAGAGAGTCTAGAGACTTGAATTCCCCTAATCCGTTAACTTCTCTGAGCCTCAATTGTTTCATCTGGAGCATAGGGGCCAAATTAAATCGCCCTTTCCATCCCTTAGAGATGATATTAAAACCAGTCGCATGTGTGTGCACACCCACACATCCATACGCATGGTGTGTGTCCTAAGGATTAAATTGTGTCCTTCCAAAATTTACGCATTAAAGTCCTAACTCCTAGTATCTCAGAATGTGATATTATTTGTAAATAGAGTTGTTGTAGATGAAATTAATTAACATAAGTTCATACTGGAGCAGGGTGGACCCCAATCTAATATGAATGATGTTTTTATAAAAGGGGAAAATTGGGCACAGATATGGACACAGGAAAAACATGATGTTGAGCATCTTTTCATGTGCTTATTGTCCATTTGCATATCTTCTTTGGAGAAATGTCTATTTAAGTCTTTTTCTCATTTTTAACTTAAATTGTTATTTTTATTGCTTAGGAGTTTTTTTAAATATACATTCTGGACATGAATGCTTTATCAGATTTATAATTTATGAATATGTTCTCCCATTGTATAGGCTATATTTTCACTTTCTTGATAATGCCCTTTGGTGGACCAAAGTTTTTAATCTTGATGAAGTCTTATCTGTCTTTTCTTTCTTTGTGCTTTTGGTGTCATATTCCAGGGTCATCAATCTTTATAACTGTGTTTTCTTCTAAAAATTGTATGATGTTAGCTCTTACATTTAGGTCTTTGATCCATTTTGAGTTAATTTTTGCATATAGTGTGAGGTAGGGGGTCCAAATTTTTTTTTTTTTATGTGGCTATTTGATTGTTCCTATACCATATTGGAAAATCAGTCCTTTCCCATTGAATGATCTTGGCCCCCATGTCAAAATCAGTTGACTGCAGACACATGAATTTATTTCTGGACTCAAAATACTATTTCATTTATCTGTATGTCTACCTTTTTGTTAGCACTGCACTCTTGAATGCTGTAGCTTTTTAGTAAGTTTTTAAATTGGGAAGTTTATATCCTCCAACTTTATTCTTCTTTTTTCAATATTGTTTTGGCTGATGAGGCTTTCTTAACTAGCAAGGACAGCTAGGACTTGGTCAAGAACCTGAGTTCAGCAAATTCATAGCAAGATAGCTGTGACCTTCAGAAATGAAGACCTTTTCTCTGCCCTTGATAATAGCTCTGACCTGAAAGAGAATCTGACCACACCAGAACAGTGGAGCTCTGCCTAATTGAGGTAGATAGTCAGTTTCATCATTTCCTTGGATTTATGTCATCACCTTAAAAATCAAAGTGATTCTCTCACTTTATTCTTCAAATCTGTATCTTAAGCAGGTAGAGAAAATGTGTCTATGCCCATTATATAACTAAGGAAAGTAAGTGACAGAGTTAACAGACTGGTTTAGATTACAAAGTTAATTTGTGGCATAACATTTATAGAAGCAGCCCTCCTATCTCTCAATGTCATCTACTCCTTTTGTTAAAAAAAGTATATTTAAAAAAATACACGAACAGTAAGTGTTAGCTATAAAAATATTATAGATAAGGAGAAAGAGGAGGGAAGGTTGAGAAAGAGAAGGGGAAAAAGAAGAATAAGAAAATTATCCATAATACTATTACTGAGACAAGAGTCAGAACCTGTGCGATTGCCTCTTGGACCATGAGCAGTGATATGCTGGTAAATGTTCAGAAAAAAAGTAATGTCCTGATTTGTATTGTTTGCCAGTTTCTATTGTATAAATACTCCTACTATGGCCGATTTTAAACTAGCAATGTGATACCACTGAACATGGATTTAGAAAGAAATATACAGAGTTAGCTCTGTGAGCCAGTGACAGGACACCACTGAAAGGTATTCTAGTTCCTTGCTGCTCAAAATGTAGTTCATGAACCTTCAACACTGGTAGCACTTGAGAGCTTCTGAGACATCTAGAAACTCAGGCCCTACCCTGGCCTATGATCCTCAGGTGATTCCTGTTAACATTATTGCTCTAGAGCTGTGCTGTCCTATGTAGGAGCCAGTAGCCACATGTGGCTGTTGGGCACTTGAAATGTGGCTGGCCTGAATTGAATACTCAGAGTGTGTCTTAGTTCAGGCTGCTGTAACAAATTATCACAGACTGAGTGGCTTAAACAACAAGCATTTATTTCTTACAGTCTGGAGTCTGAGAAGCCCAAGATCAAGGTGCTGGCAGATCTGGTATTTGTTGAAAGCCTGCCTTCTGGTTTGTAGATAGCCACCTTCTCCATATATCTTCAGGTGACTAAAAGAGGAAGCTCTGACCTCTCTTCCTCTTCTTATAAGAAACTAAACCAGTTACGGAGGCCTGATCCTCATGACCTCAGTTACGCTTTATCACCTCTCAAAGGCCCTGACTCCTAGTATCCCATTGAGAATTTTAGTTTCAACATGTGAAATTTCTTTTTTGGGGAAGGGAGATAACCACACAGTCTGTAACAGTATGGAAAAAAATGTAAAATATCTATCTCCTAAGTAATTTTATATTGACTGCGTGTCAATATAATAATATATTGGGTTAAAGAAAATATATTATTAAAAATAATTTCCACTGTTTCTTTTTTTTAATGTAGCAACTAGAAAATTTCAAATCGCAATGTGGCACACATTATATTAACACTACTCTAAAGCATGAGATCCCTAGATCTCTGCCCTCCATGTCCCCTGGGCCCACCTTTTTCTAAACCTAACTTAAGTTGATCCAGGGATTCCTAATTATATAACCAGTTACCCATGACCACACTGCTGGTAATGGCCAAAGCTACTTCCTTCTTCATTTTTTACTACTGCTCTTGTGCCCCATCTTTATGGACTCGGAAGATGTTAATAAGGTGAATAATTTTAATAAGATGAACAACCAGCTCCTTGCCACTGAAAGCTCAAGAATATTCTACCTCCAGAATGGAGGAGGATTCCAGAAATGAAGAACATCTTATATACCTTTTCTTATATTTGCTGTTGTCCAATAGGATTTGGGGCAGTGGTACACTGGGCTGAGCATCATTTCCAGGGCCCTCAGTGATCTCGCAGGGACTTATCCCTGAGTCGAAGGAAGAGTCACTAAATAACTCCTCTTCCTAATAAACAGCTTGAGAGTGAGTGCATCACTGCTTAGCACATTAACAACATTTACCGTCTAAGAGACAGAAAGCCTGTCTTGTTTGATGAGGAAGCCGTAAAGTGTTAGTGAATGGGGAGTAAATCAAGCCTTCTTTTTGCCTTGTAAAAACTCACTGCCTCGTGCTGCAGCTCACCCTTCACTTGCACAAGTATATTTTTATTCTTCTGCGTAAATAAAACATAAATCGAAGGCACACTCTTAACTTGCTCCTGGCACTGTATTCAACAACCAAAAAATTAAAGTTAGTATTGTGTTTCCAATGATGAGGCCTGAACTTTAGTATGAAACACCTAAAGTACTTGTCAAATGAAAAAGGCTCTCAGCTGAGAAGTGACCAAAAAAGAGGAATTTTCCCCCTCATTACCTGTGAGAAGACCTGCAATGTCCCTGTTCTAGTCTTGGGAACGAAATAAGACCACGAAACAGGCTGCTTCACCTTTGCTTTCCATGTGTTAGAGCCAAGGGCACTCCGAGGATAAGAATAAATAAATAATCAAACAGTCAAATTCAGTCAACCAACTAGCTTTTAAAATTGACTCACAAGATCGGTGGCAAGTGTTAAACTGTGTTCTACAGTCATGTGAATATGGTAAATATTTGGAGACATAAAATTTTGTTGGTTTATTTCAGTCAGCCGTTTTCTTCTTTTTGACCCAGAGTATTTTAGGCAAAAGCTGCTTTGTTGGCTATTAGTAAATCTGGTCTTTCTCTCTCTTTCTCTTTTTATCCCTGAACTTTAACTTTAGAGATGATATGTAGAGACGATCAAGAATCAAGTATTTTGTAGAGATTTAGGAGAGTCCCATGATGAGAAGGCATCTGGGCTGGCCAGTCCCATGAGCTGGGGCTGAGGCAGGGATTGGTACCTAGAAACAGAACAAATAAGAGAACTATGGAAAGCTGCCAAGTTTAAGCTGCAGAAATGTGTTCAAAGTGGATTACCAAAGCCTGAAGCCCTTGAATCAAATACTGGAGGCTGAGGTGATGCCTATGGGTCTCTGGCAATTGAGGAAAGAAAGGTGAAAGGGAGCTGTTATGGTGAATGTCAGACTAAGCAGGTACACTCTTCTGGTGGGATTTATGTACCTCTAGTGGACGTTTCCCTGGATAGCTTCAGTTTATTTAAAGTACCTGGAGTGTGTTTGACAGAGAACGTTGTCTGTTCAGTTTATCTGATTCTTTTCATTTTTTTTTTGTTTTGTTTTTTTACCTAAAGGGTAATATTTCTTTTAGGGCACGTCCCCTTTTATATAGATATTCTGCTAATCAGCATTATCTTCATGTCAGATATGTTATATATAGCTTCAACATTGAGAATAATAGGCAATAAATAACACAGCATTCTAAAGAGGGCAATAGACATGGTCTCCAGAACCTAAGAAGACAACACGGAATTGACAGAAACCTCAGCACCTCCTCCTGCTTATGGAAAAAGAAGCCTGGAAAGTGGGAAGGATTTGAGTTGTGGGTTGACTTAAGGGAGGCTCTTACCTTCTCTATTCTCCCAAGGAGGTTTTCTTTCAAATCAAATGAGTGCACTATTAGTAGAGTTTGGGGGTTGCATACAAGAAAAGGAGACTAGTACCTCACTCCCTACCTAGCTGGGTACATGTGGAGAATCCATGAGTCTGCTCTGAGCAACCTTTGGAGCAGAATAGGGCTACAGTGAGAAAAGACTCTGCAGCTTGATATATATACTGGGAGTTTAAGGGCATGTGAGAAATAGGACCATGTCTCCTTATTGCCTGGAAGTCTAGGTGGGGAGCAGCCCTAATGGTAAGATGAAGAGAGGGCACCCTCACCCTGCCCACTGCATTTGTCAAAGTAGGATGAGAGAGTTTTCTGTGAGTCGAGTGTTTATTGCAGAAGGTACTAGGTTATTGTACCCTGTCAGACTATGGGACCAGGATAAGATACTATGGATGTGCTATCTGGGTAGGAGTGGAAGGAAACATTTGAGAGATTAGCCGGAAAGTGTATCACTGTGTAAGGGAACTAAGAAGGGGGCCTCAAAGAACCCACTTCTGCAGCTCATGGGAGAGCCAGCACTGAAACACCTCTGCCCATTGGGGGCCTGGAGAGCCAGTTTATAGGGAATCAAAGGAATGAATACAGTTTACTAAAGTGCTTACTGCCTTTCCTCTAATCCCCTGCCTTCCTGCCCAGTGAGAGTCAGGAAAGGAAGAGAATAGAGATGGAAGAAGAGGGAAAAAACAGACCATACCCTCTTCGCCACTTCTGATCTTGATCCAAGGCTTGGGTTTGAGCAAACGGCAGGTTGGAAGCTTTGAATTTATATGAGATTCACGTTTTTTATTTACAATGGAATGTACTTTTAAAGTAAAAGGGAGTCAGTCCTAGAATAGGCTTGTTCTTTCATAACTAAAAGTGCCTGGAAAGGTATTGGTCTGTTCAAACTGAATTGTCATCAAAGGGTGATTTGGTTGATCAGAGAGAAGGCAAAGGGTGGGGAGAAAAATAAAACCGTTTCATGCTTGGACTCTGTTGAGACTTTCTAGAATGTTCAATAAACCAGTTATATCTGTTAAGATAGTCCTTCTCAATGTTTTCATATCATTGCACAATAGAAAATGATAATCCCATTTGCAAAGCAAACTCAGGCAAATGGACATGCCTACTTCTGCCTAGAGGTCACTAGCCGTGACTGGTTGAGGGTTTTCAGCCTTCCATCCCAGGCCCTGCCCCTAGGTGATGATGATCACACCTGTGGATTAGGACACTGTTTTACACCGTATAAGCTCTGAGTGACCATGAAGAATTCCTTATCTTTCTTTCTTTTTTCCCCTCATCTTTCTTTATGAGAGAATGGATAATTTTTATTCACATATATATCCTTCTTAAAATCACATGGAAATGCCCAAGTTTAAATTCTCATCTGCTCATTAGTGTAGAAGCAGCAAAGAATAATGGAATAAATATCAGCTTGGGAGACAAAGTTTCCACATTGTTAATGGCCAGATACTTACCTTGGGCAGGATACTTGATCTGTCTGGGCTTGTTTCCTCAATAGTCAAATGAGGGCATTGAGGAGCAAGTATTTAATAAATGACAGCCATCATTACCACTGTCATCACCACTCTCCAAGAATGATCTATAAGGGGAAGGAGTAATAAATATCTGGTTCAATTAGTTCATCAGAATTTGATTAGATGGCTATTATGCATGGGACAGAAAAGACCATATGAAGCTCCTTCGAAGCATGAAAAGTAGGACGTTTTGTACCCTAAGGCGAAGAACTCTCCAAAGTCCTCAGTGTCACTATCTAGGACAGATGATGTATGATCACAAGTCTCCCTGTGGCCTCTGAGACCTTTGCAGAGATGTTTGTTTACTCCGTGCAGCAGTATATCTTGGCCATGCACTGGGTGGCTATTGGATGGGGTTGATTCCCTGCCATTGCCTGTCCTCCTCAGAATGCCACGACTCTGGTTTCTACAAACACCCAAAGGAGGCAATAGGTCTAGCAGAGTGCTCACCTTCATCTGATGCCTAAAATATTAAAAATGGGTTTGAGATATCCATGGCATATCAGTACTGTGTTTGATCAAATATCAAATTTTAGCTGCTATTTGCCCAAAGGTCTGGAAATTATTATCTGAGAAGAGAGTGGCATATGTGTCTGGTAGGTATAGGGTTCACTTTAGGGGCATTCACTTTTCTCAGGCAAGGAACTCATAGTCAGGAATCTGGGTAGAAAGAATTCTTTTTTTGTGAACTGACTTCCATTAATCAGTTAATATATGCAAGTAATTTATTCATTGTCTCCTGTCTTTTTCCTTCCTTTTATCCCACCATTTCGATGTGCGTTCCTTCGAAAGCAGAGGTTTGAGAACATGCCTTGAGTGGTGGTGCTTTTTTTTCTTTTTTTTGGGATGTGATCCTAGGAAAAGGAGTGAGGAAACCGGGAGAGTGAGACAGGAAAGGAGTCAAGTCAGTATAAGGGTGCATTATCAAGCTCATTGCTATAAGAAATGGGAACTCAATTGCTTCGGATTTCCTGATGAGCATGTAGATGAGAGACTGGAACCTTTATTCACCACCTTCTTTTCCTCGCTGATGGTTATCTCCAATGTCATTACCTCTCCTGCACTTATGGGCTTCATGCATGCACCAGGTTGGTGAGTTTCTAGGATTTTGGAGAAAACCCTGAAGTGGGATATGAGCCCTGGGAGCTGTCCATCTAGCTAGAGCTGTAACTAGATATGAGCTGGAAAATGTGACTAAGGTACGAGAAGCATTTGCTTATTCTAAAAAGGATTTATGGTGGATTGCAAACATGCATGTGTTAACATACATTTCAATATATGTATTCAAATGACTTAAAAATAGTAGCAAAATTATTATAAGAACTGATGTCATTTAATCCTAAACCCTTCTTAAATGTGAGACTCAAATAAAAGCCTCTGAAATTTGAAACAGTTAACATGAAAAGGGGATCATGATAAAGTTCAAACTTTATAATGACTGAAAGACAAAAATGAACAAGTTGTTCAGTAGAAACATAATTATTTCTGGTACTGACATCAAAGAGAAATTTTTCCTGTGGATCCTCACAGAGGATGAGGGAATGCAATAAATCATATCCCAGTCAAAATCTTTAGTATAAAATTGGGTATGAGTTTCATAATACTGTTGTTTCTTATGTTTAAGTGGCTTCCCGCAAAGCATAATTAGTAATAGCAAAACTGAAGTGGGGCAGGAGATATTGATAAGGTGGAATCCACTAGGTGGCTTTCTGGTGGCCCCCATTAACAAATGTTTTCAGAGACTAGAGGATTGAGCCAATGACATTTAGAGTTAGTCTTGCTCTGAGTCTCTTATCATACCTCTTTCTTTTCTCAACTGTCTCTCATTTCCATTTCCTTTTATTAGAACAGCAGAAAGAGCATAGGCTCTGAAGTGAAATTTAACTGAAAACTCATAGCCTATTCATTAGTTGCTGGTAGGAAGAAAAAGTTATTATCTTAACTCTCATATTTGCTACTTATTAGCTGTATTGACTCGTTCTGGTGATAAAAGCAGTATATTTTCTTTCAGGAACATTTAAAAAATATATAAGAAATTTGAAAAACATTTGCAATTTAACTATCCATATAAAGAAATGATGGCTAAACTATTAGCATGCCGGCATTTTTGTAAATTTCTTTCTAGTTTTGTGAGTACATACAGTTTATTTTTTTTTACCATATTGTATATACTTTTTCTTATTATTTACTTATTATATTATGAATATTTTCTCATGCTAATGAATATATACTAATTTAATCACTTTTAATGGATGCATTATTATCCATCATATAATGCATTTGCTAATCATAATGATTATTTGATATTTAAATTGCTTCCAGTTTTGGATTATTGTAATTAAAGGCATGATAAATATCATTGTACATAACTCTATGGGTTTTTCATCCAAATGTTTCTTGAGAATCAGCCCTCAGATTTGGAGTTGCTGGGATAAATGGTGTGAAAATTACAAGGCTTTGGTACAGTTTGCCAAATTGCCTTTTAAAAATGTTGTATCCACTTACTCCCCCATCAGCAGTGTATCAGCATGCTTGTCTCACTAAACTTAGGTATCATGACTCTCTCTATATATACACACACAAACACACGCACGTGCACGCACACGTGTGCACACACACATATTATGTATCATTGATATAGGCAGAGTTGGTCTCAGTTAGGGACTATCCAGGGC
>NW_006442484.1:15279207-15292991 GCF_000325575.1 Pteropus alecto
AAACATTTGCAATTTAACTATCCATATAAAGAAAAAATGATGGCTAAACTATTAGCACGCCGTTTTTGTAAATTTCTTTCTAGTTTTGTGAGTACATACAGTTTATTTTTTTTTACCATATTGTATATACTTTTTCTTATTATTTACTTATTATATTATGAATATTTTCTCATGCTAATGAATATATACTAATTTAATCACTTTTAATGGATGCATTATTATCCATCATATAATGCATTTGCTAATCATAATGATTATTTGATATTTAAATTGCTTCCAGTTTTGGATTATTGTAATTAAAGGCATGATAAATATCATTGTACATAACTCTATGGGTTTTTCATCCAAATGTTTCTTGAGAATCAGCCCTCAGATTTGGAGTTGCTGGGATAAATGGTGTGAAAATTACAAGGCTTTGGTACAGTTTGCCAAATTGCCTTTTAAAAATGTTGTATCCACTTACTCCCCCATCAGCAGTGTATCAGCATGCTTGTCTCACTAAACTTAGGTATCATGACTCTCTCTATATATACACACACAAACACACGCACGTGCACGCACACGTGTGCACACACACATATTATGTATCATTGATATAGGCTGACTTGGTCTAAGTTAGGGACTATCCAGGGAAATTACAGAAAGGTATTACAGAAAGGAAATTTACTCCAGACATTGTTTGCATAGGTGATGGATAAGCTGAGAAGCCAAACAGGATGCTATGGACTGAATTGTTTCCCTCCAAAATTCACATGATGAAGCCCTAACCCCCAATGTGATAACATTCAGAGATGGGGCCTTTGGGAGATAATTGGGTTTAGAAGAGGTCATCAAGTTGGGGACCTCATGATGGGATTTTTGCCCTTATAAGAAGAGACATTAGAGAGCCCTTTCCCTCTCCCCTTCTCTCCCTCACCCCCTCTCTCCTTCTGACCCCCTTCCCTCTCTCCTTCTCCACATACTGAGGAGAGGGAAGTCTATGTGAGCATACAGCAGGAAGGCAGCCCTCTGCAAGCCAGGAAGAGGCTTTCATCAGGAGCTAAATTGGCCAGTGAAATTTCCTCTAGAATGTGAGAAATAAATTTTTATTGTTTAAGCCACCTGGTCTATGGTGTTTTGTTATGGCAACTCGAGCTAAGACATAGGCTAACTCAGAGATTACAACAATCAGAACCCACTACTCTCCCTATGCTAGAAGGACAAAAGAAGACAGAAACATTACCGGCACGGCTTGAGTTCATTTAAAAGAGGCTGGAACCATGGCAGCCTGTCCTTTGGGAGCTGAAACGAACCATGGCAGCCTGTCCTTTGGGAACTGAAAAGAGGAGATGCACCCCGAGCAAGAGAAAATTGGGGAGAAATGCCCTGACCTTTACCCTCCCTCCTGACCCCCAATCTTCCATCAGGGCCTCTCACTGGCAGAACAATGTGAAGCCAGCTGATGTGGGGACATGAGAAAGCTGCAGGGCTGTGGACCATGTGACACAGAGCAGAGCAGGGAAGGGTAGGGATAGACTTGCGGTCACATAGATCCAGGAATGCATGAGATTCTTTGAAAAGCTCTGCTTTTTCTGTGGATAGGGCATGCTCTTCAAGGTTAGGCAGGGCACAATGCCAGCACAAGCTGCTACATAGATGCTTGACCCCTGTCCTGTAGACATGGGGGTTTGCAACCCCTGCTTTAACTGATGTGCCCACTTTTGATGGCAATGGAGGGCAGGTGAGGGAATTTTAACAGTGGAGACAGTATAGGGAAAGGTATGGGGGCTGGAATGGTATGCCACTAAAGTCAGTTTCTATACTTTTTCTTGGGTAGCCTGATCCTCTAATGTAATTTCTAAAAGACATAGCCCTTGACCCTTAATGTTTCATATTACAATCCAGAGAGTGAATAGGTTTCAAAGTGTGTCTGTATCTTCTGTTGTGTGAAAATCTGTTTCATGTGTGTCTAGAGTGGACTAAATTTAGTCAATATGAGATTCATTCTTTGTAAATCACTACAGCTGTTTAGTGAGTAGGCAGGTGCATAATCACCCTTGGTCTGGGATCCCATTACTGAAGCTAGTGCTCATGTTTATGAGCCCACCCCACCCAGCCAGACAGCTCTTCGTGCCCACCACAGGGACCCTAGCAGATATTTAACCATATAGAGAGAAAATGAGGATGTTTGAGAACATTCACAAAGCCAAGGGCAATGACAAGGTTAGTCAATGTGTCAAGGACGGGCTGGTGAGACTCTAATTGCAGGATTTGGAGGGGTTATTTTTGTCTGTCTTACGGCAAGGGCTGTGCCCTACATGAGTCGGGGCTGGTGCAGGGCTGTGTCTTCCTGGAGGAGGAGAGCATTGCCTTCTGAGTTAGACAAGGTGCCGTGAGGTGGCCATGAGGTAAGCCTGCCTGCTCCTACAGTGCCCGGACTGTAAAGATCCTGTCCTTATTTCAGAGCCCTCTCATTAAAGTCAAATTATTCTGCTTGAACATTTCCAAATGCAGAGAGAAATAGGCATTTTTGTGGTGCTGCAGACTTCCAGCCTAACCTTTCTCAGCAGGTGGTTCTGTGCTCCATTTTCTTATCCCATTTGGGTATCCTATGTTCTCATTTAATTGTACTTGTTTGTCTCTATTTGAGATAGTCTCTTGCTTTAGGGTGGCCTGGTTTGGCTTGAGGAGAGCAGGGTGTGGGGACAATTTATTCTGACAGGCAATGATCGCAGGAGGCATACAGATGCCCCCAGGGCAGGGTGGACCTGGGAACCTGTTAAGGGGACCAGAAGAGTGGCCATCTAAAGGGGGCACTCACTCTCATCCTGAGTTGATTATAGGCAGTGGGAACTTGGGCCCTTGGGTTGCCAGCTTTGATTTTTTTTTTTAAGAAAACTTGGAAAACTCTGTAAAATGTTTAAATATGGGAAGTTATTTCTAAAAAATTTAAAACATTGTATGGGCTATAAAATCCACTTCTATGGGCAGAATCTGGTCCAGTGGCCAATAGCTTGCCAGTTGGACTTGTGGTGTGATTTCTGAGCCAGGCTGTGGGCAACACCAAGGTGAGTGAGATGCCATCCCTGCCCTGAAGGGACTTCAGTGGAGAAATGAAACTGCAAAAACCGAACTGTCACAAGGCAGAGTAAGCCGAAGTTATACTGTAGTGAGAGATTCCAGGAAGTGCTATGGGTTCCTCAACCAAAGAGATTTTTATGAAGGTATTTCTTTTTACAGTACTAGCATGAAATATTAATTCCACTTTAAATAATTGAACCTTGAAATATAGGAAAACATATTTAATATGTTTGTGGGGTCTATGGTTATATGGCTGGCTTAAGGTGAGACCACTTTAATAATGAGGCCTTTTCGTACTTCACTAAATAAATCCCCTTGAGGAAAGGATTTATACTTTACTGATTTCCATTCTCAAGTGTTACAGTGAAATTCCTATGTCAGTGGTGAAATAGGATTTTTAAAGATTGGTTTTCCTAGGCAGGATGACTAATGAGAGAGGTATCCCTTAAGATGCACCCACATGCTTAGCAGCCCAGTTATTCCAGAACTCTCCAAATGTGAAGCTTGGCAGGTACTGGCAGAGCCAGACCGAAGAGACATCTGGGGCAGAGCTTTGCTTGGGGCTAGATCCAGCTGGGCCGGATTAGGGGAGAGAAACCAGAAGTCAGCAGGACACCTGAGTCAGGATCTGGTGATTATCTCATTATCCCGGGAGCCCCTACGGCACTGGGCTCCCACTCTTCCAAGGCTCTTTCCGTACTATACTATAGTTACTAGTACATTTTCCCTCTAGCAGGCCATGGGCATCTTGGGGTAGGGCCAATGTCTTCATATTCTAGTAGCTAACAGATGGCTGGTATGACGAGACATATTGAATGTCAGTTGAATGAATGAATAAATAATAAATCGAATAAAAACGTAGGCAGGTCTACAATAGCAGGGAGTTCAGCAAGAGGTTTGTGGTACTGGCTGGCAGGTTCGTGGAGTGTGGTGACAGGCAGTTTGGAGCTGGTAATGTGTGGAGGGCTTGTGGATAGAGGGTGAAGTGAAGGGCAGGCTCTGGGGTTTGGGCTGAGATTGGCTTATCAAGGCAGGACTCAGAAAGGAGGAAATTTAGTTAGTGGGAGGGAGAAACAACACAGCTTCAGGGCAGCAGAGAGCAAGGGGTAAGAACGGATGCTCTGTGTTCGAAGAAATTCAAGTTTAAATCTCCGTTCTACCTTTTCCTAGCTGGGTGACTGGGCAATAGACTTGACCTCTCTGTGCTGCAATGTCCATACCTTTTAAATGGGGGTGTAACTGTTAGAAAGATCAAATGAGGTGTTGTGTGTGAAGCACTTAGCACCTAGCAAAGAATTAGTAATGAAAATAAGGATAGGACTTAATTAGTAACAAGATACTTGATGCTGAGACTTCTGAGCAGCAACCAAGTGGGGCATTTTTCAAACCATATATCTCCTCGCCTTCACCTCAAACAGGTTGTTAGGAATAAATATTATATTTCAAAAGCTTCCCAGGAGATTTTGATAACTCTCTCGATATGCCCTCTCCCTCAGTTCACTTGCATTTTTATTTTCTTAAATCACCCCCACAAAACCAGTATAGGTCTCATCTTGTTAGGAGATTTGACTAGAGGTGAGGTAAAGTAGCCCCTGATTGTGTGGACTTAAAAGGATATGGGGCAGGCAGGTCTGATGTATCTATGAGACACAGTACACACAGTGCCTGGTGCCCACAATGCTTTTAGGGACCTATGGAAATGTGAATTCTTTTAAAATCAGAAGGAAGAAAATGAACTCTTAGAGTGAAAAAAAGTTTTAATATATAGTGTTAATTATCGATGTAGTCATAAAAAGACTTTTAAATATATATATAATGATTAGGGCCCACAGAAGTCACTCATGAAAGTTATAATGTGGCCTTGGGAAGAGGGACCCCAGCAAGTCATTATACTAGTAGTTCTTTAAGGAATATGGGAAGCATAAGGAAAGTTTAATAAAATGCAAATTCCTGGGCCGCATTCCAGAAAGTCAGATGCAGCCTGTGGAAGGCTCGAGAATCTACATTTTAACAGAGGCCCAGCTCATTCTGAAGTGAGCTGAAGGAGCATTGAAACACCTGGACCTCACTCTTAGTTGTGGTCCTTTATCTGGAGGTATGATTGGAGGGGGCTGGGAGAAAGCCTGTTGTCTAAACTGGCAAATCTATCCAAGCATCGGTCAGCCTAGCCAAAAGGGAGATCAATCCAGCAAACAAGGCCATCTGGTTCTGTAGCCCAAATAGCTGCTGAATTGATCAATTTTTTTCACTTGCCACCTCACTTAAGTATTTTACGCCTGTAAAGAGATGTTTGAAACAGCTTTTCCGTAAGCTAAAGTCTTATGCTCTTGCAAAATGTTGCTTTGTGTTCAAAACCCAGCTTCAAAATGTTCTAAAATCATTACATGGAACTTCTGCATTAAACATGGCATTACACAGGTGGCTGATTTTGCTCTACTCTCCACGAATAAGCAGATTTCTTTAATTAAATATAGGATTTTCTTTAATTATAGCAGTTAGTTTAAATGGTGATAACTAAATAAAATTTTACCCTGCAAAATTTATAGAGTAAAAGCAACATTAAAATAACATTAACGTTGTAGGACAGAGTCAGTGAAGGAGCAAATAGGCAGAAAATTGACAAATCCCTCACCTTAATGACTTGCAGCCACTTGGATGGGAGAGGTGCAGTTCTTATCTGCATTTCCTTGCATTGGTGATTCTTTCCAATAGAATTCAATATTCTTTTAATACTCTTGTTTCATCTCTATTATTATTATTGCATGAATGATTCCCTTTATTTTCATGGTTTTGCAGAAGAGTTTATCAGTGGGACTTGCGGGTGACCCATTTGGGATCGAAGGTAATTTCCATGAGTTGCTTCTGAAGGCAAAATCTGCATCAGAAGTTTCTCACCTTAACAATTCTAACATTCTCTTATGATGAAAAATTATTGTAATGTTTCTTTCACCACTCAAAAAAATTTCATAGATAATATAACTACCTACTCATATTCATAAAAAAATCAATAGAATGCCTTACCCGAAATAAAGAGAAAAATATAAGAGATAAGTAATTTGTAATAAATATGTAGTTCAAACTGTAATGCTTGGCAGGACTATATTAGAAGACATAACGAAGTTATCAAGTACTTACACCTTTACAAAGGATTGCATGGAATGCGAAATCCTATTGGTGTGTTCTTTTGGTAACTCGATACCCAATTGGCATTGCTTTCATTCATATTATTATTATTTAAAAAAAAAACAAAACTTTTTTTTTTTTTAGACAATGTAAATTCACAGCAGAGTTGAGAGGGAGGTACAGAGATTTCTCATATACTTTGTACCCTACACATGCACAGCCTCTCGCATTGTCAGCATCCCCCACTACAGTGGTATACTTGTTACAATTGATGAACCTACATGGACACATCATAATCACCCAAAGTCCATAGTTTACATTAGGGTTCACTCTTAATAATGTATATGGGTTTGAACAAGTATATAATGACACATATCAATCTTTACAGAGTATTTTCACTGCCCTAAAATCTTCTGTGCTCTGCTTATTCATCCCCACACCAATTTCACCCCTGGCAACCAGTGATCTTTTTACTGTTTCCATAGTTTTGCCTTAAAATGGGAATCATACAGTATATCGCCTTTTCAGATTGCCTTCTTTTCTTAATAATGTGCATTTAAGTTTCCTCCATGTCTTTTTATGGCACCATAGCTCATTTCTTTTTAGGGCTGAATAGATTCCATTGTCTGGATGCAGCACAACTTATATATCCGTTCATCTACTGAAGGACATCTTGGTTGCTCTCAAGTTTTGTCAATTATAAATAAAGCCGCTATAAACAAGTGTGTGCAGGTTGTTGTGTGGACATAAAATTTCAACACTTTTTGGCAAACTCCCAAGAAGCATGATTGCTGGATCATATAATAAGAGTATGTTTACTTTTGTAACAAACTGTCAAACTGTATTCCATGGTAGCTATACTATTTTGTATTCCCACCAGCAATGTATGAGAGTTACTGTCACTCCACATCATCACCAGCATTTGTTATTGTCAGTGTTCTCGATTTTGGCCATTCCAGTGGATACAAAGCGATATCTTGTTTTAATTTGCATTTCCTTGGTGACATATGATGTGAAGCATTTTTCATATATTTATTTGACATCTGTATATCTTCTTTGATGAGGTGTCATTAAGATCTTTGGCCCATTTTTAAATTAGACTGTTTTTGTATTGTTGAGTTTAAGATTTTTGCATATCCTGGTTAACAGTCCTTTATCAGACATGTCTTTTGAGAGAGTGTATTCTCTCTGGTCTCTTCTTATAAGGGCATCAATCCTATGTAGAGGACCGTACCCACATGAACTCATCTAAATCTAATTACCTCCCAAAGGCCAGGTTTGGAGGTAGCAAATAGCAGTTGTGTGTTAAGACTTCAACATAGGAGTGTTTTTGGGGGCATCATTCAGTTCATAGCAAAGGACTTCTGATAAAGTTCTATATAAAGCAAAACACATTTTCCCCTCAATTTCTCTGATAGTTGTAGTCCTGAAAATGCAGCGTATATCAAAAGCAATGCAGAAATGCCTGTGTTTCTGAAAGAAACAGAATTAGGTTCTAGGCTCAGACAATTTTAAGCAATATTTTACCTTCATGAATGAGAGGATTGTTCATTATAATATAGAAAAATCAAACCACCCTTGATTTCTCTGTTCATTAATTGCCAGTAGCATCAAAAATGATATAGGTTTTCAAAACTCTCTCCATTAAGAATCACCGTAATATATTTTAAAAACAGAGCGCATTGTCAGCATAGAACAGAATAGGGAACAGAGAGGGTGGTAAACTAACATTTCTTGAATGCCAGGGCACAGATCACAAACTTAGAGATTGAATGAGATTTCGTTCTCAAAAACCATTTTGAAAAACTCAGTTTGAATGACAATTCACCACAATTTTCATAACTTTTTTTTTATTGCCTTCCATTTACTCTTCTTCACTTATTCTTATTACCTCCCAGCCTCCTAAAGACAGGTAAGTTGTTTTTGCTGGTTTGTGGTGACTCAGATGTTTAATATCCATCCATTCATTTAATCCCTGTAACTACTCATCCAAGTAGTTCTCTGCACTTCATTTTACAAATGAAGAAACCAGGACTCAAAGAGATTAAATAATTTGTCCAATATTACATGGCTCGTAAGTGGCAGAGTTAAGGTCTATTAAACCTGTATTTTTTTGAATGCAAAAATCTCCGCTCTTTCTACAACATGTTCCCTTTTGATTCATCCTACATCTGGCTGTGAAGACACTGTTCTTCTGAGTTGCTCTTAGGGAAACGCCCTTTATGCAAGCCTTGAAAGTGGTTTCCTACTTTCTGACACTGATATCTGGAACAAGTGAGTGGTGGTCCTGGACAGGTGACACATGATCACAGGTTTGATTGTTTTGAGGGAGACCTGAAAACATTGAGCTTGCATTGTGTTTCTTCCCTGCTGAGTTTATCCACTCCTGCTAAGCAGCCCAACAGCATCCATAAAGATTTTTCTTCACAGCATGCCCCTGTAAATGAGCAGTTTATCAAATAAAATCTTCCAACAAAGAGCGTGAACACATGCCATATCGACAGCTCCTCACTGAGTATCTTTTCCTTCCGGGGATCCTGGTGAGACAAAACCATCTCTTATTAATAATTGCATTTGCTAAGGGTCTTGTGGCTTAAGAGGCTTTGGATAAACTTGGGTTTGCAGTTCACTTGAACAATCCCAGTCTTCTGTTTCCATCCTAAGAAGTACCTTCTTAGAATTCAGTGCTACTATAAAACATGATAAACAACCCATTTCCATGGGGTTTTCTGTAATTATCTCTGGGAAATAAATATCAAAGATATGAGGTGGCAGTGTTGTAGGATGAACAGGGTAAAATCTATTTGTCCTGGCATTTGGGACAATAATAACTGTAAAATGTATTTGTCAAGCACTTTAGCAGTACTACAGGGATACTAGAATGACCATGTTTGTACTTTGTGTCCCTGGGCATAGCTGGGTGGATCAGGGATGGACATCTGACCCAATTTGAATTTATTCTGGGAACTTGGACTTGTGACTGTAAATGGATAGCCCTTAACTCTTTATTCTTAAACTCAGAAGATATTTGGGGGAGGTATTATAGAGAGTGTATCTTCTTCCACATGAGGGGAGAGGCATAAAGAGTGAGGTCCAGAATCTGAGAGAGGCAGAGGTGGGAACCCTTGCAGCTTGCGAGAGAAAGGAACTCCGTGAAGTACTGCCTTGTTTCCTGAAAGTACTTCAGTTGTTGATTTTAGTCTCATGGGAGTCCCAAATGCATGTACAGCTTTTGGAATTAAGTTAAATCACCAATATTTAAAATAAATTCCCTTTTTTACCTTAGTAAGTCTGAGAAGTTTTCTTCTACGTTCAAGCAAACAATCCTTGGCTAAAACAACTAGATTCTTTAAATATATCATTTCGTTGAATTCTTTCAACAACTCTTAGAGGTGGGTACTGTAATTTGTTTTACAAATGAAGAAGCAGACTCAGAGCTATTAAATAAGTTCCCCAAGACCACGCAGCTAGTAAATGACAGGGCCAAGATATTGAACTCACAGAAATTCCTCATGCATCTTTACGTATGTTAAAATAAAACCTTATGCTTGTGTTACAATTTATATTTATATTTTCAAAACATACATATAATATTGTTTAATCCTCACACTGACCTAAAGAAACGAGTGTTTTACAGACAGGGATATTGAGGTATGGAAAAATTAAACAAACAGTTGAATCTGAACTTGATATATGTGTATGTGTGCCAGGATGTGTGTATGTGATCACAGTTTTTTAAAATTGAAATTATTAATATTTCATACATATAAAGAAATATGTCGATAAGATATGAAGCCAAGTAAAATGAAGATCTATGTAGACCACTCTGTGTATGAAGTGAAATGTTACTAATATGATGGAAGCCTCTTATGTTCTCTTCCTGGTCATATCCCACTCTCTGCTTCCCCGGGATAACCAATATTTTGATTTGAGTTTGTTTACTTTCTTTTTCATTACAGTATAATATAACTGATGTATCCTCAAGAATATATTATTGTTTTGTTTCTGAACTTTGTCTACAGAAATTCTGTGTGTATTATTTTTCAACTCGTTTCGCCAAACATATTTCTAAAATTCATCTGTGGTCATGCATGTGGGGGTATTTCATCCAGTTTTACTGCTATAAAGATTCCATTGGATGAATATATCACAGGTTATTTATTTGATCTCTTGTCAGTGACCATTTAGGTATTTTCAGTTTTTTTCCCCCCAATTATAAACAATGGTGATTTGAAGATTTAGTATTTGTGCCTGGGGGTACAGGTATAAGAGATTCTCTAGGGTGTTTGCCTAGGAGTAAAATTTGCAGGGTTGTGGGATATATGCCTCTTCAACTTTACATTAAACCGTTATCCAAATAACAGCAAAAACAATAAACTGTTATTCACAGTTGTTATACAATTTATACCCTCACCAACAGTCTATGAGTTCTTATTACTTCACATTCTTGCCAAATCTTGGTAATATTTGGTTTTAAAATTTCTGCCAATTTGTGGGTTTGAATTGGTATACAAGCTTATACTCTTTACCCATTTTCCTATGAGCATGTTTGTCTTTTTGATGGATAAGAGCTCTCTTACAGTTTTTGGATATATATGTTATCAAATTTCTTCTAGTTTGTGGCTTATATTTTTCTTCCTATTGTATCTTAGCAAATAGAAATTTAAAGTTTTAATATAGTCAAATTTATCAATATCTTCCTTTTGGTTTATGTGTTGACATATTTTCCTCCTCTACAGACAAAAAAAAAAATTCTTCCATATAATTTTCTAAAACTTTTATTACAGTTTTGCTTTTCATGTTTAATTAGTTCATATTGAATTTGTTTTTGCATATGGGATAAGGTAGCATCCAATCTTAATTTTTCTATATTATAGCCAGATGTCTGGGATTATTTATTATCCTCTCTTATTTGAAATGTCCCTCATGTCATATATCAAGTTTTCATACATTTGCAGTTCTCTTTCTGAATTTCAAAGATTTCATTGATCAGTTCCTCTCTTTCTCTCTCTCGTATACATATCACACACACACACGTGTATAGCTTTATATTGTCATGAAATCCAGTTGGAGAAATTTCCTAACCTTTATGAATGTTGAGGCACAGAGTGGCTAAACTGTTCTAATTCCACTTTTCCCTGGGTACACTGCCAGACTTTAGTTTCCAGACTTCTCTGCAGTTAGATGTTTCCAGGTGGAGTGATGTGTCACTGCTGAAATAAAGCAGTTTGGAAGCAGTTTTTCTCTGTACCTGTTAAATATGGGGGAATTTGGGTCCAAAGGACTATGTGGGAGAGTTCTGACTGATAAGAATAGCAAGTCCACCTAGGTTAAACTGTTATTTGAGAAATAAGCCAACCAGCGAAACATAGGATCTAATTCATTTGTTATAGAAATTAACAGTGCCCTAATGAATACTTGTATGGGTTATTTGGGTCTTGATCTTCAGTGTAAAATGCTTGGATCAGCTTTATAGATGTATACACATGCTAAATCTGTTGGAATTTTAATACAATTTTGTTAAATCAGTTGGAAGAACTAATATATTTATGATACCTAGTCTTCCTATCTATGATTATGATACATTTTTTCCATTTATTTAGGTCTTTTTAATGCTAATCAATAAAGTTTTATATTTTTGTCTAATTTTATTAAGCTTATTCCAAGTTATTTTATATTTTGGTTGCTGTGACAAATTATATATTAAAAAAAGATCCTATTTTATTTGGTGCTTGTGTATAGAAATATAATTGATTTTTACATAATCTTATGCTCTGTAACTCTGCCATGCCATACTTTTATTAATTATTTTTTTTTTTTAGAATATTTTGGATAGTCTATATAGAAAATCATAAAATTTGCAAATAATGAAGATTTTTCCTTCATTTTGGTACTATATATTATATATACTTTTTGTTTTACTAAACTGGCTAGGACATTCAGCACAATGTGAAATAGAAATGGTGACATAGAGCAATTTTGACTTGGTTCTTATTTTAAAGGGAATGTTCCTAAATTTTCAACCTGAAGAATGGTGTTGCTGTAGGTTTTTGATATAGTTAACTTTATTAGATCTATAGCTTTATTTTGGTAAAGGCATCTTTTATCAGATTAAGGTAATTCTCATTTCTAAGTTTCAAAGGATTTTTATTAAAAATAGTGAATTTTAATCAAATAATTTTCCTTATCTATTGAAGACATATGTCATTTCTCTTTTGCTATATTATTGTGAATTTTATTGAGTTAATATGATGAATACTTTCTAATGTTAAGTTAAATTTATGTGATATACTCAATTTGATCTTGATGTATGAAATTTTTTTTAACTATTTCCAGATTCGGTTTAAAATATTTTGTTTAGCTATACTGAGTCTATGTTTTTGAAGAAGATTGGTCTACCTTTTTCTTATCTCATGCTGTCTTATTCTCTCTTTTCTCCTTCATGGACCCTGATTAGATACCCACATTAGATCTTGTCATTCCCTCCTCTGTGTTTTTTAACATCTCTTTCATACTTGCCATCTCCTTGTCTCTCTGGGCACATTCAGTATAATTCTAACAGGTTTATAAATTTCTGTTCATCTGTGTGTAGCCAGGTGTTTAGCCCACCCATTTTTAATTTCATTGCTTTTATTTTTTTATTTTAAAAAGTTTATTAGGTTCTTTCTTCATATCTTCTTGGCTATTTTTAGTAATCTCTTTTGTCCTTGCTCATATTTTGTATAACCTCTTTTATTTAAACAATTCTATACACAGTGTTTTTAATATTTTTATGCAATAATTCTAAGTTATGGTACTTCAGAGATCGTAAAGCTTGTTTGTTCATTTGCTTGTCTTATTGATTCTTACTCACGATAGCTTGTTTCCATATATGTTTGATTTTTTTTTATTGCGGATTCATATTTAGCTGAATTTAATCTGAGTTTCTTGAGAAGCTGAGGTTGCCTTGCTTTCTTACAAAGAGGATTTGTGTTTGCTTTCAACTAAAGCCAAGGGATACTACCAACTTTGTTTTCTTTAATTCCTCGGTTTGAATTTTTCTGGCAATGAAGATAATATAAAGTCAATATCTACACCCATGTGGGGGCACATCCACAGTTACCTGTACACAGAGAAGATGGTGTGGTTATCATTATTATTTTTCACAGAGCTGTGGCAGAGACAGGCAGATCTTGCCATCTCCATTTGCTGCTAAATGTGGGTATGTGTGCAGAGCATTTTTTCCTGGCTTGGTCTTTTGTGTGCGTGTGGGGTAGGGGGCTGGGGGTCAGGGTCAGGAGAACATCTCGGGTCCCTAGATTAAATTTTACTTAAATTTGGTCAATCCAAATTTCCAGTTTCTTGAATGGCCAGCCATCAATTCTAAATTGTTGAATGCTTTGTAAGAGCATTTGATTATTTACTACTTTGATTTTATTCACTCCTACTTTGTCGTTGTTTGGTTTTTCATTTACTCGTTTATTTGTTTTTTGCCCTTGGGAATTTGCCTGAGCTCCATTGTTGTGAGCTTGGAAATGTTTTTAATTTTGTTGTAATTTATCCAACATCCAGTTCTTTTTGAGTGAGTTTCATGTATGTGTGTGTGTGTGTGTGTGTGTGTG
>NW_006442484.1:15293061-15330453 GCF_000325575.1 Pteropus alecto
TCATAGCACACTTTTCTTTCTCTTAATCCTGTTCTTTAGTTAGCATGTGGGTGAAATCTAATTGTCTTTCTTGGGTCAGAAGATCATAGTTTGGGAGTTAATAAAAAAGGACCTGAAATTTAGGAGTCACAGATCCAGGTCCAGTCAATGAAAGTCCAAATTGGAAGACAGAGTAAGAATCCCACAGAGTTCCATGTGGGCCCTCAGTAGATGCATGAAGCAGGCTGGTGCTTTAGCACCTGCTGGAGGAAGCTGTTATTAATTTTTTTCTTTTAAAGGGTTTTATAGAGGTGTCTAAGATCGGTCTAGCCATTTATTCATTGGTTTGCTTTGTTTATATAGGCAAGTCCCAGTCAGCACCCTTGCTTGTCAATTGGCTCTAAAAACGAGCAACAAATCTCAGAAACAGCCTATGCGTATTTGTGTAATACAGTCTAGAACCCCCAAAATATTCAGGGTGGTATGACTAAAATCAAACAGATGACTTAAAATAAATTTAGCATTTTTCCAATATCACTTTTATCTTGAAGTTCATTTTTAAAAATCAAAATGTATGCTTATGATAATCTTAAATATTTGTGTTCATGTAGCCTTCTGAGGTGGGGTAGAGTAGAAGACAGGGGAAACTAGAATAATATAGAAGTGGGAGGCACAGGAGGCTGGTCTTGATTTTTCCAACCAAATAGGTTTTCTGAAAACAAATATGCATGATTTTAGAAGGCCATTTTGCAAGGCTAAGGTTGTTTGTTCTTCTTTTTTGAAATACACCTTGTTATTTGGTGAGATTTTCCATTACCATTTTCCACTTCATGAAAACTAGAGTAATTGTTCCTTCTTGTCTACCCAGTTCCCTTGAAAGTACAATTTGGGGATGCAGTAACAATCCAGCCAATTCTAGGAAAACCTTGTAAGGTAGAAATTGAATTCACTGCTAACAAGAGTAAGAGGTAATTAATTAGAAATATAGCACATATTTTATAATTTTTACTAAGGATATATTTACTGTCCAGATGATTGGCTGAATTACAGATAATAAGAAAATGCTGAAAACTGAATCAAGTGATTCAGAGTATACAATATTAAATCCTGAATTGGTGGAAGTAGTTTTTACTATTTTATTTATTAAATACAAGTCTGTTTGAAAAGGGGAGATGGTGATGGATATGGATTTGCTTTTGGTGCCAGTTTCAGGTATAAAATCTTTAGTATCTGGTAAAGATGATAATAAAAATAATTCCATCTAGTGGAAAATGTGAATATGTGTGCAGGTGCCCCATAGTTACTAGTGGGTGTGTTTGAACACACACATATATATATATATGTATGATTTAACCCCCATCACAGTGTCATCTTATAGGCTCTGCTATTGGATACAAATCTCACATTATCTGTCACTGAGAAGATAATAGTAAACTGTTTATTCTCTGCTTACATTGCAGTGCTCTGTGATTATGTGCTCCAAGTGATATACAATGCACACATCTTTATAGCAACGATGCAACAGCTGAAGAAAATGGTCCAAATAAAGCTTTCAGTGCAGTGTACATAGCTCACCTTCACAGAGAATCCATATAGTTTGGGAAGATCTGGAGCCATACCCACTCTGGGGGTTTATCTCTGAAGAATCACCTGACCAATCGTTACTCCTGTTATAATGGAATCAGAAATCTGTGTCCCTTTTCCAACACTGTCTCTTAGTTTGACTTGATGCTAGAGCCCTCTCCCCAGTGATGGTCACTCATCCAAGGGGCTAGCAGAGTGGGCATAACAACAAAAAGTTCTCAGACACGTTTTAGGAACAACCCAAGAACCATTTTATTAATTTCATGGATAACCCCTCTCTTCATTCCTCAGAAGCCCAGAGTGATCAAACAGGCATCTATACATTCTATATGTTCCAATGTGGATGCCTCAAAGATGAGGCAGCCTGAAGTTTCAATTCACCCTTGTTCTGAGCTTTCTTCTTGGAGTTCACTGAACACATTATAGTATTTCAAGCTTCTCTGCCTTTGCACATATCACTCTACTAAAATGCCCTCTCATCTCTTCAGTTAGAAAACTCCTATTTGTTCCTCGAAGTCCATTCTCCCCTATAAAGCTTCCCTGTTTCTGACAGATATTTCCTTCTCTCAGTAAATCCCGTGCCTTATTTATCTCTAACTGAAAACATCCTAAATTTAAATTGTTATTAATTTATTGTTATTAGTTACTAATAGCTTGTCTTACCTACTAGACAGTGAACTCCTTGGTGGCAGGAACTGTCACCTATCTACTTCTGTACCCCCTGTCTGTCTCTATCACATATATACAGGTTCTTGAATGGAATTAAATCCCACTACAACGGTAGGATTGTCTTTTGTGTATCTTTAGATAATCTGATATGTGGTTATCAGTTATGGAAGAGCTGCTTCAATCCTTAGACTTCTACTGTATTCATCTAAAACTCAGCCATAACGCAAATTGAAGGCATCCCACAAGTGACTCATTAATCTCATTACTCTAAACTGCGAAATAGGTATTTCATGGTCTTGGGTTGAAATTAGAGTCCATTTCTATTAACTATGTTGTCCAGTTCAAGTCCATGGCTTTCCAGGGATACTTTTACTTCAGAAGGGCCACAGATGATGGTTTCCAAAAAGGATCATAAGGCTAGATTATCTTTGAACAAGGTGAAATCTTTTTAGAGCTAACAGATAGATTTATCTTTCTTCTTCTTTCCCCTGAACTCCACTGCTTAAAACCCACTGTGGTTAAGCTGCTGGGTGTCCAGACTCTTAAGATTTATGAGTATTTTGGTGTATTACTGCTACTGACTTTTAAAGAGCAAGTGATTTCCCACCAGTAATTGGAATCCCCAAAGGTAATATCTTGTGTGAATTCACAGCCTGTCAGGTCCCTGGCCCTAGGGACAGTGTTTTGTTCTGCCTCGAAAAGTGGTTGGTGAGAGGTAACATTCTGCATTAGAAAGTTTCTGACTAGAATGATCTTCAGTTAAAAACAGGCAATTAATTGTAGTCATTCAACAATTATCCTTTTTATTAAAGTGTTTTATCTTTCAGTTGTTTAGTTTTCAGGTGGATTTTCAAAGTATTTTGTTAAATTTTAAGGGAAATCATTGTGAAGATGATATAGTAGTTTGAAAAAGCAAAAACCTTTTTTTTTTTTTTAAATACTCCTTCCTTTTTATGAAGGGCCTTGGACACAAAGATAAATAATGCCAAGTGTTCTAATTAGTTCACAATATGGCAGAGAAGAAGTCAAATTAAAGGAAAGTCAGTGATAGGTTTAAGGGATGACTTGAAGAGTGAACTGGACGCACAGAGAATGGGCACCTTTGCACATTTAGGGCATGGTCAAGGAAGACTTTCGGGAGCTGGGACCTACATACCCCATATCCTATCTCCAACAACACACATTTCAGAGGTGGTGGGTCTGCCTTTAGCAGGAGGAATAGCATGTGCAAATATTGGGAGGCTTAGGAGGAAATAAGGCTATTTCTACCTTGGGAGTGAGAGATTGACTCATGCTATAAATCAGTATATTCTAAACTAAGTCCTGAAAGATAAGTTAGGAAAGGAGGGAACAGACATTACAAACAGTTTAACTGAAGCCTGAGATTGGTGAAGAGGAGTCTTGGACCCAGATAGTGATTCTGGGAAAAAAGAGACCAAGAACAAAGGTCGAATCAGGAAAACAAGAGGCCACAGTGTATCAGCAGGCAGACTGGGACTTGACTCTATATCCGGGTTGGTAAGCCAGGCCTGGTCTCTGGATTCAAAGCCCTGGTCCAGTGTCATATACTAAAAGAGAGAGGGTATGATAGTGAAGATGGTGCTGCCTTCAGTTGCTATGAGAATGTGTGTATCTCAGGGTTAGGCAGAGGGATTTTTAGCTCACAGATGACAATGAATATGGTAGGAGGGGGCAACCAGACATTCTCTGAGTGGAGCCCACTTCGAGTTTCTAATAATACTATGCAACACTTTTTTCCCAAGGTCAAAGCAATTTTCCTATTGATCTTCATTATTCTCTACTAGATTAAAAAGCTTTTCGAAATAATAAAATTGTGGAGAAATGCTGGAAAAATCTCATTGAGGGCAGGCATAACCCTGATAGGAAACTGCCCTTGTGATGTTTTTGGAGGCAGTTGGTAGTCTTGATTAATGTTTGGCAAAAAAAATCTTTTGCAGTAATGGGTACATTGTATACTAGCAGGAATTGTTAAGACCTTAACATGAATGAATGTAGTTGGTGAAATAGGTGAAAATGCTGAGACATCCTGGACAAGGCAAACAGCTTGTTTGCTCTATCTAGCAGGGAGTAGAAACTGGAGTCAATTCATAAGGACTGTTAGTGGGTTCTTATTTCTAAATAATTTTCTATTGTTATCTGCTCCAAAGCCAGATGGAAGCTTATACCATGTCAACTGGAGTCCAGAGACCTAGAGAAATTGCTGTAATAATCGTTTAAAACAACCAGAGAACAGCTTTTGCAGCCTACCTGGCTCACCTAGAGAAATTGCTGTAATAATCATTAAAAATCAACCAGAGAACAGCTTTTGCAGCCTACCTGGCTCATCCTACATCCTCATTCATTCAGAGGTGGGGCAATGACACGTATGAAAGATAAAGGCATTGTTGGCACTGAGCATTGCTTCACCATGACATTGGCGTTCCAAAGAGGAGACCTCTACCTGGTGACTAAAGCGTACCAACCAAATATACTATGCTATGTTAATTATAATATAATCTGATAATGTACCTTCATTCCCGAGACCTCAGAGCAGATGATATCAAAAATATTTCTGAAGGAACTGTGTCAGAATCTATGAAGGCCATAGAGTTGGGACAAACCTAATCTTTGCTTGCAGAGAGCTTATATTCTTGCTGGAGAGATAAGCACTAAGCCACTTATGAAATTCAAACATTTTTTATTCATTACTATTTATAAAGACAAAGTGAAATCTCAAAATCATAGGTTAAAACAGTAGAAGAAATGAATTTCTTATGAATTTTACGAAGGTCACAACCCAGCAGACCAGAGCTATAGTTATTTGCCTGGCATAGTGCAGTTTTTCTTTTTCGTTATTTTAATTGGGATGCCTTTAGGCAAGACAAGCTTTCTCCAGTTTTTCCAATGACCCATTTATGCTGCCTGCCTGGCTTCTGGAGGCATTGGAGTTACATCTTAAAGCAAATGCCTGGTTCAGAGGAAAAAAAGAACATTTCGAGATGAAAGAGCAAAGGGAGATATTAAGGCAAATTGTGAGAAATGTGGGCCCTAAAGGCTGGGTAAGATTTGACTAGATAGAAAGTTTCAGGGATGATGGGCCTTGAATCCTCCTCTTCTAACCACTAAGTTTCACATCAATTAAAATGTAGACACAGGTACAGATAGTGGCCCAATTTGAACATTAGATTTATTATATATGTATTAGTTAAGATAGGTTAGCTTATTCTGTGGTAAAAAACGTCTCTAAATCTCAGTGGTATAATACAACAAAACATTCATTTCTGCTACATGCCCCATTGTAGTAATGCAGAGCTTCAGACTGACAGAAGGATATAGGTCTTTGAACTTGGGCCTGTGGACAGCAAGGGAATTATTTTCCAGGTCCTCAGCCTCCACATGGCCTCTTTCTTATAATTGGTCTGCCTGAGAACTTACCCCAACCCTTCACAATTGCCCTTGTCCACTTTTTTAAAAGAAACTGTATCTCTAAGCCAATTTTACTGTTGTTCCTTTCTCCAGGCATAAAAATCTCTGAAGCACTAAAAAATAAGGACAAACTTGGCAATGTATAGCTCCTGAGGAAAAAGACTTTAGCTAAGGAATATTGAAGGGAACTGGTTTCAGAATCATGGCTAGATACCCGTCTTTCTCCCTTCCTTCCTCCCTTCCAGCTATTTATCCGCCTACCCATTGCTTGATCGATATATTTCATCTATGTCTTAAACATAGAATTTAGAAATGAGATCTTTGTCACAAAGACACTTACTATCATGTTACATTAAAATTTAAAAATGAAGCCACACTTTTTGTCAGAATGCCAACTTGCTTTGGCTGACTGGTTTGTCCATTAGGTTATATGGCAGATATTTTCTGCGAATTAAATGGGCTAAATCTACAGCTCCAAGGCTTTAATGAAAATGTATTTAGAGCACATACACAATATCCCGTCTGGAAATCACATGTCTTTTCACTATTATACATGATAAACATTTTAGATCTAAACTTAAAAATTTGAGGTGATCTAAAAACTTAAAAAAAACCAAAAACACGTATTTTAGGGAGTATGCTAACAAAAAAACAAAACAAAAACCAGTTATGTTCAAAGACCACTCTGTAGTCTTCTAGGCTTAGTTGGGCTGGTTCCACTGTAGACTGAGGAGACAGCCTCCTAGGCAACCCTAAGGGAAGGAAAAATACAGAGGAGGGTTTATAAAAAGAGGGTATGAGGCAAGGGGGGTATAGGGAATAGGGGAGGGCTGAGAGATGAGTGTCACAAAATGACCCCTAGTGGCTCCTGCTCTGAGTGGTGAGTGCTGTGCTAATGAGCCCAGGGTGCAGCCCTATTTTCTGAAGCCCAGAGCTTGCCATTGCCTGTTCAGATTGCACCTCTGCTATCTCACCAAGGTCTCTGCTGTCACAGAGAGGACTTGCAAAGGTGACAAGTTTGTGCATTAGCCAAAACCCATCTTCAAAAATAGCTCAAAGCTAGCATTCTGAAGCTGTAAGGTCAGGGGCATATCTGGGTAAGGAGAACAGCCCTTAAAAATAAATCTATGAAAAGCACTTTTAAAACTCTTGTTGAGGGGCAAGAATGGGGAGCCAGGGGTCTCTGTGGTGTACGTGTCATCCTCCTTTATTCACCTGGAGTCTTCTAGAGAGCCCGACTCACCCCTTGCTCCTTCAGGGAACTCCCAGAGAGAGTTTCACCAGTGCGAAGACAGCAATTCTGAGGAGAAGATGACATTCGAAGAGTTGTCCCTGCCAAGAGGTGGCTGCCCCAGGAATGCTTTTATTTTTCTCATATGGGGAATTGAATATTTAGGTGGATCAAATACAAACACAATGAAGGATATCTTTGGCATTTTTTCCCTCATCGTATTTTCACAAAGGACAAATAATCAGAACATGTTAAGAACCATTGATACATTGATACAAACTTTGTGAAGTAAAATTGCGCAAATGAAACAGGACCAAGGGGAAAAAGTGTTGTATCTTTATTAGAGGACTAGAAAGGGGAGAGGCAGTGTTTAACGTGTTCAGTTAGTGTTGATTTTCTGATTTGCTCTCTTATGGCCCTACTGTGCAGGGCTTGGGGTGGGCAATGCTATCCTCAGCTTCTGCTCTCAAGTTGGCAAAGCTGGGCAGAAGGGAGGGACAGAGCAAGGTTAGAAACTTGGGCTTTAGTCAGCCAGACCAGGGCTCAGGCCTCAGTTCCAATATCACTGAGGACTCAGCCTCTTAACCATTATAATTATTATTAATATCCGAATAATAGTAAATCCTCTAACGCATTTGCAGAGTGCTTAATATGTGCCCATTATGATGCGAAGTTTCTTATATCTCGTGTTCTATGAAACAACCCTATAAAATCAATTCTATTATAAGGAATCTGAGGTTTAAATAATGTGCCCAGAGTCTGGTGGATTGTATGTCAGATTCCAGAAGCCACACTATGACCCCTGGGCCGTGCTGTCCTGGTTGTTGTAACTGTACTCCGGGAACAGCATGAGAACCTCTGTGGTAGGGTTGTGAGGATTCAACAAGCCAGTGTGTATAAAGCAGATGGCGCAGTGACTGCTGTTTTATTGAGCTAACGATAGATGCTGATGACTGAAAACGCTAACCACAAATATGTATTGCATGCCGACTGTGTGCTAATCATTGTTTTATGCACATTGTGTATTTACTCATTTAATCTTATCTTCCTAGCTGCCCCATGAAGTAAGCACCACTATTATTCCCACTTTACAAATGAGGAAATTAGGGCTTAGAATGGTTACATAACTTGCCCAGGATCACAGAGCTAATCAGGGGTTGGGCTGAGATTTGTACCCAGGCCATCTGGCTCAAAATTTCAAGCTCTGATTAAGCAATATCATCTTTATTATAATCACTGTAATAGTATGTATTATGGTTCTCCAGAAAAACAGAACCAACAAAAAATATATAAAATATATATATAACATATATATATATTTTAAATAAGGAATTGGCTCGTGCAATTATGGAGGCTGGCAAGTCTCAAGATCTGCAGAGTGAGCTGGTAAACTGGAGACCCAGGAGATCAATGGTGTATGTAGTTCTAGTTTTAAGGCCAGCAGCTCGAAACCCAGGAGGAGCCAAAGTTTCAGTTTGAGTCCAAGGTCAGGAAGATATCAGTTCAAATGCTGTCAAGCAGGAAAGAATTCTCTCTTACTTGGGAGTGATCAGCTTTTTTGTTCTATTGAGGCTTTAGACTGATTGGGTGGGGCCTGGGTGGGGCCTGGGTGGGGCCCACCCCACATTAGTGTAAACAGTCTTTACTCAGTCTACCTATTTAAATGTTAACCTTATCCAAAAACACTCTCACAGAAACACCCAGAATAATATTTGACCAAATATCTGGGCATCCCTATGGCCCAGTCAAGCTGACACATAAAATTAACCATCACAAATTCACCCTTTGTTAGCTTCCATCCATATGCCTCTTCTTAAACCATAATTAATCTATAAATGAAGACAATAATGAGGTCATAATTCCTCCTAACTCTGTTGTTTGGTTCATTCGCCTTTTTCGTTTAAGAAAGATGTATAGACCACTTGTGACATAGCTTTATTATATAACAAATATATAATTGTGAATTTGCTTGTTTGCCCTACAGTTTTGCCTCTTCCTCTGGAACAAGTAAGAAGAAGGCCCAGGCCTTTCTTACCGTTAATTCCCACCACTTAGCACAATAAATGCTTATAAACAGAAATGAAGCCTGACACCAGAGTAAGACAGTTCCGTTTCTTGTAAATACAAAAATGGGATAGAGATGACACCATGTAAGCAAATAGTGAGACTGTAACTGTGGTGCAATAATAGAACCATGGTCAATGTTTCATGAAATAAGGAAGCCCTTTATTCCACTGAGGTTGGGATGAAACTGGGATGGGGTGGGGTGTGACGTGAAGGAGTAGCTTCCAGAGGAGGTAACACCAGGGCTCAGATTTGAATGATACCCAAAAGTTTCCAGGTAGAAAAGACCTAATGTATATACACAAAGAGAGTAGTATGCAGAAGGAAAAATCTAGAAAAGTAGCCCAAGGAGAGACTGTGAGAGGCTTTGTATAAGTGCTAAAGAGTGGGCACTTAATTTTCTCCCTCATGGAGACCTACTGAAAGATTTTAAGCAGGACAGAGGTATGATCTGATTTGCATTTTGGGAAGATCTCTCTTGCTGTACTATGGATGATGGATCAATTAGATGGGGGTGAGGCTGGAGACTGGGGTCCACTTAGGACCATTGCTGCAAAATAGGCAGTAAGAGCAGGAGTCTAAACAGAGCTCATTTTGGGCTTACTGCTGAGGAGGCTCTGATGAGCAGAGTGAGAGTTGGGTCCCTCCCCCGGCCTGCTGCAGCATCACCTAGTGGCTCCATTTCTAAGAGGAAGGAATAACTTACCGTTAGCAATTGCACGTTGGGCTTGGATGTTCAACTCCTCCAGCAGGCATTTGATACAGAAACAAAATAAAGGAAGGCTGACAGGAGCAAAGATCGAACAAATAGGCTAGTGACTACTAGGTACCTCCTTCCTGTCATCTGGAGATGTTTAGTGAAGCAACCGCTATCAGTCATGCTCAGGGAAGGATGGGGGGTGATGTCACAGTGTGTAAGGGCTCTACCTTCAGGGCCATTATCTCAGTCAACTCTTGCATAAAGGATACAAGAAAAAAGTTGCTGGGAGAAACTTAAGGAGGAGGCTATAACTCTAGGTGAAATGAGGCATTGTTCCATTTACATTATTTTTATGGCCGTTGAACAGGAATAACTAGTAAAGTATAATAGAAACAGGCAAAGTTGTCAAGAACTTGTAGTCTAAACAACACATGTCTTAAAATGACTCTTTCCAGGCCAAGGGATATTCTTTTTGTGTTGTCTAGCTACTAGAAAGCCCCCCCCTTTTTTTTTTGCATGAACATTGTAAAAGTTACTCTGGAGAGCAATAAGACGTTTTCCTGTGACTTTGTATTTAAATGCTCCGACTTCCCACCCCCATCCCAGCCATGAGTAAAGCTTGAGGGAGAATGTCAGCGGGGTAGAATCTAAGGGGCATAACCTTGGGGCTGCATCCAGTGTGGAGGGATAGTGCTGTAACGCTCCTTCACAGAATGTCTAAGCTGTGCAGGAAAGTTGGAAGTGGTTATCAGGAAGCCCAGTTTGGATAGAGAAACAGCATTATGGGGCGAAATGTTTCCTCTTCCCTTCCACATTTGCTGGCTTAGTAAGGCTTAGTGAGTGGTAGTTCCATCTACCTAGGTACCCAAACCTGAAACCGTGGGTAAGCCTAAATTCTTAGCTACTTCAGTTATGATAGGCTAGGCTATACAGGAACAATAAACGATTTCAGAGTCTCTGTGGCTTTCAACAAGCAACATTTATTTTATTTTTCATTCATGCTGCCTGTCATTTGCAGTTGGCTGAGTCTCTGCTCCAAATATTTTTCTTCTGGGACCCAGACTGATGGAGCTGCTCTCTCTGGAACATTGCTTGTCTTATGGCAGAGGGAAAAGGGAACATGGTTATCACACATTGGATCCTAAAACTTCTGCTGGGGAGTGATGCACATTACTTCTGCTCACATCTTTTTTGCCAAAGCCTGATATCGATGAGATGGGGGAGTGTCATCCTTCCCAGGGAAGGGCAGCAGCTATTTCTGTTTGTAAAGGTGTTATATCTGGAGCCTTTTCATTTTCTAGCTGTGTAAAGTGTTGTTATTTCTCTATTTTATGTCTTGACTATCTGAGATCCCCACATAACCTTTATGTTTAGGAGGAATAGGGACTTTTAAAAAATATTGCTGGTTATCCCTAATCTACAGGGTATGTGCTCCCACAGTCGAATAAATATATAATTTGTGCAAATCAGACTCCCGAGTGGCAAGACTTGGAGGTGGGTGAGTGTCTTCCTTGATGCCTCCCATTGATACTCTCAAGTCGTTTTCACTCTTTCTTCAATCATTGCTCAAGTTGCACCAAAGCCTGTGTCATCAGATGTGGCTACCAATACCCTTCCTTCTAGATTTTACCTATGGACAGCTGAGTTGTTCCCCCTCATTCATAAAAGACTCTGGTGACTGGCCTCTCCCTTTTTCCATACTACTGCTGTCATCATTATTGGGAACTTTAGCATCTGTATACATAGATGATCATAGTCAATATCTTGGCCTCATGGTTTCTTTATCTGTTTACCTATTATGACGTTGTCCTCCACTTCAGCTGCCTTCCCCCCGTCTTACATTAGACTTGGTATTAACCAATAATTACACCACCTCCAAAAATCTCTATTATAAGATAGAGATTATTAGATCACTCTCTAATCACCAACCTACCTTTCCATCTCACTCTTTGTTACTATCCCAAGTACAACAATTCTTTAACCATCCTGGGGCCTTTGATCTATTTTTCCTATGACTTACTCACTGTCCATCTCCCCACATGTTGACATATCCTCCCATATGCAGCCTAGATACCTCCCTGCAGTTAGCCAAATTGTGAGAGTAAGGGTATAGTCCTCCAGACTGCCAAGTCTGACCAAGCTGTGATACCCACGGCAAGTTTGAGGTTGCATCAGTTTCCTAGGGCTGCTGTAACTAAGGACCACAGCCTGAGTGGTTCAAACAACAATTTATTGTCTCAGTTATGGAGGCTAGAAATCCAAGATCGTGGTGTTGGGAGGGTTACTTCCTTCTGAGGGCTGTGAGAGAGAATCTGTTACAGGACTCTACCCCCGTTTCTAGTGTTTTGTGGCAATCTTTGATATTTTGGCTTGAAGAAGAATCACCTCAATCTCTGCCTTCATTTTCATATGACATTCTCCCTGTGCATGTGTGTCTATGTCCAAATTTCCCCTTTTTATAAGGATATCAGTCATATTGGATTAGGGGCCCATTCTACTCTAGCATGATCTTATGTTAACTAATTATATCCACAATGAGCCAATTCCCAAATAAGATCACATTCTGAGGTCCTGAGGGTTAGACTTCAACATATAAATTCTGGAAGGATATAATTCAACCCATAACAGAAAGATTTATATAACCATCCTCAGTTTTGATAATTTGCTAGAAAAACTCAGAACTCATGAAAAGCTATGTTCATGGTTATATTCATTACAAAGAAAGAATATATTAAAATAAGTCAGAGGAAGAGACTCAGAGTGGAGAATTGGTTGATGTTGGAATGAATATGAGAATTGGTTGATGTTGGAATGAAATATTTGGTGTCAGAAAATACTGCACAAAGTGGGAATTCATTGGTTTAACATAGTGAGTAGCTGGCTTCTTGCCACCAGACTTACTCCAGAAAAACGGCACTTTAGCTTGGTTTTGTACTTCAGGTGAAAGCCAAAATGTTATTTATGAGGTCCCTATCCTCCCCTTTATCCTCCCTTCTCAGTGATACTGTTATGGTGTTAGAGACCTGGTTCAACAATGCAGGTGAGTAGAAGAAAGCAAATAGAAAATGAACTCCTTTACATCTACCCTAGTACGATCTACTCTCATTGCTTCTCCCAGGCCACAGCAATGGGCTCCAAACATTACACTGTTCCCTACCCCCAAATTTTTCTCCATCTAGCAGCCAAAGCTAGATGGAGAAAAAAAGTGACCTTTCCAAAGCCCAAATATGGTTGGAATAGCTAGTGACTATTTTTCAAGGCTCTGCATTGTCCACTCAAGTCTGTTCTCCAACTTTATGTCTTCCATGCTTTGCTAGGACACTGTGCTCCAGCCACCTTTATTTGTGTGATTATGTGGTCAATGCTTTTTCTTATTATAAGAATCCATGAGATTAGGCATTTTGTTTATTTTTGCTTACCATTTTACCTTCAGTGCCCATCACAGTCCCTGGCAAATAATATATATTTAATATTGGTTTAAATGGCTGGATAAGAAAAGAATGAATGGCATTCAGGTCATATCTCAGGGATACTAAGGTTAAGGCTCTCAGAAACATGAAAGTCAGAGCAAGTTAATGAACTCTATTTCATAGGCGGAATGAAGGGAAACGTCTGTCATCACATCAGTTGTGGCCAGTCTGAGGGTGGGCAGTAACTTAGATATTCAGGTCCCGCTGCGAAGGCTGTCTGCAAACTGTTTGGATGCATTAAAACTCGGAGGCAGTGTGATCGTCTCAGGGACCTGGAGATAGAGGAGATTCCTGGAATCTTTAATGATCAGACCTAATCGCTTGCCTCACAGCTTCTAGTCACCATGATGCAGGCCAGTTGAGTGACCTTGAAAGATTCACCAATTTCTTTAAAACCTTTGTTTGGTCAGTTTTTCAGGCCACAGTCTCCTGTTTGTTAGGTTTACATCATTACATTTATGTTCTTCAGGACTAGTGTTAAAAACACAACAAGAAATTCTTATATCAGGTGTTTTGCAAGAGATGTCAGGTGACAAACATGATAGACAATAGGTTGAAGACACTGACATACAATAGTATGTCACACAGTGATTTTATTCCAAGGCCCCCGACTGATGCCTGAAATCACAGATAGTACTGAACTAACACATACACACGCACGCGCGCA
The DNA here is from genome assembly GCF_000325575.1 of Pteropus alecto. NCBI lineage: Eukaryota > Metazoa > Chordata > Mammalia > Chiroptera > Pteropodidae > Pteropus > Pteropus alecto. The sequence goes on from NW_006442484.1 coordinate 15,306,852, forward strand.
TACACATTCTCTCAATCTCTCTCTCTCTCTCTCTCTCTCTCTCTCTCTCTCTCTCTCTGTGTGTGTGTGTGTGTGTGTGTGTATTTTTTCCTGTTCATGGCTTCCACCCATAAACTTAATGCTTTTTCCATCTTAATTAAGCACTTACCATGACTGGCTGTAACTTTTGCAGTTTGAGGGTGACAGTAAAACTAGTATGAATTTTTTTCTTCACAATTTATTGAATATAAGATTCATTCTTACAGTAGATCTTAGCAACCTCAGCATACAATATGTTTTTCTTAAGTGTAGAACTTTTATGTTTTCACTTAAAGGAGCATCTTACAAAGTTTTCTCTTTGGCATATCTGAATTGCCAGCATTATTATTCTTGTACTTTGGGACCATTATTAAGTAAAATTAGGGTTACTTGAACACAAGCACTGTGATACTCCACGGTCGGTCTGATAACCAAGAAGACCACTAAGTGGCTACGAGGCAGGTCGTACATTCAGTGTGGATATGCTAGACAAAGGACGATTCGTATTCCAGCCTAGACGAAGCAGCGTAGTGTGAGGTTTTATCTTGCTGCTCAGAAAGGCGTGCAATTTAAAACTTATGAATTGGTTATTTCTAGAATTTTTTGTTTAATATTTTCATGCTGTGGTTGACCTCAGGTAACCAAAACCAAAGATAATGGGGAGGGGAGTAGACTACTGTATAAAGAGACCACATGTAACACTGATAAGTAACACTGAGATCTCAATAGAAAAGAGGAAACTGAAATTAGTAAACATAACAAACATGTTCACCCTCTTTAAGAATCAAAGATGATAAAAACAAAAAGTTTTTTTTACAGTAATGTTTAAAGATTTTAAAAAATGTCAGCAGGATTGCATGCAGTAGATACTTTGATAGAGTTCTTGTGAAGGTAAATTGCTTAAACATTTTTTATGGCAAAGCATATTGGTAATATATAACAAGACCATGAAAAATATTTTATACGCATTGCAAATCTTTCCAAAATCAATCCAAAGATGTTTGACACATGTTATTTATATTAAAAAATGAAACCTCATGAAAATCCACTCTAAATACCTAATAATAGGGAGTATTTAAAAAACGTGCAACCACAGAATATTTATGAAGAATTTTAATAAAGGAGAAAATGCTCAGAAGGATATTTAGTAATCAGAGCATGGTACAAAGGCTGTAGGAAGCATTCAGTATCAACTATGAAAGAATATTTGCATACAATAAAAAGGAAAATATAAAATGTTTATGTCCTGACATAAACAAGAAAATGAAAACCAACATAGTCTCACAATTCTTGCTGCAGTTATAAGACAACACAGTATGATTCTTTGTATTGTATACTTCTAAAATTTTTTCACTAATTACGTAAGTTCAGAATGTCATGGGAAAAAGTTATTAAAAACACGGACAGCGGTTTTGAGGTCAGCTAGGCTTGGGTTCTGATTGTGGTTCTGCCACTTTTTATTGTGATCTTGACCAAGATCATCAGGATCTGTGGGTTTCAGTTTTCTCATCTGTGCAGTGGGTATAATAATACACATAGGGTTGCTAGTAAGATCAAAGGAAATATGTAAAATGCTTAGTATAGTGCATGACATATAATAGACTTATGAATATTAGTATTGTTATCTTAGAATCACAAAATTTGAAAATTTTAATTCCCAGTTATCTAACTGTTACATTACACAAGGTAGGGCAGGTGATGATGAGAGAGGGTTAGTGGCTTCTCTCAGTTGCACAGCTCATAGGCAGCAGAGCCTCTGCATTTTGTATCCCTGTTTTATGTTTTGCGCTAAGCCTCCTTGCTTCCCTGGAGACACAGAGTTCAACCTTGCTTCTGTTTTTCATGTGTTTGGTTGGTTTTGATGTTTTTTTTTTTTTTTTAATGCCATTCATCCTTGCAAAGCAGAGGAAATTTCCTAAAGTAATTGTTGATGCTAAAGCCAAGAAAATTACATTCTGAGAGAAGAATTTAAATGATGAATACTGTTTAATATCAGTTGAGGATCACTGAGTGCAAGAAAAGTGACAGGCCAAATCAGAAGAAATTGTGTTAATCTATGTGAAAAGTTAAGCTTTATCTTATGCAAAGCAAAAAGGCGTCAGGAAAGAAGTTCTTAAATTCGGACATCCTACCGACTTGCATCTTTACTCTGGCTCCCTTCTTGCCTGTCCAGCTTCCACACTCCAGGTAGAACGAGTTCTATAAAATTAACCTCTGCTTAAAACCCTTCCTAGCCTTTTATTGCCTGTAAGGTAAAACCCAAACACCTAGTATGGCCTGAGCCCTTCATCATCTGCCACCTGTTTATCTTTGCTGCTCCATGCATCTTCTATGGACTGAAATGCCTCATTCCTATATCAGCTTGTCTGATAAACTCCTACCCATACTTCAAGACCCAGGCAATATGTCCCTCAAATATAAGTTGCTTGGCTAGACTGTGAGCCCATGATGTCAGAGACAGGGTTTCATTCATCCTTGCGCTCTATGACTTTGAATATTACAGCTATGAACAATAGGATACTGGCATAGTAGCTTAAACTGTGCAAGGATTTATCATCTCACTTAATAGGAAGTCTGCAGATAGTGGTTCCAGGATTGGCCCTGTGGATTGACAATTTTCCGTCCTCATATTTTCCCTCTGCCAACCTCAGAGGACTAGCAATGTTTTCTTTTGTGGTTATGTGATAGCTGCTGCAGTGACAATCACCAAGTTAGGTTCTGTTAGGAAGGAAAAGATGTATGATGTTAAGTAGGCAGGACAATGTGCAAATGCAGAAAGGCAGAAGTGATCAAGGACAGATATGCCTTTTTTTCTTGAGCCTTTTCTTTTTTATCAATCAGGTATAAATTTCCAAGAACCTGACCAGCACTTTTCCTTTTATGTTCGGTTGGCTAGAAGCGGACCACATGGTTACTTGCAAATCAATCACAGGCAAAAGGGAATGGGATGGCCATGACTGGTCAGTTCAAACTCGACTCATTCCCTTGGTCTAGAGCTGTCTTCTCAGAAATCTGCTTGATACCTAAACATAAGGAGGATTTTTTTAGGAAAGAGAATATGTAATGATGTCAGCTGAGTCACCAACAGTTTTTGTCATAAGAACCTGGTATTGTACCTGGCTGAATGTTCTTTGTAAAAACCTTAAACCATTCTGTAAAGTTTTTTAATATTCTGTCCTCTGTGTCTCCACAGTCTATTACTGTTACTGTAGTATCATTTCCGTTTCTGTTTCTATTAAGTTTCCGTTGCTGTACCTTAAATGCCTATCTACTTGTCTGTCTCCTACATGAGTCTGTGAACTCCTGAGGGCAAGGAACTGTTTTATTTAGGTTTAGATGTCCAGTATTCAATGTACAGAGGTTCTGAATAAATGTCGATTGGTTTTATGTACAACTCTTATCAAATCTAATTTTTTTCTTTTTCTTTTTTTTGTTGATATTCTGTTTTCATTAAAGCTATTAGTGATGTTACTAGTGCTTGAATTTCCATTTGTTTAAATTTCACACATCTTGGGTCACCCTTTGAAATATGGTTCTGGTATCTGTAATGAAGCCTGGCCCTGCTTAAAATGACAATAGCTGTATAAATAGATTTTGATTGAAAAATTTATTAATGATTCTTTTCTTTGGGAGATAAGAGCCTGCATTTAGCTTTATCAAAGATAACATAAATTGAAAATTGAAAAGTTCAAATATTTTGCATGAAAAATGGGTTTTATGCAACCAAAACACAAACTAAACAATAAAAGTTAATTCATCTTTCTTGAAAATGACAGTTTCGTTCAAGCTAATTTATAGAGTTTGCAAAGGACTTTTGTGGCTCTTTCTCTCTCTTCTCCTCCATACCACCCATGCATATTTATGCTGGGAAAATATAACTAACTGTCTACAGAGGGAAGAGTGAGGGGCTGTCACTCTCTGAATGACCATGTCTCAAAACCTATGAAGGAAATTCCATGACATCATTTGTGCAGTAGGCATATCTATGTGTCTGAGTGAGAGAGATTATTGTAACTTAATGTGGCATGCAATAATAATATCTCACATCTTCTTCTGGAAAGCTTTTCCTGACCTTCCCATCTGAGTTAGGAAACTTTCCTCTCAGTTCCCTAAACACCTTCCTTACTCTATAATTATCTACAGTGCTTAGCACAGTGTACATGCTAAAAAAATGCTGTTAAATAGATAAGATTGTATAGTGAAGACATATGTATTTCTGTATGTATCCACTTGTTTATTTAGCAAACATGCGTATATAGCACTTACTTTATGCAGAGCATGTTTCTAAATGCTTTACTCATATTTATTTAGAGCTTTACAATTTACCAAAGCACTTTTGACACATTGGTTCATTGGTTGCTCATTTTAACTTCAGTGAGCAGATGGATAGAAATTATCCCCATATCACGGCTAGGTGAAACACTCAGGTTCATCTGTTTACCCACAATTACACAGTTTACAAATAGCAGAGTTGGGATTTTAACCTACTCTTTCTGACTCTCAGCCCAGTGTTTTGTAAGACACGCCCTGGTGAAGCCCCTTTAACATTTTGGTATTACCACATCTAGAGTAGATGAAGACTGAAGGGAAGCTTTGGCATTTTGAGAAGTTGTATATGGAAACAAAGGTTTTTTTTTCACTTGTTTCAAACTAATTGTAGTAGTGTCTTAGTTAGCAAATACTACATTAGTGCTGCATAACAAACAACCCCCAACTTCAGTGTCTGAAACAACACTATAAGTTGGCTAGGAGTTGGCTGGTCTAGGCAGGGCTTGTGTGGGTGGCTCTGCGTCATGTAGTGGATTTGTTGGGGCTCGGCTCTTTGAAGCTGCTTGAGCTCAGGGCTGTTCCACACATATATATTCCGGGACCTGATCTTCTCCCTGGGAACAAGGCAATGGGAGGAATACAAGAATTAAACCTCAAGTACACAAACCCAACTCAAACCTCTGCTTGTGTCACAGCTGGTAATGTCTCATTGGCCAAAGCAATTTACATGGCCAAACTCAGTTTAAGGAAGGAAGCACACTCTACTTACCATGAGGTCCGAGCAAGTTACCGGCTAAGATCAATTTTGATGAAGTGGGAATTTAAATTTCCACATAGAAGATGGGAGAGAGGTTGGGTCTGAATAATTTCGAACAATAATCTAACCTTCTACAAGAGAATTCCAAGAAGGGTTGCCAAATTTAGCAAATAAAAATCCAGGGCACCTAGTTAAACTTGAATTTCAGATAAACATCAAATATTTTTTAGTATAAGTATACCCCAAATACAGCATGGGACATACTTAAACTAAAAAGATTCGTTATCTGTGATTCACATTTAACTGGATAGCCTGTGTTTTATCTGGAAATGCTTATTTTAGATGAATCAGTTGCTCTTCACAAAGTTATAGTAATAGTAAGAATGTATAATTGATCAAAGTATGCTCATGTTGATTCTTTGGTCATCAATCTCCTGGTCTTGCTCTCAGAGAATGGGCATAGACTTCTCTGAAAATATCACTGAGTATTTTAAGGAGCAAGATGAATAGATTCCTCAAGGCCAGTTAGCCAGTGGTCTTCCTGTTAAGCTGTCAGCGAAGGAGGCAGTGGAAGATGTTGGAAATTTTGTAATTATAAGCGATATTGGAGAGCAAATCGGGGCATCCTGTCCCTGTGATTTTTCCCTGCAGTTGGATTCCAGGCTTGGTAATTGTATATTTTGAGAGTATTTGTCTAAATTGTGGCTTTAGCCTCCTCTACACTCACTGAGTTGGAAAAATGTGGGTGTCAGCACCACATGAAGATGAGATGCCCACTAACCGTCCATAAAGGCCAAAGCAGATTCATTTTCATTTGGGGGTCACAATGCTGAAGTGGTGTGAGATCTTTATGTGGAATGATTCCTACCCTATTCGTTTTTTTTCTTGTCTCTCACCCTCAAATAATTATTTATGGCCCTCATACCTCTGCCACAGCTATTAAAATGGAAGGACAAAAGATACACCTATGAATTGCTCTAGCTAGCCTTTTGAAGGGACTTGTTTGAACAAATTACTTTGTTCGGTGTTTGATTGCTGTGGTGCCAGTAGTTTTTTGAACTAGTACAAAAGGTCGTAAATTGTGTGTGTGCCTGTTTTTAAAGGCTGAGGAGGAGGAGTAAAGATAAATAGCATGTGAGAAGTTTGGAATTCTTTTCTCTAAGCCTTGCTTTTTGTCCGGAAATATTTACATTCAAGTGTGAGGCCTGTTTTTTTTGTAGATGATGCCAACCGCATAAACTGAGGATGTTAATTTTCATTTCTCCCGGGCTTGGAGGTTTGTAGGAGTTAGAGACACCAAGGCATTTTCTATTAACACCTGGAGCTGACTGCAGAGGTGAAAAAGTCAGATCTCATAGAAAGAAAGATATTCTTCAGGAAAAAAAAAAAAAGACGTTGCTTTTGTGGGATTTTTCTTTCTTTTGTTTGTAAAGATGAGATTTTTTTTTCTTGAGAAATTATTTCTATAGTATTGCAACATGTCACTGCAAAAATCTGAGAAAATAGTGAATCGTCCTTCTATTTATTTTTTACTGTGTTCACGAAAATATCACCTTAAGCAGGTGATGAAAATTAAGCAAAAATAAGCCATTTCACCTGGTTTTATAAATGATCACATTCTTTATATTCCTCAGTTCCACAAGAGTTACAAAGGAAAATTTCCCTTGGCTATGTGATTAAATAAACATCTATTTCCAGAAGCAGTCAAGAGGAGAATAGGAAGAAAAGTGGCAAAATAAATGGGCACTTCAGTCTAATATTTCTCTGGGAAGCAACTGTGGCCTGGCAGCTGGGAGGCTTCTGGGTCAAGAGGGCAGATTTATCCTTAGAGAAAGGCACAGATCTTGGTTTTCTTGCCTCCATCCCTTTAGACTGCTAATTCTAATCCGTTTTTAAGGAGGCCTGATAATTATTAAGTGGATAATAGTGATAAGGATAAATATATTGATGAAGTAATTATTGCTATCATTAATTAATCACTATGAGGAAGATACTATGTTAAATGTTTTTTATACTTTATCCCATTTTGGTGCTCTAAAAATCCTAGCATGAAGATATGGTCACATTGTCATAGTTAAGAAAGTGAAGCGTGAGGAGATCAGTAACTTGCCTGTGGTTCCACAGCTGTTATGTGGTAAGCCAGATGTTTTTAAGCTCTAAATTCTGTTATGGGTTTTAGTGTTGGCATAATATGAGAGACACTCTAAGACCCAACCATATTTCTCTTATTGGATTGTGTCTCTACTTGATGTACCACTCTTTCTGGGTTATATTGTGAGTCTTGCATTCTAGGCCTTGGCAAGTCATGTGGGATGGGATGTCAGAGAGTGAATGCTAGGAATATTTGCCAGACCCAGGGACTGAGAAGAGAGGTGGTCATGAAGAGCTAAGAAAAGCAGAGGAAAAAAAAACTGAGGGTGTCAGCTGTTAAAAGTGTGACCACGTGAGAGACGGGGAGAAAAAGTAGCAGAGAGATCCAAAAGTGTGCCAAGAATAGCTCCAGTCTCCCTTTCATCATATGCACTAGGTGTGGTGGGCACTCGGGTCAGCCATGTTTCAAGATCAGGTAAAGGCCAGGGCCAACAAACTTAACATTATCCTCACAGAGGGCTGTTTTTGACTTCTTCATTCTCCTTGGCCGTTACTTGCATGTGCATGTGTGTGTAACAGGAGGAAGCGGTGGATGAAAACATGGGAGGCATTTTAATGAGGGTTAGTTACTTTCAGATCAACAAAGATTTTTTTCTTGAGGAAGTATGAGGTTAATGTTTCGCATCTCAAGGATAGTTTTATTAACTTTAGATGTGATGGCGATAACATCTTTACCCATTTTTACATTACCATGGGTTACTCAGACATGTTGATAGATTTTGATGATGGGGAAGGTCAGGGCATAAAAAGGACAAGTCTGTTAACTTTTTGCGTGAGCGCAGGCCAGGCCCGAAGAGGTGGGATCTAGACCTGCATGAGAGTGGTGGGCACTTTGGGCTGGTGGCTAAGCGGGGCTCAGAAGACTAACTTTTCACTTCACAATTCCCACAGCCCATCTCTGCCAGGAAAAATGCTGCCTTCATCTATCAGGTTTACGGGTGGATCAAGAGAAATCTGAGAACACTTACAGAATACCCAGTAGAAAATAATTTCAACCTCCAAAAGGTCAGGAAAGAAAAACATCAGGATGATCCATTCTTAGATCTCTTGTGCCACCAGAGGCATGTTGTGTCCTTTAGGAATGCTGCAGGGGCTCAGAGTTTGGTGGTCTATAAGAAGGGTACTATGGCTCTGTAGCATGGCTGGACTCACTTCCTTTTTATTGGTGCCCAGTTTCCACTGTGCAGACCAGTGGGTGAGAAGGCAGCAAGCATTCTATTACTTAGAGGTGTGGTGCCTGCTCTGTCAAAAGGCATGCGCTTTGAATTGTTACTGGCAGGGGCTCCGAGATCCTGGCTTCAGGCACTGTGCCACCATCAAAATGTGTCTGGACTCTTAGTGGCATGAAAAACTTCGGGGAGAAATGTTCCTGGATAGCTGGCTAATGGACACAGCCTTAGAGAATTTAAGACATGACACCCCCTGCCCCCATCTTATCTTTCTTGGCAATGAGTACATTGAAAACAACACTTTTTAATAGAACTTTCTGTGATGATGAAAATGTTCTGTATCTGTGCTATCAAACAATATCATAGCCATTAGCCATATGCAGCTATTGAGCCCTTGAAATATGTTTAGTATAATTGAGGAATTGAATTTTTAATTCCATTTAATTTTATTTCATGTAAATTTAAATAGCCACAGTGGCTAGTGACTAGCAAATTGTATAAATGTACTGTGGAATAATTTTCTTATATCTCTTTCTCTCAAAATTCTATCTACCAAGTCTGTGCCTCAAGTCTATGCATCTACCAAGTCATCCATCACTTCATTATAACATCTATTATTTCATAATGCCCTGGGAGGGTGATGTTCTTTTTTTTCCCCCCCACATTTTATAAATGAGAAAACACAGTCACAGAGAAATTCTGTGTTTTATCTAAGGTTACTTAGTAAGTAAGCAGTGAAACCAGGGCTCAAACTCAGACCTGTTTCTAAATCACGAGAGCTGTAGATGGTGATCATGAATCTGTCGAGAAAGACTCAGCCTCACCACTTTCTTGTCAGTCTATTGATCTCGGGACTGGGACAGCCTTATAGTGATTCACCTGAAAAGCAGAGCCTTGGATAATGGCTTAGTTTGCATAATTTATTTGGGGAAGTGATCCCAAAGGAAAAGAATCGAGGGTCTGGAAAGTGAAATAGGAAAGGAGAGAAAGCCAATCCAGAGGTATGTTATTGTAGACAAGTGGGGTTTAACCCTGCAGGGCCCGTCTGAGAAACTGTGTAGATTGTTCCTTAAAGTTGTCCAGTGAAGAGGGGTTTATTTGTCCACCAGCTTCTGTCTCCATTGGTCAAATACCCCTTACAGGGTGTTAACTCCCTTGCGTTTCTGAGTTTGGGCACCAGTCTGCATAGCCAAGCGGGAGTATAGTGGTGCAGAGCAACCCTGGGCAAAATGCAAGAGGCATCTGGTGTAACTGATGTGGGGAGCTGTCAGGTTATACCTGTGTGCAGCTGGCTGCCACAGCAAGACCAGAGCTAAAAAGGAGGCTGAGAGGCAATGAGATGAGGCATAAAAGATGTTCACAGACCAAGGGGAAGAAACCGAATAGCACAGCTTGGGGAAAGTCAGGAGTGGGAGTTAGGAGAGTGTGAAGCTCTGAGAATGGATTTTTCTATAAAAATTTTAAACAAATGGGCCTAACCTTTGATGCTGTCAATGAGCTATAGTCTACTTGGTTGCTAGCATAATGATATTGCTTTTGTGCATCGTGCATGGCACTGTTTTAATGTAAGGCATGGTGCCTTCGATTGCCCCATCTCTTCCCAGGTGACTTCTTTATGCCAGACAGATGGAGTGAGCTCATGGAAACCAATAATTCAACATGTTCCAAATTTAAATTGCTCTTATCTCATTCACTCATTTATGGACGGCATGACATAGAGGTTGAGAACGTTGGTTCTGAAGCCAGATTGCTGGGTCTCCATTCTTGCTCTCCTAGCTTTGTGGCCTTGAGCATATTGATTAACCCCTTTAAGCCTCAGTTTCTTCATCTAGAAATAGGGATTATAGTACTTATATCTTACAGAGTTCTGGTGAAGATTAACTGAGTGTATATATACGCAGGATTTAGAACACTGCCCGGCCAGTAGAAAGAACACAATAATGCATGTTTGCTACCTTTAAAGTTCATCCTTTAATTGATAAAAAATTATTTAGTGTCTGATACATACAAGTCACTGTTCTCCTTGATCAGTGTGCGTGCCTGGATCTGACAGGGTCTTTGTTGCTCACTCCAGCCTTTTGAAATTCTCAGACCACCACCCTCTCCTCTTTTTCCTTGTATTTTCACTGATTGATGTACTGCAAACAAAGACTCAGTCTTTTATGGGAGTAATTAAAAGCCAAACTCACTGTACCACACTGCAATGTTAGTAGAGTCAGTCTGCATGATTCTGCCAGTTCCCTTGGGTATTTTGAATTTATAGACACTCTTTATCCTGAGTTTACTTTTGTGCTGTCTCTGGAGCAGTGATTCATGTAACTCTAGTACAAGAATCACCTTTAGACAGATCACAACTGAATTCCTAAGCCCCCAAATCTTTACTCAACCTGACAGTCCCAGACAGCAGCAAGAAGAAGAAAATATCTGCATAGAATAAGTTGTATTTTAGGACAGGAGCTGCTAAACATGATGAAAGAAGCAACACCTACAGTAAAAAGGGAGTGAGACTTCTGGTTAACCCTGTCTCAAAATTATCTCATTTAGACCCAAGTCATTTTTCTGGTGGCTTCAAACCTCAAGATTTCAGCTAGAAGCCGGAGGACTAGGGAGAGAAATCATTACTAGTGTTTGAAACCAGAGTCTGAAAATTTTTAGTGGCTGGGCATCAGCATGTTACTGAGATGACCCTCTAGCCATGCTGGGAGCAGACTTGCACTGCTTGAAATAACATAATTATAGCACTTGGCGAAAGTGGAGGACAACAGAAATGAAGTTCAAGAATTCAAGCACATCAGCCAGACAGAAAGGCCGAAAATCTCAATCTAGACGTCCTGGGGGAAAATGAGGTGATGGCGTCTGAAGTACACACAAGCAGTCATGCTAAAAATGGCAGCTGCCTCCAGAAGAATTTTTTATTACAGGACTAAAATAATGATTCAGTGGCACATTCCTGTAGGTTTTCTTCTGGATTTCTGGGTCATAGGCTCCAGAGAGGCTTTGAAGATGGGAAGGCACAAAACTGGAGTATAAATTCTTGAGGAAGGTGTTATGAAAGTAGAAGTCTGACTTGGATCTGGTCCTGTGTCTGCCACTAATTAGTGGGGTTGATTAATCTCTTAACCCTTTGTGATCTGAGGCAATCTTCAAGTCTCTCTAATAGAAAAACCTCATGTCCTGGAATTCTGAAGGTCTTTCCTAGTAGAACTGCAGGTGCCCTCCTTGCTTTGTTGTCCTCTGGGACATTGCCTGGCAGGAACTCCTGGTGACAAATGAGAAGAAACAACATAAACACGTTTGATGTGATACACTTGTAAAGCTGCTGCCATCATGACAGTTAAGAAGCTGCCAAATTCAAATCACAGAGTTCATCTCTGTAGCCTTCAGTTTCTCCTCAGCGAATCAAGAGGATGGATTTAGAGAACTTTATGGTCCCTTACAGATCTAATTTTTTAGAATATCCCAAGTTAAGTGAAAGATGAAATCATTGAACCAATTTTTGTCTACCTCATTTATTCAAAAATGTTTATCACGCAACTGAGCGAGGGGCTGCATCAAGATCTAGGAATTTAGAGATTAACACATGTGGTCTCTGCCTTAAGGAGCTTAACTTCACTTAGCTATAGTCAAGTGAACATCCCATTATAATATGGTATGTTGATGGCTGTAAGGGAGAGAGTACAGTGAGAGGCACTTTATCCTAAAACATGGGTTTGAGTGGGGGCTGGGGCGGGGGGAGGTTGTTTTATTTGTTTAGCTGCTGACAGAGTTTATTTAGTTGATACCAGATTCTACCTCTGATATTTAAAAAAGTCAAAACTTTTAAATGTTAACATTGAAGCACACTAATCCTGTTCCAGAGAAGGAAAGCTGTGTCCTGAGCAGATGGCCATATGGCACTTTGCATCCGCCTGAGAAAGGAGGCCCTGTCCTCAGCATGCAGAGCAGAGAAACTGTGCAGGGGAAGGGGGTTGCCAGCATACCAGCTTCTTAATTAAGATCCATAATTATTTGTAAACTCTTAGAGCTCTGGATGCCATGCAAATTCATGGGTCCAAAAACTTTCTAAAGCCACATGGAAACGGTGCTTAACTTACCATCATTTTGGAGCCTGTGTACCTACATCTGCCCTTTATCTGGGGGCACAGACAGGAGCATTCTGAAATCTCTGGTTGCATAATACTGTAAAACCAAAAAGGAGCTTTTAAAACCATTTTTAAATATTTTAATTTTTTTCAATTATAGTTGACATACAATATTACATTAATTTCAGATATACAACTCACTGATTTGACATTTGTATAACTTATGAAGTGATCATCCCGATTAATTCAGTACTCCTCTGACACCATACATAATTATTACAGTACTACTGACTATATTTCCTATGTTATACTCTATATCCCCATGACTATTTTGTAACTACCAATTTGTACCTCTTAAACCCCTCCCCCTTCACTCATCTTCCACTCCCCAATCTGACAACCATCAAAATGCTCTCTATGAGCTTGTTTCTGTTGTTTGTTTCTTTCTCCTGTTCTCTAGAGTCTACATATAGCATTTGTCTTTCTCTGTGTTACATACTCAGCATAATACCCTCTATGTCCATCTATGTTGTTGCAGATGGCAAGATTTCATTCTTTTTTATGGATGAGTAATATTCCATTGTATATAAGTATCACCTCTTCTTTATTCATTCATCTACTGATGGACACTCAGGTGGCCTCCATATCTTGGTTATTGTAAACAATGCTGCAATGAACATATGGATTCACATGTCCCTTCAAAACAGTGTTTTGGGTTTTTTCAAATAATACACATAAGTGGGATTACTGGGTCCTTCTTTGTCTCTTGTTATAACCTTTGTTTTAAAGTCTATTTTAATTTTGTATACGTATTGCTGCACCAGCGTTTTTGGTTTGATTCCATTTTCCTGAAACGTCTTTTTTCATCCCTTTACTTTCAGTCTGTGTGTAGCTTTGGATCTGAAGTGAGTCTCTTGTAGGCAGCATATGTAAGAGGCTTGTTTTCTCATCCATTCAGCCACCCTATCTTTTTAAATACTGTCTAAATGGAACATTTAATCCATTTACATTTAAAGTAATTGTTGCTAGATATATAGTTATTGCCATTTAATTCATATTTTTAATCTTTCTTTTCTTTTTCCTTTTTCTTAAAGAAGTCCTAACATTTCCTGTAATACTGGCTTGGTGGTGATGAACTTTAGCTTTTTCTTGTCTTGGAAGCTCTTTATCTGTCCTTCGAGTCTGAATGATTGCTGGGTAGAGTAATTTTAGTTATAGATCCTTGCTTTTCATCACTTTGACTATTCCCTGCCAATCTTTTCTGGCCTGCAAAATTTCTGTTGAGAAATCAACTGACAGTCTTGTGGGAGCTCCCTTGTAGGCGACTAACTGCTTTTGTTTTGTTGCTTTTAAGATTCTCTCTTTGTCTTTAATGTTGGCATTTTAATTATGATGTGTCTTTGTGTGAGCCTCTTCAGGTTTATCTTGTTTGCCACTCTCTGTGCCTCCTGGGCTTGTATGTCTATTTCCTTCACCAGAGGCTGCTTAAAGTATCCTCACTTTTTTGGCTTCTTTTTTTTCTTGTCGCTGTTCTGATTGGGTGTTTTGTGCTACCTTATCTTCTAATTTGCTGATTTGACCCTCTGCTTCATCTTATCTACCGTTAATTCCTCCTAAGGTATTCTTCATTTCAGTTATTGTATTCTTCATTTCTGATTGTTCCTTTTTTGTTTTCTGTCTCTATTTTTATGTTTTCTATTTCTTTGTTAAAATTCTTTCTGAGTTCCTGTGCTCGTCCCTTAAGTTCATTGAGCATCATTATAACCAGTGTTTTGAATTCTTTATCTGTTAGATTGCTTGTCTCCATTTTGTTTAGTTCTTTTTCTGGAGCTTTGTTCTATTCTTTCATTTGGGACATGTTTTTCTTTTTTTTTGTCTTCTCATTTTGGAGCCTATTTGTGTTTGTTTCTATGTATTAGGTTGGGCTGCTATGTCTCCTGGTCTTAGTAGGGTGGCCTTATGTAGTAGGTGTGCTATGGGGCCCAGTGGTGCAATCTCCCTGTTTACCTGAGTCAGATGCTCCAGGTATATCCCTTGTATGAGCTGTTTGTGCCCTCCTGTTGTAGTTGAGCCTTGGTTGCTGTTTTCTCGTCAATGGGAGGGATTGACCATTGGGCTGATTGGATGTGATGACTGGCTGTGACCAGTGGAGGAGTTTTTGTGCAGGGGCTGACCTTACAGAGCAAAGTTCGCTATAGCAGGGCTCTAGTGCCTGTCCTTTGGGTGCGTCATCCTCAGAGGTGACCCCAGGTGGTGCTACGGCTCAGGCCAAAGCTGACCTCTGGGGCATGCAGGCCAAGGCCTCCTGGGAGGGGCTCTGCTGCAGGCCAAATTCAGTTGTAGCCTGTGCCCTGCCTGGGCCCACGTGGCATGAGCCACCAAGCAATCTGCAAATGGCCTCCACCCATGCTGGGCTTGAAAGCACTTCGAGAAGCTAAGCCACAAACTGAGGCTGGCTGCTGCTAGTAGGGGGTAGGGGCTGCTCAGCAAGAGGTATGGGGCACACCAAGGCCAGGTGCTTCTTGTTTAGATTTTGTGATCTTCTGAGAGATTTTAGGAAAGGCTGCAGCATGAGCTAAGACAGGCTATTTATATGGAAAATCGACTGGAAGTGGCTTGGGCCGCCCGCAAATTGGGAGGGGCAGGGTCTCTGGGACTCACCAGAGTGGGGTGAGCAGTGTTAGCTAGTTGTGGGAGACAGATATGTTGGCCACCTGGGTCTGCAAGCTGTGGAGGGGAGGGCTCAACAAAGGAGCAACGCCCTCTGCCAGTACTTCTATCTGGGAGAAAGCTGCCCCTTCAGCCCTCGCCCTGAAGCCAGACAATTCAGTTTCTGTGCATATGTTTCTGGTGCCTTTTGAGTTGCTGCCCCAGCACTGGAGCTCGGAGCAAGCAAGTCCGTCACCTAGTAAGTTCATGCGGGGCCCTTTAAAAGGAGTGATTGAGACACCCCCAGGTCTTTGTCTCACTCAGCTACAGTCTGCGAGATATTATAGAAGTTGTGGGGGCTTCTCTTCCCAGCACTGGAACTCTGGGGGTGTGGGGGTAGGCCCCTTTGCTCTTCTGGGAGGACTTCAGCAGCTGAGATATTTCTTCCAATTCTCTACTGCCACACATGGGTGTTTCATAACTAGCCTGTTTCGTACCTCCACCCTTCTATTATTCTCAAAGTCACTTCTCCTGTGTGTCCCTAGTTGTAGGGCTTTTGTTCACCTAGACTTCAGGCAACTCCAAATGATGGCTCTTCTGTAGTTGAGTTGTAATTTTAATGGAGTCGTGAGAGGAGGAGAGCATAGTGTTTACCTACTCCACCATCCTAACCGGAACTCCCCCAAAATGAGCTTTGAGAGGAGGTCAGCTTCCTTCAGGAATCTGAGATTTCTCTGTGGTTCTCATTTATTTTGTCTGTATTCCACCCATTGAGGTATTCTATGACTAGTGCTTCTCAGCAGTTCCCTTTTGTCTTCCCCTCACCTCTCCAGTCTGGAATTCAGCAAACTCACCTTGCCTTGCTGTGTCTGGTGTGGTCACAGTAAACTGTAGCATCTCTGAATTCTTTGCTGAAGAGTAACTCCCATCCTTTAAGATTTATTTGTGTATTTCTGCCCATCTTTGATTAAATGATGGGAGTCACTCACATGGGCCCAAGCCCAGGAGAAGAAGATGATAAACCCCACCGATGCAATCTGCAGGCAAATACTGATGAAAAATACCATTAAAATATTTCTGGCAAAGAATGTTTTTTAATAACGGAATTCAGTTAACTTTCTGTTAATGCTAATGGAGGGGAGTAGCGGTGCAGATAATCTAAATGTCAATGGTATTTAGTTTGGCTCAGCCCACCATATGCTGTGGGTGACCAAGGAGGCATAGAGGGTAGGTAGAGGCTTCTGCAAGTGGCTCAAAGAACTGCAGATTTTACATGGCCGGGACTATTTGTAATGTGTGAGTTCTCTTCTTTTGAAGGTGGAGCTGTGTTTCAGTGCTCTGACTTTGTGTATTTAGTTTAGTTCAGCACACGTTTATTAAACTACCATGCTCCAGGGGCTGTGCTAGGTACTAAGGAATCAGGGTGATTAAGATATGTAAGGGTAATATGTGTGAGAGTGACAGGATAGGGGCCGGAACATATGCACCATCAGTGTATTAGTATGATGCACCCTGCAGGTGAGCAATAGAGTTATTTGCTCCCAAGTACCCTCCATGCTCTGCTGGGCATTCCCTCAGGACACTATGCTTGGTTTTTTTTCCCCTGAGTTTTTGAATTTTTCTGCTACCTCTATAGCTACTCCTTATTATCTTCTTGGCAGGAATACTTTCCTTTACCCAGCTACAAAATGTAAAGTTCCTTGGTCCTAGGTTCCTTCCTTTCTTTTCTTTTCTTTTCTTTTTTTTTCACTACAAATACTTTCTTTACTTAATCTCAGCCATACCCATGGCCTCAATGAACAGTCCCTTGTAGGTCATGCATACATGTGTGTCTTTAGCCAAAAATTCCATAGCTTCAGGCCTGTATATTCAGTAGCTCACTAGACCATACATCTTAGAGATCCTGTGGTACCTCATACTCAGCATGTCCAAAATCCAACTCATAGTATTCCTCCCCAGGTTTTATCCTCTTCCAGGACTCCTTTCAGTGAGTGGCAACATCATTCATCACTCTACAAACATCATGTCAACCTAGACACATTCCACTTTCCCAATCCTCTTATCTAATCCATCACCAGGGCCTCCTGGTTTTACCTTATAAATGTTTCTGGAATCTACTCCTTCATCTTCATTGCTACCACCACTACTGATGTCCAAGTTAACATCCCTTCTCCCCCAGACCAAGTTCACCCATGTCTACTTTGGATCCGGTCTAATCCTTTCTTCATAATGCATCTAGTGTGATTATTTCAAAATACACATCTGAAAAAATGTCCTTATTTTCAGATGCATACTAAAACATTTCTAGCTTAAATGGTATAATGTTGGGAATTTACTTTAAAATATTCCAGAAAAAAATAATGGGCAGGAGAAAAATGAAATAAGATAGGCAAAATGTTGATTACCATTGAAGCTGGGTAATGGGTACAAAGGGCATTCATTTTACTATTCTCTCTACTTTTGTGTATGTTTGAAATTTCCCAGGATAAAAAGTCAACACACATACACACAGATGTAGTTATGCTAACCTTGCTTAAAACACTACTGGCTTCCCACTGCTCACTGCATAGACACGTTTCCTTAAGAACCTCATTTTCCTGTGAAGTCTGGTCTCTACTGATCTTTCCAGACCTCTCTTGCACCATGCATTCTTGCTCTCAGCATTCCATCCCTCGCTCCTATGTGTTATTCTCTGGTACATGCTACATCCCCTCCAGGTACAAGCGAAGTACCTTTTCCCTTACTAGGTCAAAGCACTCTAATATAGACTCTCGAAATAGTGGGTACTTCCCATTCATAGTACCTGTCACCACTGCAGTCCTTGTATGATTGTGAAAACTATTCAATTAATGTGTTTACTAGACTATAAACTCAGGAATTACCAAGCATAGTACCTAGCACATGTTATCATGACCAATAATTATTTGTTGGATGAATGAATGAATGAAAAGGGGTAGAGAGTACTTGAAAATGGTATTCAATTTGCAACTTGACCATAGAAGCTCTAGGATCTAGTGGAGATAAGTTAAGAGGAGCCTGCTGGGGGCACTGGTTTGTTTATCCATAGTACCTGTGAGTTAGGTGCTAGTTCTTGGCTCTGCCTTATATTCCTTGAGACAGTAAGCAGCAGAGCAGACTCAGGCCCATGATCAGAACAGTCTCCCTTCCAGACTTAGGATCCAGTAGCTGTTTGGTTGTTGTTCCTAAGACTCCTCTTTGCCTTGGAACTCAGTGCTCCCTGGAATGAGCTTCTCCCTATCATTTGATGATCCAAGTCCGGACTTTATCCTTTGTCCTTTTCATGGTCCATATCTCTTGAGTTCTGACCAGCTATTCAGTCTAATGCTTCAGGTTTCTCTAAGGTAGACCTGATTCAGACCTCATGCCAGTGGAGCCTGGTTTGTACATTTCAGCCCTACCCCTCCATCCGGGTGCCTCACCTGGCACCTCAGCTTAGTGGCAGGGACCACCATGGGTGGACAGATCACCTAGCTAATAACCATCTACTAGCCAGCTTGGGTCTTTAGGACTAGTTTATTGAGTTATATGTGAGGCTGTGGTGTCTCCCCTGACCCTCTGTCTTATGCAACACTTGTGAACCTCAAGGCTTCCGACATTCTGCCTAGAGAACCCTGCAACTGGATGTACCTCACAGCCAGGTACATCCTCCAGACTGGAACTCCATGATGAGAAGACCTGGAATCAGCTTATTATCACTTTCTCTCCACCATACAAATGATAAATTAAGATACCATTAGGATAAGATTGGAAGGACCCAGGATGAGCAGTCAGAAGATAGCTCCTGTCTCAGATTTGTCATTATTGAGTTGCACAATCTTAGACAAATCACGTTTCCTCTGTTGGTCTCTGCTGCTTCATTAAGGGAGGAAGGGAGAAAGGAATGGAGAGAAGGAGGAAAAAAGAAAGGAATAAGGGAAGAAATAAGTGAAATGAAGGCTTTGGGCTAGAACCATATTTCCTTAACAGTTACATAAATAAAAGTGTATTTGGTGACCAAATAAGTTTGGAGAATACTTAGATTAAACAAACTTTAATAGCTTACTTTACAATAGGACTTCTCAGAGCCTTTAATGTGGTAATAATATGCATTGTGATTTTCCATGAAAGATGGAGAATTAAGAATTTGCCATACTTACTTAAACACTTGTGGAAATGAGTTTGGGAAATACTGGATTAGGTTGTTTCTGATTTTAAAAGTCTAGTCTTTGAATTTAAAATTTTGGCTTTTTTATTCATTTTTTGATGTGTCGATATGGTCTGAGTCTTTGAGGAGAGAATGATGATGTTCCATTGAAAGGCTGTCCCTTCGAAAGGAGGCAATAGACTAGTTTTGGTTGGAACTTCTGGGTAGACTGTCTGGTTCTCCAAAAGAGAACATCCACTTTCAATCTTCTACCTTCCCAAATTAGGCAAATTCTCTCATCACCTGGATGTACCATGAAGGTCATTAACCTGAGAAGACAAAGCACTCATTTCAAAAGGCGACAGGCATATAGTCTTGGTGGCCCAGGTTAGGGTCCATTTGGGAGGGTGGCAACTGCTGAAGTCTCCTGAGCCAATGCCAGCTCACTCACAGGTCTTCTCCAAACCTGTGCGTGTTGGGCTCATGTGTTCAGGTGACATGAACTCTGAGATGCAACAGAATAATAAATCCTTCTACTTCAGATTATCATCTTATGCTGGATCATGAGCTTGATCTATTGAGCCAAACCTAAGAGAGTTCAATAGAAAAATCCATTTCAGTAAAACTGAGGTTCTATCCTGACTAATTTGGTTTCAAAAAACCAGTTTTATAGACATGGGCTGTTTCACCTTCCAGAAGTTTTCAAGGTCTGCTTCTTGGCCAAAGTAGTTGCATTTTACTTGCCGCCCAAGAGCTCATGACCTCAGGCCTGACCGTTCAGCTTCACTGAGTCCCTTCTAACTACTGGGCTTCTCCAGCCTTTTTATTTGTGACTTCACATAGACTTACAACTTCTTTTGTCCAGTTTAGCAGTTCACGTCTCCAAACCCTTCACCTTATCCTCTTACTAAGTTTTCAGATCTGTTTTTCTCATGTTACAAAGGTGCTCACTTGGCAGTCCTAGAATCTCCTACCTCCATTCACTGATGCTGAAGGTTGTCCCCACATTCACAGATTTTCCCCCAATCTTTTCCAACAGTTTCCAGTTCCCAAAATGGACCTGGACTCCAGCTGGTAAACTCTACAAAGTCATATCTGACATTTTTTATTTCTAAATAAAATAAAAATGGGAGAAACAAGAGCACATATTAATGGACCATGACAAACATAGGCTACTTCCTAACAACCCTTGGTATTTATCTTTATTTTTAGAATGTCCTCCTGCTGCTTTTACTATCATTCTCTATTTGTTTTTGACAAGGTTCATAGAACAGGCAAGAAGTGAAAGAGGCAGGAGGGAGTATAAAGAAACAGTTCATTAAAAAGGAGAAGGAAAAAAAGAGACAAGTTTCTACCACCAGTTACCCCATCTGACAGGAGCCTAGTGATGCTCAGGTTTCTCCTGTTAGTTTATACACACTTGTTGTGACTTTGGTTCTGCATTCCTCTGCTGTTTTGCTGAGTCCTAAGTAGGATGCTCTATTGTCTTTTGATAACCAGTGGCTTCTTAAACTGATAAGTGACACGCAAATCCTGGTGTAGTTGGAACAATAGGAAATAGGGGCATTGTTACTCAATGTTGAAGTATTATGGAGAAGGTTTTTGTGTGTGTGTTTTTTTCTTTTCCTCTCAATAAGTATGATTAAGGCTCTTTGTATGTTCGGCAAAACCAAAGGAGGTTAAAGAAGGGACTGCCCTATGGAACAGGAACCACTGCCTCTCTGGAAGTCTTTTCCTAACTAATGATCACTAACACTCCTAGCTCCTGGTATTTCAGTGAGAAACCAATAACTATTTTGTAGTGTCTTCTATAAACCGTGCTAGTAACTGTTGTGAATCAGATGTCTAGTATTTTATCATCTGGTTGTAGATATACATGTATTTATAAAAGAAAATATTAGAGAATGATGCTAGTTGGTGTAAATTGTAAAACTTTGTCCTCCTGTGTGGAATCCTGTTAGAATACAAAATTAAAGGACTGGATAAATTTTACCTCCTTCATTACCTCTGTTCTCCCAACATGAATCTCAAATCACCTCCCATTACATATAGGCAACCACCACCATCATACATACATTTGCTACTCAGCGATGTGAACATCACTCAGCTCAAGCCAGCTCCTCTATGATGCCTTCAGACTCCTGCCCCTTAGAACTGCCCACTCAGACCTCTGTTCTCCGCTCTACTCAGGATAGCTGGTTTTCTCCTAATACTTGAGACCCTTGATTGTACACATCTATCTGTGGGTCCATTTTACTTTCATAAATTGCCAGTTCTTGAAGGCAGAGATTTTTCTTATCTACCATGAGCCCTGGAACTAGCTGTGTGACCTTAGGCAAATAACTTGCCCTCTTGGAATCCTGGATTCCACAAATATCAATGAGGAGTTAATATCATCTTTATTAGGTTGTTGTTGAGACTTGAATGAGACAATAAATATAATGCATATAGCTTAGCATACAGTAAGTGCTCCAGAAGGAGTAGATGAAACACAAAAAAGAGCCTGTGTTTTCAATGCCAGAACAGCCTGGGCTCATACATAAATGATGTCCAATAAATGAGTGAAGCAAGAATGACTGAAGCAAATGCTTTATTCAAGGGAGATTTCCTGCCTATGAACAGTTTCCAAATTAATTGTTCTCAAGCTGGAGATAGTGATATCTAAAGTTCCCTTTCAATTAATCATAAATCTTTATACCTTTTACTGATTCTTTGTAAGAAAGAAATGCAAACTTAGTTAAAACACAGACGCACTGAAGAATTCAGAAGAAATTGCTGAACAGGCAAAGAAAAGCACCGATATCTGTCAATCTGAAATTTTGGGCAATGCACCACTGGGCAGAGGTTCAAAGGTGGTCTGGCTTTGCTCTGAGCCAATCCCAGCCCGAATGGGCCCCGTTCCAGCCCCCTGGACTGCAGGTGGAAGTCACAGAAGACCACCGGATGTCATTACTTTCTAGCTTTCTGACTGCACATCTGACTCCCATATGAGAGGAGATGAATTGGTATCAGGGTCTCCAAGGTATACTAAAGATAAATGGGCAGTAAACTGCCCTCTTGGCCCATAGCCAATCAATTTCGAATGAATCAGAAATTAGCAAATAATTACGAAGGTGAGATTAGTCAGAGGGAAAATGGAAAAATAGGTTGGATGTGTCGATTACTACCTTTTGATGCCCTCTCTTTCATCTTGGCACTTGCTCCTTCCTACTGATACACAGCATCTCTGTGTCTTATAAACCTTCAGTCTGGCTCTGCATCTTTAGCTTGCTCAGCTGGGTCAAATAGGTGTGGTACTTAGAGGAGTAGCCCCAGGAATTCGTGACTCTACCCCAACTGAGACAGGCAGAGAAGCTGTATTGGTGTGTACTCCAGACTTGGCAGGGACACTGACATTTTGCTTAATTCTTGCCCTCTGGTGCATGCTTTGTACGTACTGGACTGGCATTTTATTTTAAGCTGTGAGGACAACCATTGCCCCTTCTGATTCCATATGATCTAACCACGAGGAGACTCCTGTTCCTATGTCTCACCCTATAGATCAGATACCATTGACGTGGACACATACGTAGTTCAAGTCCAAGTCTATCATTCCTCTGAGAAAGTATAATCCAAACTGCTAACTTCTCCAACTTCTCCCTACCTCCCAGGGCAGTGACCATAGTCGTGTAGTCTCTCCTATTCCATATTCTGCAGATTTTAGAATTTCTTTCTCTACCACTTACCACTAAAATCCCAGTATGTCTTCAGTTAACAACTGTTATAGACTGATTGTTTGTGTCCCCCCAAATTTACATGTTGAAATCCTAACCCTTAATATGATAGGGCCTTTGGGAGGTAGTTAGGGTTAGATAAGACCAGGAGAGTTGGACCCTCATGATGGGATTAGTGTACTTATGAGAAGAGACACCGGAGAGCGCTCTTGCTCATGTGTATGTGTTCTCTCTCCCTCTCCTCCCACCAAGTCAGGAACACAGTGATAAGGCAGCTATTTGCAAGTAAGGAAGAGAGTCCTCACTAGGAGCCAAATAGGCTAGCACCTTGATCTTGGACTTCTCAGCCTCTAAACAACAGTGAGAAAGACATTTCTGTGTTTAAGTCATCCAGTGTGATATTTTATTATGAAAGTCAGATCTGACTAATACAACAACTCTTTTCCCTGGACTTTTCCTTATCTGCTCTTCTGCTAACCAAAACCGATGTGGTAAAAATTTAGTAAATTAGCATCTATAAATGTTTAGCTCTGGTTTTCCTCCCATATTACAGGGTTTTTGCTAATTTTAAATGACATTGCCTCTTCACTGGAGATTAATAAGAAATGAAGCAATCCCAATATTTTAATCAGTATTTGAGGATAATTCCT
>NW_006442484.1:15330685-15363283 GCF_000325575.1 Pteropus alecto
TAGCAAGAAAGGTAGTTCTTCTGGAAATCTATTTTTCATTTGTTTTCTTATTTGCATTCCTAGTTTAAAGAAAATTGACTTTTAAAAAGTGAGTGATAATTAATCTTTGAAAATATGGCAATTGGTTGGCTTTACTGCTATTTAAAAATGCTCAGTGTATACCCAAGCCTAGTGGAGATCTACTGTGTGTGTGGCAGAGGGTGCTGCGGAGGGTGGGGGTTAGAATGACAAGGTGAGGAACAGAAGCCGTAGCATGTAGATGCACTGGCATTAGGCAGAGTGCCAGTCCCAGCTGGTGGGGAGGGGCTAGGAGGCACGAGACCAGCTCTCTGCAACCCTCTTAAGTGTTTGTGCTCCTCTGAGGCACTTCACAGTCTTTCTGCAAGTGGAGAAATTGCCTGCTCAATTCAGATTAACTGCAAGGCCAGACTGATGGATGGTTCAGAAATGTGTTATAAAAATTAGATTATAAAGGAATAAATTTCATCTCTAGCACTATGATACTAGATGGGCTGATAAACCCCTTCAGGTATAGAACAGATAAAAGCGCTGAATAAAATACTTCAACGTGTATTTAAAGCAAGGTGGAACTGGCAGCAAAGTAAGGGAAACAATGGAAGACTATAAATGACAAGAATAAGCTAGTCTACAAGATAAATAAGCCTTAGAGCTGGTGAATGTCCTGAAAGCATGTGATTCTAGGAAGAAGTGGTCAAAGGCATTTTTATGCAGACCACACCAGGCTGTGCACAGTAAATGAGAGCTCAGAGCTCTGGTATTCTAGAGCCTGGGTTTTCAGGCATCATGAGGATGTATCCTGTGCAGGTGATAAAGCATGGGACCAGATCAGGATGGGAAATTAGACTAGAAATTCTTTCACAAAGCTTCAATCCCCAAAGGTCTACATTGTTTAGTAGGTGAAATAGAATATAACTTGCCCTATAGAGGGAGAATTGTCTGTGTAGAATATAAAGAAAATGACAAAGCTCCACTAAGAATTCCTACCTCATCTACCTACTCTTCAGGTCTGAGGATAGAATTCCTGTCACTTGTGTAAATTAAAAAGTAACACAAAACACACAAACACATCAGACATAATCTTCCCCCCATGTTGATAGTGCCCAGAAGAGCTTGGGAGATACAAATTAAATCCTCTATGGAATTATACACTTAAAAACCAGATCCCAAAAATTTCAAGAAGCTAAAGGTCACAGTTAATAACCACCAAATATACAAGGAAAAAAGCGACCATGAATCAGTCAATAGAAACAACAAACTATTATAGAGTCAGCCCAATGAAGAATGTAAATATTGAAATAATCAGAGAAAATAACATGTATATGTTTCAGTGTTTAAAGAAAGATAGGAATAAAAAATGACAAAACATAAGACCAGGAATATTTGGGGAAAAGTAAACAAGCAGAATACTTAGAGAAAAAAAGAGTAGAATAATTGAAATATATAAACATTATGTGCAGACTAAACAGTAGATTGGCCACAAATGAAGAGAAAATTATGTTCCAGAAAATAAATCTGAAGAAATCATCCTGAATATAATACAGAGACAAAAGGATGGGGAATATAAAAGTAGTTAAGAAACACAGAAGATAGTAGACCTAATTGAAGTTCTAGAAGGAAAGAATTGAGAGAATGTTGGAGAGACAATATTCAAATTTATAATAGATGAGAATTTTCTAGAACTGATAGAACAACTGGATACCTTGACTCCAACTCCCAACTAGGATGGTACAAACAAGGAAAATTAGGACTAATTTCACTCATGGACATGTACACAAAAGCCTTTACCAACGAGTTTCAAAATCAATCCAGCAAAGTATAAAGAAAATAATAATGCATTATGACTGGTCCTGGGCCATCTTTCTTTCTCTCCTAAGTCACTTTATTATAGCCTATAGGATTTAAATACAAATTTATGCTGATGACTTCCAAATTTTCCATCTTGAGAGAAAGTACTAGTGTATAGAGCAGAGCATTTGAGATCAACACAGTGTTATGAGCAAAAGCACATGTGGGGAAATGTAAGTAGGATATCCAGAGCAACGAGTATGTATCTGGGAAGCACAAAAATGTCTCTGGAGAGGTCAGGTTCTCCGGAGCTTTAGAGGTCAGATCTCAGAGGTTGGCCATTCTCCTTGGGGGAACCTCTGAAGGATTTTAAAAGGGAGATTTGCATGGCCAGATTTATACTTCAGAAAGGTCAAGCTGGAAGCAGCAAGGAGAATGACTCAGAGGGGTGTGGAATTGGACACAGGAAAACAAGTTGCAGGGCTTGCAGTCATCCACTGGATAAATGACAAGGGCCGAACCAGGCCAATGATGGTTTGTTAGCAAGGAGGGGAACTGATTGTTCTGACCAGAGTGCCGTGGGAAGGAGCTGAAATAGTGAACCTGAATATTCTGTTAGGACTGTCATTAGAGGGATTATCCAGCTGTCAGCACATTTGCTGGCCTGGCTGGAGCTAAGTGATTGTGTTTGTGTCTCCCTGGAACCACTGCTGGAGTCAGTGGAGACATGTTCCCGTTCTCCCAATTTAGGAACCATCTGGAGAAGGTCAGTCTGACCTGAGGGATCTATTTTCATTAAAAAGTTTACAAAAGCACAAATCATTGCTCAGAAAAGGAGAGATAACATCAACTTTGATCCTTTCTGTTCTTCATTGTCTTCTGGTTTTATTATCATTTTGGCTTGAAGCTGAAAACAAACAGTAGCTAGATGTCCAATATTAGTTAAATAGGAGAAGATATGTTAATCCTCAGGAACCTAATTTTCATGTTAACATTAAAGCCCATGCAACTTTTCTTGGCATTTTGAATGCCTTTTGTGGAAACTGGTATCTAATTGTTAAAGAGAGGTTATGCTTCATAGGTTGATTATACTGCATTCCTTTTCATACTCTTCCTTGTTTAGTATAATGTTTAGAAAATACTAATTTCTTAAGCAAACACAGTAATCTCCACAGACCGTTAACTAAATATTTTAATTTGCCTACTGAATCATATATCTGATAGGGTGGAATAAATGTGTTTAAATTCATTAATATAGATGTTCCAAAATGAATGTTTTCCTTGCTGCACTTTGATGTTTTCAACTCAGATTTGCGTTAAAGCCCACTGGTTTTTAATTCCATATATTACTATCTCCTCTGTCTTTCATGGATAATATTGTCAATACTGCTAAGCAAACAAGCACTGGCCAAAGAGTGGTGTGCACAGTCCAGTGAGTGGTGGGGATTGAGATAAGTGCATTCCAGCAGCCTCACTGTAGGCCTAGGCACAACTTGTGTTCTTATCTACACCCAGCCTGCCAAGCAGGGTTAAGCAGCCCCCAAGGTGTGCTGGGGGTCTGGGACAAAAGATGGATTTCAGAAGAAAATAGTTCTTTGTCTAGAAGAGCATTAGAGAATCCAGAAGAAAACTAGGACTAAAGCACAGTGTGATACACAAATGCAGGTACTAGTTTTTACTGAAAAGCAGTATTGCATAGAGGTTAAGGAGAGAGGCTTTGGACTCAAACTTCCTTGTTTCTAACTGTGCCTCATATTCTTCACTGGTAAATGGGGATCTTAATGTTACCTCTCTCTAAGGGTTGTCGTGAAGGTTAAATGAGTGAACGCGCATAGGGAACTTAGAAATTCCCTGTTGCAACATAACCAGTTTTTCTCCTTTTTCCTTTGGTGTCTGGCCCTCTAGTACGGGGCCTTACCTGAATTCAACCTGCTGGCATTCAGTACACACTCACTGAACATTTACTAGTTCCTGGGCCACGCACTAGGAACACAATGATGAATAAGACACACTTTCTGACTCAAATAAACCAAAGTCTAGTAGAGGAGTCAGATATACAAATGATGGATTCAGTTCTGTATGATGAAAGGAATAACAGAGGCAGATATAACATTCCGTAGTTTAGAAGGTTTATAAGGAAAGGGTTTACGTAAGTTCTAACTACTCGGCTAGATTTTGAGATGTGACTAGGAGTTGGATTGTCAGAAGTGTGAGAAATGAAGGAGATTAAAAGGATTAAAGGAGGCAGATATAGAAGAATGAGGGTGAAAAATATGCCATATCTTTCATCTTTTTTGGTTTCTTTGATTTGGCCATGGTTCTGGAGTATTACCAGTTCTTAATCTAAGTTTAGAAACAGTCATATGCCTAATGGAAGAGTGAAATTGGTGGATTTTCTTTTATTCTGGGAACTGGAGTGTTGCTTTCCAGCTGCAAATGAACTGCCATTTATAGACCACTGGCTTTTCTCCAAAGACAGAGTCTAGACTTGGTCCATTATTGTGCTTCTGAGATGATCTTTCAGCCAAACCGAATCAAGAAACTATTTACATATATAGTCCAAATTCCTAGCTTTTCAGAGCTTTGTTCTTTTGGGAGAAATGGGATGGCAAAAAATTGAGAACTTCAGTTTGTAACCATCTCCATCGTGGGTGGAAGACTGAAGGATGGGAATGCCAGTTTTCACAATCACATTCTCTGTTTTTTCTGCCCTTTGTCTCTTGCCTGTCTTTCAACATACTATCATAGTGAGAAACGGATTAAAAAACACCTTGGTTTCCAATTCATTAAAATTAAATGTGTCACATCTTACAAGTGAAAATACAATTTTCAGATGAAAAATGAAAACATTTTCCCCTCTTATTTTGCTATTAGTGTCCTACAGTCTCACAGTTGACAGTCTTAACTTTAAAAGGATGTTTTAAGCAGATATACACAGAATTCATATTGGGAGCATTAGGAATCACAGGGAAGCGGTTCATATGGCATTCTTGGAGGAGGCTGGCTGTGTGAAGGACCTCTGAGGTGACCGTGAGCACCATACCACTTTTCTGATGGGCCTGCCTGGCTGAATCAAATGGTGTGCTCTTATTCTTGTCCCTGCTTCTACCTACTGGCACAAGGAGAAACATGGAACTATATTCATTGTTTTCCCCTAAATCTCTTTCTCTTGGATTCCTAATTTTAATAATGCCACCATCTTTCCTTGTGAGAACTCTGGGAGTCAGCTCACACTTATTGTCTTTAATCTCTTCACATAATCAGTGATTGTTATTTCCATCTCCTTAACTTTTGTTCTCACATCCCTTGCTTATTACCTTTATGGTCGTATGAATAGATGGCGACTCTTAATGAAGAAAAATCACCACTTTTACATCATATTTCAAAATATCACTCATCTGGACTTCTGTAGTAGCCTATCATTGAATCTTCCTGCCTTTGGTCTCAACGTTCCATCTCAGATTTATATGTTTTATATTTCAGTGGCTCTAAGACCACGTCTAAACTTCAGCATGGCACAAAAAGCCTTCTCTCATTTGGCCGTATCCTCCTTTTTAACTTTCCTTATTTCTGTTCCCTCACATGTATCTGTACACGAGGCATACTTAACTGTGAGTAATTCATCAAATCTGCCCTACAGTCTCTCTTCCTGCCTTTGCACGTATTCTTCCTGATGCTTGATTTCCTTTTCTCCTCTAATCTCCCTGTCAAACCCTTTCAACTCATCTCTCTATGACTTCCTTTTTGAATCATCTGTGTCAGTCACCTTCTGGCAGGAAATAGCTCCTTCAAAGTGAGTAACTTGAGAAGAGTTTAATAAAGAGTATTTATGAAGACATGAGCAGATATGAGAAAATCACAGAGAGTAGTAAGTACCGAGAGAGAGAGAGAGAAAGAGAGAGAGAGAGAGTAGTAAGTACCCTGAGAGAGAGAGAGCGAGCGCACGTGCACAAGCGAACTATTTGAGGGATGCAGCCAGCCCACAGCCATCTACCTACCCCCTTTGCAAGAAGGAAGCTAAGAGAATAGGTTCCCTAACCTTATTTTTTTCCTTCCTTCAGTCTCTTGCCATTGCTTAAAACCAACAGAAGCAGAACAGGAGGGGCAGGGAGCCTTTGACATAGATCGTATTGGTCAGCCTCCTGAGGCACAGAGCAAGACGCATAAGATTGAGGAATCTGGCACCCCACCCAAACAGAAGTGATCGCTTTATGACCTGAAGGACCTGGTTCATATTTCTCTTATTGCCATGATAATACCACTTTGCAATTACTTGTTTATGTATTTCTCTCTCCCACCATGTTATAACCTTTTGAATAGCAGGAGATATTTTTTAAAAGTAATCTTTGTATTCCTACTTTGTATTCCTACATCCACATGGCTGGGATGCAGCAGACACTCAAACTTTTAGCTAAATGGAATTGGTTTATCTAGAAAACCATGATGAAAGTGACAGGCCTGGAGGGTGAGAAAACTGACTCTTCTCTTCTTGGATATTGGAGGGGATGGGACATGACACTAACAATACCTTTTCATGCTCATTACCTTCTTTGTCTGACGTTTTTCATTTCTGTCCTCACTTCCTCCCGCAGTCCCTTGATCCACCTTCTCAAAGGCTTTCAACGTCTGGAATCCCTAAATCTCAAATTTTACCCAGCTACCTTGAGGTACTAAAAAAGACACAAGACAGACCACTTCAGAAAAATAAGATTCATTTCTTCCCAGTTTCTATACCAAGTTCTAGTTGCACTCTCTACTTTGGTCAGATGGGCTGAACCACTTATTAACTTTGAATTTCCTTCTGTTTGATCCTTCTCACCTAAAACCTAGGGCAGAATTGACCTGTAAGTAGCCTATTAGCTGTTTCCTCTTTTGGGTCTTACCCCAGTCGCTCTTTGGCCCCCTTAGGCTGAGGGATCCCAGGAAAAGTTATTCTCAGCCTAAAGTGTATCATCTTAAAACAGATGAGGACTTACCCCTCTTCCATCCCTCATTTCAATTCTTCACTGGAAGGTTCATGTTCAATATGACCAATATGATGGTTCCAGTTGGTTTTCCTGTAACCCAGATGCCTATCTGAGCTCTACCTAGTTTAGATTGCGGAGGGTGAGGCTGAGGGGTTGGAGCCAAGCTTTGATAAATGGAGAAAAGGTCCTGATGATAAAACAAATTTCTTGTGTAGTTTAATTTCTGAATGGAGCTCCTTAGCATGACTCTGGAGTGAGTTTACTACTTTTGGTGGGGACTGCAGCTCACTGAGGATATTACTGAAATTTTATATGCTTTAGACTCCTCTTTTCTACTGTTACCATCATTAAAATCAACATATATTAATTGGCAGTAGATATTTTAGAATCTTTTTGCTAGGGACTGTCTTCAGTACATAGAAGGCATGTGTTAGTAGTGTTTATGGCAATGAACTTCAGTCTTTTTCCTATGGAACAAGAGATGGCTATAGAGGGGGATGTGTGATGTAATTTCCTCTCTAGAGGAAAGATGCAATAAATCTCTGGTGTGAGTATTTTAGCTTGAGACGGGTATTCTTGCTATGCAATTCCTGTTCTTTCACCATAAGATCTCTTGATATACTCTACTGTAATTGATTTTTTTTAATGTTTATCCGTTCCTGTAGACTGTCTGCCCATGAAGGCAGGGCCGTTGTCCTGTTTATAACCCTAGTACTTAGCACAGTGTCTGACACATAGCAGATGATCAGCAATTATTTGCATGAAATAATAAATTTATATTGTTTGAAGAACATAATATTTTTGCGCCAATGGGAAACCTTCACTTTGTTCAATAAATGGGGCCAAGTTTAAAGTGTACTGGATGTGAACTGTGGCCATGAGAGGAAGATTCTTTTATTTCTTCTTTCATAGGGGGATAATGTGCAAGTTATTTTCTTATACTGTATAATAGGACCCAGGCAGAAGAGATAACTGCGATGTCACCTGCTTATTTTTACTTGAAGACTCTGGTGGTCTCAAAATATCATCCTTTACCACTTAGGTTAGTCAGTATCAGCGTCTGTCAAAATGAAAGTGTTTATCATGGAGTAGAAGCATGATGATTCTTTATAAGCCATGGACTTACTAATTTTAATATTAGATCAGCTAGAATAAAATGTAGGCCTGGGACACAGGATGACTAGGTTTTGATAAAGGTGAAAAAGAAAGGAGAAATTTATACATTGGTCTTCAGCGCAAGGTGAGCATAAAACAAGGCAGTTCTGTGGGGGCTGGAACAAGATTAGCTGGTCATCTGACTGAGGTGGAGTGAGATGTCATGGCCGAGCAGATCTGAGTAGAGCACTTCAGGCCAGGTGCCTGGAGAGCCAGGAGAAAGTAGGATGAGGGAAAGGAGGTCTTCAGATACTTCACATTTCACCTGGCACTCTGCTGGGACATTTTAAAGATAGGCTAGGGCATCTGGTCTTCAACATCAGTGGCCCTGAAAACACATACCTAGGCCCTGCATAAATCCAGATTAGAAACTGAGACAAAAGCAAGCCTCTTGGCCAAAATCAATTCAATTCAATTCAACTTTATAATGAGCACCTATTAAATGTCGGCAAGACATTGTTTTGGATGACCGTGGAGCATACATAAGGCATGTAAGACACCATCCTTTCCCCTAGGGATCTCTCACTACAGTTTTGAGGACTTTATAACAGAATATCAAACCAACTACTACGTTACCTTGTATTTAAAACATATCAATCTTTGTTCGATCAATAACATAGACCATCTGCCTTCCAGACTCTTGTCAGAGAAAATAACCTTAAGTTGTCAGCTCTCTAGCTCCTATCAGAATCCAATCTGAGAGAAGAGATATTTAAGGAAGATAGTCTCTAAGGAATGGTTTTCAAACTTTTTTTTTTTTTTTTTGCAGCAGGTCTTTTTCTTCCAATGATATCTTATCTGTGTGGGAAATAGAGAAAAGTGGAGGTGCTTTGAAAAGGTGAGAATATCCTGAAACTCCTCAGACTTCTTTGGTCCCTGAAGTACCTGTGTGGCCTCACTGCCCCTAAGGGGTACAGTTTAGAAGCCACGGGTCTGAGAGAAATACAAGGTCTTGACTCCTCTCCAAGTTTTGCCCTTGTGAACATAGAGCACAAAGCTACAACCCAACACTCATTTAGTTTAGCTTGTGAAAAACTGAGTTATGCCCTTAGGTAACCCTAAGGGCAAGAGCACGAATGACCTTATTTTTTTTTCTCTTCATATATTTTCGAATTGATAGAAAAAAATATATTAAAAAGTTTGTTATATTTATAGTGTGTATTTGTGTAGTTTAAAAAAAAACAAATCAGAAAGGGCTGATGTGATACAAGTAGTACCTTAGGAAGATGGATCTGGTAGTGGACTTAAAATAAATTGAAAATATTAGAGACTGCAGGCAGAGAGGAGGTTGGAAGATGGTGCCGACAGCCAAGAGTGATGCTGTAGGCACCTGTATCAGGGTGGCAGCAGGTACAAGATGGAAGTCACTGTTCATAAGACCCATTCAGTGTGAGGGGAGATGGACAGGGTAATATCAGGGACATGAGGAGAACAGAAGGACAGAGGGGCCATGGCAAAAATGGCAGAGAGCATCTGTGGGAAAACCCTGAGCGATTTGATCAGTGGGGTTTGTGCCAAGAGGGAGACTGACTGTACTATAGAAGTCACCATTAGAGAGGGCCACAATAAGTGAGAAGAACATGCTTTGTTTTGTCATGAGGGCCATACTCGTGAAGACGATGAGAATGGATTGTACACTTGGAAGTGATACTATCAAGCACGCATTGGGGATTCTGGTTACTGATATAAGATGCTTCCTGCCCCAACTCCTTCCAGATGAGAGAGTTGTCTACATAATATGATCCTCTCTGAATAATGCAGTTTAACCAGATCCTAGTAATTCAATAAAAATAATAATTATTTACATTTGTATACGTTGTAGATGATACATTTATCCAAAAGAATTTTACATCTGTTCTCTTGCTTAGTCCTTCCAAGAGCTCTGTGAGGGAAGTAAAACTCTTAATGTGATTTCATGGAAAGATACAGACAGAAAGTTAAGTAATACACTTTACGTAAAGTTGAGTCTGGGACCCAGGTTTTCGGTCTGCAGCCCTGCACTCAGTGTACCCCGCCACACAGGCTACTGCAGTCAGGCTCTGAAACCCTGTCTGTTTATAGGTATGTAGCAAGTAGCGTACTCTTAAAATCATTCAGAATGTTTTCTCTGTTTGGTAGTTTGCACATCACCTTTCCAAACTTTTCCAAATTGGATATTGATGTTCGGCCACTTGGCTCGAAGGGCTGTGTTTCATTTTTCCAATGTCTCAATTTTATTCATTTAGCTGGTATCTTGTCTCTCCTTATCCATATTTTATCCACATTAGCACCATTATGTGTGTCTGAACTCCCATTTAATATGCACAGGCAGGTATGGTCTGCATGTAGATGCCTTCGAGGATGTCTTCCTTGAAGCTTCCTGTCCTCTCATTCTGGATATTTTTGCTGGTCCTGTGGCCTGTCTGTGGTTCTTAACAATGGACATACAGAGATGTCCTATGTATTTTGTGTAAATGCAACTTTTGAGATGTTTATAAATTGGTCTCTTTTACTAATGAATAGTGATACCTCTTATTTGTAAAGCAGTATGTGATTAGGCACTTAAAAATAACACACACACATATATGCGTGTTTACATAGTATTTAGTATAGATTATATAGCTTATATATGTGTCATGTATGTATCTCTTTATTCATATATCCATACAACATGCACATTACATACAGGAATAGGTCCTGAAGTTTAGGTCTGAGAAAAACTCCCAGAGTGACCTTGAATATGAAGTGCCTGTGGGAGAACATGGTCAATTTGGCTTGTTTAGTCCCCTGAAAGGGTTATTTATATAAAGAGGAACTTTTACATAGAAGCACTGAATTTTTGACATAGAAATGATCATAGAAACCAAGTCCAAACTCTCGTTTTGTAGTTAAGAAGATAAAAGTTATGGAATTAGCTTAACATCACCCAACTCATCTTACTCAACTGCAGTTCGAGTGGAAGGATTTCCTAATTTCCATTTTATTTCCTCCCCTACGTCCCTTTGTCTCTTCCCTACATGTATCTTTGTTTTTAGGAAATGTCACATTTTTTGAAAGAAATTAACATCATCATCCCATAACATCTTACCGTGCAAATTGCTATGAATGATCATGTTTGACTGTGAAATGTTCTGGGACCACAGTGTGTTCAGGGACATAGAAGACAGAGGCAGAGAATTAAGAGCCTTATAGGTGAAAAGGGAAGTTTTCAACATGGTAACAGAAAACAGGGGCTTGGCACTACATCTAATCAGAGACATTCCTTCCCTAGCCTTTGGTGAAGGAAGGCCACACCATCACCTTTTCCTCTCATCTTT
Organism: Pteropus alecto; assembly: GCF_000325575.1. Taxonomy (NCBI): domain Eukaryota; kingdom Metazoa; phylum Chordata; class Mammalia; order Chiroptera; family Pteropodidae; genus Pteropus; species Pteropus alecto. Next base: position 15,341,910 of record NW_006442484.1, read on the forward strand.
CCATTTCCCCATCGTGCCCTGTTTATAGGAGCCAGCCAGTGGTTGTGCAGGCACATATTACTCTGCTTCATGTGGTGTACATTAAGTGCCAAAGTGTCTTCTGTTCTCACCCCTGAGGCTATCTTCTTGCAGTCATCCCAGGCCAAGAAGAGAGTTTTGACATTGGTTTGACATATAGTTAAGTTTGCCCAATGTTGAAACAACACGTGATTTATGCATTTCATCACCTGGTAAAATCACTGAATAAAAACTAAATTGGCTGAACCTATTAGTGTTTGAAACATCTGACAATTCGAATCAAGACCTCAGTCTGGCAGTTTTGTGCTGATATACATGCAAAGCACCAAACCAAGCCTTGCACTTATAGTTTTGATGACATAATAAAATGTATGTATATAAACTTTGGTAGAAATTTTGAAAGTGAATTTCTAAATGAGCTGGCCGGTGAGTATTTTGTACTCTAGAGAAGCAGTCCCCAACCTTTTTGACACCAGAGACCAGTGCTTCTATGAGTATCTAACGCCTGCTGATCTGAGGTGGAGCTGAGGCAGTGATGCTAATGCTGGGGAGCTCCTGCAAATACAGATGAAGCTTCACTCACTCGCCCACCACTCACCTCCTGCTGTGCAGCCTAGTTCCTAACAGGCCTCGGTCTTGTACCAGTCCATGGCCCAGGGGTTGGGGACCCCTGCTCTAGAGAGAGAAAATTGAGAGGAGAAATCTGTGGTGGAGTTGGGCCAACATGATGCTACTTGCCTAGGGCGGAGGCGGGAGAGATCAGGCAGCTGGTTCTTTTACATGGCCACTGGTGATTCAGACCATGTAGAACTTTAACTGAATGGTCTGGTCATAAAGCAGCTCATAACTACTTAGTGATTCATCATCACAGCTAAATGAAATGAACTGGTGGGGCATGTAAGGATAGTCAAAGCCCCCTATTTTTGATATTTTATGGACAGAACAGATCTATACTTTGTTCCTACCTTGTGGTCTTGGAACCTAAAACACCTGAGCTGACTGTGGAATTATTTAAATGCAGTCTTATTGTCTCTATGACCAAGTAGCCATAAGATTATTACTCTCTCTAGTTATTAATAATGTCTGTCATTAATTCATTGATGCACTCATTTTATAACTTTAATTTTGAAGTAATTTTAGATTTATAGAAGTTTTATTTTCTTTCTCCCTCTTTCAAATACTTTAGTGTATAGTTCTTAAAAATAGCAGCATTCTCTAACGTAACCACAATACAATATAAAAACATCCTTTTTCTTACCAAATTTTCTACCATTACTTTTAGCACCCATTCATGATTTTTGCCTTAATCATTTTTGAATGACCAATTTAGAGAATATCTACTATGTTTTGGCATAGTAGATGACTATAACTCAGATGTACAGGTGAGTATAACTCAGTCTCTTTTAGACAAACAGACACGTAAACAAATGCATTATAGTCAGAGCAGCAAGTGCAACAAGGACAGAGAAAGGTAGTTCAGAAGAGGCCAGGATGAACTCTGTCTGCAGAGGGGCAGTCAGAGAGGGCCTCATTTAACAGGTAGTGTTTGGAGGGAATGTCTCCAATTAGAGCTGAGGACATATTCTGGGCCCTGTACATTATTATGTCCTCACTGCTCTAAATTTAAAACATCCTTACTACCTCACTTTTTAATCTTAATATTTCTGTGTTTTCAAACTTTTTGATCTCTATCCACTGTAAAAAATGTACTTTACATTTATGGTATACATGTGTGCACACACTTGCACACATTCACACACACACACACACACACACTCAGAAATATAATGTCAAGGAACAATCTTAACCTTACTACCTGCAATGTAGTCTTATATTTCCTATTCTATTCTGTTCTATTCTTTTAATACTTGTGGAACTAGTATATCCAATACATAGGAATGAGGACATGGAATCTACTTTTGTAGCAAGTTCTCTGTCATTCTGATGCTGACCTAAGTTACTGGCCTGGGCAAATATGGAAAATAGTCTAAGATAACAAGAGTGGCCCCATGTGGCTCTGTTTAATAGATAAGTCAATGGATCTCAAAGTTCACCCATGGAGAAACCCTGTTCTAGTTGATATGTTAGATCTCTGTCATCAGAGAGTTCATTTGCTGACTTATATAGCTACTGGCAAAGGGAAAGGAACCAACGCCAAGATTTCTCGAAAGCTCTGGTCCATCTGTGTTGGGTGGATCGCAGAAACTGATGAGAACTGTTCAGAAAAGATGGAAGAGCTCTCCCACGAGAGAGAGGGAAGGCTGCAATAGTGAAGTGATTCATTCCATTCCGCTAATGCTTCATCCATCCCCATTACACTTTTATAGATGTTTAAGCTGCTGTGCTGAAAGACAGTTGGACTTAGGAAAAATGACTATGCAATCCTGGAGCTCTGAAAAGGGATTTCTTTTCTCTGTGTAAGATGCTTAAAAATGTGGACCTTTGATCAAGTGTCAGCTTATCTCTGATAGGCAGATATTTTTAGTGTCTGTAACATATTTGACCCTGAGTAATAAAGTCCTCCAAGTTCCTGTAAACCAGATTGTTCTTATTTTAAAGACAGAAGAGCCCAAAGTGCCAGACTACAGAAAAGGGGCTACTGAAAAGTATTATAGAAGTTCACTCAGCAGACCAGGAGGAGGGTGGGATACTCCAGAGAGAGCTACATGTGAAGAAGGAACAAGAATTGGAATACCACATGATGTTAGAGTCACAAATTTTGGAAATTGTGTCATGAGGCATTTCTGGGGATCATAGAGGTGCTTTAAAGTCTTGCTAAGGGCACCTTAGATTTTATCTAGTGATAAGCAGTCAGTTGAGGGCGTTAAATAGGAGACAGATGTGATCATTTATTGACTTCTTTCAGAAAGGGAGGTAAAAAGGAGCAAAGATCAGTTAGATAGTAATTTCCAATGGCTTTGATAGGAGGTGCCAAAGAGCTCAAAACCAGGAGTGGCAGTGGGGATGACAGTCCTACCTTCTAAACATCCTAGTCACTAGAATGTAAGGTCCATGAAGGGAAGGACTTGATTTTCCCCTCTTATCAATTTCAGCACCTAGATAGTTGCCTGGGGTATACCAAGAAATCAGTGAAAACTTATTTAATCAATAGCTGCATAATATCATTCAAACAATTATATGGGGAAACATACCTTCTAGAATAATTAGTTGGCCTAAATCAGAGGTTCTTAATCCTGGCTGCTCATTAAAATTACTCGAGAGGCTCTTTAAGATAGATAGCCCATTTCCTCAGGTCCTCCCCACTACAACTAAAAAGCATAGTAAGTTTCTGAATGATAGAGAAATAATAAAGCAGATTTCTTTGTTGCCTCTGATCTATCTTGAATTACCAACAGGCACAAGCTAAAATCACTCCAAGAAAAGCCAGTTCTCCTGGCCAAAGAACTGGTAAAAGGAGACCTAATAATATAATATTGTATGTCAACTATAATTGAAAAAGTGTGTGTGTATATGCATGTATGTATGCAAGTGCATATGTGTATATGTATATGTATATATATGTGACTTAACAAGAGTAAGCCTTTTTGGCAATATTGCCTTATTCCAACTGAAAGCATTGTTAACACTGCATCTTCCCACCTATTCTCCAACACTTCACTTGACCCAGCAAGAAATTTATCCTCTACCAATACCACTGGAAGCATAGGTATACTGGATTCCCTCACTGAATGGTGTCCTCTGGGAACGGAGGACTTTCCTTCTCCACATGGCAGAAACAGTCAGTGCTCTGATGCCCCTGCCAGGATAGTGTTGGCAATGTGCAGTGGCAGGCTGAGCTTCCACCTTGACCCAGCAACAAGGAGGCAGAAGAAGGTGGTAAGAAATGGGTTAGCTGATAGTCTGCTTCTCCCTCCCCTTGTGTCAGAGGTAACCAATGAGGAGCTGAGCCTTCGCCTTCACCCTGCAGCAACAAAGTGGTGTGAGTCAGCCCTTTGGCATCCTGGGCCATAACAAAAATCCTTAAAAAAATAAAATAAAATAAAATAATACAGAGTATGTTCTCTGACCCTAATGGACTCAAATTGGAAATCAATAATTGAAAGGCAATGGGAAAATCTCCAAACACTTAGAAATTAAACAATATTTTAAATAATCCATAGGTCAAAGAGGAAGTCTCAAAGGAAATAAAAGAACAAATAAAAATGAATGAAAATGAAAATACACCATACCAAAATATGTGGGACACAGCTACAATAGTGTAAAAAGGGAAATTTATAGCACTAAAGGATTATATTCGAAAAGAGAAGATGACTTAAATCAATAATTTAAGTTTTTATCCTAAAAAACTAGAATAAGAGCAAGTAGAAGAAAGGAAATAATATGAAAGCAGACATTAATGAAATCAAAAGAAGAAAACAGAAATTCAATAAAACTAAAAATTTTTCTCTAAAAAAATTAATAAAATTAATATACCTTAAAAAGACTGACAAAGATAAAAATAGAAAACACATAAATCACCAATAAGAGAATATCATTACAGATGAATGAAAAAGAAGATATCATTACAGATCCTGCAGTCATTAAAATGATAATAAAGGAACACCATAAACAACTTTACACTCATAAATTCAACAACTTAGAAAAAGTTAATTCTTCAAAAACCATACACTACCAAAATTCAACCAAAATAAAGTAGACGATGTAAATCTATAACTATTTAAAACTTAATTTTTTAATTTAAAAGCTCTTAAAAAATCTTTAGGTCCATATTGTTTCACTGGAGAATTATACCAAACACTTAAAGAAGAATTAAAAGCTATTTAATACAATCTATTCCAGAAAATATAAGAGGTAGGAGGACTTCCCAGTTCATTTTATGAGGACAGTATTATCCTGATACCAAAACTAGACAAAGACAAAATAAGTAAACAGACCGATATCAATCATAAACTTAGACACAAAAATCCTCAAAATATTAGCAAACTGACCTACCAATGTATAAAAAGAATTATACACCTTTACCAAGTGGGATTTATTTTAGGTAAGCAAGGCTGATTCAACATTCAAAATCAATCAATAGACAGCACATTATTAACTGACTAAAGAAGAAAAATCAGTTGATGTAATCATATCAAAGTGCTATGCATAATCAAACACTTATTAATGATAAAAATTCTCAAAAAAGTAATAAAGGGAAACTGTCAACTAAAAAAAGAACATCTACTAAAATCTGCAAATATCATATGTAATTTTGAAAAACTGAAGGATTTCTCTCTAAATTTGGGAACAAGGCAAATATATCCACTCTTGCTATTTTTATTTAACATAGTTCTGGAAACATAATCCATACAAAGAAAACAGATAAATTTGACCTCATCGAAACTTAAAAACCTTTGCTCTATGACACATCTTAGAAGATGAAAAGATAATCTGCAAACTGAAAGAAATCTTTGCAAACCACATAATCAATAAAGATCTAATCACTAGAATATATTTAAAAAAAAAATACTCTCCAAAGTCAACATTTTGTAATGTCTTTATCTGGCTTTGGAGTAAGGGTAATGATGGTCTCATTAAATGAGGTTGGGAGCCTTTATATCCTCTTGAATTTTTTGGAATAGTTTGAGAAAGATAGGTGTTAATTCTTCTTTGAATATTTGGTAAAATTCACCTGTAAAGCCATCTGTTTCAGAACTTTTGGTTGTGGGGAGTTTTTTGATTACTGATTTGATTTCATTAGTAGTAATTGGTCTGTTCAGATTTCCTGTTACTTCTTGATTCAGTCTTGGAAGATTGTATGTTTCTAGGAATTTATCCATTTCTTCCAGATTGTGAAATTTGTTGAAATATAATTGTTCATAGTATTTTCTTATAATTCTTATTATAATCTTTTGTATTTCTGTGTCATTTTTTACTTCTTTTTTATGTACAATTTTATTTGGGTCCTCTCTTTTTCTTGATGAGTTTGTTTAAAGGTTTATCAATTTTGTTTATTTTTTCAAAGAATCAGCTCTTGGTGTCATTGATCTTTTGTATTACTTTTTTAGACTCTTTTTTTGTTTAATTCCTCTCTGATCTTTATTATTTCCTTTCTTCTACTCATTTTGGGCTTTGTTTGCTATTTTTCTAATTCTTTAGGTATGTTAGATTGAAGTTTTTCTTGTTTCATGAGGTAGGCCTATATTGCTATGAATTTCCCTTAGGACTGCTTTTGCTGTGTCCCATAGATTTTTGGGTCATTGTGTTTTCATTTTCATTTATCTCAAGGTGTCTTTAGTTTTCTTCTTTGATCTAATTTTTAACCAATTTATTGTTTAGAAGCATGTTACTTAGCCTCCATGTGTTTGTGTATTTTTTAGTTTTTTTGTTTTTTCTTGTAATTGATTTCTGGTTTTATACCATTGTGGTTGGAGAAAATGCTTGGTATGATTTCAGTCTTCTTAAATTTATTGAGGCTTGTTTTGCGGCCTAACATGTGGTCTATCTTAGAAAATGTTTCATGTACACTTGGAAAAAAGTTTATTCTGCTGCTTTGGGTTGAAATGCTTTAAAAATACCAAATCCATCTGATTTAATGTGCTATTTAAGGCTACTATTTCCTTTATGATTTTCTGTCTGGAAGATATAACCTTTGATGTCAAAGTCCCCTACAATGACTATACTGCTGTCAGTCTCTCCTTTTATGTTGGTTAATATTTGCTTTATGTATTTAGATGCTCCTATGTTGAGCGCATAAATGTTTATAAGGGCTATATTCTCTTGTTGGATTGATCCCTTTATCATTATGTAATGTCCCTTTTTTTGTCTTTTATTATAGCCTTTGTTTAAGTCTATTTTGTCTGGTATCAGTATAGGTGCTCTTGGTTTTTTTTTTTTTTTTTTTCCATTTCCGTTTGCATGAAATATCTTTTGCCATCCCTTTACAGTCATATGTGTGTCTTTTGATCTGAAGTGGGTCTCTTGTAGATAGTATATGTGTGGGTCTTGTTTTTTTTCTTTTCCCCCCATTTAGCTATCCTGTTTCTTTGGATTGGAGCATTAATCCATTTACACTTACAGTGATTACCAATAGGTATATAGTTATTGCCATTTTATTATTTATATTTGTGTTCTTTTTGTTTTGTATTTTTTCCCCCTTCTTAAAGAAGTCTCTTTAACATTTCATGTAATACTGGTTTGGTGGTGATGAATTCCTTTAGCTTTTTCTTTCCTGGGAAACTTCAATTTTAAACGATAGCCTTGCTGAGTAGAGTAGTCTTGGTTGTAGTTGCTTACTTTTTATCACTTTGAAAATTTCATGCCGATCCCTTCTGGCCCACAAAGTTTTGTTGAGAAATCAGCTGACGGTCTTATGGGATCTCCTTTGTAGGTAACTGCCTTTCTCTTGTTGGTTTTAAGATTCTCTCTTCGTGTTTAATCTTTGGCATTTTAATTATGAAGTGTCTTGGTATGGGCCTCTTTGGGTTCATCCCATTTGGGACTCTCTGCGCTTCCTTGGTTTGTATGTCTATTTTCTTCACCAGGTTGAGGAAGTTTTCCATTATTTCTTCAAACAGATTTTTAATCCCTTGTTCTCTCTCTTCAACTTCTGGTACCCCTGTGATACGAATGTTATTACACTTGATGTTGTCCCCAGAGGCCTCTTAAACTATTCTCATTTTTTAAAATATTTTTTCTCTTTGCTGCTCTGATTGGGTGTTTTCTGCTACCTGCCTTCTAACTCACTGATTCGATCCTCTGCTTCATCTAATCTACTGTTAATTTCCTCTAATGGTTCTTATGGTTTCTGTGTCCTTTTTTTATGCTTGCTATTTCTTCATTGAAGTTCTTACTAACTTCCTTAAGCACCCTTATAACCATTGTTTTGAACTTTGTATCTGGTAGATTGCTTGCCTCCATTTTATTCTTTTCCTGGAGTTTCCTCTTGTTTTTTCTTTTGGGGCATGATTTTTGTTTCCTCAATTTGGTGCCTTTCTGCATTTGTTTCTATGTATTAGGTAGATCTACTATTTCTCCAAATCTTGGCAGAGTGGCCTTATGTCGTAGGTTTCCTTTGATTCCCAGAGGCATAGTCTCCCTGGTAGCCTGAGCTGGATGCTCTAGGAGTGTCCCTTGTGTGGATTGTGTGTGCCTTTCTGTTGTAGTTGAGCCTTGATTGCTGTTGGCATGTTGGTGGGTGGGATTGGCCCTCAGGCTTACTGGCTGTGAGGATTGACCATGATCATACTGTAGGAGCTGCTGTGTGTGGATTGACCCCATGGAGCTGGTTTTGCTCCAGTGGGCTCAGGTGCCCGCCAAGACCACCCTTTGGGTATGCTGTGTGTGGGGCTAATTGAGTGGTGTTCTGTTATGGTTTGAAGCTGGCCACTAGGTGTGCTTGTCGGAGGCCTCTTAGAAATGGCTTCTGTGTGGGCCAACCTCAGCTGCTGCCAGTGACTGGTCTGGGGCTATCTGGTAGGAGCTACAAAGTGATCCACAGTTGTTTGCTGCCTGTGCTGGACCTGGAAGTTTGTGGAACAGGCTATGCTGCAAATTGAGGCCGGCTGTCACCAGTACAGAGCTTGGGGCTGCTCAGCAAAGGGCCCAGGGAAACTTGAGGCCTGCCACCACCTGCCAGCAGTGCATAAGGCTCAGCTGCTGCAAGTGCTTCTGGTGGTACGGGTGGTATGGATTTTGGGTCGGGAAAGGTCTCAGGAGTCTCCAGCATGTGGCAAGTGGTGTTCAATGAGTTAATGCAGATTCAAATTTGATGCCAGTTCTGAGCCTTGGGCCACTCTTCAAATACCTCAGAGCATACTGAGGCCAGCTGCTGCCTGCCTGGGGACTGCAGACCCCCTAAGGTTGTTCATGAAAATCTGTAATGTGGTCCGATACCAGCTTTCCACAGGCCACTAACACAGCCTCTGGCATTGCAGGAGTTGGGTGGGGCTCAGCAAGTCACCAGTGTGGGGCAAGCGGTGTTCATTGGGTGGGTCTCAGCAAGTCACCAGTGTGGGGCAAGCGGTGTTCATTGGGTTAATGGAAATACAGATTTGATGCCAGTGCTGAGCAAAGGTCTCAGAGCCCACTGAGGCCAGCTGCTGCCCACCTAGGGCCTATGGCCCCCCAAGAGTTGTCCAAGAAAAATCGCAGTGTGAGCCAACGCCAGCTACTTGCCAGCCAGCTGCTAAAATGCCTCCAGCGTTGAGCAAGTTGGGTGGGGCGGAGTCTGAGGGATTCATCAGGGTAGAGTGAGCAGGGCTCACCAGGCCAATGAAAATTCAGATTTGGCCATATCTGGAGAGGGCTCAACACAGGAAAGATGGCACTGGCCTGCTGGTTACATGGGAGGCATGCTCAACACTGGGGCAATGGTGGTTTTTCCTCCAGCCCTCGCCCTGAAGCCATACAACTTAGTCTCTTCCTGTATATCTCTGGCAGCTCCCAGCCACTGTCCCTCTGCTAGAGCCCAAGGTGAGTACCTGGGAGTGGGAGAGTTTGTGTTCAGGCCCTTTTAAGAGGCCGTGTGGGTTGCCAGCCACCTTGTGTTTCACCTGGATGGACAGAATCCCAGCTGGGGATCCCAGGAAGGGACTGTTTCCTCTCGCTTTTCTGGAAGACCTCTGCAGCCAAGCTATCCCTCCCAGTTCTCGACCACCACATGTGGGTGTGAGGCCGTCCTGGTTCATGTCTTTGCCCCTCCTACCAGTCTTGACATGGCTTCTTCTTTATAGCCTTAGTTATAGGACTTCTGTTCATCTAATCTTCAGGTGGTTCTCCAGGTTGACTGGTTTATATTTTTAGCTGCAAATATCACCATGGGAGGAAGTAAGCACAGTGCTTACTTACTCCGCTGTCTTGAATGGAACTCTATATTATTTCTTACAACTGCAGTGAATCTATAACTATTTCAAAATAAAAATTAAATTAGAAAAGAAGCTTTAAAAAATACACTTGGAGGCCCTTCTACATTCCTCCCTTCCAGGTCCTGATATAGCTGATTTTGGGTAGGACCTATCCAACTCAATTTTTTTTAAGCTTTCTCATGAGATTTTAATGTGTAGTGAGGGTTGAGAACTTCAGGCCTCATTATGAATTGGTGCGGTCGACATGATTCGGGAGGCAGCCTCATCTAGCCACAAAGTTATGTTCTTTCTTCCTCTGGTTGAGTTGTGTCAAACCTTGATAAGGTTTCCAAGTGCAAGGATTGTATCTGTGAATCACTGGTGTAGTACCTAGCTCTCTCAGAGAGACAGTTAAAATTCTGCCACTGCTGAGGGTGACGGTAATGCTGCTGCTGATAGTGGCAGGTAAGATGGAAACAATCATTGATCTACTTGTCCTATTACCTATTCAGGTAAACCTGAAGAATGAAATTATACAACTTTCACGACTATTTTCATATCGGATCTGCAGGGAATCTAAGAATGGGGAAAAGATAAATAGGCATGCTGCCTTCTCCTCTTGCATAAATTATAGCTGCTGGCTTATGCATGCTGAACATATGTTTGGTAACAGTTATGAGTTGAGCATATGTTGTTTTAGGAGATTATTTAAATCTTACTCTAAATCCAAAGAAATCTTTTCTGAATATAAAGTGGCCAACAAAGTACTCTGAGCTATCAGAGGTGGTGTCATGAATTCTAGGCTATTTTTTCCTGAGTTACATTGAGCCATGTGCAGATTTTCTGAATGTAATCATGGTCATTTTTGTTGGTCCAGGGCTCTATGAGAAACTATTTTGCTGAAATGATTGGCTCTTACTTTTAATTGTTAGCAATTTGTTTTTAATTAGGATTCTATTTTCATTATAAATAAACGTTTATAGCTGTTAGGAATAAAGGTTATTGTAGAGTTACTCACACAGCAATCATTTGTCGAGTGCCTCTCATGGGCCTGCACTCTGCTAACAGGCTCCTGGGGTGCTATGGAGTTCTATATTGTTCTGTATTTTATTTGTCGTTTTAATAGGGCTATGGGAGGAGGCAAGCACAGCATTTGCCTGCTCCTTCATCTTGACCGGAACTCACTCTCACTGTTATTTCTTACAATTTACAGTTTCTTATTTTTTATAATTTGAGAACAAATATACCTTTATAAAAGCTAATATTATCCCTGGGAATCATGCATATTTTGGGGAGCATGTTTGGTTGATTGGTTTTATCTTCTTTGAAATTATAGCTCTATAGTTTTTTTCCCTTCTTCTCATTTAAACCCCCCAAAGCACTACATGCTGGTTCCAGCTCCAGAACCCCTAACAGTGTTTGCCATACATGCATCAGGCACGTTTCCTTTCCCTATCACTCCCTCGCATCTCCAGATGGAATCTCCATCTGTGCACTGCCTTCCTACCATGAGCACTGGAAGAGGTCTTTCACCTCCTGTCCACAGCTCATTTTGTCAAGTGAACTCACTCCATCTTGTTCTGTCTTCTCTGTGATTTTGTTTCATCAATTTTTGCCTCTCTTCCATAACTTCAGCCTTTCTCTACCTTCTGCAAGAAAACATGCTCAATGTTCTTTTTCGAAATAGAATTTTTGGGCCTCTTTACTGCTCCCTTTAGCTATTGACCCATTTTTCTTCTTCCTTGTTCATCTCAATTTCTCGGAAGAGTTGTCTTAAACTCACTGTCCTTACTTCCTCATCTCCCATTCAGTTCTTACGTGCAATTTGGCTTCTCCCCGAATCTACTCTAACTGACTTCTGTCCATGCTGATGCTTCTCCCTACAGTGAAGGCTTCCACTGTGAAGCTTTCTCTCAACCTCCCAGTTGGGCTGAGTACCCCTCTTCTGACTCCCTGAGCATACCTCTTCCTGGGAGCTTACTACTCTTTAGTTCTTTATGAAATTCTAAGACTCTTGAAGGCATCTTTGTATGTCTAACCCCTACCATATCATCTAATAAGATAGACACTCAGTAAGTGTTTATTTAATGAATGAATCAATGATTGAATGAAATCATAAATACGTATCTATAGCTTAGTTCTCTTTCATATGTTGCTGAAACATACAGCCAACCATGTACAGAATATCTGGATGTTTTATCAGAATTTCAAACAGTATATCCAATACTAAAACTTATCTTGTTCTCCTAAAAACTGGCTTAAATTCTGGACCTTTGTGAATAACACCATTATCAGTCTCATTAGATAAAAAAAGAGAAAAAAAATAGAGTCTTACTAGACTCTTTTCTCCTATCCACTTACTTGAGTCAGTCACTAAGACATTTCAATTTATCCCTATAAATGTTTCAAAATTATACCCTTTTCTCTACTCTCACTGCTGTTGCTTTAGTTAAAAATACATCATCTCACACCTCAACAATTTTAATAACCTCCTCACAGGCCACTCAACAGCCCTGATCACCCACTCCAATTTATTATGTGTATTTTCTGGGCAATGCTCATTTTAGAACTCAAATCTGATTCATTTATTCAATAAATGTTTATCGAGTACCTACTAAATCCCAGATACTATTTAAGGCACTAAGGATATAGCAGTGAACAAAACATACTCTTTGCCCTCATGGAGTTAACACTCTACTGTGATATGATTATAGTGCTTTTCTGATTACGACATTTCAGCAGCCCCCAATTGTGTGGGAAAATAAAATTTAAAAATCTTAAAATGATTCACACATTCCCTTCACCATCCAGGTCTCAGACTATTGTGTGCATTTGAATCACCTGAGTTCTTGTTTGAAATATGTCTTTGTGGGCCTCTTCTTGAAAGATTCTGATTCTGTGGGTCTGGGGTGGAGTTCTTAAAACTGGAGCATCTTTACACTCATAAGCGATTTGAATACAAGAAGTTCATGGATCACACTTTGAGAAACATTTATCTACTCTTTGCCTACCTGACAAGACTGACCTCCCGCCACTTCTCCCTGTTTATCTTATGTTTTAACAGTATAAACTATTTTAGTTCTTTAATTATAATATATTTCTTACCTCTATGCACTCATTTATGTTGGTTATATTAGTCAGGCTAATTAACATCAGCTGCTGGAACAATGACAAACCAGTGACTTAATACAATGGAATTTATTTCTCCTTTACTCAAAGTCCATTGTAGATATTCCTGAATAGATACCTTTTCTAGGTGGCTTTCTTTCAAGTGGTTACTCAGGTTCTTTCAAGTGGATATAGACTCCTTTTGCCCTGAGGTGCTGCCAATATATGGCCTCCAAGGTGTTCATATAAAGGGAAAAAAAATATGGGGAAAAAAGGCACACTGAATATTTAACTACTGCAGACCAGAAGGGACGCACATAATTTCTGCTCACATTCCATTGACCAGAAGTGGTCACATGGTCCCACTTAGATGCAGAGAGGGCTGAGAAATGTAGTCCTGGCTGGAAAGCTTTTTCCTAGCCCAAACTCCACTTACAAACTTTTGGTTATCAGAAAGATGCCCTTGCTACCCAAACTCCACTTACAAACTTTTGGTTATCAGAAAGATGCCCCTGCTACCCTCTGCCCCTCTGTTCACTAAATATCCATGTGCTTCCTTATTCTCACACACAGCACCATTCAATTCCCTCCCTATAAGAGCTGATCTAAAGTCCCAACCAGTTACCATATCCAGCTCATAGCCCATTATTTCTGATTGATGTGCAGTCTCTCTACCAGGTTCACATGTGGTTAAAACATCTTGGCTCAGCAACCTGTGAACTAAAAAGACAAGTTCTCCTTCCTGCTCCCACTCCCACATCCAATATACTGTGGTGGAGCAGGGACAGGGTAACCTTGTGAAAAGACTCTTATTTGTGAAAAGAAGTATACAGGGTATAGCACAGCTATGCTCCTTAGCAGTTAAGGAACCGTAAGCATTTGAAGGCCTCCTGCCTTGATATTGGGGGTGGAGGTGGAATTTTCTTGGTTAGACCCTGATACTGTTCTCTGCTGTCTTATCCGTAGTTCTTCAGCCCTGTTTTTCTTTCATTTGCATGTCTGTCTTTGCCACATATGAAGAAGGTGTTGGAGGGTGTACCCTCCTTGGAGACTGCATAGCTTTTACTGCCTTCTTCCTGCTCATGCAAACTAGAGGACCCAAAGGTTATTGTGCCACTGGAATAGTAAAATGCTTTTGTTTGGCAATAACATTTATTCAAAACTTGGTCACCATCTGACCTATTTGCTTCTAGTTAATGCCAGGTGCCTGTGAGCATGCTCAAGAATTATTAGGAATAACACTTGATAATGATTTATTTCATTGCTTCCTCTCCTCCATGCTCCTTTATATTTCACCCTAATGATGACCACCTTAAGAATATCTGAAACTATGTGTGGGACAGGTATAACTTCAATACAATCTTTTCACTGAACTACTTTAATCAAAAGAGATTTTAAATGTTTGAGATTCAGGACTGTCATTATTTTGTAAATTCCCATTTTTTAGTGTTTGGAGACTTGAAGCACTCAGCTTTCAACCATTCAAAGCCTTATATATTTGCTCTCTATGCTCTCTCATTTCTGCTCATGAGTCAGCCAGTTCTTTTCAAATCACCATGTTTTATTAACAGTCTGTTTTTCAGTCTCTTCTCTTAGAGCTGTAGACTAAGGAGGCACGTCTGCCTCCCTACTCACCATATGAAAAAGTTTGACAGGTATTTTGCTTCTACATAACACAAACTGCCATCTTTCCAACCTCCGATATCAGTTTTCTTGCCACCTGAGAGCTAAGCCAATGTCACATTGCTCTACTTCACTCTTCAATAAATTCCTAACTCCAATTGCTGGAGACCTCATCAGTCCGCAGGTACCAATGGCATCTCATTAATATTAACTCTAATGCCACTGGAACATGTTCACAGTCCTGCCTAAAGGATCTGCAGAGCCCCAAAAGGTCTTTCCATACTTATTGGAATCATAATGGATCCCCAAACAGATCGGCTTGCATTAGACTGCTTTTGTTCTTTTGCCGGTATCTTCCGGGCACTGCATGTTGGTCTAGCTTCCGTTTTGTCCTGTTGGGCACCTGCCAGGCATTTCCATGTCCACTGAGAATCTGCCATCTCCTGCTGAGCCCCTCAGTTTCTGCTAATGTTCTTCTAACTTGCCTTTCCATAATGAACTAAATTTCTTAGTGCCGGAGGAGTGCTGTGTTTTGCACTGATTTGTCACCTCTTCTTGGTATTGCTCTTTGGTGTCATTCATAGTGTCTGTGTGTGATGTTTCAAAATTCCCGTGTACTTTTGCTCCTACAGCCTTTTTCTGCAGCACTCTGATCATAGATCTCAGACCACACCTTCAAGCCTGTCCTTGGTCCTGCTGCACCTCCTGTGTATGCTGGCTTTCTCATCTCTGTCTCTAGGCACAGTCACAAAGCTTTCTCCTGGCTGGTCTTTTTCTCCTGGATAATTCAACATATTTTACTGATCTCTGAGGATCTCTGGGCTCATATCTTTAGGCATTTATTTTGATCTCTGAGGATCTCTGAGGATCTCTGGGCTCATATCTTTAGACATTTCAAATCTAAGACTAGACTCTCCCATGACCTCTCCTACAAATGTATTGCCATGTGAGTGGATACATGTTCTCTTTTCCCTAGATTATATCTCTTGCTTTGTTTAGTCAGAGAACTCCTGTCCATCTTGAAAACCTTAGTTCAAGGATAACCTTCTTAGTGAACCATCCCAACTGTCTCCACTCCTCACCAGAGAACCTCACTTCCTGGTCTGTACTGACTCAGTTTATAGCTTATTAGACTGATTGCTGAATATTAGCTTGCTTGTCTGTACCCTCTAGGTTATAGTGATATCCTTAAGTATATTATGTGTCTGCCATATAAAAGGTCTTTGGTCAGTGTTAATTTGTTTAATTTCATTAAATTCTCTTTCTTAAAACTCATCTCATCTTTACAGATGGTGAAGCCATTTTCAATCTAGTCTTCTTCTGTCATATACCTGTGGATGAACTGGCTGCCTCATTGAAGGTTGGGAAATGAATAAGGCACTATGTGATTCTGAGAGTCACATAGCATGTAAAAATGTGCGCCCACCCCCAGTCCTTGCTATCTGAGTAGACTACCCTTGATGCATCAAGATTCTATCTGCTCCTGGTGTTTCAAAAGTTCTGAGATGATCTGCTTACAGAGCTGCATTTGGCAAGGAACAACATTTTATCTTACATGATTTGAGTTGTGACACAAGGCTCCTTGACCTAATTCATGAGGAAACATGATACCATTTTGATCTGAAAAAGCGCTATGGAAAGTAATTGTCTTTTGAAACACATCTCAGACAATGCGATACCAACTTAATTTTTCTCCTTCACTACTGTTATTTATGAGGCAGAGGCTAAGAGAAGAGAGATATTTTTAGATGAAAGGTAAAACATTCTATTGTAGAGTATGTTTTATGAGGAAGAGAAAGAGATATATAATTTCTGACTCTGGGTTTGCAAAGTCTCTAGGTATCTTGTAAGTTACCATCTTGACACATTATTTAAAGCTCTGTTCTCTAACATCTTGAAGTCCTAGTTTATTTTTTGATATAAAGTCCTATCATTCATGGGTAAACTCTCCCCTAAAAATCACCAAGCCAAGGGCATTTTTTTCCCATGCATCTTCAAGGTTAAATGAATTCATTTGCTCAATGTATTTAATGAATAAACATATCTTATAAACTATGCTTTTAATAATATTTCACTTACACTGTATAATTTACCACTAATTCCTTTAATGATGGTGACCTTCTCTGCCCTGGTTTGGAGTTGGGAGTAAGGCCCATGAGGAGAATGGGGGATTTAAGAACAAGTATGAGGCCTTACAAGGGGGAAGCACTTTCAGGGAATTCTCCCAGTAAACCTGGTTCTGACACTGGATGGTCATGGGCACACCCCAACATTGCACAGGCAAGGTTGTTGTTATGGGAATGGTGGTATCAGCAGGGTTGTTTAGGCATTTGAGAAGTTTTGTGGCTGGGGAAGGTCCTTTTTTTACTCTCTCTTCCGAAACGAGGTGAGTCCTGAACTGACCTTGAAAGGAGCTAAGGGTGTGGGCTGGCGCATGCTGAGAAGGATGCATGATAGAGAACAAAGGCAGGGGATGAGCCAGAGAGGATTTTAAACAGGCTGGCGAGCACCGAATGGAGAGAAGTGGGGCATGGAGAGTGGGGAAGGAGGGAATTGAGAGTGACAGAAATGACAGAAGAGAGTTTTAAATTACAAGGTCACATCTTCTTGTGGAACCCTTCTGAAAGCTATCAGAAGTCAGACATGGTCTCAGGATCTCAGGTATGGCCCTATAAGAGATACTGCTAGACCCCATTCTTCAGGCTGCACAGGTGTCAGGTATGGCCTTAAAACATCTTCTTACCTCCTATACTCGTACCCCAAACCAAAAGTTGACATCACCTGAAGGAGGAAGAAGCTAATGGTCCCTTTTAACATCTAGAGTGAGAACTGTGGGAGTGGTTGGGGCTGCCTGTAAAAGTTTTCTTCCCTCTAGACCAGTGCGTCTCAAGCTGGTACTATTGATGTTTTGGGCTGGATAATTCTTCGTTAGAGAGGGGGTTGTCCTGTGCATTGTAGGGTGTTTAGCAGGATTTCTGGCCTCACATACTAGATATCATCAAGCAACATACTCCTCCTCACTGTGAAAAACAAAAATGTCTCCAGATTTTTCCAAATGTACCCTGAGGGGCAAAAGTGCCCCCAGTTGAGAACCCCACTGCTCTAGGCCAACATGGAAACAAAAATCACAGACTCTGGAATTTTGAGCTGGTCTCTTAGATCTCAGTCTCTGTGTCTCTCTGGACAACATACCTTAAACCTGAATAATGACCCTTAAAGAACATGAGGCTATTATCGCTTGCTGAATTCACCACTTAGACTCCCATTTGTAGCATTTTTTTTTTCTGTAAATGGAAAACTCTTTGAGAAATATGCATGAAGCAGGAATATATGGAGCATTTGAGAAGAGCTGATATGGTTGATATAAGGAGTTCCAACAGACCTGATTTTGAATTCTCTTTCTGCTGTGTGATAGCTATGTGAATCTGAACAAGTAACTTAATCTCTTCAGACCTATTTTTTTAATAGGTATATCATGATTAAAAAAATAACTCTCACCCCATTTCAATGAAGCATTTTAAAGAGAGTTAATGTATGTACAGTGATTTCCACATATCAGATTCTCAGTGAAGAAACAGCAACAATTACTGAGGTCATATCACTGAGCAAGAAGCTATATTTGGGTTAGTAGTTAAGGTTGGTAAAGCACAGAAAGACTTTAGACATGAGCCAGAGAAAAGGATATTGTAGCTGTTTATTAAAAAAAATATTATTGTAGACTCAACTTTTTAGCAGCAATATGTACAAGGTGAAAGATAGAAAGAAATGCATCCTAGGCCATGAGTTCCAGAAGCATCAGAAAACCATGTGTCTGTGCCAAGTCAACAGAGTAGGTACTCTGCACCTTTGGTCTCAGAGAAAGTGAGATTTGAGCTACACCTTTGAGTCCTTTGGCTAAGCATAGAAGAGTAGAGAATGGCATTCCAGGAGTCCAGAAGGAAAACTCTCAGATGTCTTTGGGGGAAGGCAGAAGGGGCAAGTAGCTCTGGTTGGCGGGGCATGAGAAAAAGCAGTGCAGGAAGACTGAGCTGTGCCTCTGTAGGGGCTGGGTTCGTGGCAGACTCAGTGAGCAAGTCTGCCTGGGGGGAGTGAGAGACAGTGAAGGTTAGTTAAAGAATAAAAGCTCAGGTCTAGAGGAGACCCAGAAGCTGAGGAGCATGATGACAGTGAAATGCCTATGCATACATAATCATCGTTCGAATTGCAGAGGTTTAAAAACTCAGTTTTATCTGATGACTAAATATTAATAAGGTACCAGTAGTTTGAATTGCTAAAACATTACTGAAATTTTAAAATAGCTTGCCCTTTTCTCATTTTGTCTTAGCCAATATTTTCTTCCGTGATATTCGTTTTCTTTTTAATCGCAGTATAGGCTTATTGAGAATATACCATCTTTAGAAGTTTTCATTTTATAGCATAGAAAATGCAACCTCATTTATTTTATAATATATTTTTAAGGGCAATAATGAATCTCTTGGAATTTTTAGCTGGCTGTTTAATGGTAGACTTACCTTGAGCTCTAAACTCTTTTAGACAATCAATAATTGTTCTATAAAAATGCAGGAATATTCATCATTGCTGATACTAACTCATCCTCCCAGCTGCATGATTCAATTTGTTTAAAGTGTTACTCGTCTTACGTATGAGGCTGGGAATAAATAGGACAAGAAAGTGCTAAATTAATGATCACCTCATTTCAAGATAGTCAGGCCCTTCTATTTTCCTGAATGTGTTTTTAAGATCTGATAAGCACTCCAATTCCTGTGTGACTGTTAGGGAATGACACACGAGAAGAGAAACTTTGGAAGCCCACAGGAAAGCTTGCTCTGCAGCGTTAAGAGAGGCTTTGTGCATGTGTGTATGTGATAGACCTATGGAGGACAATGAGGGGCCAGGAGCTAGAGGCCAGATTTGTATCTGAAGGCAAACCAAGGAACAATCATTGTCATTGATAGAGAAAGGAAAATGTCCTAGTAAAGATCAAGGTAGTAGCTTGGTCAACTGGAGTCAGCCTCAGGAAGTCAGATACTCAAGTACTCATTCAAGAAGTATTTTGAGTATTTATTATCTGTCAGGCACTATTATAGATGCTGAGGATATGGTGGTGAACAAAACAGACAAGATTCTGTCCCCTTGAAACTTGTATTGAAATGAAGGCTATGTTTCATACACCTACTGATACATATACAAGATGATTCTAGAGGGTGATAAGTACTGTAAAAAAAATGAAATAGGGTAAGATGATAAAGAATGGATGAGCCTCAGATTCTCAGGGTGAAGATTAGAGAAATCCCTTCATGTTTCTGCCACGGAGTAGGGAAGAATAATGATTTTGAAACACATTCAGAATGTTCTGTGCTCTTTAACAAAGGTCTTTTTTCAAGGAAAACTGTTTTACCAGAGTCTAACCTAAGTGGTTCTACCACAGCCGAAACAATGGGGGCCATGGGAAGTACATAACACCAGCTTCCTCTAGCCTTCCTGTGTTACCTGAGGGAGAAACAGCTGAGAAGCACTTGTGAAGGTCGCAGGGTAGGGTCACAGGCCCACTAAAAGACTGAGTCCTAATTATAGGATTATGGAATGATTCTCCTCCCCTACACCTCACCACCACATCTGCAGGGCTCCTGTATTATATAACAAGGGATTGCAAGAGAAAGAACTGCAAGACTCAGACTCTAAAGAAGGTCTCTCTAGGGAAACTCAAAGATAAAAGAAGAGACAAATACAAAGACACCTCTGCCACCTACAGCAAGCAGTAAACCTCCCCGCTCCTGGCCAGATAAACATAAAATCTCATATTAAAGGCCTATTTACTGCAGTTTCTTTTACCCAATAATCATGGCTGGCTTTCGACAAAAGAATTATAAGGCATGTGTGATATTGTGAAATGATAAGAAATATATATTTGGTCTTTTTTTCTGGTTCCTGGCACAGAGCTCTTAAAACACTCAGAATCTCTGGAGTATCTTTTGTATGCTAATGAGATGGCTGCTGGCCGGAGGCCCTAGATAGCTTCAGGATGGGAGCTGGTCACCAGAAAGGCCAAGGCAACAATTAGAGATTTGGAACTTTCAGGCCCACCCCACAGCTGCTGTGGAGAGGAGAGGGGCAGGAGATTGAGTTAATCGCCAATGACCAATGATTTAACTAATCATGTCAACATAATGAAGCCTTGATAAAAATCCTATACAACAGGGTTCAGAGAGCTTCTGGTTGGTGAACATAGTGAGGTGGAGAGGGCATGGAAGCTGCAGCCCCTTCCCTCACACCTTGCCCTATGCATCATCCACATTTGGCTGTTCCTTCATAATGAATCTAAGTGTAAGAGAAATGCTTTCCTGAGTTCTGTGAGCCATGCTAGCAAATCATGGAACTTGAGGAGGGGGTTGTGGGAAGCCCTGATTTGTAACTGATTGGTCAGAAGTACAAGAAGCTTGGGACTTGCAGCTGGTACCTGGAGTCAGGGAGCAGTCTGGTGGGACCGAGCCCTTAACATGTGGGGTCTATGCTAACTCTGGATAGTTAGTGTCAGAATTGCTTAAATTAAATTATCAGGCACCCAGTTGGTGTCTGGAGAGTTGGAAAATTGTTGATATAGGAAAAACAAAAAGCAAAACCCCCATACATTTGGTGTCAGAATGTTGTGAGACAAAATAGCTCAAAGCATAATAAAAGGCAATGGGGCTCCAGAAGATGGTGGCCCTGGAGAATTTCTCTAAGAAGGTGACCATGAGCCACACCCTAAAAGATCATTCATAAGCAGAGGAAGAGCGAACCAGACACCAACAAGCGAAGGCAAAGCGTAGGGGTGGGACTGAGCTTTGTTTGAACAGGAAA
>NW_006442484.1:15363677-15369956 GCF_000325575.1 Pteropus alecto
GGAAACTCAAAGATAAAAGAAGAGACAAATACAAAGACACCTCTGCCACCTACAGCAAGCAGTAAACCTCCCCGCTCCTGGCCAGATAAACATAAAATCTCATATTAAAGGCCTATTTACTGCAGTTTCTTTTACCCAATAATCATGGCTGGCTTTCGACAAAAGAATTATAAGGCATGTGTGATATTGTGAAATGATAAGAAATATATATTTGGTCTTTTTTTCTGGTTCCTGGCACAGAGCTCTTAAAACACTCAGAATCTCTGGAGTATCTTTTGTATGCTAATGAGATGGCTGCTGGCCGGAGGCCCTAGATAGCTTCAGGATGGGAGCTGGTCACCAGAAAGGCCAAGGCAACAATTAGAGATTTGGAACTTTCAGGCCCACCCCACAGCTGCTGTGGAGAGGAGAGGGGCAGGAGATTGAGTTAATCGCCAATGACCAATGATTTAACTAATCATGTCAACATAATGAAGCCTTGATAAAAATCCTATACAACAGGGTTCAGAGAGCTTCTGGTTGGTGAACATAGTGAGGTGGAGAGGGCATGGAAGCTGCAGCCCCTTCCCTCACACCTTGCCCTATGCATCATCCACATTTGGCTGTTCCTTCATAATGAATCTAAGTGTAAGAGAAATGCTTTCCTGAGTTCTGTGAGCCATGCTAGCAAATCATGGAACTTGAGGAGGGGGTTGTGGGAAGCCCTGATTTGTAACTGATTGGTCAGAAGTACAAGAAGCTTGGGACTTGCAGCTGGTACCTGGAGTCAGGGAGCAGTCTGGTGGGACCGAGCCCTTAACATGTGGGGTCTATGCTAACTCTGGATAGTTAGTGTCAGAATTGCTTAAATTAAATTATCAGGCACCCAGTTGGTGTCTGGAGAGTTGGAAAATTGTTGATATAGGAAAAACAAAAAGCAAAACCCCCATACATTTGGTGTCAGAATGTTGTGAGACAAAATAGCTCAAAGCATAATAAAAGGCAATGGGGCTCCAGAAGATGGTGGCCCTGGAGAATTTCTCTAAGAAGGTGACCATGAGCCACACCCTAAAAGATCATTCATAAGCAGAGGAAGAGCGAACCAGACACCAACAAGCGAAGGCAAAGCGTAGGGGTGGGACTGAGCTTTGTTTGAACAGGAAACAGAAAGGGCAGCTGGTGGGGAGAGAGCAAAGTGGGACTAGGCAGGAGACGAGGTCAGAGAGTCAGGCAGGAGCCATGCCCTGTAGGATCTGGCAAACTGTGGTTAGAAGTTGGGATTTTATTTAACTTTATTCCAGATATCACCAAATCTTCCTTTCCTGTGAACGAATCAACATGGTTGTTCAGGAAAGACATAATATAGGCCCCTAAGGTGAGGTGGCCATGGCCCTAGCAGGGGCCAGACTGTCTTCCTTCCCTCTCTCATTCCATAACAGACCAGGCTCCTTTAGGACAATTACATTCTCTCTGTGGAAAGAGCTGCCAGGTAAAACCCCAATCAGTCCCATTATAGGCAGCCATTGGCAGCAGACCTCCATTGCCCCAACTTCTTTGTCAGCCTACGGCACCTTTAGCCTCCTGTGTCCCTGCCCATGGCCCGATGACCAAGCACTTGCCTGTCATGCCCTGAACACAAACTTGCTTCTCTGGCCAAGTCTTCCTCCTGCCAACCTGAGAGAGCCCTAGCTTGGCTCCTTAATCCTCATTATTTTTTTCTGACCCATTTTGACCCGTTATTAACATAAGGAAGATCCAGATCTACAGCGGAAGGTCTGGTCCTGTTCTGGGCTTTGTGCTTTGCCCCAAACAGGCTTCTGTGGCCACCTGGGACAGGGAGTAGGAAGCATGTCTCAAATCCTGCACCATCCAGACTGACCTTCAGCCAGCCACACGTGTTACCCTACCAGTGCCCAGAGCTGGCCTGGTTCTTCCTGCCACCCCCAAACCTTGACTCCCCTGAAGCCAGGTAAAAACCCTGGAGTCCGCCTTTAGGTACAGCTGTGACAGATGGCAGAGAGACAAGTAGATCAACAAATCAAGTAAAATAATCAGACTGTTGTCATTTCTGGATTCTTTATTTGATTGATTGATTTCCATAGACTAGGTCTGCTCTTTAATATAGTGCATTTATCTGAGTATCCCAGCTGACAGAGAAGATCATGGGCCCTATAAACCAAGAGGAGGCACATTTATGCTCATAAGTGTAGCACATATTTACTTATTCTGGTTTACATATATTTATGAGTTGTTTTTCCCTTTTGTGGTAAGTTAAAAGACCACTCTCAAATATTTATCAGGGTCGTCTCCATTCTTCATAACTATTATTAATAATAATCAGGATATTAAGCATCATCATTCATTGAACTTCTTCATGCCAACATAATAACATGACACCCTTCTCACCCTGCTACACACATACACACGCACACAGTATCTTATAGGAAGTCTGCAATGCAGAGACTTTTATTCCCATTTTTCAGATTAGGAAACTGATGCTCCTAAATGTTAGGCAATTTGCTCAAAGTTGTCCATCAAGAAAATAGCAGAATTAAAATCTTGGCCTTTCAGAGTGAAAAATTTATGCTCTCTTAAGTGTTCTCAGGCTAAAGACCATCCGCAGAGGTTTATGCAGCTGTGGAAGTTGTCAGTGTTTTGTCATGCCAATAATTGCAACAGGTCAAAGACACCATTGATTGGTGTCCACAGAGTAGAAAAATATTTATCTTGCAGGAAATAAAGATATTTTTGGGGTAAATCATTATTTGAGAACATATCATGTCACACTCCTGTCCCCTATTCCTCGTATTATGTTGTATTTTATTTTCTATATTGAAGTATCGGAATCTTCTGCGAGTCTGGGAACTTCTCATCATGCCCTACCCATCCATGTTGAATAGGTGCTTGATGGAAATCAGCATTCTGTTGAACAAATAACTCATCTGCCACCTTATTCAGTGGCATTTCTTTTACTGCATGTCAACCCTGGATCTACCCCTGGCTTAGTCCTCACCCTCTCCAGGCCAAGCTCCCTCTTTCTGTTTATAGTTAGAGACTTTTAGAAGACTCTATACCTTTAAGCCAGTTGGTATCATTTGATTTTTTAAAATATTATGTTAAATAGTAGTGATTTATTTTTTAATGGGTAATCACATACACATAGTTTAAAGTTCAAAAGCTTCCAAAGTGTATATGGTTATAAGTAAAGCTAACTTTTGCTATTTTTCATGTGTCCTTGTAAAGATAGTCTATGCAAAAATAAGCAAATGTGTGTGAGAAATTTAAACATACAGTTTAAATTACCCCTTCTGAGAATTGCATGTGCAGTATGCTATCATATGTGTTAAAAATGTTTCATTTAAACTTTCATTTAAACTGTTTTTAATGCCAAAGTACTTGATGCATTTACTGAAAGTAACATTTAGACTGTTTCTAATGCCAAGGTACCAGATACATTTACTGAAAATTACATCATATTATTTGCTACAGTGTCATAAAAGTAATCATAAAATCTCTACTTTGGCTGGACTAGATAAGACGTCTTATGCAATGGAACTGAGGAATGGCTTCCTGGTGTTCCCAAAGGACTGATTCTGCTTCCAATTGTGCCTTCACAGTGGTAAGTTCAACCAAGACTATTCCGGGATACTGCCCATACAAAGAAATTCAAGTGGCCTCAGGCAGCCCCTGATCCCTGGTTAATAATTCTGGCTTTCCTAATGCCCATGCTGTCTGGAAGAGGTACTGAACCAATTTGCAAGGCTTATTGAAAGCTTTAACTATCATAAATGAAAACAGCAAAAGTATGAAGAGAGAAGTTTCATTTTAGAAGTCCAATTGGAAGCTTAAATTTTTTTTTTTAATTTCTCGTTTTAAAAGAAACTCATGTTTTTCATGTTTTGTCTTGATTTAAGGTGATGCTCTAAAGTATGAAAATGCTTCTAAAGTAGTTTGTTCTTATAGGACGGTGGGTGTAAAACATTCTGTTATTGTAATCTTGGGGACAAGGTTCATTAAGAGAATCAAATAAAAGGAAACTCAGGCTAGAGAAAGAGAGAAAAAGTTATTTTTTTCTTCTCTGTCAGATTCTCTGACTTCATAAGGGGTTTCTCCCAACACTCTTCTCAAACTGTCCCTAACTGCGAGTCTGCTTTTGGCGAAAGGGCAATGCCATGCTCAGTCTCTGATCCAGGTTCTGTCAGGCTGTGCCTTCCAAAAAGTCCACTTGAGACAGGACAAGTATCTCTCTCCATGGAGTGGTGAAGGACTGTCTCTTGTGCGTATTGTGGCTGAACTACCTAATTTTTTGTCTCTGTGTACTGTAGTAATAATCGAACCATTTTTATTTTTAGTCTCCCATTCTATTATAGGAGAATTCATCTTTCACTATTACCAAAAAGAAGAGCACTCTAATTCACCAGCCCTTCTAGCTGCATCGTAGCCTGGGGCAATTGCAAAGTACAGCACTCTCTGCATGGCTGTTTCAATTCTGTGATTCCTCCCTCAGAGGCAGATGGAGGTTTCCACCGAAGCCATCTTGATGAGCTCAAGAGCTTTTTCTTTTCCCTTTCTCCACCTAAGTAAAGGGGATTTGAAACTTGATACTTGTTGAGGCTTGGAGAAGGCAGTTGACCTTTGGTCAGAGGGAAAGGAAGGCGGTGACCCCATATAAGAAACAGGAGCCAGGTTAAGCTTCGTCCAGATTAGACTGTGGCTATGAATTTCAGGACCTGCAAAGGTTGTTTACAGCAAGGTTGTTTGTTTGTTTGTTTGTTTAGCTAGACTTAAAGTTTCTTTCTGGATACTTTCTCTGGGGAGAGAAGACTGGAGATGGAGGAAGTGCTTGAAAAATATTAGTTTTCTTCCTGGTCCTTTCTCTATGTGTCAACTTAATTCTTGCTACTTCCATTTTTCTTGGCAATAGTTGCAAACAAATTCGTGTGTGTAGCTCTTTCCCCCTAAGCGAGATATCAGTTTAGTTCTGTGAGAGAAGTTGGGTATGTGGAGCTCTGTCTGATGAAGGTCTTCCCCAAGGAGATAGACTGCCCTCTGAGAAAGGGGATGCAGAAGAAAATTGAAGATGCTGCTTCCACAGGCAAGTGGTGTGACCTTGGTGTCCAGGAGACAGAGGGACATGGAGACAGAGAGGGGGCATCAGAATATAGAGTGGCCTTGACCTTGTGATGACTCTCAAGGATTCAGATTCCTTTGGGAACTTGCAACTCATGCCTTCAAGAACATGGAAAGGTAGCCCTCTTGGCACAGATGTTACCAACAGTAACAAATGGACACCAGCAGTTGTAAAGCTCTGAGCTTTTTACACTGATAAGAAGGGGTCAGAGTACTTTTCCAGAACCATGTGGGACTCCCCTGGGGACTTTAGAGGTACAGAGGTTGAGTATTTTACAAGTAGTTATATTAAATAGGCAGAAGAAAAAACTAGAGAAATTAGAGATTATGCCTTTAATATCACTCTTTGTGCATGTCCTGTTGTATGAGTTGCGGTGAAATCGGTATAAGCTGTCCAAAGCAAATTCTTCAGCTTGTTGTTCCATATGTAGCCACTACTGAATACTGGCATGGAATTAGACGTCAGTGGGATATTATGTTATACAGAGAGCATGCCCATTGAAAGGAAGCAGGATAGAAACATGAAAACTCTACTTTGATATCTAACATTATGTACCTCTTCGTTCCAAGCATTTCATATAAATTATCTCATTAAACCCTCCCAAGAGCCCAGTGAGATTTAGAGATGTTAAGTAATTTGCCCAAAGCAACATAATCAATAATTTGTAGGACTTAGATATGGAGATCTAATTCTCTCTGGTTCCAGAGTATATGTGTTTAATCACCAGACTAGGTTGCTTCTCCTGTGATTTACCTAACATCCCATAATTCTTTAAACCGAGTTGGAAAGGAAGTGATAGTTGCACATTCTTTGAGCAGAGAAGCTGTTGGAAAATTCAGCTTCTTACCTTATTGCACTTAACGGATGTACAGTTTAAGGTGAAGATAATTATTGATCCTGTGATTTTTGCTGCTATGTCTAAGAGAAGGGGAGTAAGTTGGAGAATTATTTACTCTCTTAAGGAAGGCAAGAGATAGGGAACTATTATTTATTAAATAGATACTATGGGCAGGCAGGTATATGGACAGGCACTATGTATACCAAATTATGTCTGTCTTTCTGGTGAATAGGAACAATAAATGAGTCCACTTAGAAGTGTGTTAAGGTACAGTTTATAATTCTTCAGTTCTATATATTATATAATCATATAATATATATTATATATTACA
>NW_006442484.1:15370072-15397302 GCF_000325575.1 Pteropus alecto
TTACAGTAATTTAATTCTATAACTCTATAAACTAGTGGAGGAAGATAAAAGAGAATGAAATCATGTACGAAAATACATGAAGCACAAATAAAAATGCCACTAAAGTTCATGGTTGGAAGAGAACCATAGGGACCAGAGTAAACGGAGAAGACTCTTAGAAGGAAGTACAACTTGAGTTTGACTTTTGCTCAGTTGGGCTCTGGCAGACTAGCTTGCATCAGATCATCCCTTCCACTATCACCACAGCAAAAGTTTGGTAGCAAAGACTTATGGGTCCTGGAGGAAAAAAATTCAGATATGTAGGTATAGCTGACTTTGCACTGCTTTATTCCCCAAGATATCTGCAAACTCTAAAGTAGCAGCTAAGAGGAGTTTGGATAGTCTCGTGAGGCTGAGGGAACAATGAAATTAAGCATCTGCCAAGGGAGAAAAGCCCTCATAGGCCCTTGCAGCTTTTAGCTGGACCCTTAAAAGGCTACAAGAAATAAATTTCTAGAAATAAAGACAAACTAGAAATAGATCAACCCTCACAAAGAATGAAACTCCATCTAAATTACCTCAGTCTCAGATTAGATGAAGATCTGCTTCTGCTCTAATTGCCTGCCACAAGCAAAAGTAAAACCTCTCCAGAGGACTATAACATTGGGCAGAGCCTCAAAGTGATAATTGTTATTAAAAACAAAACCAAAGCAAGACCCCCTTAAACGAGGCATGGAAAAATATGAGAATTAACAAATCAAGAGGACCAAAGTTTATAGAAATTTAAATAACCGTTATTACTGTGTTCAAAAAATTTAAAAGATGGAGAATTTCAGTAGAGAAGTAAAAATAAAATGTTGTCAGTTGGGAAGTCTAAAATTGAAAAATACAGTAACTGAATTTAAGAACTTAATATATGGGTTTAACAATAGATTAGGCACAACTTAAAAGTAAAATAAAAAATCAGACTGAAGCACAGGAAGAAAAATAATACTCAGAAGAGCACAAAAGATATGTGGAATGTGGTGAAAAGGCCTAATATTTACACCAGAGAGTCCAGAAAGTTAGGAGTGAGAATGGGTGAGAAGCAATATTTGAAGAGCCATTGCTAAGATTTTCCCAAACCTTACAAGACTTCAAGCCAAAAGATCTAAGAACTGTTTCAAACCCCAAGGAAGATAAATACAAGACACCCATGCCTGAGGACATCATAGTATAACTATTGAAAACTAAACATAAAGAGAAGATCTTAAAAGCAGCCAATAGAAAAAGAAATATTACCTTCAAAGAAATGACACCATACAGAAACAATGGAAGCCAGAAGGTTCTGATCGACAGCTTCAATATGCTGGGGGGAAAATTCCAGCTAACTTAGAATTCTATACCAAGTGAAAATGTTCTCAAAAAGAAGATAAAAATAATTTCAGACTAACCAAAACAAGAGAAATTATTACCAGGAGACACACACTGAAAGAAATAATAAAAGCTCTTCTTCAAGTGAAAGAGAATTCCAGACAGAATATGGAAATTTAGGAACAAATAAAGAAAAATAGAAAGAATAAATATGTAGGTAAATCAAAATGTATAAAACAAATATAATAAATATATCATTGGGTTTAAAGTATATTTGAGGCCTGACAATAAAATCTCAAAAGGAAGAAGAGGTAGATGGTGTTAAAATGTCCTGAGATATTTGAACTGTCTGAGATGTATATGTATTAAATTATATTAGATTTTAATAAATTAAAGATTAATCTTGTAATCTCTAGGGTAACCTTTTAAAAGGTATTGCATAGAGGAGAAAATTATTATACTTTGGGTTCACTCAGAAGCAGTTCCTGTGACAAGGGTTAAATGCAAGTAGAAAATTACCTCCATTAAAAATAGGAGAGTGAGGGTATAAGCCTGGGATAGGAAGGAAGCCAATAAAGCATGCATCATTAGGAAACTGGCCTGTGGCTGCCGCCTGAACTTCATGCTGAGGAACAGTGGGACCCAAGATAAAATGAACACTTTAGAGTTATTTCGTCTAAGGAGTAACCCCATAACTACTTATCCCAGGTTGATAATTCCCCAGCACGTCTGGCTGTGGGCACAGAGTACTCTGGTGGCCAGAATGATTCTTCAGCGGTGGAGTCACAGGTGTGAGCAGTTGAAAGTTGGACCAGAGTGCAAGGAAATGATAAACTCCAAGAGGATGTGGGTGGGGTAACAATAGCTGCTGCCACACCCAGAAAATTGTGTACATATATGTACCAAAGACACATGGAAGGATATATATATATAGCGCAGCATTATTGTAATGGTGCCAAACTAGAAACAGCCTAAATTTCCCAACAGTAGAATGAATAAATTTCAATGTATTTATGCAATGCCAATTATACAGCAATGAAAGCGAACTACTGCTATAAACAAGAGCATGACTTTGTCTCACAAACATAATATTGAGCAAAAGAAGCCAGATGCTACAGAATGCATACTGAATATTCCACTTATGTAAAAGTTTAGAAATCTGCAAAACTAATCTGTGGCATTAGAGTAATGGATAACGTTGGGGAGGAGGGGCTTTTAACTATGTTTTCTGGGGTGTCGACATGTTCTATTTCTTCATCTCAGAAGGGTCACATAAGCATGCTCTCTTTGTGATGATTCAAAGAACTGTACATTCATGTTATGTGTACTTTTTTGTACAGATGTTAAACTTCAATGTAAGATTATTAAAATAAAAAATGTGAGCTGGGTGGAGGGGCAAAGGAAGTGCAACTGTTCACACCAGTGACTATACTCGAAGCATCTCTGACCATGAAAGGAGTGGAAATAAAAGATCGAGGATGGGAAGATGAGAATGAGCAAGATGTGTGGGGAACTGGGGAGAGGCTCATCTAGGAGAACTGGAAAACCCCGTAGTAGATACTGATGGGAATATTGGGCTCAAGTTGTGGGAAACTGAGGAATTCAGCCTTGACAACACAAAATACAAATTTATTATTGCATATGAAACTCTAGGCTCTCTTCTAATAGCCATCTCTCACTCTTCATACGTAACCCCATACATTAGACAGTAGAAATCACTTCTACTTTACTAACTTGGTAAAATGCATAACATAGGAATTTAATGGCTAGGAATGAAATTAAAACTAGCAATGATGGAGAACTTACTTAAAATGTGGAGAGTATTGTATAACTCATCTGGTGGGCATGAACATTACTCATTTGGAAATTTCAGCCTTCTATCTTGAAGGCACTGAACTAGATCCCAGGTGCACAATAAGGGGTTCAGTTATGTGAACCTGTTTAACCCATATCATAAAGGGAATGGGCTTTAATTTGTGTGATTGATTATAAGAGAAAGTGAATAGAGAGGCAAGTTCAAAGTAACAGTCTAATTTCTGGAAGGGACTGTTTTGAATACTAATATGAACATTAGTGATATGTGTTTTGGGGCCAGGACAACATATATTTAAGGAGGTGTCATTATTGTAACAGACAGAGCTTTCTTCGAAAGAGAGTATATTCTGATCTGTCACTTTGTCTTTTTTTACTTCTAACACAAAAGGCAAGTGAAAAATAAAATGGAAACTTCTAATTATTAAAGATTCCTTTCAAGCCTTCAGATAGCACATGGGGTTGAAACTGTCTCTCTTGAAATCCCATTAAGAGCAGAACAGCTATGCCTGAGAATGCTACGATGGTGTTTCCTGGCAGCCCTAACCTAAGGAAAGGAGAATATGAAGTTCCTCACTGGTTAGATTGCTACCCATCTTTGGAAATTAACTTCCTTATTCTTTAGTTGACACAATGGATTCCCCTGTTGCAATGAACATTTGTCTGTGAGGCATTGTTTACCAACTGAAGATCTGAAGGCATCCTTCTTCAGATAGAAGGCAGGGCAGCTGATGAAATTTATGCACACATTCTGGAGTTGGGGAAATGAGAGAGTTCTCCTGTTTCCAAAAGATATGGAGAAGGTAATATAGTGGAGAAATTATTATTTTTTTCATAATAAGAAATTCGTATAAGTTTAGAGGTGTTTTCTTATTTATTGACTGTTCTTACAGGAACAGCTCACCTCCTCGTGAACAAAATACTGCTTTCGAATTCTGATTACACGTCAGCAGAAAGGACTAAACTTCAGTTGACTGTTATAACTAGCTCCATGTTTTAGAGTATTGTTGCAAAACTCAAGGCCAGGTCTGCACAGTGTTTGTTTTTGTAAAAGCCAGTGTCCACAGGTGGTCACAGTCAACAGCTGGAGTGCAGTGGGCCGTGGACTTCCACTGCCTGGCTGCCTGAGCTCCCTTCCCCTCTTAACTGGATTCCACAATCAGCCCTCAGGGCTTCTGACAATGTCTGTGCCGATGTGCAGACAAGTGAGCACAATACAAACACATGGATAGCATGGGGAAGCTGTCTGCTAAGTGTGACAAAGGAGATCTCAATAACATCAGGACTGGGAAAGCAGGCATGAAATTATCCTATTCTCAGGCTTAAGAACTGTGCAGGATTTTTCTTTTGAGTTCCACATGTTGGGTGGTTACAAGCCCCTCTTTCTCCCAGCAGTGGAAAGGCTGGCTAGGTTTTTTGTCTGACAAAACATAACTAATGCGGAACAAAATTTTCCATCTTCCTTCTCACTCTTCTATTTTGCTTTGGCCCCTAAATCATAGCTTACTTTCTGGATTTCCAGGTAAAAATGTTTATGGAGAGAGAGGGAGAGGGAGAGGGAGAGGGAGAACAAAATAAATTAATAAATTTAAAAAGCTCCTCCAGAAACTTTTCTGCATTGGTGAATCACTTAGCTCTCTGATCTCTTCCAGTGCGGCCCTGCCATGCAATGCCATTGTTCCAGGAAGAAACCCTAGTCCAAGGAAATGTACTTTCATCTTCCGAGAGCCTTGAAAATCTTCTGTGTTTTAAAGAAATTCAGCAGAGTACCATCTGCCTAGATAGCAACTAACATATGTCCCTATAGGAGTAAAGAAGGCAAGCCAACTCATGCTTCCTCTCTTTGGTAGTGTATCTTCCAAATACTCAAGCTGATGGCCAGTGAGTACTTGGTGGAGAATAATAGCTTGTCCTTTGAAGGCCTTTTCACTTGAATCATCTTATGAGTTCTAGAGGGTGAAAAGCATAGTGTCATGGAAAACTTTGTGATGACTTTTCATATGCAGTACTTGTGAGCAATTTAAATAGTGTATGGGTGCTGGTGCCTTGGGTGATGCTCAGAGCCAGTGACAGCTGCTGGAGGGTCCTTTCCTGTGACTCTACTTTCTCTTTGGAAGCAGACAAGACAAAATGAAGGGAAATGAGCTTGTCTTTCTCAGCCTAACTTGAACATTCATCATATAGTAGTTATAGAACTCAGAGTGAGCCAGTGAAAGCTGGGTCAGCATCTTCAGATTTTCGGTTTCTAGATTTTTATAATTCAACTACAAATATTATTTACAGGGAGAAATGAAACACATCTAGCAGTAGAAGGTGTGTTTTTCTTTTGTCTTTATAAAGAAAAAAGAGAGTTGTGTTGGTCCCTTTTGTCCTATGAGCTTTTTCAATAATGATGATGATGATGAGGATATGATGAACCCTTTCCACCTAGAAGTCTTAGGTAGAACATTCTTCTTCGAATCCACAATCTTAATATAAATAACTTCTAATTTACATCACTGGGTTTTTTTTTTATCTTCCAATTTGCAGCCCAGATGAACTGAAAACTCAATAAGCATTCAACATACTGAAATTAAAAATTCTTCTCTGATTTTTCTTATCCAGTCATTAATCTATCTATCTACCAAACATTTATTCAGCATCTTCGTACTTCACTAGGCACTGAGCTCCAGCATGGGTAAGGCAAAGTCCTTGCCTTCAAGAATAACAATCATAACATGTTGTGGTTCAAGCAATGACAGAGGTAGTCTCTGAGTGACATGGTAGTAAGGAGAATAGAGAATTAGATGAGAGTGATAAATAGATCAGAAAAAAACCTTTATATGAAATGACCCCTGAACTAAATTTTAAAGACTATAACTTAGCCATGTAGAGTGGTGTCAGGCATTCCAGATAGACCTATATGATCAAAGACATGGAGGAATTATAAACAAGTAGTGCTGGGAGGCAGGTAGAGGAAAGAGATGATGCTGAAGAGGTTGACAGGAAATAGATCTTGGAGGACCTTAAAAGATAGACTAGAGACCAGTTTACTGTTGAGAAGCTATTACTGACACCTATGTTGAAGTTGGTAAAAATCTGGGCTAGGGCAGTCATAGTAAGATTGGCAAGTAAGGAAAATAGAAGTTTGAAACATATTCGGAGATAAACTCAGAAGAATTTGGTAGGAGATGAGTAGATGAGAAAAAGCTATGATACTTTTCGAGTTTCTTGCCTGGATATCTGGCTGGATGTTGGTTCACATGTTGGGGGTAAGATGATGACATATGCAGTCTGAGATTGGCTGGATTGGAGGTGCTTATGAATATTCTGGTTAGCACAGAGAGTTGGATTAATGAGTCTGAGGTTTAGAAGAGAAGGTATGGCCTGGAGATAAAAAGTGGTGGTTAAAAGCATAAATGTAAGCAGATTGGATTATCCAGGCAGAAAGAGACAAGAACGAGAACAGAATCTTGAATACAGAACCATGAGGAAGACCATTTTTTAAGGGTAGGATGAGGGAAAAAGAATGCATGAAGAAGACAGAGCAGGGATCATCAAAGAATTACGAAGAAAGCCAGGTAAGCATATTGTCATGGAAGCTAAAAAAGCAGATTAGAAATAATGAGGGAGCAATCAATAAATGCTACAGATGATAAAACCTGAAACATGTCCAATGGATTTAACCCATCTTAGTATTCTAAGTTTCAACATCCCCTTCTCCTGAAGCCAATATATCTTTGCCAAAAATGTTAATAAGAGAGAAATAGTGGAAACCGAATATATGATATGTTAACTGTTGTTTTGTCTGCTTCACACTTGATGGCTTGCCTGGAAGACTGAGCTCCCCACAAGGCTGCAGTCACAGCTGGTGTGTGCTCCTGTATCTCTGCATGGTTCCCCACAACATCAGGGTGTGCTGTGCTCTAAGAAGGTGATGTAACAATTCCAGATGAAAATGTACCATTATTAGAGATTCCAAGTTTGTTTTATGAATAAAGATCACTCACATCTGGCTCTCACAATTCATGGTCATACCTATCAGGCACACAGAGCTGCTGTGTTATGTGTGGATGTCCAAACCTATCCCAGAGAGCTTTAGATTACTGCCATTTTAAAAGAACCAAGCCTACTTTCTTGTTTTAAATTGTAATTTTAGGGTTTCCAGTCACTAGTATGATGGGAGCTGTCCAAGGTCTGTCTCTAACAGTTTCCAGTTTGCTTCTGACTTAAGGCTCCATGTAAATGGTGGGTATGAAATGAGACATGGTAGAAATAACCCTTTTAACTGGCTGTTGCTTCAGTTCTGGAAGGTTCTAGCTACCTGATTTGGGTTTTTAGTTTGTTTTTATATCCCCCCCCCCAGTTTTGTTGCAGTATAATTGACACATAGCATTGTATAAGTTTGTGTACAACATAATGACGATATATTATGAAATGATCACAAGTTTAATTAACGTAATCACCTCACATAGTTACATTTTTTTTCTTGTGATGAGAACTTTTAAGATCTACTCTTTAGCTACTTTAAAATATATGATTGAGTATTGTTAACTATGGTCACCATGCTGTACATCACACTGCCAGAACTTATATATCTTGTAACTGAAAATTTGTGTATTTTGACTATATTCATCCAATTCTTTCACCACCACCCCCAACTCACCACCTCTGGTAACCACCAATCTGTTATCTGTTTCTGTAAGTTTGGTTTTTTTTAGATTCCACATATAAGTGAGGTCATGGAGTATTTGCCTTTCTCTGACTGATTTATTTCACTTAGCCTAATGTCCTTAAGATCCATCTATGTCGTCACAAATGGCAGTATTTTCTCCTTTTTTATGGATGGATAATATTTCATTGTATATGTATACCACATTTTCTTTATCCATTCATCTGTTGACACTTAGGTTGTTTTTATGTCTTAGCTATTGTAAATAATGCTTCAGTGAACACAGGGTTGCAGATCTCTTTGGCAGAGTGATTTTATTTTTTTTCAGGCAATTTTTCCAGAATTGAAATTGCTAGATGATATAGGTAGTTATATTTAATTTTCTGAGGAACCTCCATACGGTTTTCAGTAGTTGTTGCACTAATTTACATTCCCAACCAACAGTGCACAAGGGTTTCATATTCTTTACATGCTCAATGGCACTTGTTACCTCTTGTCTTTTTGATAAAGCCATTCTAATAGGTGGGAAGTGATATCTCATTGCAATTTTGATTTGCATTTCCCTGCTGATTAGTGGTGTCGGGCACCGTTTTATGTATCTGTTAGTAGTCATTTGTGTGTGCTGTATGCAAAAAAATTTTATTCAGGTCTTTTGTCAATTTTTTAATTGGATTTTTTTTTTTTTAGCACTTGAGTTGTACGAGTTTCTTACATATTGGCATAAAGGCTATCTTATTTTGGGAATGACTTTCTAAGATAGAGATGACCTGAAAAAGCATGCAGTTGCCTAAGTGAGCAATTATGCAATGTTTGGGATATCTGACTGTATTTATTCATTTTGAGAATATTCTGTTTACATGGCTTATTTGTGTCACCCATCCTGAGTTACCACTTCTCCACATGGTTTCCATGGCAGTCATTGATAATACATCAGAGATTGATTACTGTGCTCCTAATCAGTCTCAGAATCCTTGTCCACAGAGTGCTCCTGGTAGCAACTGGCAGTTCATGAGATATCACATGAGATAAAAGCTATTTGCTGGCTGTGGCCTAAGATTCTAGTGCTGAATCGGGAACTACAGATATTATGAAAAAGCAAACATATTTATTTCTCAGGTTGTTATAATTAAATTGAAGAAACAAAATATATCTGAGTAATAAAAAGGCAGTATTCAAATATGTCCTCTCTGCAGGAGAAGGAAAATCAGAGTCACTATATTTGGTTCCTTTAACTGATATGCAGCTATTGGCTGAGGCAGATGCCATTGGAGAACTCTTGTAACCTTGGGAGCTATTGTATCAGGGGCTGAGCAGCATCTAAAGCAGTGGCCAGCAATATTGACCAGTATAAGGACCATATGAAGAAATCATTTAAAATAAAGATTTCCTAAAACTTACCCCAAGGTACTCATTCATTAAATAAGAGCTTAAGTCCAGGAATGAGTATTATTGTAAGAACCCTACTGATTCTGATCTAGATGGTCTGAGGACGCCATTCTGAGAAATACTACATTACAGGAGCAATCTTCAAAGTAGGATATACACAGCCCTGCTGCAGAAGACAATCCTTTATGGTGCAGAAATACAATTTAGAACTTTTGCTAATGTTTATTTTAACAAGGAACAGTCCTTAAGCTTTGCTGCTGATTGGCACTAGTACCCCCATTGAAACCGTATGACATTCAGCTGGTCATGTCCCAGACAAAATGTGCAGAATCCTGACAATTTGAGTTGGAATAAGAGTTGACTCGATTTTTGCTTTTTGTGATATGGTGAGTAAGTCGATTTAGGGGTCAGTGATCTTGTTTAATTAAACTGCCCCTTACGACATGGGCAAGTAGCTTAAACACATCTTCTACAAAGAACTTGTGAATTGATGATAATGCCAAAGGAACATCCACAAGAGAGAGAAAGAAAATGGTCATGTTGACAATTGTCCTCATGCAAAGCTCCTGGTCAACTACCTCAAGGAGTAAAACAAAACACAAAGCAAAAACAAAACAAAACCAAAAAACAATGACAGTCTAATCATATATAATTGCCAAGAAAACTATTTGAAATATAGATTTACACATCATTAATGATGAACCTCTCCCAAAGTGTGTATTATAGGAGAGATTAACTAATGCCATCCAGATCAGCAGGGCAGAATAGCATTTAGAGAAGCACTGGAAGAATTAGAAGAGTATAGAGCAGAGGTTAGGACCGAGATGCTAGAGCAGACTACTGGGCTTGAATTCAAGTTCTGGTGCTTACTAGCTGTTTGACCTTGGATGAGTTACTTTTATGCCTCATGACTCAGTTTTCCCATCTATAAAATGGGGATTAATATTAATATCTACCTTAAAGGGCTATTATGAGTATTAAATGAGTGAATATGTGTAATGTGCTTAGACAAGTACCTGACATATAGTGCATGCAGTATAAATGTTATTTAAAATATAGTTTATTCCACTCTATGTCATTCTTTATAGATATTTACTTTTTTATATTTGGTATGTACATGTTTTATAAAAATTTGCAAATTGTAATAATGTCAGTAAATAAACATACTGACATTTGGGGTACATGTTTAAACATTGTAGCTGATAGTGGTGAGTGAGTAAAATATCTATAGTCCACTTTCCAGCAGATACTGGTGCTTCTGAATGTTTTCTAGGCTCCTGGAAGTATAAACAGTTGCTGACTTCACCCTTTGCTGGCATGGGGGCAGAAACTATGCTTTTGGATGGTGGGGACTGGGTATAAAGCAAAAACATACCACCTTTTCACAGTCTTCTCTACACATCTCCGTAAAGACATTTTGACCTGTCACTTTATTTTGCTTTCTTTTATACCTTTTCTATTTTAGTCCTCATGTCTCTCATGCCGAGATACTGTCTGAAAAGTGCTGATTTGGAATAACAATTTTTGGAGGTACTCCTGCTCCCCTGGTCCCCTTTGCCTGGCACCCAACTCTCTGCCCTGGGTTCTGTACTTGTGGACATGAATGCTCCCCTGAAACAGGTATGCCTAGGCCACATGGACAAATGTGAGCAAACACAGTTCTTCCCTTTTCCACTTAGTACGGCTAGGTGAGAATTTTTTTCAAAAGCAACATTACCGAGAAGAACATAAAAGGGAATAAACAAAGGAAACACCAATCCATTGAAGCAAACGTGAATGTCCAATATTTCTTTCCAGTCACCCTTTATTTAACACACAGCCCTCTGTCTCCTTCCTCAATCTGCTTCAGCAAACTCTCATCCCACGTGGCTTCAAGTTGTATCCCCTGTGCCACTTCAGTGCCTGTTTTCTAGTTGTCACTGCCTGTAGGTCAGAGTCCAAGCTCTGTAAACTTTCACTTAGTTTCTGTCATGTTCTGACTCTACCTTGTGAGCTCAGGTACAGGATTTCACTAGAAGGCCTCAAATATCCCCTCCAACTTTCTCTCCCTGTCTCTCCCAATAGACTCTTCTCCAAAATTATTTTACCAGTTTCTGAACACATCTAGCTTCTTTGCTCATGGTCTTTCCCCGAAGTCTTTCCGCAGTACTCTCAGCTGATACAAATCCTATCTGGCTTCCTAGGACCCCTCAAATCTCTCCTTTCCTGAGGGACTCTCATAGACCCAGAAGAGAGGTAACATTTGGTACATCTCAAATCATATCCCAGATCCAACTGTCTACTTGTCTGTAGAACTGCACCATATGTCTCCATGCAGGGCCACTGGATCTGGAGCAGAGCCTACAGGGAAATTTCTCAGGTGCCTTTCTTTCTAGTACAGGTCAGAAAAAACCATTTGTAACTTTACCATATTTTATGCATCATTGAACCATTGCATCTCAGGTTTGGAGATGAATGTACCTCCTACCTCCACCCAATGTGTGAGTCCCCCCTGAGCATCCCAGTACACCATTGTCCATATGTTAGAACATCTCTCATAGTGATGATTTTATAGTGATGATCTCATTGCCTCTCTAGGTATCTCATTTCTCAAAGCAGAACATCTTCCATTTATTTTATAATTGATATTGTAGTC
This sequence comes from Pteropus alecto, assembly GCF_000325575.1. Classification (NCBI taxonomy): domain Eukaryota; kingdom Metazoa; phylum Chordata; class Mammalia; order Chiroptera; family Pteropodidae; genus Pteropus; species Pteropus alecto. Next base: position 15,381,889 of record NW_006442484.1, read on the forward strand.
TGAATTTTAAGACAACACAGCACAGAGTGGAAAAAAAGAGAAATTCAGGTTGAACTAGTGAAGAATTTGGAGTATGATCAGAGTGGGTATTCTGGAAACATCTATCGGATACAGACAGATTATTGAGCTTTAACATTTGTTAAAATGTGCACTTGTCTACTTTGTCCTCAGAGTGGATGTTGAAAGGTAATGTCTTTTGAAACAGTTGGGCTGGTCTTGGTTAAAGGTCAGAGAGGGCAGAGAACTCTGGTCTTTTAAATCTAAATTTCTTTCCTAGGCACTGGAAGACTTAGTAAACTTAAGCGATTGTAATTTCTTGGTATAGTATTGACAATAGGCTTGCTGATGTATAAAATACAACAGCTTTGCTTTTGGGACATACATAGTAGATGCATGGGGGGAGTGCTTGTTGACAGTGTTGATTAGATTATTTTAAACACATGGATATTTGTGCTTTACTGTTTTTTGATGCTTTGATATTGTTTTCATCTTCATAGCTTGTCTTTGTATCAGGAGAATCCTATTGCTCACGATTCTTCAAAGGCCTATTCTAGCCATGTCTTCAGCTTCTATTTGCTCCAGATTCTTATGTTAAGTTGGTCTGATCTGCCAACACTGATTCCTTTACTGATTTCTCTTTCTGTGCAGTGGCTGACAAGAGATAGAACATATTCAGGGCCTGAACACATCCTTCAGATATATCTATGCATCTTATTAAATGCTTTAAATGAGCTAAAAGCAGAAAAAAAGAAGATGAAACTATGTTATATTTTGTTGTTGAATTGTTTCTCACTGGTCAAATAGTAACAACTGAAGGCAGGATGTACTGCTAAGTCCTCTGTGGTAGGCAAAATAATGCTTACCGCTCTCCACCCCGCTTCCCCCGCCCTGCAAAATGCCCATGTCCTAACCCCCTAAGCCTTTGAATATATTAATTTACATTGCAGATGTAATTAAAAGTACAGACCTTGAGATGGGGAGATTATTTCATATTATCCAGATGGACCCAATCTAATCACATGAGTATTTAAAATGGAGAACATTTCCCAGCGGCGGTCAGAGGGCAATGTTACTGTGAATTAAGAGTCAGAGAGAGATTCAACTTGCAGGCTTTGAAGATGGTGAAAGGAGACCATGAATCAAAGAATTCGAATGGCCTCTACAAGTGAGAAAAGGCAAGGAAACATATTCTTCCTTAGAACTTCCAGAAAGAGATGCAGCCTTGCCAACACCTTGGTTATAGCCTAGTGAGACCTGTGTTGGACATCTGACCTATGATAAAATAATGAATTTGTGTTTAAGCCATGAACTTTATGGGAATTTGTTACAGCAACAATAGAAATCTAATGTACTGTATTTCAAGAATACAGTGGAAGTAAATATATCTATGACAATAAATATATTTTTCATTTTTATTGGGAATGTGGTCATATGTTCTGTATCTAGAAGAACCTACAGCAAAGTCAAATACAGCCTATCCATATAAAGCTAAGAGTCTTTGGGAAGTACAGATGTCTGAATGCTCTGATGGCTATTTGTTTTGGAATCATCCAGAGTTGGAGTGAGTGACATCTCCTCTATGAATTTTAGATCTTTTTTTGCAATGCAGCAATTAAATTTATGTTTTTTTTGCATCTAGTAATAACCTTTCCAAAATGCTAACTGGATGACAGTCATCATCTTAAGTCCTTTATTTGTTCTTTTTCTTCAATGAAATCTAAGCTTCTTAACATTCTCTACAAATTTCTTCAGGAAATAGCCCCTGCCTACTCCTCCAGCCCTCTCTTTACCACTTCCTCTGTTCCAGCCATACCATTGCTTGCCCTTCTGTAAGTCTCCTATTCTTTCTCACCTCCATGACATCGCACATGCTGCTACAGCCTCCTCCCTGCCCCATCTCACCCCCCACGGCCGCCCCATGGTTTTCTCCTATTTATTCGTGACCCAGTCCTGGCATTATATTCTTATCGGAGACATCCTCACTGCTGTCCAGCCATTCCCAACACTCCCCAGTCCTTCTTACTCCCCTGTAACAATCACCTTAGCAGCCATGTTAGCATTTATCATAATGTATTAAAATGTATTACTTGTCTGTATTTTTTATGAGCTCTTTATATACCAGCAGAACTCCTTTCATCTCTAACCTTAATGACTACATTTGCACCTGGCTGGCATCTGAGAGATGATTAGGAAGAACTTGCTGAACGAAAGAATGTACCATACATTTTCCATGAAAGCTCTGAAGCCTTGGCTGGGAATCAAGAATTTGGTTCAGGTATTTGGAAGGCATTCTCTCTTTTAACACTTTAGAGGAGCCCAGAGTTTCTGATTCTTCTTTCCTTTTTTTTTTCACCGTATGTTTGCCCTACTTTGAGAAATGCATAGGTATACAAACAAAAGCAAAGTTTGGAGTAAGAATTTTTAACGTGGAGCTTCATGGAACCTTGTGGCCCACCTGAAATATATACACTACTTGTATCTATGTATATTTCTAGGAGCAAGTCAGATCTTGTCTCATATTCTCAAACAAAAGTTGTCCAGAGATTCTATTATAATAAGAGATTGTGCAGCTGTGGAGAAATGCACTGACATAAGCCTTCTGACTTTGGGCTGCTCCTGGCCAATTTCAGTCTTCTCCATTTTGGGAGGTTTTATCAACACATTTGTACCCCCCAAAAGAAATTATTTCTGTTCTTGCTTATAGGCAGTTTGAGGAGGAAGCTTCTCTGTACTCTTGGTCCAGGGTGACGTTTCTTTCCCAGCGGGAGTGGATGATGTGATTCCAACACTCTTCTAGTCAACAAGTGGGATATCAGGATCAGGGTGGCTTAAACATAATCATTCACATTCGCTTAGGCATGTCAGGGGACTCTGAGGTGTCACTTCATCACCTGCTTTGAAGAACATTTTCAGTTAAACCATATGAATTGGACTAAATTTCAAACCATTTGTAAATATGCTTCCCCCAACCCTGAGAAGGTAATTGCCTGATCTGATCCTACCCATGGCATTCCACACTTAAAGGGCCACTTAGAGAAACCCAGAGATAAGTTGCTTGTTAAGTATTTTGTGTCTTTCCTTTCCCATCAAGCATAAAGAAGTGGAGAGAGAGAAAACATACCATGATTTTAGATCCTTTGGTTCAATGGTGTGCGGTCTTCTGGAGCTGGGCACAGATTCAGGCAGAACGCCTGCACACAGAAGCTCTTCTGCAAATAAACCACAAAGTCACAAACTAGGACACTGCATTTGAATAAGAGCAACTAGAGAAAAACTGTCCCTTCCTCAAGGTCAACATCTGTGTCTCTGTAAATGTATTTGGGGAGCTTGAAGACACTATCTTGATAATTGGGAAATTTTTTCCTTGGAGAAGGACAGTTTTCTGACTGCCGCATCCAAACTCATCTAACATTGTCAAAACTATGAGACCAGGGCAGGAAGAAGCTGGCCATTCTGCCTCGGTTAATGGTCTGTCTGCACTGAATGCAGCATTAGTGATTGCTGGGAGTGTATGTGAATCAGGATCAAAGACTCAATCCAGCAATTTGAATCCATCACATTCATTCATTTATTAAATTTCAGTTATTTTGAGCATCTACTGTGAGGCAAGCATTATGCTAGGTTGTACTACAAGGTTTGGCTACAAGAGGCTCAATTATTTTACTAGAACAAACCAATGATTGCCCCTTAAATTTATTTATTCCGATGAATATTAATTAATCCATCTGCATTCATTAGATTCATGTTAATCCTCTTCTACCACGTGCAGAGCAATGAGAGTGGTGTTGGCAGAGATACAGAAATGGAGATGACAGAATGCCCATCCTTAAGGAGTTTGCTGTCTACTGTTCAGTTTCCTTTAAGCCCTCTTTTAGAAACAGGCCAGTTATACACTATAAATAAAAGTGTTTTCTTCTCCTCTGCTTCCCCTTTCCTTCTGGAGGAAGAGCTTTAGTGTAAGAGTGCTGTTTCTAGAGTTTGCTGAACCATCAAGACAAGTTCAGTTTGGCTATAAGGGGTTGATGCTCTCTCGCACCACCTAGGGCTAGGGCTTTGCTTAAATTCAGGCTCACCAAGTCTTCGAGCTTTATAAAATCATGGAATTAGCAAACAAAATAATTTTTGGAGGTTATTTTCCCACTTTACATAGAAGATTATCTCAACTAATGCACAATTTATTCTGTTTTTGTTTAGATTGTAAACACTGTGAATTACTCTGTACTTCTGAAGCCTACCTTCCTTCTACCTTGCAGCATCCCTTACCCTGCGATCTATAGAGTCATACTGACTTTCCTGTATTTTCTTGGAGCTAGGACTTTTCCTTTGCTTTGAATTATGGTGAAGCCTACAAAATCTTGGTGCATCTTTCATTTGACAATCATGTATAAAATTTGCTTTTTGTTTTTTGCTTATTGACTAATCTTGGCTCTAACTTGAAGTCAACCTAATTAACATGACTGGTACCTGACCTTATAACCATTACTGTAGTTCACATAACACATACATGATTAACTATATATGCAGTGTTATCTCCTTTCAGGTCTTCCCCTTCTCTCATTTTGTGATACCTCTGTCCTTAAGTATATTCCCTTGAGGCTAAATACAAATCACAACAATTTTCTGTGAATATCTCACTCCAGAGGGTGTCTGGACCCAGAGATCATCATTAAATTGGGTATTTTCTACTTAACTAGAAAATAAAGGATTTTAACATAATGTGAACAGTGCTTTTGAGTTTGTTAGTGAGGTTTGAGGAAGTTTCCATAGTAAAGAAAGGTCTTATTTAAAATTCCTTATTAATTGTAACTTCATTAGTAAGTCAAGAAAATTAAGGAAGATGTGTACAAATCTTTTTGGTGGTTTCTGTGTCATGTTTATATCTATATGCTATGTATTTAGAAGAAAATATCTATTGATTGGTTTGAATAGTCATTTCTATTTATTAGTGAAAAAAAGTTTAGTTAGAGAGAATAATGGCTAATAAATCCATACTAATAACTGTCAATGGCAGAATTTTGATACTTTTAACTCTAGATAAGGAATAAGGTAGCCTTCTTTGGTGCTAGTGTTTATGTTATAATTATTAGTATTCTTACTTGACTGTCTAACTATAAGATTCTTGATAGCAGTGGAAATTTTTCACTCTATATCACTGCTTTACTGGTTGGAATAACTTTTGGCTGCAAAGAAACTGACTTGGACAAGCTTAAGCATGAAAGGAAATTCATTGGCTCAAGTATTGAAAAGGTTCAGGCTTGTGCTTGCTTTGGCAGCACATATACTAATATTGAAAAGGTCAAGGAATCAGGCAGGCTTGAGTTCAGGTAATCAAATGATTTTTACTAGTACTCCTTCCTCTGCTTACTGCCTCTCATGCGGATTGCATATTAACCACATTTTGTCTCATAGAAGAAGCTCCTCCTACTACCCATATAACCAGAGAAGATGGCCACATGCAGCTGCTACATGCCTGAACTTTATAGCTTGTGATGGTGAAGTCAGTATTTTTCAATTTATTTGGCAGTATGCTTCTAGAAATTACTATTATCAGTCATCTTGGGTTCTGTGCTTATCTCATTGTGGCCAAGGGAATGAAGAACCTAACTGCCCATGCTTGAGTTATATGTCTACTCTGGAGGCAGGTGGATGTGGTCAGCCTCACTAAAACTACAGGAAGTGGGAGATAGATGATTCCAAAAGGATGGAATATTGGGAAAACAGTAGTCACCCTGTTAATTAACGTAGTTTTCAGCATATAAAAGATAATCTAGTAAATGTTGAATAAACAGATGAAAAGAACATCGTGTTCATTACATTCAAATTATTTAAACCTTGTCAATCCTTTCAAAGTCTAGCTTGAATCTCTTTTTCCAGATATTCTCTCAGTTTATCACAATTATCATCTGCTTTTCCACGATTGGATTCATAGTTGATATTTTAAATTCGATAATGGGGCATTGTCTTGAAGGTTTTCCCTATTGTTTTCTTGCTTTGATATCTGACTCCAGTATTACTATTTAACTTTTAATGTACCTGAGAGACTGTTGCTAAATAGTTACTGATTTGATTTGCTAGAAAGAACTATGTGGCATGCCAGCTTTGCAAATTGTCCTTTAATTTCAACATTTGAGATTTGGGGATGAATGCACTCTCTCTTTTTTTACACTCTCTTTGCTGTTGTGGCAGAAGCACTGTAGACAGGTGATATGAATTTAGCTAATGAATCCCCTTCTTACTGGACAGTGAAAAAATGATTCATCTTCTTTATCTTCTGTTTCTCCATAAATAACGTATGGATGACAAAACCCTCTATTCCAGTCTTTTATGATAATGCATTAAATTATATTTTATTTTATTGGCATCATTATGTTGACTATTTTGTCAGTAAAGAAAGGTGTCTGCTGTCCAGAGTGCTGAATAAAACTCCTTTCTTGTAGGAACAGGGTATATAAGTCTGGACCGAGGGGCTAGGGACTCTTAATTTCTAATGGTTACCCTAGGCAGGTCTGATACAAAATTAAATTAATCATAAAGTATAAGACTTTACACACACACACACACACACACACATTAAAGATATAAGACAGAAAAGTGATCTTTGACATTTATGTCATACTTCAAATAATTTCTATTTAATAATTCATTTATTCAATAAATACTTATTTGCTGCTGAGCACAAGCTAGACAAGATATCTGCTTTACTCTTTTCCAAGAGTGGCTTGAAGATGGCAAACAATGGTCCTTAAATATCTATGCATAAGATTTACATGGTATGCTTGTTAAAATGTAACTTAAAGGATCCCATTCCCAGAGAATCTGACACAGTAGGTCTGGTGTAAGATCCCCTAAACCTCTATTTGCTTATACCCCAGGTGACCTTCAGAACACACTGTCAAAGCCTAATATATATGAAAATTCTCTGAAGTATAATCATTATTTTGAGGTGATAATGAGGAAATTCTGTTTGATTCACTAAAGCACAGATTAGCAAACTTAGAGAAGGAACTTCCCACCCAACAATATGTAGGCAACCACATGATGGGTTAGAAATATGTCCACATATATCATGGAGGAAGCTAATGCCCTTGAATAAAGGTTCAGACCAAATATAAGACTGGGCTGATGTCGACAGTTTTATTGTCAAGTGGAAGTGATAGCAAGGGAATCCCTGAATCATTTCTATTGAGTTTCCTAACCTAGAATTCAGCTTTGGAAACTTGCAGGTGAGTTGAACCTTTATCCCTTCAGTTGCTGGGAGATCAAAGGTTTAACAAGAGATTTTTCTGACTGTAGATATCGATTCTGCCAAAACCCTTATTGGTTCCCAGCTACAGTTTGAGAAGCATGTGTTAATGTGTTGCTCTAATATTCCTACAAGTTATCCCTAAGATCCAGCATTATGAGCTATATTTTTGAAAGGAGTGGCATATAAATTTATCCTACTTTTTAAATAGTCATTTCAGATATACTTGGCATTACCTAAATGTAGACCTTACTAACAATTTTCTCAGATCGGCAGGCCTCTCCTTTCAGTCTCTGTGTTGGAAGTGTTCCTGTTGATGGCTGCTTGACCTGTGAGCACTAAATGACTACAGAGTATTCCTCCTCCTGTCCATCAGGAGACAGAATGAGTTCTCAGAAATTTTCCTGGGTTTCTTCCATTCTAGATACACTTGTCTAAAACAAAATAAGTAAATAAAAATTAAGATTGCATTTTTCTTTTTGTAAGGCAAACATCAAGTTGCAATTCAGTTGTAGGAATATTTGAATAAGAATATTTTTGAAAAAAATCCAAAACACTATATACAAGCACATCTCCCCAAAATAGTGCTTTCCTTCGGAAAAACCTGCACATCTGATTGCTTTTATCTGCTAAAGTAAACTCAGTAGTGTAGTAGATTCTCCTAAGTGAAGACTTATATTTGTAACAATTTGTGTGGTTTATTTAGCTGTCTAAACCATCTCCTTTTAGCATGCCAACAGGTAATATAAAAGCACATAAGCTGTAAATTAGACTTCAATCCCAAATGAAATATGATTTATCACCTTAATAGACAGTAAAAATACAGTTTGCATGTAATCTCAGGCTCCAATATCACAATAGCCACCAATTAAACCAACATTATCTTCAGGACGTTGTCTACAGAGATGCCATTCAATAACTTTTATATTGCTAAAGGCAACTAGATAATGGACTTCTTTTTAACTTAAAAGATATAACATTATGGAATAGATTTTTATTTTGAAGAACCTGAACACAGGCACATGGGAATGAATGAATTTATTTTGAGAGACCTGAGATCCAGGGACAAACTTTGATTTCTCATAGCCCCCTTAATCAAACCATAGCTCCTTCTCTCAGAGTTCAGCCAAGGACTGTCCCCCTCCTCAAGATCACCCAAATAAAAACACAGAGACTATTTGTTCATAACTTGCTTCAGCAAGGGAGTCAGTCACCATCTCCTTGTGTTTGGCAGGGCCTCAGAGCCTGGCAGAATGTTGAGAAAGATTGATGGTACAAAAAGGAGATGAGGTCAGTTATGCTTTGATGGGAAGTTGTTGGCGTAGGAAAGCTGGAGGTGGGCTAACTAGAAGAGGGACATCTTATGTGATTGGTTTGAGGAGCATATTTGCTTTTCTTTGGTTGGTCTTGTGTCAGAAAAGAGGACAAAAAATAGAGAAGCCAGCAGTCATTAACCAAGTCCTGACTGTTCTAGGTCAGTTGCTACAGAGGTTTTTCTGAACTAGTTGTTGCAAAAGTTATGAGTCAGAGTTTTATTGTTGTGTATGATCTGGCCATTGCTGTATATTCAGTCTCTTTATCGCTTCTTCCCATTTTGGTCATTCTCTTGATTGTGAGAATTTGAATAATTCACAGAAGTTTGGACATTCTGATCTTTCCCTCTTGAGGATTGTCTAATTTGCTCCATAGTCAGTAGTAGTGTGAGATTTTCTTGGCCTTTCATTGCTGTGTCATCATGATGATCATCTGAAGAGGAAACAGCTGTGTAGAAATTTAAGACTGGATAGAGTGCAATGGTACAGCATAATGATCACTATGACAATAATGACAGCGATTAATAATCCTCATAAGATGCTTTGAAACCAGGAACTCCAACTGCCCAAACTAGGCCAAGAGAACTAACCTCATATGCCATAACATATACAGCCTGTGTCCATCTTGTCTGTTTTATTGATCCAAATACAGCTAGAAGTGTTAGCAATTATAATGCTTATTACTGCATAGCAAGTCAACAAGAAATCTAGAGTGGAACCATCGCCCATCAATACTTGTGCCAACGAGTTTAGACTGCTGTCTATTTCATCTAGGGCAGAGGTGGTATTGTTAATGACTTCTGCCAGAGTTAGTGATAAGCTAATTACTTTTAGTTCTTTCTATTTGTATAATTCCCATCATTGGGAATACCGCTCTCATTGTTCACATGAGAAATGAGTAATTCCCCCAGGTAGAGTACCTGAGTAATCAAGGATTGGCCTTATTTTGGAGCTCTTGTCTGAGCTGGAGTTTCCAGCCTTGGTGATTTATAGAATTAGGATCTTTATGTATAGAAAAGTTTCAGAATACCACTCATTAAGTATATGAGGTGTCATATTTGTATCTGTATTAGTCTCTTAGACTTGGCAATGATTTTAATCATAACCCTATGAATTGTTGGATTCAAATTTAGAATTCTCTAGTTTGATCATCAGATTGTGATAATTGGTTATTTTCTTTTTTTTTCTGGGAGAAAGGGACACAAGCAAATTCATACATTTATTTTTTTAAGGTCATTTTTTCATGTAGGTGTATGGACAAATGCTATCAGCTATAATTTCCTCTTGTCTCATTTGATAAAACTGGAATTTCCCAGAGGTTTTTATCATGGGGGTTTGGTAATCAGTGTTATATCCAACAATCAATAAGATTGAAAGCAGAGGCTAATCTGAGAATGGTTTTAGAATTAGTATGTTCAGATCTAAAAATTATAGTAAGGAAGGGAAAAAAAGAGAAAAAGGCCATTATAGGGATGACAACTAGCTGTTTATAGAAAATGGAGAAAAAAATTATTATAAGTAAGCAAAAACCAAAACAAAAATTGGACAGAGTCTTTGTCTAATGTACTGGGTGAAAGCTGTTCACTGTCTGAAGTCACCAGCTTGTTTTGTAGGTGTTGGGTCAGCTGCATACTTGCAAAGATTATCTACTTCTAGAGGATCTCTGAGAACCCTCCATTTGAAAAGCCTTATTTGAGTAGCCTTCTAATTGGGTCAAATTTAGAATTGCTTCTTTAGTTGTGAAATATGAACCCAAGGATGGACAAGCTGGAATCTCACCACTGCATTTGTTGTTAATGGTACTTCATAAGGTTCTCTCCAATGAAATTCAAGAGCAGTTTTTCTCTAGTGTCTCTTCCAATAGATAAAGTCTTTTGGTTCAAGATCATGAAGAGTATATTTAAGATGTTGTGGGAAGGTGGGCTTAAACTGCTTGTGATAGGACTAGGTATAGTATATGCATCCTTTGCAGTGTTTTGCCGTAACTGCATGCAGCAAGGCAGAGTCTAGAATGAGATAAAATCCTAAAGGGCACAGACCTTCCAGATCCTAGTTCATAGGATGATAACTCATGTGTCCTCCAGGCAGTGAACTGTATGGCCATAGTGCCAGTGGGAGTACCTTTGGGCCAAAGGAGTTCAACGGTTCCTGAAAGTTTTTGCTCCTTTTAATGTAAGGATGATATTCATTCTTTCAAATTTTCTAGAAGATTGTAGACAGTGTAGTTTTTTAATAAAGGGTAGTGCCTTACAGAGTTCTTATTTATAATGATTTCTGTAAAATGCATTCCTCAGTCACTTAATATAAAAGTCGATCAGCTCTGGGTTGGAAACAAAATCAGACAGCTTCTTAGCATCTGTAAGGGCTGTAACTTTTTGGCAAGGAAAACACTTCGATCCATACTGAAAGGAGCCATATAATAACTAAAATATATTCAGATCTCACGGAGAATAGAAGCAGAGTAAATCCACCTGAAGATGTTCAAAAGTTTCCTGAGGTTTAGGTTCATGGCTGTGTCCCACTGTTATAGTTTTTCCAGGATGATGTTATTTGCAGCACATGACCTGCAAATAACTTTGGCTGTCCTTCTAATGTTTTACCACCAATAATGATTTAAGACAGTAACTAATTTGTCTACACCAGAAAGAGTGGTTTTTTGGGGAAATTTAGCTAATGTTCTCTTGAAATCAGTTGATGCTATCAAGTGGTTGTCTTGAGAGAACCAGAGATTATCTGAGTGAAGGGTGCATTCAGAGTTTTTCCATTCTTCCTTTTTGAAACTCGGGTTTAAACATTGATATTTTCTTCAATGTTTTTTCATTTCTAATATTTATCCTTCGAGGGTTTGCATAAACTCATAACCTTGGTTAAGACTGCTTGCTTGGTATAATGATCTGAAAGAACATTTTTTAGCCTCCATGTGATCGCTTTCTTGCATGAGCCATAACCATTTTGATAGCTACTTGTATAGGAAATAGAGTACATCTAAAAGTTCTTTAATTTGTCTATTTTTTTCCCCCTGGGGAATTGTGAGGATGTTATTGTTGGGTTGGTTTTAGTTGGGATTAATTTGTTTATTTTTGATGGAGATTCTGACAGAAACGAGATATACCCTTTGTTTTCTAAGTACCACCCCCCCCACCCCCGCCGCCCCCGCAATCATGTATTACTGCATACCTGCTCTCTGTATATTTGTTACTTTCTGATCCTGGCTAGTTGATAAGCTCTAGTAAGTGTGATAATTTCTGCCATCTAGGCTGATTTTATCTCAGGCAGAACACTTATTCTAAACTAGAGCTTAAATTAGTGATGTCCTATCCTGCTTGATAAGCACCAGCTATGATTTCAGTTTTCCATCAACAAATAATAACTCAGGATTTTCAATGGGAGTCTGTAACAGATCTGAGCGAGATATAGAAAAGTTCTTTAGAAGGCCCCCCCTCTTCTGGTGGAGGCAAGTGATTACCCGAATTCAGGGTGTGGCTGTAGTGAATAGTAATGCAAGGGAGAGAATAACAATTTCCTAACAGGTTAATTGGCTGGCTGAAAGTGTTGCATGTTCTCAGTCAATGGTGATGTCTGTACTGCATGAGGAACCATGAGGTTTCACGGCCCTAAGGCAGAGGTGATGAGCTTTTGCAACAGGATCAAGGATGAGGTTATAATAAATTTTTTTTTTGATAGTTCCCATGAAGTTGAATAAAAATTCCAAGGGTGTGTTGAGATCACTCATGTACAAATAGACAAGAGGGTTATTTTTATGGTTAGGGATGTCTAGGGAAGGAGGCTGTGGAAGAGCCATCTCCAAGATGCAGAAGGCCTGTTCTTGTTTGGACTTCCAGAGGAGAGGATTTCTTACTGAAGACTTAGTCAATTCATATTGAAAAGTCTGGACCTTTTCAATTTTAGTGTTACAGTCTCAGAAAAATTCATTCATTATCTACAAAATCCAGGTAAACCTAGAAATCCTCTCAGTTGTCATTTTATAAGGGATCTGGAATAAGTTAAGAAGTTTTTTAATATATCATAGGAGAGTGCTTTTCCTTTCTTAGATAGATCATGCCCTGAATAACAGACTGTGTTTTGGCAAAATTGTTGTCCCTTTTTTTGCTAAAGCTGCGAGCAAGAAAATGGAATCTTATTTACAGGCTTCCATGTTTACTGAACAAAAATTTAAAAAGGTCATCTACATATTGTGTTAGAACTGAATCACAGGAGAAATGTAGGTGATTTATTCCTGATTGAGGAACTGGGATAAATAGGAGGGGACGTAAGGGAAACCCTGAGCATGCCCATCCAGGTATCTGTTGTCCTCCCCAGGTAAAGGCAGAAAGACAGTCATTGTCCTGGTCTGAAGCACACTAAGAAGTGTGCCACAGAGAAGCCAATGGCTCTCCTTATTATAAAATTTCGGGGGTGGTATCAAAGGACAGAAAAAGATTTTTCGGTTAAGGGCCTCAGGCTTCTAGTTAAGGCCTGGGACATAGGGATATTCATGGGTTATTTGAAATACCTACCACCTGTGTGATATGTTTACTCCAAGGAAGAAGCTGAAAAAAGATGGCAGAGTTTTATGTAGAAAGAGTAAGCCTCGTATCTACCAGGAATTGTTGAGGTTGACCATTAATATTTATAGTTAATTCATCTTCACTTTAAGGATAAGGCAAAATAAGGCAAGATATTGAACACTTTTTCCTACCTGGGAGCATCCTTATTGATGTGAACTTTCTGATTTTTCTTCATCTTAGTTTTTATTTTGCAAGATGGGACAATCTATTATTATTTATTTGATATCCCTTCTGTTTACAGTGTCTGCAAGTGTCCTTGTCAATCAGTGATCAGTTGGGAAATGGGCCACCAGCTTTTCGATCTGCAAGGTCATAAATTTATTTTGGGTTCTGTCTGGTTTTTGTTCTTAAGCCCTTTCAAAATACTTTGCCAGGAGTTTTTAGTTCAGGTAAAGGGATTATTCCCAATTATAATTTCTGTTTTTTTAGTTAGGTCTCTAATATCAGGTTTAACTCCAATGACAAAATAAGATAAAAGAGCTGCTGTTACCTCAGCACCCTCTTTAGCTTCTGAGTGTTGTTTGAAGATATTTTCTAGTGTATCTTGAAAATATCCTATAGTTTGAAGTTTTATCTTTTATCTGTTTATGTGATTGAATTATGGTTCAAAAAACTTTATTGGAAATGTTCAGATATGGTTTATAGGAAACTTTGACCTACATTTTGTCTTTTTTGGGGGAAGATTCTTAGGTTTATTGTGGAAAGAGAGTTTCTGTCTGTCCCTTTCTAGGTCAGTGTAATCAACTTTTCATATTCAAGATTTAGCCTGAGTTTCTGTCCAACACGAGTACAATTTTGTATAAGTCAGGTAATCCTGGGTCTAATGCATCTAAAAAAATTGTAAGTTCTTCTGCGAATAGTTCCTGGTCTTCTCTGAGACTAGGAAAATCTTTAATTATAGCTCTTAATTCAGCTTGGGTCCAAGGTTTAAGTTCTACAGTTTCTGCATATCTGGCTCATAGGAAGATAGATCTTTAGTGGTAACTGGCATTTTGGAATCTTAGGAGAATCACTGGGAAAGTGGAGGGAGTCTGGACAAGGTGGAGAGAGGAGTTGATAAAGGTATGGGAAAGAGAACAGAAGGTCAAGAGGGAAGCAGGAGAGGAGGAGGACAAGGATGAGAGGATTTACTAGGGAAAGGAGTCTGGTTTATTGTTGTTTACGTTTGTCAAATTGCTCATTAGCTTTGGCCAAAGAATCTTTTAGTAAAGCAATTTTTGATACACAATTCATTTGTTATCCTCTGCCTGCCAATCAAAAATACTGTTAATTGGTACTAAGTAATCTTATTCTCCTTTTCTTTTCCTAAGATGTCTCTTCAATGAACAGTTTTGTCCATCTCAAACATTTCCCACTGAAGGCCTAAATCATTCCTGGAGAAGTTATGACATCTATAAAGATAGATGTAAGAATTAAGGTTATAGTGAGAGTACATTTAGGAAGCAAGAGTATTCCCTGGATGAGAAGATTTAGGCTTAGACAACCCTGTACGAGGTGGCAGCAGTTGGTAGAAGAGTGATGCTTGTGCACTTTGTGCCTTGTGCACGCCCCCTGATGTGTGTCCTCTGAATGCAGACCCAATGATCTACATCCTCAGCAGGCAGAAAACCAGAAAGAACAGTCTCTCAAAACCAGGCTCTCAGGACAAAAAAGAGAGAAAGAGAGAGGCGGAGGCGGAGGCGGAGGCGGAGGCGGAGGTGGAGGCGGAGGCAGACAACCTCATCTGGTTTTATTGTGACCCAAAGAAAAGTTTGTTCAAATTTACAGCAGTCTGGTGAGAACCTCAACAGTGTGAGGCCCGCATGAATGATGTGCCTATACCTATGTTTTACCCTGTGATTCTTTTTCTTATGAAAAGCAACCTTTTAGAGAGCATGACACAAAATGAAAGCACAAAAAGAACAAAAGAGATGAAAAGGAAGGTGCTGATTTTATCAAAGATGCTAAACAAATGGGAACCAATCACAACACTCAGGTCCAAGATGAGAATTAATAGCTGAGGAAAAATGTTTAAAATCCAATGGTGGATCCTCTGCCCTGTTTACAGAAAGGACTAAATACTGCACATCCTCCATCCAGTTGGTATTTGTTAGTATTCGTATATATATATTTTTCTGGATCATCAATTTTTCCTGCTCTACTGGATCATTCCCATCAGCAAACAAACATGATACTATTTCCTATATTTTAAAAAATCCTCCTTGACTGCACATTACACACACACACGTGGAGAGTACCATCTCATTTTGTTTTTCTCTGCAGAAAAATTTATCAAACTTTATGCTCTGTA
>NW_006442484.1:15397338-15407061 GCF_000325575.1 Pteropus alecto
CACTCCAGCAAAATCACCAGTGACCTACAGGTTGCTAGACCCATTCTTAAGTCCTCGTCTTGCTCCATCTCTCAGGAGGATTTGACCCAGCTGACCACTTCTTCCTTCCTGAAACACTCAACAGAGTAAAAAAAATATTAGTTGTGCTCTATCCCTACTTCATATTGTGAAAGTAATCAAAACCGGAAATTGAATGGGCAGGGTTTCAATCTAGACAAGGAGTCACATTTGACATTCAAAAATCTCTGGCTTTAGAGTTCTTAGGATACATTGTAATAGGTTCTTCCCCAATTAGTCATTCTTCATTTATAAATTCATTCATTTTTACTTTCATTTTTGTCAAGTATTTACTGAATATTGACTTTTTACTCAATATTGTGTTAGAGCTGAAGGTAATGAAATATACACGATATGCTCTTTGAAGGTTTTTACAAGCCAATTGGAAAGAAAAAACATATATACACACAAAGCAGCCAAGTAAAAGCACAAGCCATATAATTACATGTCTCATGACTGGCAGAGTCAAGGTCAATCCATTTCTGGTATGTCTTACAGTTTACTGTTGGACAGAGATAACATTGGCTGCATCACAACACTTCTATGCCTTACACGAGCTATCATACAACAAAGTACTTTGTATACTGTGAAGTGCTACTCAAACATTATCACTAACTGGAAGCAAGAGGGGGGTAGGTGACTCTGCAGAATTGATCTGTGCTTCCAATGAGAAATCATAAAGCTTAAGAATGATTAATATGAAGATCTTTAGAGCTGACCAATTAAAACTGTGGAGAGAAGGTGGTAAATAGAGAATTTGTAAGTCTCAGAGAGGGCAATGAACTTAACTTCCTCAAACTCCCAACACAAATACGAACACTTCAAACTCAGGAGCCAGTGAAAGTCCATCCTTTCCTTGAATTATTTTGGAGAAAATGTATTCTTTAAAGCCCTCTCATAAAATCAGAGTCAATAGGTTCCATCATTTAGCAAAGCCTATTAAGCAAAAGTGCTACTGGTTCTGCACTTCTAATTTACTTTCTCTCTTTAAGCATAGAAGGTAGTTTAGTTTCTAATGTGTTCTGGCTAAACTCAGGCCTCCCCTACCTGTTACCTTTCAGATGGCACCTTTTTCCAAAGTGTAAATATTTGCAAGAATTATGCCTCTGGAAATTGTCATTACCAGAGAGAACAAGCCATGGGAAACCATTTTCTCTCCATTATCAACATAGTTCAATTGAATGGTTCTATTTTTTTTCTTTCATTTTTAAGAATTGTTGGAGGAAAAACACTTAGATTTTAGAAGCAAGAAATTGAAGGAATCTTTTTAATGCTTGAGAAAGTTCAAAATGGGAAAAGGGTAGGGACATTTTGACACATACTCTTTAAAAATATTGATTTAAAAAAAAATTGACCTGAAAGCATGACAAATGTTTACGGGATACCCAACACAGTATTAAAAAATAATGTCAGAGTGAAAATCTGATGGGCTGCAACCTTAGTGGAAGGAAAGATAAAATATCTTATGTGACCTAGGGGTCCTGAAAATGCCTTATTTTTCCCATTTTTGTCTTTCTAATTTTTATTTACTCGCCTTAATTGTTCTCATCTAGAAAAGAAGAGGGAGAAGCCATTTCTGCTACTAATATTGCCAACAAAACTTTTACTCTCAAATACGAGAGATTTTTTTTCTTTTTGTTTAAATTGGAATGAATAAACCTGTTAATATTGTACCTTACCCTTTCAGTAATAGAAGTTCAATCATTAGGTGTCTACTTAGAGGTGATGAATCAGCGCTCTCTGGAAACAAAGGGCAGTCATGCCATGCTAAATAGTTTTTCTTGCAGACCTCACAAACGTTCTTTGTGTCCCAGAATGTATTGGTTTCATTAGATGTGCTAATTTAGCAATGCTCTGGTTTGAAGACCATAATTACAACACAATATACAACTTATGTATACAGGGCTTATTGAAAAGTGAAAAACTTTTGCTCTCAATTTATTAACAGCAAATGTATGCAATTTTTTTTCCTGCAAATGCTAGTTGTAAATTTGCCTTATGTACCTATAAGACTGCTATTAGAGTCTTTTATTAATAAACTGAACAATTTCTTATAGTGTTAATGAGTTAGTGCTTATCTCTTGCTCTCTTTTACGGTTAAAATGTGCTGGAGAACTGGACAATTTATCTAAGCATGTGGGTAACTAAGGTACATGACAGTTTTAATAATTAGGTTCTATCTATCTCTATTTTCGCTGATGAAAAAATGTTATACTTGATTTTCTCATTTTTATAGCTGTATCAGAGTTCAGAGAAAACAAATCAAACACAGTAATATGATAATAGAGCTGAATTATAGAGCATTTTCACTCTAAGTGGATTTTTACTGCATTCTGTGTACACTGTGTTTTTGAAACAATTACTAAGACATGAGGAATAAATTAGGTTGTTCTTTTTATCTTTTAGAATACTAATTTTATTTAAGGCACAGCTGCCTGTTTGTAAATGCTTTTTCTTTTGCCACTCAATGTCAAGTTTTTCTAAGAACCAATTGCATACTTACCGTGCTCTGGGTACTGTACAAAGAACTTTCTCTTTGTTCTGTATCTACTGAGAGTCATTGGGGGTGCAGAGGTGCTAGTGGAGGTATGTGGATGTGTGTGTGCTGCCCTCTACTGGACATGATAAGTACTTGGGAGATTTTTTAGGGGTTTTTTCCCCTTCTTTTTCCCTCCCCCAGGGAAAAGAGAAAGGAGAAATAAAATTTAGGGAGGACTGTATTTCTTATTTTTGTTACTTATAAATTTGGGAGGGGGGGGTAGTGTGACATGCATTTATATAGCCCAGGAGTCCCATAGTCTAGCACAGCATCTTGTACCTGGTAGGTATTCAATAAATGTTTAAATAAAGTGCTTATCAGAACTTTTTTTTTTCCCATGATAGATGGAGTCTGTAGGTATTTAACAACAGAGCATTGCCTTAACCTTAGAATCTATAATAGATTCAGGGAAAAAAAAAACCCACAAAACTTATTAGAGACAAGGCAGGTCTACAGAAGACCCCACATGCGAGTAAACAACTTTCTTTGCAAATTTCAGTATTAATAATTATATATAGTTAGGGATCTGGAAGTAGGAAGAAGTGTAGGCACTTAGATGTCTGCTAAAATTTTTACCCAAAACTTGAGATAATGAATTTGGCTATGAGTAAAACAAGTTTGTTAAGGAGAGACTACTCTTTCATCAAACATCTGTATTTTTGGCCATATAGCAAATTTATCCTCTCTGAAACCCAGCCAACAAACAACAAGTAAGAGAGAAAGCCTTTAAGTGTGTGCCCTAGAACAGCATGGGAGAGATGGCTAATTGCCTAGGGAAATTCATTTGTATCATCAACGTGATGAAATTTTAGCTGAAGGATGGCTGTCCAGACAGGGACTAAATTTTCCTTGCATCTAGATACGGGCATCTAGCTCTACCAGTCACCAACTGGTTCTCACTAATGGAATGAAAATGAAAGTGATGAATGGCACTTGAGACTTTTAGGCAGCTGATGCACCTTCTACTCTCTCTTGCCCTTTCCGCTGACTGAAGCTGACAACAGCATGGCACAAGATGGAAAGAGCCTGGGAACCTATCTGCTGTACTCACAAATTAAAAAGCATACTAGTGAAAAAGAAACAGTTTTTGTATTACGCCTTCAGGATTTGTTACAATAGCTAACATTACTTACCTCACTATTATATATATATACAGAATTATATATTTAGTATATTCTTCTAGACTAAACTGATATGCTATACTATACTGTAATACTATTACTAATAATATATTATAAAACTAACACATACCACATTGTACTATATTATACTGTAATACTAATAGTATACTATAATACTAATACTGTACTAATATATTAAGGCAGAAACACATATATTTTAGGAAGATACCCAAATAAAATTCTTAAAACAAGAACAACTTTGCTTGATTTTCCAGAGATCACATGCCCTAGGAGTTTCTAACAGCAGGGTAGCCCTGCACCCTGTACTGGTCATTAATTTGCTTGTGGCTCAAGGAGGGATGGCTGCAGTAGAGCAGAGTCCAAAGACACATGAAATATATGGTATTGGATATACCAGTGCCTTGGTCTGAGTAACAGTGAAGTATCATTTGAAAGTGCTAGTGGCGCCCAGACATGAAGAAAAATGGGGAAGCTAGTGCTCTATTTTTGCATTAATTCATCATGGAAAAGCTTACTTCTACTACCACTATACAGAGGGCTCTCTGCAAAATTAGCATCTTTAGTCTCAATGGACAACATGGCAGTAGTTTTAGAATATCTTTAATTAATTAATAAATTAGCTAATTAATCAAGTTCATTCATCTTCATTTTGTAGTGAGCGAAGATATTTGACTCTGTATTTTAATAAATGCGATATTGTGAGAAAACCTGATGGTGCGCTTTGCTGAATGTCGTTGAGATGTCTCAGAGATGTCTTGACCGGTGCCGCATGCAAAAAAACATCTAATGAGCTAGATTGTAATGGAGTTCTGATGCATGTGCTTTAATTCCTGTTATCATCATCCTATTTTCATAAATGATCTTTGCATTTTTAAATGGAAAAAGTGCATGTAAAAAATCACTTACTGGATTAGGAGGTGCTCAAAGATATTGTGCTTCTCTTCCTTTTCTTGTTTGCATTTTAATGTACATTTTCCCAGGGGCTCTTGAACAAGATCATGTTTATTAATCCAATAAAGGAATATATGTAATGATGATCATTTACTCCTGACCTATAAGAAATAGATATTTATTTTATTGGTATAATGAAGTTTTATAGTTTCAGAATTTCTTTGCTCTTTAATTTATCTTAGAGTCCAGGGTCTGCAGTTTCGAAAAATAAAAAGAACATGGTGATGTGAATCCATGCTTCCAGAGTCTTTGGCCTTTACATAGCTTTGTGAAATTCTCCTAGTTGAGTTTTCATTTTCTGGCCTCCTAAAATGTGTTTTGTTGGAGTTTTGCCTTATCAAACGCTGCTTGAAATAAACTGACCAATTGTTGAATCAGAGGGATCTTTTTTATCACTTGGAGATGGAAATTATCATGGATTATAATAAGATTTGACCTGTAGACACAGATGGAAATGCATTCATGGTAGCTTTGTTGTAGTTGTGCCTGGAGGCAAGGCTGTAAACTAGATAACCTCCTGAGGGTTCCTAAACTCCATAATTCCACAATACTAATCTCCTTGAGTGAATCCAACATTTTTATTTCTCTTTTGAAGATACTACTACTCTGTGTTTGAAAATATGCTTCTCTTTGTTCTTGAGATATCAGAATATATTATCAAAACACGAAGTGGAAATTCTCAGGAAGTTTGTGAGCATGAGGTCCACTTCATTTTTCTGAAAGAAAGTGGAGAAGATGGAACAGTTCTGTGTTTTCCAAATTTTATTTCAATTTAATTCAGTAAACAAGTACTGAGTGTCTATTTATTTGGCAGTTACCATGGTATAAAAAGGAGGAAACAAGGTGTGGTTTATTTCACAGATTTGTTGTAAAGATACAGTGAGATCACAAATATGCACAGAACCTGGCAGATAAAAAGCCCTCGATAAATAGTAGTAATTATTGTCAGTGTTAGGAAGCTCCTGGACATCTTGAAAGCACTTTGAACTGTAGTGTTTTATCAATGACAAGTTCTCAGTATCTGTAGAGTGTTGTTCTGAATGGTACTGTGTGGAAGGTAATGTTGTGAGTTTCCAGCAGATCTGGGTTTGAATTCTACTTATATTCTCACTACATCACTCAGTGTCAATCTCCTGATTTAGGACTGTCAGCTTTCTGAGTAAAGTAGCTAGCTCATGGCAGGCTTGCAGTAAAAGGAAATGATGGTTATGATGATGATGCTCTAGAAGTCAAAGGCTGGGTCCTCCTCAAAGTAGACATATTCACTCTTGTCAAAGACCTTCTGGAGAGCCTTTTGAGATATATCTCAAAGTTATCCAAAAAGGGAAGTGTATTAGTCAAGGTTTGTTAGAGAAAGAGAACCAATAGGCTATAAAAGGAGATTAAATATGAGGGATTGGTTCCCACTATTACAGAGGTTGAGAAGTTCCATGATCTGCTCTCTACAAGCTGGAGACCCAGGAAAGTCAGTGATGTAATTCTGGTCTGAGCATGAAGGCGACAACCAGGGGAGCTGATGATGTAAATCCCAGCCTGAGGGCAGGAACAGATGATGTAAGATGTCCCAGCTCAGCAGTGAGGCAAGAAAAAGGTGAATTCCTTTTTCCTTGACCTTTTTTTTTCTATTCAAGCCAAGAATGGATTGGATGATGCCCATTCACATTACAGAGGGGAGTCTGCTTCACTGAGTCCACCAATTCAAATGCTGATCTCATCCGGAAACACACTCACAAAAACACCTAGAAATAATGTTTAATCTGGGCACCCCTTGCTCAGTTGAGCTGGCATCTAAAATTAACCATCACAGGAAGTATTTATTCTGTGGCCCCAGGCAGCGATGGGCAGGAATGGAGCGGTGTGGGGCTCTGGCTTAGGCGTGGGGTGTGGCACTCTCAGGCTGCACCTGAGTGAAGCGGATTGCTCAGAAAACAAATTGTCAGGGTGGCTCAAGAAAGGGGTGGAATTGAAAGAATATGGAATGGTGAGTAGAGATGTCTGTGGGCTGGAGGGTGTCCAAGAGAAAGAAATAAGGTCATCACACTGCATGATAGTTGGGAAGAAACATACATCTGCAAAGTATAAAATGCATTTAGAGGAATTAATAAACTCAGTTTCAAGTGAGACTTCAAGGATCTGGTCACAGCAGGCATGTTTCATTTGTTCTCGATGCACATTTTTTGAACGCCATTCTCATATCACACCAGTTGTTGGGGTTTGGGGAAATAAAATGAACGTAGAAGGTTCTCGACCTTGAAACGTAATAAAAAACTGCTGGAGTAGATCAGTTTTGCTGTCTCTTCCCACTTTCTAATATTGTGTAAACTGTTCTCCTAAAATAGAACTCCAAGAACAGAACTTCTCAGATTTAGGTTGGTCAGCAAATCTTTAGGGGAGGAAAATGAAATATAGATGTCTTGAATTGTAGCTCTATTCAGAAAAGGGTCCTCTTTACAAATTTTTTGAACCAAAAGATTAATCTTTACCAATTGGTGGGAAATGATTTTAAAAAGAGAGATGCCTTCTATTCTCCTTCCTCCATAGCTATTAGAATTCACATTTATAGCAACTTTTTTTCTTCTGCAGAAGAAAACCTTTATTCACCTGTAAGAAAAGTCAGTGTAATAGTAGGCTTCACAGGTTTCCCAGAAAGCTGCTGTAAAGGACTTCTATATTTTTATAGTCTGCAAGTGTGAGAGCAGAAGCTTTGGGTGTCAGAAGCAACACTCGCAATAAGGAAAAATTTGAGACTGTCACCCAAATGCCATTCAACTTTGCTTTAAATATTATATAAAAGGAAGATTCACTAATAAGATATGCCTATCATTTAAAAAAATCTATTTAAATATATAATTATATACCTATGAGTAGACAGCATATGTAGCCTAAACAATGAAAAAGTCATGGTCTTATATTACTTGGGAAAAATTTTAAAGTGATAGGCCTTGATTATTTAGTGAGAAGGTAAAGACTAAGGATTGCCTAAAAATAGATTCTAATTTCCTCTAAATGTCTGTAGTTTATAAGAAAGCCTACCATTATAATATTACTTAATATTTTAGAGATTCACTCATAGGTCTACTTTGACTAATGGAGGGATTAAGCTATCAAAAAAGATGGATTTAAATTAATTCTTAATTGGGAAGAAAAATTAAAAATCTGTAGTCGTATTATGACAAACTGATGGAACATGCTCAAGTTTAGCCATTGGGATGGTTCATTTTCCTCTATTACCAGACATCTTTTGTCTTCTCCAAATTACTAGAATGTCTGTGCAAAACTCAGAAATTCAGAAGACGAAATACTGAGATGTCTTTTTTATTGTTGTTCTGTTGACTTGAGAATGAGAAACAGTTTTCTGATCTTCGCAATAATGAGTCACAGTCCTTATTTTAAGAAACTAAAGTGAAATGTTTTCTAAAAAAAAAAAAAAAAAATACCGGGTGAATTAATGCCATTTGCAGAGTTAATCAGTAATGCCTGTGTTGGCACAGAATTGTTATTTCATCTCTTTTAACTAAAATAACAATTTCAGTTAAACAACAGACTTGAAAGATTTTTAAGGTCGAAGTGAAAAAAGACAAACATTGTTTACATGCATTACATAACCATTGGGAATGAATTTTCCACTGTATTGACTAAATGACCTAATTAGGAGCTACGTTTAGCATCTGTCTACATAGGGTGACCTTCTAAGCATAGCCTGCACACAGAGTGGAAGGCCGGTGCCCCAAGACATCTATTTTGTGTGAGGACCGCCAGCTTCTTTCCTTTAATGTTGCTAGTTGTGTCTAAGCTTGTGCTCTCCTTTTATTTCAGAAACATTGATGCTTGTTATATATCTTTATACACCTGGGAAATGACATTTTTAAGACTAAAAATGATACTCCTTTGGGTGCTTAAGATTGGTCAAAAAGCCTTTCATCTCCTATGATTTTGAAGTACAGCCTCAGTAAATTTTTGACCTCATTTCAAGGGCTATGTCTCTACCAGTCAATCACGTGGGGATAGCAAATGAAATATTTAGGTGGTGTTTTTGGAGAATTCCATTTATTTGGATAATCCTTATCTCCTCTTTCAGACAAAACATCTGCACAACGAATGCATATGTTCTCTTAAATTGGGCGAATTTGAAAGCTGAGCCATATACTTTTAAAGTGAACTAGTAGATTCAAAGAAGTACAGTATTATGTTTTCCTCTGGCACTACTTGTGGAGGTTTCATATCCCTTTACACCCATGTGTACGTGTCAGGAATTGGTGATCAGTTTATTGTTATCAACCTCTTGGAAAGATTCATTAATTTTATAATACAACATCTCTTTCTGGTGAATGGTTCCACAAACTGGGAGCTTTGTTGTTCATCCTGAGCCTGCTTGGCAGGCCACAGGATTCTTTGGGGATAGAGTTTAGTAGGATGAGACTGTTGCCATTTTAAATAACCCACACATCTGTTCGTGCAATCTCATCAGTAAAGCAACTAATAAACCATTCTCAACAAAACCTATAAAAGGCTCTCCTTTCCATCCTGTGCTGGAGCGTAATCCTCCCCCAAATCAACACTTGTTAAGACCCAAGAAAATAGCGTAAGTAAATTATCATAGCTTAATCAGTCAGACCATGGAAGGAGAATGAAAAAAGATGTCTGAGCTAAGGGATCCGGCAGATCTGGGTTCAAATCCTAAATCTAGGAAATGTTATTCAATCTCCTTGAGCTTCAGTTTCCCCATCAGTAAAATGGGAAACAGTGCCTTCCTCATAGAACTGACATAATAATTACATGAGATAATATATGTTAAGGGTGAGTGGACAATTATTGGTTGCTATTTCAGTCATCAGTTTTATCAGTTAGAATACTTTGTGTTTCAGATAATGAAAACCCAACTCAAATTAATGTAGGAAAGAGGCATGAGTACCACACAAATTGATTAAATACTAAACCAGGTTGTATTAAGAGCTTGTTACATGCTTCTAGACATGGAAACCTGGCTGATCTGCATATGGCCAGACCACAGGAAACCTATAGGAAGATTCCTGC
>NW_006442484.1:15407214-15409272 GCF_000325575.1 Pteropus alecto
CTGAGATTACTATCAGCTCCTTCCCTGTGCCTTTAATGCTGTATACCCATACCCTGAGAGGAAAACAGATATAGATCCAATTCCTCAAACACTCAGGGTCTTAGTCTCTGATTCAGAGAGGAGACCATGCCTGTCTGTGGGGCATCATTCCTTCTCTAACAAACTTTCCTTATGTCTTTAACTCTGGCTAGCGCTTGAATTCTTTCCTGCCTAGAGTCAGGGACCCTCTCTCACCTGACGGAGGGCTTGATTCCCCATCCTGCATGAAAATAGCTTAATAAGATGATTTACATGTCACATTATAAGAAATCTGGAGGTAAAGCAGGTCCAAGATTGGTGAATTCAGCGAGTGGGTGATGCATGCAGAGATCCAGATTCTTCCACCTTTCCAACGACTTGATCATTCTGAATATTCTCCCTGGGCTAACTCCCTTTGCGAGATGATTCCTCTAGTTTTAGGGATCATATCTGAGAAATGTCAGAGCAGAAAAAGGGGCTTTTTAGTTTTTATATTCACTGCAATTGTTCAGGAACCTTTCCAGGAGCCAGATACCACCCTCATTAGTGACTCAGTTACAGTTGTGTCCTATGCCCATACTCCCTGCTCTGTAGTCACTGGGAAGAGAAATGGAATTATGATGAGTATAAACCAATTGTAATTTGTCCCCTCAGCCTGGGGGCTAGAGGTGGGGCTGGGGTCCACTTCCTTTGAGGCCTACCTGATTGAAGTCTAGGTACTTTGAGCAAGATTTAAAGTGAGAAATAGCTGTTGCACAGGCAATCAACAGTGTCTGCTACACAGGTATTATCTTAAACTCCACCATAGACTTCTCATGGTACCGAATACCGAGAGAACACAAAGGTTGCTCCCATAAGGTATAAGAAATGAGTTGGAGTAGACAAGAGATTCGAAGCAAACCCTAATGAAGTCTTATATGACATAGAGCAGTGCTTGTCAACCTTGAATGGATGTACGGATCACTTCCAGATCTTACTAAAATGTAGAGTCTGATACAGTAGGTCTAGAGTGGGGCCAAGATCAGCATTCCTAACAAGTTTCCAGGTGGTGCTGATGCTGATGCTGCTGATGTGAAGGCTACACTTTGAGCAACAAGGGCCTATACTGTATGTGATGCTAGATGTGTGGGAATAGTGTAAGCTGGATCATTCCAGAGTACTTCCCACACGTGGCAGGATACTGTATGGGTCCTAAAGCTTGTAGGATTTTGATAGACTGAGGGGACAAAGTATAGTAAGATTTGGGATCTTTTATGAAAACATTTTTATTAAATTGATAATACCAAGGAAAATAATGTGGCTATTAAGATACCAAAAAAAAGTATAAGTTTTTGGGACTAAAGAGCAGGCACACTGTATAGGAAAACTCTGGCTCTTAGGATTACTTGCTCTTCTTTCAATCTTAATGTCTGAAAAAAGAAAAAAAGACATAGTGATAATACACCAGCATCCCAGAACAGAATTGCAAGGTAAATGAACTCAGCCAGAATTTTGATATATTTTCACAAACAGGAGTGGGCCTTAATCTAAAGATAAATAATTAACTTCTTTGATATTTTTTGGTATTCCTTTACCTCAAAAAAACAAAACAATACCACTAGCTTAATGGTTGCACTTTTTCTTTCTTAATGCTATTTGTTTTGTGAGTAATTTACATGAGTCATTTCTTAAAAAATGAAGAGCGCAGTGAGTGAAATTAAAAACAAACAGTGGATGTGTTCTTAAACATAACTTCCTCTTAAAAAGGGCAATTACAGTAGTCAGTGTGGATCAGTCAGTAGGGCCACTGAGGCTGACATATAGATGTTCCTGAGTTATAATTATGTGATTTTTCTTTTAGGGGTGTAACTGAAGATTCCCTGCAATCTCTAGAACAATAATGCTGTAAGAGATTAAAGGGAGAAGATACAGACATGGAATATCATTGATTACACAGCTAATTTGCAGACTAATTTGCAGACTGTTGCTTTAAAAGTATTTCTATCTCCTCTGTGAAGGCCAGGAAACTGCTGTTTAGGAATATTTGTTTCCTTTTTTTTT
>NW_006442484.1:15409317-15422159 GCF_000325575.1 Pteropus alecto
GCAGGAATGGGAAATGGAAAAAAGTAGAGGAGATCCTCCAAATCCTGCATTTAGTGGCTCATACTTGGAACACTGTGTTTTACTATTATGCAGTGTTGTTGATTGAATAAAAAAAAATAGTAGGAGTAGGTCATCAAAATAAATTAAGTTCGGAGATGAGGCTGCTAGCTCTGGCATCATAATGAATTAACTGTCTGGTTCTCATTTTCCTGACTTGTAAATGGGAGAGTTGAAGTTGATAGTGTTTGCCAAACCTGCTGAGCATCACAGTAATCTGTGTTTGTTAAAAGCACAAATTCTTTGGACCTACTTGACCCCTGCTGAATTAGAATTCCCAGGGAACCTAGGGAATATGCATTTTTAAAAGGCTCTGTGTTGATTCTCACATAGCCCTCTCTCCCCAAGTCAGAGGACCCGCACATTTGGAAACCATTGTGCTAGAAAATATTTTAAGATCCAGTCCATACCCAAATCCTGTGATTTTAATGCAACAGTTAGAGTGGTGATTTAACAATAGAGAATGATGAGAAGGGAAATAATTTGGATAACCACAACAATAGCATTTTCAGATGATTAGTTTACTGTGAAATGGTTTTTACAGTGATTGGGTTCCCAGGATTTTGCCTCAATCTTGCTGTAACCTCACCTTTGCCTTTGGGAATGCCCACCATCAAAGTGAAGCTGAACTGGAGGCAGAGACAGGGAAAGAAACCACTTTATTTGCACTCACAGATCGTGGTCTGCAGTTATTTAAGCACAATTAAAAACAGTAGGTTTTCCCAGTTAACATTTGGTAAAGCTCACAAGAGGTTGTTGTTTTGCTTATTGCTTTGTGAAGCTTAGGTGGAGGAAATGTGTTTTGACGAAAGTGTTGTCTTAAATCTCCAAATGTGAAATTGTGTAATGGTTTATGCATCAGTGTTGGCTCTAACGCACTTTGTGGTCAACTGAGGGCCACTGGGAGCAGGCATTCTTCCTGTGTCTCCTCTTCATTAGCTTCTGTGCCTGTATTTCTTAAAAGGATGGAGTCATTTCTTAAAAGGATGACACGTTATTGTTGGAGTTTTGTAGTTTTTGTTGGTGTTTTTTCATTTCGTGGAAATACATACAAATCTTATCAGGTAGATGGCCTTTCTCTGTATTTGTGCCTTTAAGCCAGGCGATTCCCCAGTCCACAAAGCTGCAAGGAGTTTCGTTGTCCTGGCTGGCTTGTGTATTTGTGCCAGTCATCCTGCCTCCCCCCACCCCAACCCCAGACACTTCTCAGTTGTGTTAGCACCTTTCACCTCTAATCCATGCTTGTATTTACCTGGCTCCTGGCCATCTGCCTGTGTCTTCCACTCTTAGTCCTGAGGATAGAGTCGAATTTTGAGTGTTATTTTTGTCCCTCTTTCGTAGACCCAGCTTGTATTTGCTTTCTTAATGTTTCTGCTAATTCAGGTAACCATCTGCCAATGAAAATTCCAGCCACTAATATATTACATTCCTGATTCATCTGTCCATCCTTCTTGCACCCTCCTAACATTTTTCTCTGTGCCTGTGCCTGCAGACTAGACTGTTGCATGCATGGCACAAAGTGTATTCGTCCTATCTGAGGCCTATAACAGCATGATGGAGCTAAAAGTATAACTCACTGCTTCTCAAACTTCAACATGCAGAGGAATCACCTAAGGATCTTATTAAAATGCAGGTTCTAATTTGGTAGATAAGGGGTGGGCTTTTCTAGCAAGCTCCTAGGTGATGCAATGCTGATGGTCTGTGGACCACATTTTTCCTAGCAAGAGTGTAACCACCTCCTGAGGCAGTATAACACAGAGCAAGGTTTTTCAGCCTCCACTCTATTGACAGGTTGGGCCAGATAATTCTTCATTTTGGGAGGCTGTTCTGTGCATTATAGAATGTTCAGCTATCTCCCTGGTCTCTACCCACTAGATGCTAGTAGTGTTCACCCTTTTTAGTCATGACCATCAGAATTGTATATCTTCAGACATTGCCAAATATACCCCCAGGGTTAAAATCACCCCTGGATTCGAACCACTGGTACAGAGGGTATTATTAAAGTTCTGGATTAGAATGCTTCCATTCAGGTTCTGGCTCACCAATTTATTGAATGAGTGGCCACGGATAATTTACTTAATTAATTTTCCTGTGCCTCAGTTTTCTCCTCTATAAATTGGGGATGATAATAGTATTTACATTATTCATAGAGTTGTTGAGAGAATTAAGTGATTAAATATCCATGAAGTGCTTAGAACTATACGCATGTACATATCAGGAAATTAATAAATGTTAGCAAATATTATCAACATTTTGCTCTGCACTGGCCTTTTCATTAAAGGATGCTAAGTTACTGTCTATAAATGTACTTTGATCAATGAAAAGAACATAAATTTTACATATACTTGAATTAAGACAATGTAGTTTATTTACTTATCGAGATTAATACTGGAAAAAAACTCATTAAACATACATCTTAGCATTTTGTATTGACTTCATTTAGTTAATCATGATTCTGTATTTGCCACCTAATTAATGCCACTTGAATCCCATTATAGCAAGGGGGATGGACAGCATGCCTCTGCATCTGACTCCTACCTAACACAATAGTGGCTAATCTAATCACCATACAATCCAAGGAATTCTGAGACTTTGGATAATTGCCCTGCAGTTTCCCACTCTTCTCTCAGAGCTTACTGTGTACATCCCTTCTGGTTGCAATATAAATATAATAATATTTTCCAAGTTGACAGAGATATAACTTGATTTAGTTATTCACGTTTCTGTATTTAACACCTAATTAAAGTGACCTTTTTGCCTGGTAGGGTTCTTAAAAAGTCTTTCTTTTCATTATCAACACTTGCTAGAATGGAAAATGGTTTACTTTAGAGAACACTCTTAAGCACGATTTTTGATTTATTTTTTCTTAATCATATGCTACTCCCTGACCTTTCATAGAACTTTATGAATAAAATTTCTTTAGAATTCACAGGTCTCTATAAAGCAGCTAAGTTTATGGGATAAGAAAGTACAGTGTGTCAAAGGAAATACTCAGGGCACTTCTACGTGGTGATAGAACAGGTGGTCGTTTCAGTGGGAAAAAGCCTACTAGTACTTGATTTTATGTAGATTGAAAACAAATGGATGAAGAGGTAAAATTTTAAGTTGTTGGCTGAATTTTTCACTCAGTGTCACTGCATTGGATCTCTAGGCAACAATGAAGTGAGATTAATAGCAGTTTTATTTATTATCCAGCCATAATCACATGTTGCCTATGGTTGTTGAGTGCTTGGTGTGTGCTAGATGCTGTATTAGGCACATGATATAAATTATCTTGAGTTGATCTGAATTATCTTGACTTGATCCTCATTTCAAAACAATATGTTCTTATTTCCCTTTCCTCATTTTATATTTCAGTAAATGGAGGTCTAGGGAGATAAAGTTATCTTGCCCAAAGTTGCAGGGCTAGTAAGTGATGGGTCAACATTAGGAGTGAGGGATTTATACTTAAGAGCTCTTTCTCACTTAATTCACATAAGAAACAAATACATATATTCTGCTTGGCTATCATTGGCTCACTGCCGAATTTTATTATTTGTTTACATTTTGAAGACATTTCTAACAATATCTTGACTTCTTGAGAGTACTTATCTTTCTCTAATAGTATACGGTGTTTGCTCTCTGTTTTCATTTTCATAGCAAGAGAAGACCAATTTGCTGCTCTACCAACTGTTTTCTTTTTCTTATTAAAATGACTGTAGATTCAGAGCTAGTGAAAAGTGTTAGATTGATAGCACGGCTCTAGGAAGCCACAGAAAGGAAGAGTAAACCTTTCCCTCATTTCCTGCCAATAATCTCTGACCAAAACCTGGAAAGTGCATTTTTAGAAAGGACAGACTAATTCGTGGTCTGAGACAGTCACTCTAAAATTTCCTGGAAAGCCCCAGTTAGGGAGCAAAAGCATACACTAAAGTAAAGAGGAGTTTAATTCTTTAGAGTTGTAATGATTAAAAAAGAAAACACCTTTGGAAAAAGAGACTTTATGTTTATTAATTACCTTTAACTTATTAGGAAGGATGAGTTCCTTTTAAGCTTATGGTAAAGTCATGACATAAAGTTAATTTCTTAATAATCCACTGGAATTAACCAGGATGGAGAACCATCCTCAAAAGAATGTGATTTTGAAACTGATTGTAAGAAGTGGGAATGTTTGAACTGAACGAGATAATGAGTGGTCTATCATATTTATCCTAAAATATTTAAAGAACTAATAATGATATTAATAATGATATTAATAATATCTGCCCTTTTTTAATTTTAAAATGTTTTTATTATATACTTTACATTGAACATTTCAGAAAAGAATACAATTACAGTAATTTCAAAATGCAATTCCTGGATTCAATAAATATCTTTTATAATTATACTCAGTCAATATCTAGAAATGTATGTACACACTAAGTCAGCTAACAAATAAAATAAGAAAAATAACTATATAAACTGTAAATTTCAGTTATGAGGAACATGCATGATTAGTTAAGTTACTGTGTTTTTTTAAAATACGATTCACATTTGTTTCAATCACGTATACATTCACTCCAAGAGTTAAATTAAACTGCAGATGCTAATAACTTAAAACTATGATCTTTGTTACCTTAAAAAAATTTCAGCATAATACAAAGAAATTCAAGGAGAAACTTTCAGGGCCCTTGATCAGAGGCTTTTGATACTAGTGATACTCTGGTATATGTGAAGGTTCAAATAAGGCTAAGAAACATATTTCCCATTGAAGGTGCAATCAAAGACATAAGTGAACTAAGCATTCTATACACTAGTTAGCCATCAAGAAAAGACTCATGTTAGTAACTGTTTAAAAAGCCTTAGCCAATGTTAGAAAAACAAAACATTTAGAGTAATATTTATAAATGCAAGCATAATTGATTTTTGCCTCCTATACATAATCATCTTTGAAAGACTAAAAGTGAGTTCCAATTGGTTCTTTTGAGAAGTGGCAGGTGCACATGGGATGATCTACCGGTTTACCTTCTCAAAGTATTTGGAAGCAGTTGGATGTGGCTTGATTGTAAGAGAATCCGGCGGCCAGTTTGCTGGGCAGACTTTTCCATGGACTTTCACAGACTGGAATGCTTTCATCAGGAGGAGGGGTTCTTCCATGCTTTCGCCCATGGGGAGATCATTGATATTCAAATGCTTGATGACTTCTTTGGGGTCAATTATGAAGAGACCTCTTAGTTCAAGACCAGGACCTAAAAGCACACAGGTAGTCTCAGGAATTCTGTTTAGTCAAAGCTGACAAGAGTGCGATGTTATGTGGCCCAAACCACCATTCTTCCTCGGTATGTTTATCTAGGCAAGGTGACTGAAGAGGGAGTCCACTGAAACTGCAACAACTTCACAGTTCACATCAGGAAATTCATTGGCTTTGTCACTAAAAGCAATAATTTCTGTAGGAGAAACAGAGGATAGAAAGGATAGAAGAAGAGCACCAAATATTTCCCCTTAAAGTCATCAAGGCTTAGTTATTCGAACTCTTGATTGACAATGGCTGTATCCTTAAAATAGGGCACCAGCAAGAACATGGTATGAGGAACTGGGGCTAAAGGCAAATTTTGCTTGACTGGAACCAGACCACAATACATTGGTCAAGCATGTTCTTCAAGAAGCAGCAGGCTTAAAGGCTGCAGAGGCAGATGCCCCAAGGAATGGCACTCACACGTCAGGCAACTGAAGCCAAGAGCAACCTTGCCGCCATAGGTGCCATCCTCAGTGCACTCAGGAGCCACTGAGAGGAACAAGAGCAGAGGAGGCAGTACTTATCCTTTATCGATAACTCTAGGTGTTAGGCGCATTGCACACATATATATATAATTCCCACAGTAACCTGAAGCTTTATGTGCTATTATCAGCCCCATTTTACAGATAAGGGAATAGATTACAACGGTGGTTCATGGTAGAGTCAGGACTTCATCCAGTTCCATCTACCTTTAGTGCCCTTTCTCTCAACCACAATGCATAGTCCTCTTTGTGAATGAGGGCTTAGCCACATTCAGCTTTTGAGAACAGATCTATTACTAACAGGTTAAAGTTTCAAGGTGGCACATATAGAGTCTGTATATCTAAATTTAAAGTAAGTAAATTTGAAATCATCTATTTTTTTTCTATGTTAAAGAATTTGGAATTTAGTTTTTAGATAGTAGATAGCCATGGAAGTGGTTTTCAGCAAGAGTGTATTGGATTTGAAGAAGGTAGGGAAAATAAGTTTATTATCTCATTAGAAGATTGTTATAATAGTCCAGGCAAAAGTTGACTGAGACTGAACTTTGAGCAGATGAAGAGGGAGGGGATAGAGTACAGCAAACAGATTCCAGAGCTATGTGAATGGTACATAGGAGAAACTAATGATCAGCTGGATGTGGTGGGTGAAGTAGAAGAGTCAGGGATGCTTCTGAGGGTTCAGCTAAGGTGTCTGAATGCCTGGTGACACTATTAACCTGGATAGGTTAGATAGGTTATAAAAGAGAGACCGATCTGGGGTCATGGGGTGGGAAGCAATGGATTTTGTTTTACACTTGCAGAGTTTGAAGTGCCTGTGCCACATCAAGGCAGAGATACACCTTGGGCAGTTAGAAACGAGTTTAAAGTTCGAAGGAAAGGTCAGAGCTAGAGAATGAGTGTGGGTCCTTCTGTTGGAGCTTTGGGAGTGGATTGAAGCTCACAGGGAGGCATGAAGAGTGAGAAGACTAGAGCGCCAAGGACCGTTAACAGAGTCGTCATGTCTGTTCCGGCCATTTAGCAGGTGGTTGCTGGTGGAGAAGCACCACAAAGAGAAAATTAGATAATCAAGCCTCAAATCACAAGAGAACATGTTTTTGTTTTTCGTTTTTTTTTGAGATTGTCTGCTAAATAAAGCAATTTGTGTGCAGCTGAACATTTTCAGTTTTCTAGTACAAAAGACTCCCAATAGGGTAGAAGCAGGAGAAACTGGTTCTAGGAACTATGAATGAGGTTGGTATTCTTGGGGCCTCTTCTCCCACTCCCTCCCATGCCCCTTCACCCCAGTGATCTGGGAATTAACCCTTCTTTTCAAAATTATGATTTGCTAGCATTCTTACGTTCTAAAGAATTTCTCTGTGTTAATGACACACCATCTTTGAAGTGTGATAAGATACATCAGGGAGGCATCAAATTGGCATTTGTTTCTATAAGGGCCTAAAACCATTTTTCTTCCTTTGTATCTTTTTAAACATTTTCCATCAACTGCAGGTAGAATGGTAAGAAGACCATCTCACATGTTTTCTCTCCTTCTATTTCTTGACAAGCTGTGTGACCTTGTACAAGGTACGTTAACTATCTGGGGCTCAACTTTCTTTATCTTAAAAATACAGGAATCAGACTATATTTTCTCAGAGGTGTCTTTCAGCTCAAAAGTTTTGTGATTCCATAATTCAAACCCTGCACATAAATGCTTTTTAAATGTCATTAGTTAGATCACCAAAAGGCTAATAATTGTATAATCAGTGATAGATCAAATGCCATTGAAATAAGTTCCTTAAAGATGGAAAAAAGTCCTCTTTATAGAAATGAGTAAGACTTTTTATTTTCTCATGAGGTCAAAATCTCCATTTTGGTGTGAGCTCTAATTAAATTAAATCCTGAAAAATTTAGACAAGACTTATAGAAGACCCCTTCCTTCCCCAACTGATTCTAAAGGTTATGAGATAATAGAACATTTTTTTTTTTTTTTTTGAAATGTAGAGACTTTTAAGAGAGGTGAATAACTATGGCCTTAGTCAGCTCAGGCTGCTCTAACAAAATCCCATAGACTGGATGGCATAAACAACACATTTATCTCTCACAGTTCTGGGGGCTGGGAGTCTGGAATCAGGATGTCAGCATGGTCAGGTTTAGGTGAGGGCCCTCTTTCTGGCTTGTAGATGGCCACTATGTTACTGTGTCCTCACGTGGCAGAGAAAGAAAGAGCAAGCTCACTAATCGCTCCTTATAAGGGCACTAATCCTATCATGTGGATATGGGACCCCACTGTCATGACCTTATCTAAACCTTATTCCTAAGGGCTCTACCCTCAAATATCATCACATTGGCATTTAGGGCTTCCACATATAAATTTGGGAGTGGGAGAGGACACACACATTTAATCCATAGTAACTATCTTGCTGAGGAAGCTGTAGCTCTAAGCTACAACTTAAAGTGGGTAAACCTAGCTTAGGGAGTCTGCTTTGACACAGAAGGACACGGAGGTCAGACTAGCCTGTGTAGGTGTTATTCTAAAGCAGCTGAAGCGATATCTGTTGAGAGATGGACCAGATCATGGTTGATAAGGAAGACAAATTGTCCTAGGAGGAGAGACATGGCAAGAGGCACTGAGGTAATGAGGTCGAAGGAAGCCAAATCAAGGAGTCAGTAATGAAGAGAATCAGGAGCGATTCAAGAAGCAAGATATGAGAAATCAGTGGTGCTGGGTAAAGGCTCATATACCATGAGGCCCCAGCTACCTGTTCTAACAGTTGTGAGAAGCCAGGTAGAACCAGACACTGGAAGATAAACTGCCTTTAGTCTCTGGGCATCTTCAGTCTAGGGAGAGGAGACTACTGAGAAACTGGGAGGTCTTTTTCTCCTGAAGACTTTAGAAATTGGACCAAAGTTATATAATGTTGCATCAAGATGTATCTGTGTATTATGGCACCTTTACTTTCTATTTATTTCAGTGGACTTGGAAATAGACCCTCAGATCAGTCCTGCCTCCCATTCTGTCACTGCCCGTGCCTCCCCCCATCTTGGGTGAGTCATCTTTCCAGAACAGTGACAGCCATCACCAAAGTTGAGAACTCAGTGTGACAAAAGGGCTGTTTTCACAGTTCTCCAGCAACATAATATAAAAGTTCACCACATCAGGCGCATCATCTTAATCACTGGGGTCAAAAGAACCTCTAGATGTGACAAGTAGCTGCCTCTTTAGTTAACTTCCTCCTTCTGATTGGCAAGCAGAACACTACCACACAGATGCTCACTTCACTATTTCATTTCTCTAGCTTTGTCTCCATTAGTTGGAAATAAGGGTCTTTTGTATTAAAAGGATATATGGAAAAGAAGCCAAGGCTCACTCTTAATATAAAGGTAAGAATGCGCAATGGCAGCAGAATTTCTAAGCTTACTGATGAGTACATTCCTTTAGTCCATGTCAGTTGAGCACCTATACTCTGTGTGCCTGGCGCTGTTCCCCTAGGCACTGAGGGATCCAAGAGTGAAGAAGCAGACCAAGCTTGGCTCTGTTAGAGCCTATATTTCAGTAAACAAACAAATACAAATAGCAAAATATCAAATAGCTACAGTCCTATACAAAGAACCAAGTGGGGGATGTCATAGAGCATGACTAATTTATTTAGGTGTCCAGAAGGGCCTCCCTGAGAAGATGACATTAACACTGAGATCTGAATGATGAGAGGCAGCCACGTGCAGTTCTGGGGGCGAGCATTCCAAGCACAGCACAGAGTTGGCTCGAAGGCCCTAAGGCAGCTCTAAAATTGGCATGTCAGGCTGCAGTTTGGTGACAACGGAGTTGAGAAGAAGCAGATGACTTCTCAGAGAAAGATAGGAGCCAGACATAAGGAATTTGAAATTTACTCTAAATGTATTGAGAAATCATTGCAAGGTTTTAAGCAGGGAAAAGATTTTATCAATATACTGTTTAAAAAGATCAGTCTGGCTGTTCTGTAGAAAATGGATTGTATAAGAACAAGAGTGTGAAAAAGGAGGTCAGTTAGGAAGTTATCACTATTACCCACCATGAAAGGCTATGGTGGCTTAGATCAGGGTGGTGGGGTGGAGCTGGAGAGAAGTGGATGTATGTAGGATTTATCTGGGGATAGAAATGACAACTAGTTATTTCCATGTGGGCAAAGTGTGAGAAAGGAAGAATAAAGGGTAATTTTCAGACTTTGGGGGTGAGCAACTAAATGGATGGTGCTGTATACTGACAAAGAATGCTGGAAGAGAAGCAGGGGTGGTGGGGGAAATTAAGGTTTAAACCGAAGAACATAAGTTTGGAGGAAAAAAATCAATGCTCACCTTGAAGTACACAGGTGACTTCAAGAAGGTGTCAAGCAAACATTTGCATGTGGAGTTGAAACAACGAGGACACCTAGTGTTGGTGTGGCAAAGACAGTTACTGCTTACTGCATATCTGTGTGCTTGTCTGTGTTTTTGACCACTTTGCATTTTGGTGAGGGTCATGTGATACTCTGCCCAATGGACTATATCCCTTTGGGCTGAAGCACAGAAGAGGAAATTTGAAGTTCTCCTCGGTCTCTCCTCCTGCCATAGCGACCAGCAGTGTTCCAAGTCACAGAGCCTTGTTCAGCCCTGGGCCCTGTGTTGGTTATGTGAAGTCGAGTCATCATTTTTCTGCTAAACTGTGTTGATCATGAAGGATGAGAGTGAAATAAACCTGCTTGTGTTAAGCCTCTGAGGTTTGGGGGTTCATATGATATTGTAGCACAACTTAGCTTATACTGACTACTACAGCTAGAGAAATGGATTTAGACATTTTCAGTAAAAAGATACTACCTGAAATCATGAGAATGGACATATTCATTTAAGGAGAAAGTGCAGATGGAGAAGAAAAGGAAGCCTAGTCTAGAACATTCTCATATGCTCTAAGGGGTTGAGCAAAAGAGGAAAGTCAGGATTATATGATGCCTAGGAAGCCAAGAGAAGATCCTTAGTATCCTTAGAGTTCAAATCCTGAGTACATGAGCTTAAGGGGTGATTTCGCAGCATGCAGAGACATTGCAATGACTGTTGTGTTTTCCTTAGATTGCTGGTTGTGAGAGCCTGTGTTGTGATTTCTTAGAATGAAGTCATGGGAGGAGCACCGTACACTGTAAAAATGCTATACTGATAAACTATTTTGAGTCAGCAGGTCACAAAACCTGAGGATTTTTCTGGCTTTGAATTTGGGCAGATACAGATGGCTCCAACCTGGGAAACTTTTTCTGACTCACCCTGCAGGAGGTTAGATGCACCTCCTTGATGTTTCCATTGTGTCCACAGGATGCCTCTAAGTCTCGTTATATTGCAATTTAAGTGTCTGTTTCCTCAGATAATCATCATCTCCAGGACTCTCCCTAGTGCTTACAGGGGTATCTGCCGCAAAGCAGACTCTCAGTCAGTGTGTGTTCAATGAATGAACAGTCTTGCCTGGCACCTGGCAAGATCACCTCCCATAAACATGAAGTGATAGGATGCTGTTTGTCACAAACATAAGGTGATAAGCATTTCTGTTAACACCACATGACTAAAAAAAAGCCAGCTTAACCTCTTTTTCATATTCTTCACATACCTAGTCAATCAACAAGTACTTACTGAATGCCTGCTGTGCACCAAAAATTGTGCATTGAAGGAAAGAACGGAAGTATCTATCTTAGTCTCTACACACAAGAAAGTAACAATGCAGTTAAGAGGTCTAACAGGCTAATGGCTTTGAAATGATTTGAGAACATATGAGATGGTAAAGAGTTAATTGAAAAACTGAATGGTACACATAATGAACATTATGGGAGTTTGATAAAGAAAAAGAATAGATAAATGTGAAATGGAATTAGATCTAGGAAAATTTCTTAGAGGAGATGGGACTTTGAGGAGAGGTCAGATCTGCAAGGCTGGGAAGGGAGACATGGAGAAGTATCAAATCAGAGCTTAATTGACTTTGAAAGGGCAAGTAAGCAGATTCCCCAGAACAGGAAAGGGTGTTATTGGACAGTGGCAAGAAACATAGTTGAAAAGGTAGCGTGGGGCCAGATTAGAAAGGATTTGAAAAGTCAGTAAAATAATAATTTATGCCATTCATTCATTCATTCATTCATTTATTCATTTGTGAAACATTCTTCGAGTGCCTACCATATGCCAGGCACCATTATAAGTATGGTGTGTGCGTGTGCGCACACATAGTTGCTGACCCCCATGGGAATTATATTCTTGATGAAAAGGTATAGATAATAAAATTTCAGGTTGTGATAAATGCTACGAAGCGAGGCAGGATAAGGAGATACAGAGAGATGGAACACGTCCTTTTTTATAGGGGAGGGTCAGGGAAGGCTTTTCTGAGGAGCTGATCTTAATGAAGGGACCAAGTGACAAGGTGAAGAAAATAGTAGGTTACTGGGAATCAAAGCGATGTGACAAAGAGTATGTCAGGAAGGTAACACATAATGTAGAGAAAGGTGGAGAGTCAGTGAACTAGCAGCAAAAAACATGGCATAATTCAAAATCTAAGAATACGCTAGAAAGCTTTAGTTACAAAAGTTTCTCATATAAATTTTAACATTGTATGTATTGGGGATTTTTTGTTTCCTAGATAATTGGGTATTATAGCTTAAATGATTAAGAAATGAGAGAAACCTCTTCTGTTTGTTTCACCCCATGTACCACACTCATGAACACTGTAGCTTGCAATCTGCTAACAGCACTGTTAGTTTCCAACATTTCTATCCTTCCTACCTGTAAAGGGACCTGCCACCTATCAGATAGACTGGTGTCCTTGGAAAACAGCAAAATAGAAGGTATAGGTTTTCTTGCCTATCTTGTCAATGTTAGGCCTGTGAGTATTGCGTGGCTTTGTGCCCAGTAGCAGAGGATTAGGGTTGCCAAATCTTTGTATAATAACAAGCTCCAATCTACATAACACCTGGTCTTTACAAACCAAGTCATTATGAATATGATCCAAGTTGTCACTCCAGGGGTTTGATTATTTCCAAATGAGTT
This sequence comes from Pteropus alecto, assembly GCF_000325575.1. Lineage (NCBI taxonomy): Eukaryota > Metazoa > Chordata > Mammalia > Chiroptera > Pteropodidae > Pteropus > Pteropus alecto. The sequence goes on from NW_006442484.1 coordinate 15,422,116, forward strand.
GGAGTTGTTTCATATATGTATATATGAAACTATATATATATATA
>NW_006442484.1:15422183-15443937 GCF_000325575.1 Pteropus alecto
TATATTTATATATATATGTCTGTGTATGTGTACACACACACGCACGTATGTACATACGTACATACATACATATCTACATGTATACGTACCTACATATATGGAAGTTGCCTGGCCATGTTCCCTTGTTGAGTATAGAAGGAGTGACTGCCTCTCCTGATTTTACTATGGCTTAGTGGTGTTAGAGAACAGTGGGGAAGAGGGATCATGGGACTCTCGATCTCTTGGTCAATAAATATTACTGGAGGATGAGCAGCAAAACAAAGAACTCAGATAATTTTGGGGTCTAGAACGGAGATTCTAGGACAGGGCTCAGAAGCAAAGGTCCCAGAACTGGCTAAATGGGGGAGATCATCCTATCCACAATATGCATATGAGACAAGAAAACAGACCCAAGATCCAGTGACTGAGATAATTTAGAATTTTGGATCCTGAGGTAAACAACTGGATGCAAGCCACAGGGTCTGTTACCCACTTTGCCCGTGTCTTGGCTGATCCATACTTGTATAAGATACAACATAGCTTAGCAGGTAAAAATGTACACACTACAGTCTGCCTGCCAGATCCTAGCTTTTCTACTTAGCAGCTGTTTGAATGAGTTGCTTTAACTCGCTATGCCTCCTATTGTAAAATGAAGTTGGTAATAGTACCTGTCTCGTGGGCTAGTTATAAAGATTAAATGATACATGTCAAGGACTCAGCCCAGTGCCTAACATCTAGAAAAATTTCAATAAATGTTACCTCTTATTGTCTTTTGGGCCTTAACCTAAAGATCATTTCCATTGAGAAACCTCGCCTGAGCCTAATCCTTCCTTTCTACTCCCCTCTACTGCATTCTGTTTTCACAAATTCTTTCATTTTATGTGTTTCTAATCACCTGTGTGTCTGTTTGTTTATTGTCTGATGCCCCTATTAGATTGTAAACTTCATGAGGGCAAGGACTCAGCCCACTATTTCCCCAAATAACCAACGTGTTATAGAGTGCCAGGAACGTAGCAGACATTCAACAAATTACTTGCTGAATGAGTGACTGAAGCTGTGGTTCAGGACTAAGTTTGCAAATGCTGAGTGTCTGCTGGAAAGTGTTGGCACTTCAGAGGGACTGAGCTGGGCCAGAAGCCAAAGGAGTTCCACTGTACTACTTTTCAATACATTATCTTTACATTGTATTTTAAGACGTTGAAACATCAAAATCAAATTACTGGACCAAGCTCAAAACTTGCATTTATATGCCAAGATGAAATGCTCTTTTTTGGCAGGAAAAAATGTTCGGATTTGCCACAGAATCTCATCCAACCTAGAATTGGCCTGAATGAATTGTATAAATGAGACGATCATAGTTCCTTCTCCTCACCCATTTGTGCCAGTATAGACCTGGGCAGTGACTTTGGGGGTGGCGAGCCCAAGATACTGGCTCAGGCATGTATTTCTCACTCCTCTTTTAAATTGGGCTTCTTTATTGACATGCCTTCTTTATCTCTTATTTGTTTAAGGCCAATGCTTATCTATTTTATTTACACAGCACTTTCCCATTCAAGCCTGTTAGAGTGTATAGAGAACATCGTGTTCAGAAAAAGCAGTAACAAATACAATAGAAATGAAAATTTAAACTCTAACAGTATTTGGATAGTATAGGGTTACTTTTTCTGCAGCTCTCCCTTGGTTCTCACTAGTGACTTGGTCTCAGGAGACCTTCTCCACCCACCCATTTTCCTCTTTCATTGTTCTGTTGTTTTATTCCATACTCACAGGAAGCCTGGAGGTGATTGGAGCATCTGTGTCTGTGTGTGTGTGTGTGGGGGGGGGGTAGGGAGGGTGTATGGAAATTTATAATCATCTCCAGCTTATTTTCCACATTGAAACATTGATTTATTCCTTACACATTATAATGTTGCCTATTTTTTTTAGGGCTACCTTCTTCCAAATCCTTTCTTTGGTTACTTATTTTGTAGTATTCCCTGCCCCCAACCATTCTTCACTGACAAGTCTTTTTCCTTCCTAGGCTATCCTTTTAATGTTTCTAACCTAATCTAGATTTTTAGGGCAGTGCTTTTTATTAAGGACCGAAGCTATCTTGGCAAGAAACTCATATTATCAGTATAAACTCATATCATCATATGTATTCAAAACGTAAAATGGGAGTTTGAACTAGAAATGTCTGCCTTTTCCTTCTACACAATTTGTATGCAGTTGAACAATAACAGAGAAAGCACCTTATACTATTTGACTATACTGAAATACCTGTTGTCAGCATAGTGCCTTAATGAAAAGTGACTATTCTGTAGATTAAAGGAGTCAGTAAGCTAACAAAAGGTAGCAATGTTTAAAGTTTATGTTTTTTTGTATTTTAGAAATAATTTAAATTTCATTCTTATGAATTATTATTTTTTAAGAAGCCAATGTCTAGGTCATAATTGCCATATAGCTATGATCTTATATCTTAGATTCATAAAACGTGAGACCAAATACAAACAGCGTGAGTGAGGTAGAAAGTTACATCTGAAGGATCAGTGTATTCTTATGAGTATCATAAGTGATCACTGACTTAAGAGTAAGGGGTTAGTGAGAATAGGCTGACATTAAATTAGAACACATGTTAAAATCAAATTACCAGCCTAAAGAAAAATATACATATCACTGCTTCTGAAAAGGAAGGGAGATATATAAATATAAAGATGTCCATAAACAACATACTCACAAGTCCTCCTTGATGGCCTCTTTCCAGAGGGATTGCAAACACAGACCTTTTCACCATATGGTTGTGTGTACATGGGATGTGATCTGAAAATGCTGTGTTGATTCTGGGAGGATTGAAATCTGGCAATCCTGGATGTAACAGTTTAGGAAAACAAATGTTTTTCTTTGGCCATTGTTCCTGAGGTTACTTAAATGAGACTCATTGGCTATTCATATGTATTGAGATTACAGTAAAACATAGTGGACCAGTTTCTCTTTCCCCAGGCTCACAGGGCTGACGTTTTATTTCTTGGAAGTAGTTAATCATGGTCTTGGATTTAGGGAAGTAATCTGGGATCTGGATGGCAGCTGATTTATTTTTAAGACAGTGATGTCAGGATGAAAAGCATAACCCAAAGTGTGACGGCAGTGCTCACTAAGAGAATAGTGATTGCTGTTTTAAATATTAAATAAGGCGGGTTCCCGTTCCCATTTTCAGAATCCAGTCCCACAGCAATATGAATCAGAACCCTTCACCATGATATTCGCAGTTCCCTTTTCAATGGCACTTACCTTCTTTTGATGGTTTTTGTGACAACCCTAGATGCTCTAGTTATCGCTTTAATTTGTGTTATGACATCAAGCTTTAAATTTCTCATGATTATTTTGCTTCTTTTTAAGCACTCATAGTGTGCCAAGCATTGGATAAAACCAAAAAGATACAATCCCTGCTGTCCCTGGGCTCACACATTCAAAAAGATATGGCAGGCAAAATATCCTATTATTGGCAATAGGTAGTCCTCATGCTTCTTTTTCCTTTCTCCCATTTGAAGAAACTTCTTCATCTCTCTGAACAAGCCAAAGAAATTTCTTAGATCAGAGGTGTCAAAAACCTGGAGGGTTTGGAGCCAGTGTCAGAGAGTAAGCAAAGGACTCTACTCCTAGCCTGCCCACTTGCTCTCTGCACTCCTGGCCTTCTTTCTCACTGGGGCGGACTCACCACCTCCTCAGCTGCCACCTGCACTGCCTCACCACTAGGAGCTAAAGACCTCTTCCCCACTCATCACAACCCTCTCTCTTCCCCTTCCCATTGGAGGACTGCAAACTCTTTGAAAAAGAGTCCAGAACTAGAGTTTTCCTCAGGGTCTGGTCTAGGTGGACCCACAGTCCCTGAAAGCCCCGAACGAGGGGTTGTCTAGGCAGGTAAAAACCCAGCTCTTGGCGGTCCCTTGGAGTCACTCCCAGTTTTTCTCTCTCTGTTTCACATATCCCGCTAGGATCTTCTTTGTCTTTTACCCTGTAACACTGAAGCCCTCTCGTGCCCAGGAACCGCAGAGGAACACCAGGCAGTCAGACTGGGCGGGATGGATGTGTTTGTGTGCACTTTAAGTGTCTGAGTGTTCTGGCGCGAGCGCACGCGTGTGTGTGTGTGTGTGTGTGTGTGTGTGTGTGTGTGTGTGTGTGTTGGGGTGGAGGGGTTATAAACGGGGAGTACAGCATCCCCCACTCTCTCTTCCTCTATCCCCCCTATCACTTTGTGGTCCCAGAGGCACAAAGTGAACGCCCCTGTCCCCAGCGATTAGCAGCTTGGTACCCCCAGGCTCAACCGGTTTGCACCTACTCCCCAAAGCTTCAAAGTTACAGGAAACAGTCTCGGGGAGTGGAGGAGCTGAGGTTGAAGCCAGTGTGCCCGAGGCTCTTGCCTCGGGGAGAGGGTGCACCCTCTCCGATAAGGGGCCGAGGAGGCAGAGAGGAGGAGGATGAGGGGTGGGGAGGCTGGAGGGGGTGGGGAGGCAAGCATCAGCTGCTGGGGGAGGTGAGGCGCAAGGTGGCTCCCTGCTGCCGGTGCCCGCGGCTCTGGGGACGCACCAGGCAGCCAATGGCTGTGCAGAGGTGTACAGCAGATGGCGTCCGACTGCGCTGTTCCTTCCTCGTCCTCCTCCTCCTCCTCTTGCTTCAGTGCTGAGGAGCCAGAGTCGCCGCTGGGTTGCCAGACGCTGGAATGGGTGGTCTCCCGACACACACCACCATCTTTCTTGCGCTCAGGAAGCTCCGGGCTAGGTGGCTCCCAGAGGCTGCGGCAGCGGCTCCGGCTAAGCAGGTGAGTGCGGCGCGCTGCGCCTGGATCCCGCCCAGAGCCTGGCCCCTGGTCGGCAGGGGTGATCCGTGGCAGCCGATGGGGCGGAGGGCGCACTGAGGGCAGAGACTTTGCTCTTTCCTCCCTGCACAGCCTTTCTCTCCTTATCTCCCAGTCAGACGCAGGAACTTGCAAGCAGAGGTTCTCTGCGCCTCTGCCTGGGGGCTGCGGGAAGGGTGGGCTGTCAGGGGCAGGGGCACAGCACCAACACTCCGGAGTTGGACGAGCAGAGATACCTCACAGAGATTTGGGCTCAGACCTCAGGCAACCGGACCCAACCATAGGAGTCGGGCGGAAGGAGCTCAGTTCTCTTCACTTTCAGCTTGCTTTGCGGGTACTGAAGAAGGGAGCCGGGGTCCCCCATCCTGCATGGGAAGCCTTGGAGCCCAGGATCGGAGGACGGGGAGTTCTGCGGGCTTTGCGAACAGGTTGACTGAGGGTTCCTTTTCGGTAGCGCTGACTGCGAATCTCCGAGTAGGCGTTTAGTGCCCCTGGAGGATAGCTGAGCTAGCCAAGAAGTTTTGCAGCTTTCTCTGATTTATCAGTGAAGTGTCAGAAGGCTGCAGCAACAGTTTACATTTCCACTGTCCCTGCGTGGGGTGAGGGACGAGCTGGGGAGAGTGGGATTCACCGGTCTGGTGTGACATTACACTATTTATCAAGGGAAAATTGGGAACAGAGCGTGAGAGTGAGAGGCAAGGAGGAGGACACGTGTAATTTTAAAAGCATTACCCATATGCTCTTGTCACCTTTCCTTTCAAACACTTCTGGTAGTATTAAAGTTATTTAAATATGCAAGTAAAACCTCCAGTTTTTGAAGCCTGCATAGTTTGAGTCTTGAAGCTGGAAAGTTTGGGATGTGTTTTGGGGGAGGGGGCATTAAGCTCTCTCAATCTCTTTTTGAATGCAAGGAGGGAAATCCCTGTTTCAGAGGAAGGGCGCATGATCTAACAGTACTTTTTTTGCTGAATTATTCTGAGCATACTTTAAGAGGTATTACAGTTCAATTCCATACCTTATGGTTAAGGTAAAGTTCGAATAAGATTATGGTACCTTGCCATGTTCTCTGGAAAATTCCGGGGTTACTTGGTGTTTTGTTCATTGCCAGAGTGGTCTGTTGGTAGCCTTTAGTTTTTTACCTTTATGTGCTCTTGTAAGTGACAACCTGGCTGAAGGAACCTTCTTAGTATTTTCCAGGAGTGTACTTGTGGGTGCCCTGTTATGGAAAAGTTAACTCATGTAGGTGCATGCCAACCAGGCTGATTGTGTGTGTGTGTGTGTGTGTGTGCGCGCGTGCGTGTGTGCGTGCGTGTGTGCGCGTGCATGCAATCTTGCCTATCTGGCGTGTCCTTTTGACAGGCAATCTTTGGATGTCAGTGTAATACGTTTATCTCCCAGGCAGTGTCAGGACAGTCTGGGTTTTTTGGGTTACTGGGGGGTGGTGATCTCTGGGGAAGCCTTTCTGTGCTCTTTATATACTACAGCCTTGGTTAAGGCTTCGTGAAATTCACTTAAGATGCTACTAAACAAGTCAATAAGTCTTATTCAGTATGAGTGAAAAGCTCATGTATTTGTGGCTTGAAAGCTATATAAAGTCCCTGTCTTGAAGCTTTGCTGTGATGCACTGCTGTTTTTAATACCGTTAATACCAGGAGCCTTCTTTCAGAACTTAATGTGGCCAGTTCTCTGCTTTCTGTGGTTAAATATGCCAGCTGAGCAGATTCCCTGGAACTGGCTTCCTACTATGCCTGGGCATAGTGTTTTTTTCATCTACCTGCTGGGAGTTGAAAACCGGACACTCTTCTTCATGCAAATTTAAGTAAAAAAGAATTAGGAAGATAATTCCCCTGACCCTGTTACAACATACACAGATACAACTGTTGACTTCAAAAATGTGGGCTAGACTTGCACATTAGCACGGACAGTTCCAGCAGTGCTGAATACCTACAAACCATTCAGGGTTCTGAAGATCGGAGATTAATTTGGGATAAGTACCTGGAGATGTGTGATCTAGATAAGGACTGCCTGTTGCTGGTGGACTTTGATAGTCCATTTTGAGGGTTTATAACAAGTGGGCTTAATTTATATCTATCTTAATATTTAAATCGATACTTGAAAAATGTTCTTTACCATGTTTTTTTAATCCTCTGATACCCTCTCCACTATTGTTTTTAATCAAAGTTTTTGCTTGTTAAAGAGGTGAAAAGCTAAGAAGCAGAAAGACTGTTAATTAGACAAGTAGGCAATAATTACTGATCATAAAAACAGTATAAATAAGACTTCACAGTTTGAGGATTGACATTAATTAATTAGCAACTAAACGTACCTTTCTGTTCTATGCTGAGTATGCCTTTTGAGAGAAAGAAGGTAAACAAATAAAGAAAAATAGTACTGCTAAAATGTACTTTATCAGGAAGGCTATTAAAGACCTTGTGTACTTGCTGTAGAGCCTTTTTCTAAAGGAAGGAATAATACTTTTATTAATATTTGTAAAAAAAAATGTTTGCTTTTATGTAACAGACTGAAAGAGCAGAATAAAAAATTAGGAGCTAAGTTAGTGTAAGAGGACTGTCCAAACAAGAAAAATTCCAAAGTACATCAATTCATTTTAATTATACTTCACAAAGCTGGAGTCATATGATTCCTTCAAAGAAAAAAAAAAATCTTGCCAAAACTACAATTTTGCCATTCTGCACACCTTTATAAAGATAAGGCATTAAAATAATAACATCATTTCAAAAGTTTGAATAGAATGATGAAGAATAGTTGACTGGTCCATTGAGTTAAGAGTCAAAATGACAAATGATACAATATATTATGTGCACGATCAAGACAAACAGATTAAAAGATTCTAAGCAGTGATAACTGTACTACTTGATGGATCAAAGAATGGCACCATTAACAGCTCAGCTTCAGAGATACTCTGCAGGCAAAGTGTGAAAGATGGGTTTTTGACTAACTAGCAAGTCTTACAGTATTAAAAAGTATTTACATGAGCTACTAGATATGTTTTTGGAATTTTTGAATGTGAATTACACATAAGTGCTTTATGTTTTTGAAAGAAGACTGTATTCAGTATATAACTATGAAAGAAGCAGCTGCATTCACTTTAACACTAGGCAGCTTCCTGAATATAACACAGGTCCTTAATTTAGAGCTGTTAACAGAATTAATATCTAAGTGATAATTAAAATGTTAAACCTGCGAAAGTAGAAGGATTTTAAACTCCACTCTTAATTTTAGAAATTTTAGAAATTGTGAGTTTGAGTGGGATCAGTGTTTTAGCATATGTGAAGTCTGTGGTACCCTTGCTCCAAGATGTTAAACATTTTATTCACCTTCAAGATTTCTCCATTAATTGGAATAATTTTGTTGGTGTTTTTATTAGCATTTACACAGGTGGTTTTTCATAGCTAATAGTAACTACTGTTGAAAGCAAGCCAAAGAGGATTATGTGCAGGTCCTTGTTAGCTTATATGTAGCTCTTGACCAAGGAAGAAATAGGGAGCGTAGTCACTGATTTCCTAGGATTACACTGTCATTCTGAGTCTTGTTGCCAGTAGTGGGCCAGTTATACAAAATAAAAACACTTAGTTATTTTTCAGTTGTAGTCCACCTGTGATGTATTATGAGAATTCTGTAGCTAGCAGATGAAGCAATTCATTTGAAGGGGAAAATAGAATATTAGTGAAATACAATTGCTCCATGTCTTTTGGTAGACTTCGAGAGTCAACTCTGGAGATGCTGTAAAATAGTTTAACTGCTGATGAGTGCTCAGGGTTGTTGCAGGGGTGGAGAGTTCAATCTAAGCTTGGTTTGTAAGCTGAACAGTTAAGACAGTTAAGTTATCCAGCGCATATAAGAACTGCTATATTTTAAGAGTTTGTGTATATGCTTTCGTGATGAATAAAACACATTACATTGAAAAGCATCACTGTTCATTCTAGCTTATGGTCGTTAGGTATTTTTGCAATTAATGGATTCTAAAAGTATAACTCTTTGCTGTGATGTGGGAGTCTGTAGAATTTTTTTGAAGTTAAAATAAAGGAGGTTCTCATATCAGAAAATGTTGGACATTGACCAAGATGTGAGGATCTATAAAAATGTGGAAGTTTTCCTACATGGAACAAAAGGCTATCATTGTTGAACTTAGGTATTTTGCAGCAAGGGACATGATGCTTGCTTTTTATTTCGTCTCTCTAGGCATATTTTAATTATGAGCCTCCTGTAATTAAATATGCTGTAGCTAAAAACAGAATCCTAAGTAACTAACGCACAAACAGTTCTTCAGTGCCTTGACTAGAGGAGAGCTCTTTGCTGCATTCCACTTGCCTGCATGCGGGCTGGCTGAAGATTTGTCCCCTACTGTTGTGTTAGTGAACAGCTCATCACTCTGGAAGAATCACAATGTTGAGACAAGCTCTTAACTTCATGGCAGTCAGACACCATAGGCTTGATCTTAGACTGTAGCTGTGTAGTAATACATATTTTAATTTGGGGCGTTTCAGGTGGTTATTTTTAAAAGCTTACCATGTAATACACATAAAGGAAAGATTTTAATTATAATAAGACTAAAGCTTACAGTAATTTCTTCTAGCAGAATTTGCTTCTGGGCTCTCTCTCCTCTATTGATTTCTGCCTTTTGTGCTTATGTTAGACATTCAGGCTGATTTGGCCATTGTGCACTGATACAGCCTTACTGGTTATAAAAATATCAAATCACTTTTGCGTCAGTAGGTAAATGGATGCTGTTCTAAGCTCCCTGAAAGCGCTACTACCACCTCAGTCCTACGGGCCACTCTTAACATTACTTCTTGTTACAGCCAGTAAGAGAGTCACCACTTGGTATGGCAGGGGGCCTTGAGATCCTCTCCAGGGCTGTTGCTAAAGCCTGTTTTGATTAGTTGGCTCTTGAGCCCTACCAATTGGCACATATTTTTACTCGTAACATGAACAAATGCAACCATTGACATTATCAAGTAGTTGAACTTGAAATCTGTTTATGCTCACATTTTAATTTTTTATGTCTAACATTTATCTGTTAAAAACAGTTAAATATTATTAGTTGCATATATTTATTATGTTAAAGAGCCCAAAGTTATTTAGACCCCTTTTAGTTATCAATTCATATAAAACCACCCTACCTTCCATTTCATTTGTTTTCCCTAAAACATAAACCAAGCATACTAAGTCATACTGGTAAGGGGCAGAGCCAGAGTTCTAACCCAGATAATTTGCTACAGCCATACACCCTTCTACCCCACAGCTGTCTCACACCAATTAATTAAAATATGTGTATATGGAAGTAGTTCAACAAGGCTTTTTTCTTTCCAGGAAAAAGTAATTATTTTTTCCCAACTCTTTTTCTAGTCTTCAGAATTAACTCAGTTTATTTTGCATCAACTTTAATTAGTTTTTGTGATTAAATATTGTTCATGGGGCTTCATTTCATCTGAATCAACCCATTCTATGGACTGGACTGTCTTCTGGTCAGTCACAGAGAATGAAAGGCTGTTGATGACTTTGCAGATTTTTTTAAGAAAAATTCTTTGATGGTTTCTTTTATATCTCTTCTAGGTAAAACTAAACACAAACATTGCTAGATGGGCCCTGAAAAATACAACTTAAGTTATGCTTCTTTCTTGAACAGAAAAAACATAAGTGTTTCAAGTCCTATATCAAATTCACTCATGCCAGCTATTAACTTTCTGGTACCCACCTTCTTCTTCTATCAGGCCTGTACCCTTTAAGTCATCCACAAGACCCCCACCTATTTTAAAAGGCTCAAAATGCTGCTTTGGGTTCCCGTCCCCCAGTTATCCAAATTCTACCTATTTGTCAAGACCCTGTTTTAATTATACTTCCACTGAGCTTTCTCTAATTATGGCAATTCACACAGCCCTCTCTCTGTTTGAACAACTCAGGTGGTAAATTCTAATTTTAATGTTTGATTAAATCTGTTTTTCTTATTAGCACTTGTAGAGTTCTGATAGTAAACGATTTGAATGAAAAAGGACATCAATCTCTACTGCAGATTCTGGAAAATATTTGAGAGAGGACTGTAATAGAGAATAGGGGCCCATATATTATATGCCAGATTCTCAGTGCTTTGAGAATCTCTAAGGCAAAGCTTAATAATATCCATGTAGGCAACAAGAGTGACTGCTAGTTACTAAGTATCTATGCCATGCTGCATACCAGGATATGTGCATTAAAATCAGTATGTCTAATCCTCATAATAATGATGCAAAATGGGTTCTATTATTTTGTCCCAGTTTTCATACTAGGAAACAGGACGAGAGACCTTTGACACCTGGTGGTATAAAGCCAGTGCCACTGTCAAGATTTGCATTCCAGTCTGTTGTGCTGCAAGGCCTATTTTGTTTCTGATACACCTGATTGCCCTAGAGCCTGAAATTAGGGTCAGCAAGTTTAGTCTTAACCTCTGATGGAATTTCTCCCAAATGTAAGAGTATGCGCGCACGCACGCACGCACGCACGCACACACCTTGTCAGAGCCTCTCACACAGTGGAGATGACTGACTGGAAGAGTTGCTTAGTCCCTTCTTTCTAGAGATAGAAGTGTCATTTGGGAATATGAGAAAACCGCATTTTGATTTGGCACAGACCTTATGCATGAAGATTATATCTTAGATTTGTAAAGAGCTTGAAGGATGGGTCTTTGGTTAAGCATCAATAAGAAATTGCATTTCTGAAGATCTTAAAGGTATTTTTTTGGGTCAGCATGATTTCTCTTGACTTCCATAGGAATATATAGTATCCCCATTTCCAATACCAAGGTCTCAATAATTTCTATAGAAATGTAGTGTTGGAGTACGACCAGTTTCTCTCCTTGCCTCTGGTACAATCATATGTAAAGAAACTCAGAAGATTCAAAATTGTAAAGAGAGATTTTTCCTCATTCTGGGAATGAACACTTTTATATGCAGAGCTATCTATAAATGCAACGGGCTGTCTCAAGGAAATGTGAGTTCCTCATCTTTGGGGGTATTTGAACAGAGGATAAACAACTACATGTCAGCATATTCTAGAGAGAGGATGCATTCATAGTAACAGATTTATTGAGCATAAACTATTTGCCAGATGTTAACTTCTGAAATCCATATATTAACTTTTCTATCTATATTAACTTATGAAATCCTCTCAAAAAGATTGGAGTTAGTCGTATTATTTTTATTCCAATTTAACTCATGCAGAAATAGTAAGTGACTTGCCCCAGGTCAGGATCTGCATCTCAGGTAGTCTGATACTAGAGCAGCTTTCTTCAATAAAAATTGAATGTGAATTGCAAATACAATTCATATATGCAATATTACATTTTCTAGTAGTGACATTAAAAAATAGCAATATATTTAATTAACCTAATATATCTTAGACTTTGTAATTTTGACATGTATCAATTATGAAAAAGTTATTAATGAGATGTTTTAGATCTTTGTTGTATTAAGTCCTTGAAATCCAGTTTGTATTTTACACTTACAAGCACATCTCAGTTTAGGCTAGGCACATCTCAAATGCTCAATAGCCATAGTTCACTGGTGGCCACCATATGAGATGTGCTTAGAACTCATACTATGAGCAATTTCATTCTACCGGCTGTCTATTGACTGCCAGTTTCATTCTGAGGCGTACACCATCGGTCTTTACATATGTTAGGCTATTAATCTATTTATTAATTTTGCTCTTAAATACCAGATTGAATGATCACTTAAATAAAAGAGTTAAAACACTTCACAACTTCTCTCAGCAATGCATTTACTTTAAAAACCTGTAAGATTGGAAGATTCCTGTGTATCTTACCTGTAAAAAATAAATTCAATATGCCTTTTGTTTGTGAAGATGGAGCACATCCCGAATGCTTCCACTTTACAACTATTCATACACATGGAATCACCACAGCATTCTTGTTTCCAGGCTAAATAGTCCCAGTTTGTTATTTTGTTTTGTTTTGTTTTTATCGGTTTGTTAGTGTATATGTGTAGCCTGTTGCAAATGAAATGGGTATAGCCTAGGATCTGCTTATCTTTAGTAATAATGAGAAGGGAAAAAGTAACCTTTAACTAGAGTGAACTTAACTAGTTTTTTCATTTACACTTGATGCGTATTTCTCGGTCTTCTTTTAGTATATCTTTATTATGATTGCTGCAGTCAGAAATGACATGTGGCTCACCAAAGTGATATTCCTGATCAGACTGTAGTAATTTTTTGGTAAGTTTGATATATTTCCTGGCAGGTAGCATTCTTCTTAGTTATCTAAAGGGCTTTTCTCAAGTTGAATTTCTGACAGACCCTCTGGGCTGTGGCGTGCTTCAATTGAAAAAGCAGAATGTGACATGCCTTTCATTGTGTGGAAAATATTAAAAAAAAATAATAAAATAAAAGTCCTGTGTTTCCTTTGTAAGTGCAAACTCTATTCAGCTCTACATGATAGTGTGAAACACTTTAATAATTCCAAGTCTATTTCTGGGGGTGGGGAACATATTACATGAGTAGCTTAAATCCAACTTCAGTTGCTCATTAAAAGAAAAATATTAAGAACAAGTCTTCAGCTGGAAAGAAAGAATAATTTTAAACTTCATAGGGAGGAATTTTCTTGGATGCTATGAATGTGTTATCTAATATTATGTTCATGAATATTAGATATTTCATTTGGATTATAGAGTTGGTGAAATTAAAACATAATGCTTGTGGATATAATATATCTCCAGTGCAGCCATCTTTCAGATATTTTCTTAAAAATAACTAAGCAGTTTTCACACACAAGATGAATCAATGAAAAGTGGATGATGCATTTGTTTGTAAGTTATATGTATAAATTCAAAGAGCGTTTATTAAGCTCCTGCTGTGTCCATGGCACAGAGCGGATGAAAACAAGTATATGATACTAGCACCAATTCCCAGGAATTTGCAGTCTAACTGGGAGGATGCAACAAGCACTTCCTCTGCCCTTGGCAAAGCCAAATCATTTTGTTATATTATTTCTAACTCTCTTACTAAGTGTGAGCTTTCACTAAGTAAAAGCAGAGAATGCATCTTATCTATATTTGGAGCTTCAGCACCTTGCAGAGAATAACTGTGCAATAGGTATATATTGGGTTAAATGACAGTAGTACACAATTTTATATATAGATGTGAATTAAAATATAGCTTTAATGCTATATTTATAATGGGATCACCTATATAAAAGTCTCATTTTGAATATTGAAGATGAGTAAAGTCTCATCCCATTTCTTTTGCTACTCCTCTGGCTGGATCTGCTCCACTGACTCTAGTAGGTGACTTCTAACAGCTCCACTGCAGTTGAAAAGAATGATATTTCTGAGGAAAGTGTGGGTTTCTTTTTTCAGCACGCCAGGGTCATATCAGGATTTAACCTCAGCTACAGGCTCCTTTAGCATACCAAAAGAAATATGTTTTGTTCTGAGGATGAAGAATCTTGACATTCAATAACGCTAAGTAATCCTTATAAGTATTGATATGAGAAATAAGAAGTGGGTCAGATAAAAAATATGTCTACATATGCCTGCATAGATCTTCCAATGACGGTTGAAAAATATAGTGCTAAACAATATCAGGATGACCACTTTCTTTTTGTGAGCAAAAGGAATCAGCTAAAAATTCACAAGGTTATATAGCCCCCTTTGAACATCTCATCAGGTGCATAGAATGTTCTGCATTGCTAGTTTGGCTACTTGACCAGCTACAGAAAAGTTGATGTAAACATTGAGAGGGGCATCAGATCATCAGGAAGACATTTCTTTAGCATTTTACAGGCAAGAACTTTAATATATGTTGATAGATTAAAATAATTCTTTTCAGCCTACAGTGTTCCTGAAGGAAAATTTAGCCAGTGGTTATATACTGCTTTTCTATGGTATGCAATACACTATGCTTGGTACAGTGGGGTGTACAGCCATACCCAAAACTTGGCCATGCCCTTAGGGATTTTTCGTGAACATCATGTAGAAGTAGGAGAAACAAAAAGAAGGATGCTTCAAAGATAAAAAAAAAATTGCTTCTATGGGGTTTTATAGATTAGTAGATTCATCATGGGAAGGAAAAAATCAGGCTCCCTGTCAACCTATTTGTTTTTCTTATAGTTTTCACAACATCGTTTCTGATTCTGTGTTATATATGCTAGTCTTTAAGACTGGTTATTTATATTCTCTTTAAAATAAAATCTTATTTCACATAGTGCTTTAAAGTCCATGGTTTAAGAATTCTCTTCTAGATTCATTAAAAACAACAATAAACTCTCCAGTGGTCTGGCAATGTGGGCAGAATGGCTTATCCCTGGTTTACTGGTCTGCATAGAACTTGATCTCATTCTCAAATTCTGTGTTTTGAAACCTTGTGATGCTCACAGTCTAAATAGAGATCCAAATCCTTATAATCTAAGGTAAACAGTTTTGTCCTGGCATGTGGCACTGTGTGGTGGTGAAACGTGTACAGGGACAGAATTATCCATTTATTTGGCATCAAGGTTGGTAAGCATGAATGTTTGGTAAATGCCTCTTACAAGATAAAAGCATCTGCAATAGCAAAGTCGTCAATCAGCCCAAGAACTGAAATCTAAGAGATGCTTAAAATAGTATGAAATTATTTATGCTGTGAAAGCTTAGGAAGTGAACATAGGATGATGGAAATTTGATAGGGCGCATGCATGAGCACACACACGCACATCCCCAACCCCCCACCCCCCGCCTCCAAATGATAGGAAAGTGATAGCAAATCCAAGATGAGAAATGACAGGAAGAGGAAAGAGGAACCAAATAATTCAACTGAAAGGGGAAAAGCATTCTCAGCTGTCAGGACTAGACATGTGTTTGGAAATGTCATTCAACTGAAACCAACTGATAGGCCTATTAGGAAAAGCCTTGGGGAAAAAATGCATACTGCTCTGGAGGTTAAGCCAGTTACAAAGGTGGGAGAAGTCTGGATAACTCAATCAGATCATACATTCTCTTGGATT
Source organism: Pteropus alecto (assembly GCF_000325575.1). NCBI lineage: Eukaryota > Metazoa > Chordata > Mammalia > Chiroptera > Pteropodidae > Pteropus > Pteropus alecto. The sequence goes on from NW_006442484.1 coordinate 15,437,987, forward strand.
TAGAGAAACTTTATGAACAAAAGCAAAAACAAATGGGAGAGAAATGTAGTGGTGGGTGATGTAGTGAAATTTAATGCTAGGTATAATGGACCATTAGAAGTTGCCATGTAGAATATTCAAGCCCAAGTCTTTTCCATTTAAAACAAAGAATCTAGTCTTGACTCACCTTCTGTTTACCTCTTATCTCTTGCCTTCTGTTCAAATTATACCTTCCAAAACTAGTAGAATTTGTTACTTTCTCCACTGTGCATTCACTTTTCAAATCACCCAGCCTGGATTCTGGCCCCCACTGCTCCAACTGAAATAGTTCTCACCAAAGTCATGAATTGCTTCCCAGTTGTCAAGTCTAATGGACAGTTTCCAGTCTCTTTTTATTGTGATGATTAAAAGAAGAATCTTAGAGATATTAGAGAAGCCAAGAATGGACTGGCAAAGTTCCCACGATCCTACCATTTTGATTCTCTCTTTTAAAGCTGCCAGAATAACTACTGAAGATTGAGACAAGCAAAATGGACAATTTTGGACTAAATGTAAACTGGAAAAGATTGAAATGTATGATACTTTGCCAAAAAGAATAGCTCCAAAATAAAGTTGAAATTGGAATATCAGCCTTTGGAAATTGAGCAAGACATAGGAGAGTTAAAGGAAATTTAATTAGGATTTATTAGTAGAAAATACAACAATCCTTTATGAAAGATACCCTGTTTACTGCACAGGGGGTGTCAAGGGAAACATTGCTTAGTTTATAGATATATATCTCTTCTTAGAAGACTTTGAAACCTACAGAAGTTAAAAGGGGCCAGGTTTTAAGGAATGCATAAAGATGAACATGCACTCAGACGCAGATGCCCTTATGAGCACCAAACTTACTGATCCAGAGTGTGGAGAAAATGAAGGGTATGTTCATAGAAGATTCTGCTGACAGAATTACCATTGAAATCATCCTTCAAAGAATAGTTCAGTCCCTATCTAGTAATCGCTGGTGGTTAGGGTTTTCTACATTCAAACTACATTCAAAGATAACTATTTACAGACTCTAGGTTTATTTCATATTTCCCTTTTCCTCATCTTTTTTATTTGTTCAGAAACTGTCACTTTAAGAATATTCAAGAGAGAGGAGAGGTGGAAGAGGATAAATGTTAAGTCGGTCCTTTTAAAAGAGAAAAGACTCATTTATGCCACTCTCACCACAAGCAGACATTTATTAAACACCTGCCCTAGTCCTTTAAGTCATTCCCAAGGTCAGGAGAAATTCTGAGTGTTCAGACACTCTGCAGAGAAATTTATCTAGAGAAAAAGAACGCATCAGCTTATTTTTTAAAAAGACTCAGGCCATCAGGTCAACCCCAAAGTACCCTTTTAAATCCAACAAGTCAAGCAAAACTATGCTTAATTATATGCTTATGTTTATCAGAGCTGACATTATGGTGTTAAGTAAAATTTATGATACGTTAGAGTTTACATTAGAGCTTTATTATTGTGCTATGTATACACTTGAGTACACTGGATCTCATTGTATAATTTCTGCATAATTATTATCCCATTTGGGGACATTTGTGTTAAATGGTTACCAGGATATCTTGTAATTTTTATTTGTTTTGTAACATGTTACTGAATATATGTGTATTTGTGTGTGTGTGTGTATATATATATGTGTGCATGTGTATGGTATGTGTCTGTGCATGTGTATATATACTTTAAATATATATATTTAAAAAAGAATATATATATACATGTGTGTATATGTATATGCATATATGTATGTGTGTGTGTGTGTGTATTTAAATGCCAAGTCCTTGATCAGGAAAACAAACTCTACATATAATTTATGACATTTTTCTTTTGGGAAATATAACCCAATTTATGACCTAGTTTCTCTATACACATCAGAGCAGAAAGAAAAGTGTCTTTGTGTCTTTCTTGGCAACTGGCATTAATAGAAATATTGTTATATTGTAGCTTAATTTATGTTCTGCTTTTTCTTTTCATATGAGTATTGTAACTGCTTTAGGGTCCCAAACCTTGTATTATATTTGAATTCTCTCCATTATGCTGAGCACATTACTGTGTATATAGTAGGAGCTAATTTAAGTGTTTCTTAAATGAATCAAATTAGAGTAAGAAAAAAACTTGGAAACCTCATTGATCATAGATTAATCTTGCTTTGATGATTTAGAGTTCCTTTAGGAAATTGGAGTATTCCTAGAAACACTAAGAAAATCAATTACCATCGAATGGCACTATAAATTGTGTTTATTTAGGTTTTCTGGGGTTTTAGACATATAATAAATGGGACTTTACTATTATAGGAATAGATATGCATACATATGAGCCCATTCAGTTTACAGCAATCCTATGGAAGAATGCAAACAGACTGTCTATTGATGGTCCTGTGAAGGGGCTGATGTCAGACCTGCTACAGAAAGTTGTGATCTCAGAGCACCATGAAGTGAAATTGTGAAAGAACAGAGTCTGGTCTGAATATGGGTGAAATTTAAAGTCCAGAGTTAAAGGAGTGGATTGGCAAAGGCTGCAGACTGGCTGTCCACTAGATAGGTGGTGTGGGGTTGGGGGAGTGCGGTGTGTGTGTGTGTGTGTGTGTGTGTGTGTCTGAGAGAGAGAGAGAGAGAGAGAGAGAGAGAGAGAGAGAGAGAGAGAGGGTGTTATTGGAATACAAAATTTCCTAGCGGCTGAGGCAGATACTGACTCATGTTAATTTGAACCATTTCGCTAGGCTTATTGAAAAACAACAATGATCTTAAAAAGCCACAACACTTTTAAAAGCACAGTAAGGTCCAGGGAGGACCACTAAAGGCTCCTGATTTGAGTGTGAGTTCATAAGTTTAATCAATACGTAATCTGTTATTTTTACTGGGAAGCCTTTTTTTTCAGCCCTCAGGTTATATGCAAAAAATGTGTGTGGTGTGTATGTGTGTGTGTGTGTGTGTGTGTGTGTGGTTGGGAGTGCGGTGTGTGTGTGTGTGTGTGTGTGTGTGTGTGTGTGGCCTGTCTTCCTCTCTCTGTCCCCACACCCTACCTCAACTGAATTTGATTTCTTGTAGGGTAAGCAGATTGTAGTTTGCCTCAAGGATTCCTGTTCTCTAGTGTCTGTGATTGACTTGTTTTTCATCTTCACACCCCCTTTCAAATTATTCCATGGAGTAGTCAGAATCACCTTACAGTCTTTCATGTAAGGTTCTCTCAAATACTTCATTTTTGAATAAGTATTTCAACAAACCTTTAAGATTCATTATGCAAAATCTGATCTCTTCGGACCAGTGTTTAAATCCACAAGGCACTTACTTTTTGTCATATTCTTCACTGAACAATCCAGACTGCAGTTTGTTAGGTCTCTCCAAAGTTCTTGAATTCACAAAGGTGTAAAATAGGCCCACATTCCACCGATGGTTGAAGAGATAAATAATTAGAAGAAGGGATACCCATAACACAGATAAACATTGCTGCCACTAGTGCATATAAAGGATGTGAAGGTGCATATAAAGAGTATGCATAAATGCTTCATAAAATGTTTGAGTGTAAAAAGCAATTCTTCGAATTCACTGTATGATATCATGTTATGTGATTTTAAATGTGCATGTATGGCAGAATTAATAAATTAAAGTTTTATAAGTAGATGTTTTCAATTTAGTATATATACCAGAGAGAGAAGGAGAGAGAGGGAGAGAGGGAGAGAGGGAGAGAGAGAGAGAGAGAGAGAGAGCGAGAGAGAGAGAGAGAGAGCGCGCACGCGTGTGTGTGTGTGTGTTTGTGTGTGTTTGTGTGATTCAAGTTGGCCCAACACAAATTATTTTGCATTTTATCAATGAGAAAATGGGGACTTGCATTATGATTAGCCTACTTACCACTTCCTTTGGACATTTGTCTTGGTGGCCTGTTTCCTCCTGCTTGTTCACTGTGACCTCTCACCATTTCCCATGCCTGGCAGGTCTCTGACTTCCTCCCCCACCAGTCTTCCTGTTTTCTGGTTCTCTTGCCCCAGCCTTCTTCCAGTTCCTTGTACCTGTGCTCTGCTCACTCTCTCTAGGGCATTGGCCCTTCCCTGGACTCCCTTTAATTTTAGTATATACTTTTCGCCATTGCCCTTTCCTTCAAAATATCGTCAGTTCTGTTATAAGGCAACATATGCATTTAAGAAAATTACCATTTTGGGTAAAATGGCAACATATCCACAGGGCTTATAGGATAGGAGCACAATATTCAAAAAATTTCCCCAGTGGCACAAAAAGTAAATATCAGAAACTAATACAAAACGGTAGTACATTTTTGCACATGTAAAATCAAGAAGAAATGCATGAAGATGTTAATAAATATGATATCTTACCTTGAAAAAGACCCGAAGTTTACTTGTGGAGGTGGGTTTTGGAAAGGTTGCTACTTGTGAGTTGTGAAGTGGTAGAGGAGGGTGGTTTGAAATCCTTTGGAGAGTTACACCACCAGATAGGTGTGGCCCAAGGTGAGCTGAGTTCCCTGGGAGAGGGTCCCTGTTCTTGTGTTTCATTTTTTTTATTCCTACCTGGCTCTATTTGGCAGGGTGCAGATTCTGCTTGTTCATCTAGAGTCTCTCACAGATGAACCTGCTGCATAAGTGTACAGAAAACCCTGTTATGTTCAAATTGTCCTCTAATATGTCAATTTCACAATTTTAAAACAAGTATCTTAGCAGAACTGACTGTACACTGTTGTAAACTTACAATTGTGTAATTTTCCATGAATGCCCATATTCCCTATTAGAACAGTTGCTAGGAAGGCAGGGCTGTGTTTGCTTTCACTCATCTTTGCAGCTCCATCATCTAACGTGTTGCCTGGTTATTGGGAGGCACTTGACAAATGAGTGAATCTTTTCTTCTCATTTTCCTCTCATCTTCTGTTCTCTCAGGATGGTTATACTTACTGTATACCCTGTAAGTGAAAGGTTTATAGCTTATTATTGGCTTAGTGTGTTTTTCTACTTAGAGAACAAAATCTGGGATGATTTCTTCATTAGTTATCCATATGGTTCCTATGTCAGGCAGAATTGAGCTGGAAAAACAGAGCTCGTGCCAGGTTGTTCAATGGAGGGAACTTAAGGTGGGCACTTGTTCAAAATGTGTTTTTGAGAGCTAAAAATAAGTGTCTGTTGATGGGCAAATGGGTAAAGAAATTGTGATACACACATACATATATAATGAAATATTATTCTGCCTCAAAAAAAGGAGATTATTCCACTTGCAACAACACAGATGAACCTGGAAGATATGCTAAGTATGATAAGCCACACACAGAAAGAAAAAAATACTGCATATTCTCACTTGTATTTGGAATCTAGAGAAGTTAAATACGTAGAAACAGAGAGTAGAGCTGTTGTAATCAGCGGCTAGGCAGGCGTAGAGGGGAATGAGAAGATGGTCAAAGCAACAGTTTTGTTGGATGAATAAGTCTAGAGAGCTAATGTACAGCATGGTGACTGCAGTTAATAATAACTGTATTGAATACTGAAAATTTGATATGAGTAGATTTCAGGTGTTCTCATCTCTCTCTCTCTCTCTCTCTCTCTCTCTCTCTCTCTCTCTCACACACACACACACACACACACACACACACACACACACACACACACACACACACACGGCAACTGAGAAGATACGTTAATTAGCCTGACCATAGTAATCATTTCACTATATATCTATGTATATCAAATCATCATGTTGTACCTCTTAGATGTATACAGTTTTTATTGAAAAACTAAAACAAAAACAGGATGGTGAGGCAGTTCACAGCATAGCTACCCACTATAGGCTGCCCACTCTAAACTGGAGAGACCCATGCAAGAAGTCTTCCCAGAGCCCCCAGAGCCATTGGCAGAGCTTCCCAGAGGGACCTGGAACCACAAAGGAGTCATAGTCATTGATGAAAATGCTGCCGAGAGAGAGAGAGAGAGAGAGAGAGAGAGA
>NW_006442484.1:15444037-15451761 GCF_000325575.1 Pteropus alecto
AGAGAGAAGGTAAGGGAGGGGGTGGGAGAGGGACTAAAAATCACTCAGTTTTTCCTGTCCTCTTACCCCCAGTCTCCTGCCAGTGCCTCCTTTGTAAGGATTTAACCAGAAGCCATTTGGCCAGGGACTCTGGGAATATGGTTTGCAGGAATCAGCTCCCTGCTCTGCAGAGCAGGGCAGGGGTAAGGCAGAGAATAATGATGGAACTGGTGCTGTGACCCCACTGTATCATTGCCCCCTTTTCAACAAATAAGTTGGTCAGTGGTATCAATGCTGCCATATGGATCACTTTGTGAAAAGTCTCTTGATCAATTCAGTCAGAGAAATGCACAGCAGAACTTTAGGATTTCCTTAAAAAAACTTATCAGTTAATAGATTATTTATTTTAAAAGTATGAATTGTGGGTCACATCGATCCTGCTAACCAGAAGGGAACAATGTGTGTCACGATGAAACTTTTTTCCTAATGAGTCATAATGCAAAATATTTTTGAAAAGCGAGTTTCTCTCTAACTTTATAAGTCACAGCAGCAATGCAGAGCTTCTCACCTTTACCCTGCCTTATTTTCCTCGTGGTTTATAGGAAATATTGTTCTCCAGAAATTATATTTCCAGCTGAATATTAAAGTATTCTCCAGGGCAAAACAAAAGTAATCAAAATGGAGCTTTTACAAATAACAATTTTGAGCACAGATTCTCCCTGAGACTGAGAACATTCTTTCTATTTGGGCTGCTTTTTTATTTGGTTCATTCCTTGTATCATTTAGCACAACAATGCTGTATACTGCAGAAATGGCTAGGCACAGACTTTTTTTGGGGGAGTTGGTAAGATATTAAAGGCTTAGGCCAATGAAAAGACTATACTTACTTTTGTAGATCTGTTCTTTGTTTTTGTGAAATATATAAAGAAATTTTAAATGTACAAATAAGAGGCTCTTAAAGTCATTGCTACCCAGTCTTCTGGGCCAATTCTTCCTTACAAGGGGGAAGTAATACAGAAATAAGAAAATGTAACATAATTTTAATGAATGTATCTTAAACTTGAAAAATATTGAATTTCCATATGTTCTATAATTCTTATTTAGAACTAACATTTAATTTTGAATTTCAAAGGCATTATATGCACGATACCTTTTTTATTCTTAATCTGTAAAGTTGCCATCAAGATGAAATATGTTAGCCTTTCCTCTGTTAGTAGCCCCGCAAAGTACAATTTAAAAGGCAAGTGACACTGACAGCCACTGGCTCCAAAAATGGGGATAAATTATTAAGCTAGCTACAATGTTTTTAAGCCACACGCTTAAGAGTGCAAATAAGTAGATTTAAAAATGTTTCTCTTGTGTGACAGTCTCTATTTTCAGAATGTCTTTTAGCATAATGGCAGAATTATGGGTTAACTTCATTGTGTGTTTTTTTTCTCATTCAGTTTTGGATATTCCTCTCGTTTTTCTCCCCTGGATGGCACCTATAGTGGGAGAGGTATCTGGCCCTCGGGGGTCTGTCATGGTTTGAGCTGACATCCTCTGAGATATAAAACCTTTGCTGGTCCTTGGGTATTGTTAGGCCTTCCTCATACTAGCTTCTATAGACTATCCAGTTCCCACCTGCTCCGTCTTTATGAGTTTGTTCTGCCCTTTGCACAGTGTCCGCTATCACTGATAGAGGCCCCTCATGTCTGCTGTCTTGCCTTGACTGTCCCACCTTGCTTCTCTTGGTCATGAATGTAATGTCAGCCTGCTCCTCCTGCTTCATCAGGTCATGCAGAGTTTGTTGAGAGTGAGGCAGTCGAGCTTCTCTGCCTAGCCTCTTGCCGCCCTTGCTACCCAGTCTTCTGGGCCATGACAACATGGGGACAGTGAGACGTAGGAGTTGGGAGCCACGTGCCATTTCCCAGGGCCCAGAAAGAAAACAGGACATGACTTCTGGGTGTCTAATTATTCTCCTCCACCCCGTTTCTTCTAAACCCAAACTGCATCTAACTGCTTTGTTTTCTTTAAACATTTATGCTCTTTTCCAAACAAACATACATGGTCACTTTTTAAGCATAAAAGTCAAAGCTTTGAGATTTCTGTTTCCTGATTCTCTTAGACTCTCCCTCTAGACAATGAGCAATTCAGTAGAGGTCCTTGGGACTGGAGAGAAGGGTCTTATAGTCCCACTCAAGAAATTCAATAAATTTCTCAGTCAACACTAAGTACATTTTCTTAAAACACACTCTTGAAAGTCTATTTTCTCACCTGCAAAAAAGGGATTGTAAGACACAGTTTATATGGTTATTATGACAATTAAGTGTCATAATATTAAAGATCAGTCAAAAAAATATTAGTCCTTTCTCCTCCACTGTCCCCTTCTCCCATAGTATTGAGACAAAGAAAGGTTTAACTGAAGTAGATACACAGGATCAAATAAAATCAGAAAGCCAACTTCAGGCTAAAATTCAGAGTGTTACTCAGATATCTATTTTGAGGGAGAGCTTCAAAAAAAGTCTTGTATTATTACAGAAGTAGTGCATGTGTGTCGTAGAAAATTAGACAATACTGGCAAGCTAAAATAAGTAAAAAAGTCACCATATTCCAACATGCAGAAATTACTACTTTACACTTTAGTGTATATTCACTTTGATCTCCCTCTTCCTCTCTGTAGATATACATATATATGTATATATAAATTAATAAGCTAACTTTTATCTCATTTAGAACCAAATAATGTCTTAATTTTCCCAGTTGTCCCCATAATGTCTTTCACTGCTGGATATCCCAATCAGCATCCAAAAGAGGACTACACGTTCCTTCTGTTTGTTATGTCCCTTAATATTTCATTTAATGAAGAACAGACGATTTCTTAATGTCATTGGCTGTTGAAGAGACTTGTCCAGTTGTCCTGTGAAATTTCTCTACTTCCAGGTTTGTCTTATTGCTTCTTCAAGGTGTTGTTCAGCTTGTTCCCTGTTTTTTGGTTAAAATATTTAAAATGTTTAAACGTTTTAAACATTTCCTTTAAAACATTTAAACATCTTGTTTAACTTTGCTTCCTCTATGATGCTTCAGGCTGCATCATACTAGAATATATAATCTTAGCAATTCTAAAATTAATAGCTGGATTAGGGTGATGGCTTTCTGAACTTCCGTTGTACAATTATATGTTTCCCCTTGTGTCTAGTAAGTAGTGTGTATGGGGTTATTTTGACATTACATAAATGTCTAATTCACCACCAATCATTCACTTTATAGGTTTAGGGCCAATTATATTGACTAAAGTTCTTTCGAATCAAAAGAAATGAGTAGGCATGTTATAGGGATGGAGAGTGTGTCATGGCAAATCTTTAAAAAGTTGCTACATCACCTTTTTCCTGTTCAGTTTTGGAAGGTGGCCAGGTCTCAGTAGTCTTTGGATGAGACATAGCTTGGTGGCCAAGACTCACAGGATTGCCAGAAATATTAAGAATTGGGCCTAAAATCCAGAAGAAAGCATAGGGTGATTTTAACAAAGAATGATTCTGATTTTGGGCCTGGGATGAGTATAACAGGAGAGTGAAAGTTTAGAAAATGAAGGAATTCATAGTCCAATGTATTCACAATATTCAAGGCACCTTAGAAATAAAATCTAAGCTACTTTAAAAATTAAAGTTGGATGACTCATTTTTTTTTCAAGGAAACTCTTGAGTTGGAATATATTTTTCTTTTTATCTATGTAGTATACTTTTGATTAAATTCCAGAATGTTATAAGCTCTGACAATTTGTTCATAAGTCCTCTCTTTTCAGCTCTCCAGATGTAAATTATTCTTTTCTATTTGCCAGGAATAAATTTCCCCATGCTCTGACACACCAACTACTTCCAAGGCAACTGAGAGAATTAGATGGTATTAGATTCTTGAAAAGTTTTAAAGTCTAGGTTTTAGGAACAGGCTACTTTGTAAAATGTCCCTAGAGTATAAGTTTAGGAAAGGAATTGATTTGCTTGGTCTGTTTGTCTCCTTGGATGACAAGATTCAAAATCCCTTGGAGAGTTGGAGTAGAGTCTGAAATTTTCCTTGGGAATTATAAAGGATGATAGTTTTAGAAGGTATGGTAGATGTATTGTTGTATTATTACCTTATTATTGATTGTATTATTAGAAACCTGTTGCTGTGCTTTATTCTAGAGACCTCCATACGTAGCTTGGCCAAGTGACATGCTTTGGCCAAAGAAATGTAAGAGGAAATTATGAGTGCTATTTCCAAGCAGAAGTTTCAGAAACTGTTTCGTTTTCACCAATGCTCTTTTCTCCTTCTTCTCTGAGACTGGCATGTCCCAGAGAGCAGCTGCTCTTTCAACGGGGCTGTTAGATCTGATGAACGTGTAGTATATTTGAGAAAGGAACTTTGTGGTTGGAAGCCACTAAAATGTTCATTTGTCTGCTATTTCGGTGTAACTTAGCCTAAACTGACTGCTACTGAGGAGAAATGAGATGCGTGAATATGATACAGGATTGTGCCGATACTGACTACAGTGTATGGTTGAGAACTTTAAAGTCAGTGATCCGCTTTGCATAGTTGATGTGAAGGCATCTGGATTTTTCTTTCAGCTCTGTGATTCAATGAAGTAAGCTGCCAAACCAGAAAGGGGTTAAAGCACCCATTGAGAGATACCTAAAGCTACCAGAATTATGCTTAGCACTACAAATCACAGTTGATTGCAAGAATGAGAAAGAACTAACTTTGATTAGAGCATTATTCAACTTTGAGGTTAGCATTAGTGATCAGTTGGAACAATTAACTGAAAGTGAGCTGGAACTTTTTAATTATTTTTCTTTCAGATATGCTATTTGAGATAGTTATTTGAATTGCAGCATCACATTGTGAAATAACACAATCTGTTGCTTTTACAGTCACACAAATTAATTTTCAACTGAAGTATAAATGTCAGCTGATGTATGGCATGCTTGGCTTAGAAAAAAAAATTCCTTTATATTTAATTTTTTTCCTTAGGAAAAAACATGCTCAGAATAAACTGTGAGGCCTTGAATTGAGAGGAAGAATGAATCTCTCTTCAATTCAAATTAATTTCTCAGAACTGAAGCAGGATAAATACTTCTGCTGAAGTGTAATTACACACCTCAGGGATCTTAAGTTTTATGACTCACTTTGAGCATGCAAACCTGTGCTGCATGCCTTAAGTTAGCCAAGTCACAAGTATGTGGTTATATGTCATTATTTTATATAAGGAGAGTTACATAAAAAATAAGAATTAATTTTTCACCTCACCTAATTGAATGAAGTTGGTATTCAAAAGAATGTTTCTAGCAGATTATTTTTCTACATATTGTAAATTTTCAGCTGTAGGTAATTCAGACAATCAAGAAACAGAGATGAGCGTCTATAATTTGTAATTGAAATTTAACCTTCAGATTAACTTTATGTAACTATGCAGCTGATTAGGAGGTATGTGTTTATGAAATGAATGACCTCTAGATTTGCATATCTTATACAAATTAGGTTCTTGGAGGTGTAAGGATGTTTAAAATCACAATTTAAAGGGAAATTATTGCCAAGATTTAATAATTAAAACTATAAAAATTAATTTTTAAAGTTTTCTTAGTTTTCAAACTTGCTTGCAGGCTATTTCCTTCCACACTTTAGTCTTCAGCAAAAAGTCGTCTTTTAACATAAAAAAAAAAAATACAAATTTCCCATTCTGAAGATTGATAATTACTACTTAGTTTTAACACAAATAAATAATTTCCATTCGGTTCCCTAAGTGACTCCTATGTGTTGATCATGACGATAAACTGGAGATACATAGATTAAGAGATTTGCTCCCTCCCCTCAAGAGGCTTCCAACCTAATCAAGGAGACAGACTCTTAAAAATAAGCAATGCATAGCTTGATATATGACATAATGGGAGTATTCTAGAGAAGAGAGTAATTAAATTATAGGGAAATATAAATAAAATATTATGAAAAATCATTACCTTCAAAATTGACTTCTGCGTCTAGACAACAGTAAAAATGAACATTATAAAACCTTTGTCTAGTGTATAGTATAGAAAATGAAGAATATGTAAACTTTTTTATTCCCAGTTCTTATAGCGTGTGACATTGTATGAGTCAGGGATCCTTCCATTTCAAGTGACTGAAAGAATGAAGCCCTATGCAGAAGTATCCTCTGCTGTTTTATTTCCCAAACCTATCTAGGCATATCTTTTCATGGCCTGGGAAAGGGAAGGATCTTTGTTCTCATGGCCTTATCAAATTCTAAGCTCACTCGTCCTTTCTAACTCTCTGCCACCTACTAGGGCCTGGGAATCTTTCCTCGTGTAGTAGTTAGTGTGTGTTTCTTTGGGGACTAGGCTTTTGAAATTCAGTTTCTCTTCCTACCTCACTTTTGATGAATTATACTTCCCTACAGGTAATAAGCGTAATAAACCCCACTTTTCTTGAACTATTGTTACAATATCGATTTTAATTCTATAACATCATATTTTTTAAATCAAATTAAAATAAAATCCTGCCTCATTATGAAACTTTTTATCAATAATATATGTTATAATTATCTCTACTTTTAGTCCAGATTTCTATAACATATACAATTTCTGTAGGTAATAGAGCTTTCAATTATATATTATTGCCTTGTATTTGGTGTCCTACTGTCTGTGCTAAAACATTTTCTCCCTTAAAAAAATGAAGGTCCTCGGAAATTTGCATATTGAATGCATACATACACAAATAGTTTCTTACCCTAATTTACCCTCTTCCCACCTAGAAAGTGTCCTTTCTTCCCTCTCTGTAATTTAACTTCATCTAGACTTTATTCTCACCACAGCTTTTTGATGTCTTTTAAAATATGATTTTTGAAATTTGTTTTTTTTTTTTTTTTAGTAGTTGCAGCAGGACCTCAACAGGTGGCTTGATCTCTTTGACCATCCTAAAACACAAATCAGGATGTATTATTTATGAGGGAGAAAAGTTAACGGGACTGCCTAGAGCATGACAAGCAGATTGTTAGGCAACCTAGTATAGACACTGGATTGACTTAAGAAGTGGCATTGGCTGGTGTTTGAAGACACATCATTTTTGTTTTCCTATGATTCTTGTAGTTTCTTCCTGGAAAGTTTTGTAAATTTTGACATGGCATGGATTCCTACTGGGAACTGTGGAACTTCAGCAGTAGACTAGATGGTTATCTAATTCACACAAATCTGAGAGGTTCTAGTCTAGTTATATCAAGGTCCCATTGAACTCTTTTGAGTGGATTATATGATTTGGGTACTACCTGTAGGTAGTGGTAAAGAGTCATTTAGTTATCAAATCTAATTCAAGATCTTCTGTGATTAATTACTAAATTGTAAAATTAAAATATTCCCCAGTATTTTAATTTTTGAGCTTCTAATCAATTCTGGGATTATTGAGTTTCTCTAAAGTCATATTTGTTTAGGTTTGGAAAGAGACTGAACTTACAGGTGTGCCACAATAAATTCTGTCAAGACTGATGTCATGAACTGTCCTCCTTAAGGAGCTTCTGTTTTTAAGATTGGGTTTTTTTTTTTTCCCAATAACAACAACAAAAAAACAAACACTTCTCCCAAGAAGACATACAAACGGCTAACAAACATATGAAAAGATGCTCACCATCGCTAGCTATTAGGGAAATGCAAATCAAAACCACAATGAGATACCATCTCACACCTGTTAGAATAGCTGTTATCAACAGGACAAGTAATAACAAATGCTGGAGAGGATGTAGAGGA
>NW_006442484.1:15451994-15474110 GCF_000325575.1 Pteropus alecto
ACATGTATGGATCTCGAGATAATAATGCTAAGCGAAATAAGCCACACAGAAAAAGTTGAAAATCACTTAATATCACTTATATGTGGGATATAAACCTAAAAGCACAAATGCACAGGACAAACAAACAGAGACTCAGGGACATGGACTATAGACTAGTGGTTACCAGAGGGTAGGGGAAAGAGGGGAGTAGGAAGGGTAAAGGGAGTCAAATATGTGGTGACAGAAAGAAATCTAACTATGAGAGATGAACACACATTGTAAATATATATATGCCTTACTGTTAAAGTGTACAATTGAAACTTATTAGATTTCATTAACCAATGTCACCATAAAAAATAAATTAATTAAAAAAATAAAAAATAAAAAAAAAATCACATGATAAAAAACAAAGTAGAAACATACTCTATGTCAGTCAATGGAATAAGATAGACCAAATTAATTATCATTTAACAAAAATATTACTTAAAACATCAAACTATTGTATACTATGTAGAGTAGAAGATTTATGAACTGTTAAAAAAAAGATTAGAGTCTTTTTTTATAGTAATCAAAAATTGTAAACAGAATTTTTTCTGCTATATCTAGGATACTGATGAAGAAATCCTAGTTTAATTTTGGAAGTGTTCGGCAGAATATAACATTGTCATTTTTACTGGATGAGATATTAAGATACCATATTTGATGACCTGCAAGAAAAGGAAGCGAAGATTCATTTATTTTTTGTCAAAAAAAAAAAAAAAGAGAAAGAATGTCAGTAATAAGTGAAGTGTTTGGGACACTTTTTGTAGAAACTAAATTTTGTTCACTCAAGAGCCTTTGAAGAACAATAGAGTAATACTCCTACATATCACTAACCTTCAGATATTGGAACAGATTGTTGAGAGGTTGAGAAATTTTCTGGGAAATTATTCCGGTTTTCATTGGCTGGTTTAGATACTCATCATTTCCCTCTACCCCCAAGTCAAGGAAAAGATTTAAACAACCACTTTTTTTTTTTTTTTTTTTTAGCTCTCGCAAAGCCATGAATCACTAAAACATACAAATTAATTATACAGTCTCTCTGCATTTTGGATTAATGGACTTAAAACAATTGGAGAGGACATAAGTCTTTCCACAGGCAACTTTATAATGAACAATCTCAGAGCAGACATCATTCCAGTAAAGTCTTACTAGTGCAGATGAAACATCAGAGTAAAGACCATGAAGTAGGACTTATTTAAAATGGGCTTCTTCATGTGTTGCAGATGAATAGGCCCCTGATTACACATAATGATTGTTCATGATCTTCCTGAGACTGGTCAGATGGAAAGCAATACAATTCTGCACACATTTTAATCATTTTTATTGAGTGGTGGCACTTCCATTTTTCTGAACCTTTAAGGGGACATTTCATGGTTTGCTTTTTAGTCAGCCTCCCCTTTCAGTCTTATCATTTAAACCAACCAGTTAGCCTGACATCAAGTTACGCCAGTTTTAAAACATTAGCACCTTCTTATAAAGAAAATGACATTTCCAACTAATTTCTACCATATGCAAACACAGTTATTTAACAAACTATAGAAATGATCCCTGAAAGTATAGTCTTACTTACAGTTATTTAAAACTAGAACTTTTACATGGTTTTTTGCCTACCTGTACCATATGGGCTGGTAAATTTTCTCTTTAGCCATTTAATATATTAGACTTATGCTCAGAGGTGATTATACATAAGACGAGTCACATTCTTACAAAAGCCAGTATGTAGGACAATTTTAGAAAACTTAAAGGACTATTACTACTAAAATTATGAGAAGAATCTAGACAAATTATGCATTCTATTAAGTGCATTTTTTCTCACATGCTCTGTCTTCTATGACCATTTTGTACTTGGATTATTTCTTGAGCAATTACCTGAGACTCAAGGATACCTATTGGTTGACACAGTATACAGAACTCTAAAATTACACCTTTTCTCCAAATTAGTTTTTTTTAGGTTGACTGTCTTCCTTCTATTATTTGAAGAACAGGATTCAGAGGCTGGATTCCTCAGTTCTTGAGTGTTAGCAACCCCTATTTTACACGTTAACATATGCCTGACTGTCTCTTGATTGTGGACTAGTCTGAATTGACTACTAACCACTTGGGAACAGTTCCTTGAAACTTTCGTGTTCAGTTCTTGAGTTTCTTTGCAAAGTTTAAAGTTATAAGGATTGCTGTAGACTCTCACAGATTGGATTTCAAAAGGAGGGGATGTGGTGGGTAGAGAAGTAAGTATTCCAGTATTCTTCAGTGGGGTCAATAATGGCATTTTGAGTGGAATAATTCTTCCTTGTGTAAGACCATACCGCGTATTGCAGAATGTCTAGCATCCTTTCCTCCTTCCCAATCTTCTAAGTGCTAGTTTCTACCTTTAGTAAATCAAAAATATTTACACACATTTTCAAAAGACCCTGTGGAGAGGTGGTACTGTTCCTGATCGGGAACTAATGGCATATCATCCCTGTTCCATATAAACAAAAACAAACCATCAGCAACCAAACTGGCCAGCAAACATCTTTATTCTCTTACCTAATCAGCATTGTCCAAGGCCACATTGACTGAAATCTCTCTCTTGAACTAATTGTAAAACAATAATCAGTTATTTGCAGTTTACCTAGCCAATTTCTTTTGAAAACAGAAATTCCCATAAACATTGATTAAGTAGACAATATAAGTGTTTAGTAATGTTTTCATCTTGGTTTTGTAGTTTCCATTCATTTCCTAACTTCCTTTAGGCCTTACCTAGAGTCACTTGCCAGTGTTGGGCATCTTGCACTACTAGACTTTCATATAGGTGTTTTCAGTGTGAATCTGTAGATCTGGGTTTCATTTAAAGTTCCCCTTTGCAAGCTTAAGTGTAAAGAAACTCCTTTTTCTGCTCTTCTTTACTAAACAAAAGAATATTTTCCATCAAAACTTGCCATGTGAGATAGTGTTCAACATGTACATATTAGCAGAATAAGAGACATTATTTATTTTCATATAACAAAAAAGACATTGACTGGCTCTGGGCTTTTACTACAGTGTCATTACTGACCTACACAGTAATAGTCCAATTTCTTAGTACAAAATACGTTTTGGAAATGTTTTAGGAGATGGAAAAAATAATTCTAACACTTAAGTTTCACAGATATTAGAATTTTTTTTGAACAGTTGGAACCATTAACTAGAGCCTATTAATTTTGTTTCAGTGACCAAAAAAAAAAAAAGATTACTTAGTCATCAATAGTTTCCATAGATTGATTTTTTTCCAGCCTGATTTCACCTTCAAATTCACTGACCTGTGTTCCAAGCTTATCTATAATTTAATTCAGGTCAGTTCAGATATATTGTAAGCCATTATTTCCTTTCCAGCCAATCAGCATTTGATTTTTCAGAGTTCTTAGTCATTTTTTATTTTCTAAGAGTATTTGACTATATACGTGAACACATACGCCCCACACACCAAACACATAGATATCCAAGCACATTTTTATTTATATATTATACATATTCATTTGTCATTCTGGATCACTGTTACTTTGAAAGAAATGCAGAACTTTCAGAAATTGTAATATTGCTTTTTCAATAGCATCAATTTCTACATACCTAAATAAGCTACTTTTAAGAAACACATTCCTATTTAATGTGTCTCTATACAGACAAGGGCATCTCCACTGTTCTTAATTCCAAGATGGATTACTTTGGTTTTACTTCTGCCCTGAATTGTATGGACATGATCGAATATCGTGCAAATAACTATGTAAATATTACTTTTAAAAGGTATTTAAAAGAAGAAAGCCTTTTAAAACATATAGAGTTTCCTTTGAGATATCTATCTGCTTTAGGTGGAATAAAAATATTGTGATAAGTCGTCGTCTATAGAAATTTGATTTCACTTGAAAAATAATTTTATATACCATGAATTAAGGAAACTCTAACCTGTTTGTATATGAACTTTCACACTATTTCTCATATTAAATTAGGTTCCATAATCTTTTATACACAATATTCTTAAAAATATTTTTCAACTATTATATTTGCATCATTTTCAACTATGTTTACAATAACTATTTTTTTGTGAGTCCGTCCTGTAAACATCATATTAAAGAATGTAGGCTCTTTGGTTAAACTGTCTGGATTTGAAACCTATCTCCACCATCTCATGGCTTATTTCATCTTTCTGTGACTTATATTCAGTAAGTGATCTTTCTGTGACTTATATAAGTAGATGATTATTTTGTAGTATATTCTCCACAAAGTGGGTTGTAATATTGTATGACTTATTGCTGCCAAACTGGAATAGAAAATTTTAAACCTGTAATCAAGGGAAAAATGGGTGTTTTCATCTCATAATTGCATAGCTAAATGAATCTATTTAGAGTAGTATATTGTTCTACTTGTATCAAACCTGCTAAAATTGTATTTTGAAAATAAAATGTTTGCAAGATGAACTATTTTATTTTATTTTATTTTATATTATTATTATTATTTTGGTGAGGCAACCCTTGGTTAACCTCAAAGATTACAAGGACCTTGTCAGTTTACAATCCCTTATTTTTTTACTTTTTACGCCTATAGCACCTGGTCTTCCTAGGTGGTCTCCCATCCAAGTACTAACCAGGCCCTACCCTGCTTAGCTTCTAAGATCAGACAGGATCCGGCTTGTTCAGGGTAGCATAGCCATAGGCCAAAATGAACTATTTTACAAGTAGATGTAGATTTGTGTGGGCTTCCATAATTTTCTCATGTTTTCCATCTTAACATTTTGGATGATGGGCTAAGCCTCTATAAGAATTCACTGAGAGAAAGGAGATAGAGAGTGAGGGAGGGAGGAAAGGAGATAGAGAGATAGAAATAGATAGATAGATATCAACTTCCTAGATTTTCTTCCGAACTTTTCAGCTTCTCTGATAGCATAGAACTTTCGTTGCTCCTTGAATACTTTAAAATCTTGAAAACTTTCATATTTTCTCCAATGCAGTTCCCTGGGCTTATCATGAGTTCCTCCTGCTTGTTTGCTAGGTAAACTTCTACTTATCCTTCCAAGTGCCTCAGTCATGAAGCCTTTTCTGACTTCTAGGTAGACCGGAAGTTTTTTTTCTCTTAGCTCTCCTTCGTTCTCTGTACACATATCCATTTTAGGGATGGTCCCAAATCTTGATAGTTTACATACCTCTGTCCAATATAATTTATCATTTAGAAGGCAGAGATGTTTATTCTGACAAATGATGTATTTTGTAACACATCTGTCATGACTGCTGAGTAACAGGGGCACAGATAACTTTAGAAGTAAGAGAAATCTTGAATTTTATTTTAGGTCAGATTTCTCATTTTATAGATAAGAAAAACTGGAGACCCCCCAAAGTTCTATTTCCATTCTATAGACTTGGTTGTATCTAGAGTCATTCGATTGCACTGGATGGACACATTCGAAATAGAACCCATTTTAAGAAAGAGATGGTGAGCCTGGTTTGTCTTCGAGTTTCTTAGATTTATTTTGATCTCAGCCTGAGATAGTTTAGAATTTTTGGATCACTTCTTCAAATAAAGTTCACATAGTATGCTCTTCTTCTGCTCTCTGTTTCAATGTTCTCTGGTTAGTGTCTACATTAGGAGAAGAAAAATGGCAATAAAGCAAAGGAAGAGTGCATTAAGAAGGCTCTAACAAGTGTAGGAGCATTTTGAAAGCCAGGAGGATGGTTTGAATAGTATTGTAACACAATTGGCAAGGCAGTGAGTGGAGTAGTGTCTGAGGGCTGGGCTGTGATTGTGTAGCTTTGAAACGGAGGCAGTAATTTTCAGCACATGCTGTGATCTGGAGGGCCAGAACTAAGAGGAGACTTCAGGGAAGGAAATGATAGTATCTTAAACCAGAACATTATTTCATTCTGGATGCATAATGTGATACGGTAGTTAAACCATTATTGTAGAGCAATGGCTTATGTATATTTAGTGAGCTGCTTATATCGAAATGAGTAGCTGTTACAATAACAAAAATGCATGTGTGGTTTCCCGAACAGTTAATAATTGTTTAATAAGCAATTCCTTGTAAACCTCCCTGAGTCATTGTAACTTGCATAGAGATGGATTATTCTTCCCCATTATTAGGGACAGAATAAAAAATATCTGGTAATGAGGAAAACACTTTAAATATAAGGGGAACATTAATAGAGTAATCTGCCAATTACCATCAGGAGATTTTCAAAACTGATAGAAATGTACCATGTGGGAAAGAAAGTGAGAATAGCCAGAGGCAATACAATCCCATGGATCCTTGGAGAATTAACTTTCTTTCATTTCCAAATAGATTTAGCAATACATATACATTGAAGGCAATGGGGGAAGCTATGCAGTAGTGAGGGAGCCAGAATATTTTGGCTGAAGTACTGACTTCCTTTGTAACAGAAACAGTGAACAGAATTTCTCTTGATTTCAGAAATGTACAGAATAGGAGTAAAGTCTGCCTGTCGTCAGGTTGTTTCTTCTGAGAGGATAACATAATATTCTACAAACAAGATACTGTAATTGTTTTATGATAACCCAGAATTGTGGTCCTTCAAGCATCCCTACATGTGTACTATTGACTGTAATACCTTTAAAATGATTTATGAATTAAAATTTTATATACATATGGTGTTTGATCACTGCTTTTGTACTCAAGACTGGGTAAAACCCACTATGATTTGTCTACAATGAAATATTAAGCAGCCTGCTAAATATTTAATTCACTTGCTGAATTGCAACAGAGTGGTTTAGAAATGTGAGACCTTCTTCTTCACTTAGAGGGACACTTGCTGTATAACCAAATAAATTATTAACACCATTGTTATTGTTTAGATCTTTATTATCACCTCTGATCGGCATGCTAGGAAATATTTCTGCTGCAACAAATAGAGCTAATATCTAACAACAAATTTAATGCTATTATTTTTCAGATTGTAAAACTAAGCTCTTAACAATTATGAGCCATAGGAAAATAAGAAAAATATGCTTACTTATTAAAATATTTAATGAACTATCCAGTAATGTCCTCAATATAATGGATTCCTTCTTCATGGATTTAGATATGTCATGGATCAAATAATATTTCCTGAAATATATATAAATAAATGTGTGTGTGTGTGTATATATATATATAATATATATATGAATCATTGATTTGTTTTATCTAAATTTTCAGTACACATACAATAAGTTGATATAATGAACATTCGAGACCTTAAAAAGAAGGAAAAAGCAAATTCTTTACTAAAACCCTAATCGAGCTATTATGATTGAGTTATAAATTCGATGCTGGCTTTCCTAGCAGTAAAGTCTAGGAGGCATATTATGATGGGTTGCAAAATTCTTGTTATCAGGAAGGAGGGACACATGTCAATTTTAAAAGATAAACTTATGTTCACATGGAATTCTAAAAGTAATATTTTATGTAGGATTGTGTGTAGAATACTTTGAGTATGGTGAAAGTTAAATGTCAGTAGTGACTGTTTGAAAGAAAATGCAGATGGGACTTTTTACCTGACTGTTTAGAATAAAACATGAGATTATGTGCTCTTCTACGGAGCTTGGTAGGACATGGTCTCTGAAGAAAATGTGCATTGGAAAAATCTTGCTCTGTGATCACTAGTTTATCTGTTTATATGTCTGTGTTCTTCAGCAATTTAATTACCTTTTATACTCAGTTTCCTCATCTGCAAAGATCTTCCTTATAGAGTCATTGCAAGGATGTAATGAAATAACATGTATATGTAGAGGTTGAAGTTCATTGTTAGTTCATCCCTTCATCCCTTAGCACTGGTGTTATGATTGTGCCACAACACACACATGTGCACGCACACACACATGCTCTTTTTCATTTGAGATTTATCTTTAATATATTAATACTGGATAAAAAAGGACCTGATTCCTTATTAAATTTAAAGCCATGAAGATCAATTTGAATATCAAAGTTTAGCTTCGGGTATCTCAATAATGTTACAGTGGAGTGTTAAGATCTTGAGCATTATTCTTTGAAAGTTTCAGCTTGTATTGAAAAGGAGGCTATGCATCATCTTTCCTACAGACGGCTCTGAAGGTATTTGCATTCCTTTTCTTGATGTTACTTTTTCTTTTTGAGTACTTTAAACAAAGTAACGTTAAAGTACTTTCTGTTTGGATACCTTTTTTTTTAAAGAAAACTTGCTTAATTATTAAGACTGATGGCTTGCTGCTGTTAGAGGTCCTTGGGCCTTGGGTCAGGGCCAGCACTTTGGACTACTCCAGGTTTACTTTCTGTTCTAAGGAAATGGTGCCCCCTACAGTCATTTGATGGAAATTGTGGTCCAGGAGTTGAGCAAAGCGACACTTTTCTGGCTGGTGGCTAAACAAACTTGTTAGAATTGTATGATGTCTACGTAGCAGACTGGTAAACTGAGCCAAATCTTCAAACCGAGCTATACAGCCATGACTGTTCTTTCTCTTTTCTTAGAAAAATACTGAAAGTGCAAGTGATTCCATACTGTCCTTATCTTAGGGGGAATTGATCAATTAATGAGCACTGTCTCTTATAAGCTCCTTTCAACTACTAGAACTTTTGTTGGAAAAGACTCCTGTATATGTGACAGTTAAACAATCCAGTGATCAAATTTGAATCTTTTTAGGTTCACTTGAATTAGAATCACAGGGAAATACAGTACGTTAAAGCAGCTTTTTTGTGACCCTATCAACGGGGTGGGAGAGGTGATTTGTTTTGTGGCCTGAATAGAGACAGCTCTAACTCTAAAATGGGGTAGAGAGATGGGCCGTGTCAAGCACAGAATCAGCTGTAGTTGCGTGTAGGTAGAACAGCTAACCAGTTTCCCTTCTGTGTGGAAGAGCTGTTGTTTGCCCCTTTCAGATCCATTTTCCCATTTATTTATCCTGCTGTGAGCTTCAGGAGACAAACCTACTTCTTCAATCTCTTTTGCCCATTGGCTTCTGACTGGGTTTAGCCAGTGGGGGGCATCTAGGGTGAGACCAAAGTAAGATTGGAACCTTTATTCTGCTGGCTCCCTGACTGAAGGGTGTCTAGTTCCAATCAGGTGGCTTTCTTCACCTGGCTCTTTCTCTCAGGCTTTAGTAACTGCTCTGTCCTCTGGTCCTTCAGATTGCGGTTGGCGACAACTCTCTTGTTGCTAGCTCTGGGGTACTGCATTATTCCTTGTGGCTTCTCCACACGCAGATAACACCTTGTAAGTAATACCTTTACTGGACTCTCCTCACGTTATCCAATCTGAGTGCGCCGTCTCTGTCTGCCAAGGCCTTGGACTGCTGCTGTCATTTAATGTTGGTGACCACTTAGAAGGTGGGAGCTCCCACCAGGGAGATTCAGGCTAGGGGTGATTCTGGCTCCTGGTAAATATGGCCAATAGAAGTTGGCCAAAGCATTGCCAAAGTTAACTCGTATTCTCTTGCCCATTATAATCTTGGAGTTATTTCTTTAGAACTGTGGAGTAAAAAAAAAAAAAAAAAATTTTTTTTTTTTTTTACCTTTTTCAGTCCATGGTATTTTAGAATTTTTAGGAATTATAATGTGGAGTCAGAATGGTATACTGTATAGAGTTGTGGGCTCTGGAGTCAGGAAAACATAGGTTTGAATTCTACCTCCCCCACTTCTCAGCTGCATGGCGCTGGCACTTTATATAATCGTTATTTCTTCATCTGTAAAACGTGAGGATAATATTTGGATCCTAGGACATATGTGTTTAATCAGTTGGGTAAGTACCTAAACTAAGTACATGACATCCAGAGTGCCTGTGCCAGCTGGCATTCCCGCCAGCGATGAATGAATGTTCCTATTGCTCCACCTCCTCATTAGCACTTGGTATCAACAATTATTTTTATTCCTAGAAATACCTAAATATAAACATATGTGTTTTCTATTTTTAATTATTCTATAGATTCTGGCCACAGTTAAAACTATGTAGGATCATCTGATCTTTTTTAGGTTTGTATACTGTGTCGAAGGTTTGACCATGTTACTTGTTAACTATGGTTAATGTCTGTTCATTAGAAGTACTAGTTTTATATATTCATTGGTTCATCAAATATTTATTGAATACCAACTGTATGTTGGGACTTGGGGACAGAGCAGTGAAAAAAAATGACAAGGTCCTTGTAGTTATGGAGATTACATTTGTGGGGATAATAATTTCATACATAATATGATACACTATAATGTAATAGATAATGCAACATAATGCCATATATACAGTATAAATTAGTGATAAATATCATGATCAAAGCAAGGTCTAGGAATCTAGAGAACACTGTTTTGAGGGGAGATTGGGTTAGTCAGGGAAAGGCTCATTGAGAGGATGACAGTGAACAGATTTTGGAAAGTGGTGAGGGAATGAGCCAGGATGTGTGGAGGGCTGAGCATTCCAGGCAGAAGGAAGAATAAGAGCAGATGCTCTGAAGTGGCAGGGTGCTTGCCAGGTTTGAGAAGCAGTGAGGAGACCAGCGTGGCTGGAGCTGAGTAACCAAAGAAGGCAGGACATGAAGTTGGAGAGAAGGTCAGGACTGGGTTTTGTTGGATTTGGTAGATCATTGTTTTTCAAATCTTAATGCACCTAGAAATCACCTGGGAATCTTGTTGTAATGCAGATCCTGATTTAGTAGGTCTGGGATGGGACCTGAAGTTAGTCATTTCTAATAAACACCTGGGTAATAGCACTGCTCCTGGTCCATGGACCACACTATGAATAGCAAAGTTGGGGGACTGGTCATGATTTTATTCTGAATAAGACTAAAAGTCTGAGGAGGATTCTGAGCATGGTAATGCTGTGATTTGATTTAAATTTTAAAGTATCTTCTGTCTGTTGTGTGGAGAAACCTCTGAGGAAGCGAGGGACTAAGCTAGGAGACCAGCTAAGAGGCTACTGCTACAGTCTGGGTGGAAGATTCTAGTGCTTGGTCTTGGTGGTGGTAATGGCAGTAATGAGAAAAATGCTAGCTAGCCCAGTTGTGTAGTTTTTGCACTGCCCAAGGTACTAGTAGAGTAGGCAGGTTGAAATGTAGGTAGGTTTAACTACATTCACTTGCTAAGCCTTTTATTTTGTGATACATCGGCCGAGAAGGAGATGCCCTTTATTCAGTTCCTTCTCCCTGAAGGTAAGGGTTGGCTTTTGGAACTCTTTCAAAGGCAGGGCATGTGCTACCTGCTGGGGTAAGAAGTGCTTGCATTTAATTTAGAAGACCCTGGGTAGTTAACTTGCAGAGAAGTGTGACAGGAGCCTTTCTTTTAGTTTTCACTTGTACTGTCATGTGCTGTTGCCTGAGTTCGTGGCCCATGAAAGCTTTTCCTGGATAGCAGAGCAGCCACAGAGGAGCTGTGGCTTTGAATTTTCTGAACTTTGAATTTTCCAGAGAGTAGTCTTTCAAAGAAATTGCTCCTGTCAGAGGAGAAGGAAAGCAGACCAAGTCTTTTGTTTTAGGCTTCTCTCTGTGAGCAGATAGGAGTGGAATCTCTTTAAAAATGTCTCTGTACCACTATAAAAGAGGTCACTAAGTTTAAAAGGAGAGAGCCAGACATCTATGCCAGTTTTCAAGCTTCATCTGGTAGTTGATCTCCTGCTCCCTACTGCAAAAGTGGTCTGAAGATATGTCTTGTCCAAGAAAGAAACCATAAAAAGATGCATCATATATTCTGTTGCTACTGAAATAGTATGGTTTCTCTGAGAATGTCTTAATGAAGCTGGTTGTTGGATGTGCTTACTTTGAGTTCCTTCATAAAGGCAGCTTTGCCCTTATGGGTTTTCTGGCAGCGCAGCGGGCACCACTTGTGGATGTTCCACTGTTGTGTCCTTTGGCACTATGTACTTTAGTTGATTTGTATGCCATTTTTACTAACTTAAATCAATGTGGTCTGATCCTTTAGGCATGTTCCTGCGTGCCACGCAATGGCACCATGCCAAACCTGTTTGAAAGATACAGAAATAAAATGTGATGATATTGTTGTAGCCCTTGGGTCAGCAGTGCTCCTGGCATAGATCATTTGAGTTTCTTTATGGAGGTATCATGCTTGACTTGTTCCCTAGCACTGAACATGAGGTGATAGGAACCATGGCAACAGAAGTTGGAGATGGAGCGGGTCCTGGTGAGTCTCATTTGCTCCTCAGGTCTGCTCTATTGAGCTGGATTCTATCCATCAGCTTTTTTCTTAAACAACATGTTGAGTGCTGGTAAATGTGGCATGCTTGTCTGTCAGAGAGAGCTATCCATAATTCATTTTATGTTCGTTTAGATAGGAATTGGAACTAAGCTCTCAGATCCAAAATACAGTCTTGGGGGATTTTATTCTCTAGAGCAGAGGATCCGAAACCCAGTACACCCTGAGATCAGGCATGCAGCATCGATGAGTGCAGAGGACTGTAGGAACCTGGAAAGTACACAGCCTTTAAAAGAGGACAGCCACTACTGAGCACACATTGGGGGTCACCATGTGTAAATGCAGTTCCTGCATCGCCTTTTGGAAACATTTCAACGGAAGCCAGAAATCACAAGTCTTATGTAAAATCTCCTGGTTTTTAAATGAGGGAAACTAATTCAAAACATTCTACACATTGTTCAGACTAATTGCTTTAAACCAAACAACAAACACCACCACCACCACCATATTCTAAAGGCTAGATTTATCCACTAAAAAGCTGTTCTTAAGCTCAACCTTAGTATATGCATATTCCACTTTTTTTAAAATGAAATGTTTTAACAATAATGATAAGCTAATGACCTGAAAAAGAGCCGAGGAAAGGAAGTTTTCATGAAAAAGATATATTCTTATGAGCTGTGGAATTTACATACACACACACACACACACACATACATATATATATGTGTGTGTATGTATGTTTGTGTGTATGTATATATACACACACATATATATAATGTAAAGAGATAACTCAACGGTAATTGCTGAGCATTCTGTAATGCAGATGACAAGCCATCCCACAAAGTCAGAGGGCAAAGCTCCAAATAAGAAATATGAGTCCTCACCCTCTTTACTATTTCGCTACTCTCTACATCTGCTTAGTGAGTTCATAAAATAAAATATAAACTCTCAACCAAAAGGATATAAACATTTAGGCCAATGGGGGGCAATCTCAGAGTCCAGGCCATGTCAGGGCTGATTAATAGCAGGGAACTCAGTGGAGGAGGAAATCTGGGGTCCCTTTTCTGGGCAGAGGTAGCCTAAGACTGTACTTTACAGTTAAGAGTTTACCTCCAACTCTTATCTAAACTACAATAAAATGAATTATTAAGTGCTATATGTAGCAAATTGCTTCACTAGAGCAATATTTTTCAAACATACTAGGATCTTATGAATCATGTATAAGTGATTAATTCTAAACAAAGTATCACTTTGTTTTTTAAATATCAATAATTTGAAATCTCATTCTGGAGCCCTTCAAAAGTTGCTGGAGCACACTTTGAACATACTTTATTATTTCAGTCCAGAAATGGTTATTTTTTTTCTTTCTTAATTGGCCAACACCTTACCATATTATTTGCATAATGTTTATAATGAAAAATTTTAATAGCCTATCGGAAAAAAAATATAAAAGATTTATAGCACTAAGTTAATCTGAAGCTTAGTAATTGATAATCATGTATTTGTTTGCTTCTTTGTAATATAGAAAGCATGTTTTCCTTCTGTAGCTTACATGATTCTGATAAGATGTTGGTGAAAGAGCTGTAAGCTAAAACTCAGAAGCTGAGCACAATGATAATATTAATAATAGTAATAATAACAATAAGTACTATTTATTGAGAAGTTTCTTTGTACCAGGCATAGTGCTAAATACTTAACATACATTATCTTATTTATTCATCGGAGCAACTCAAAGAAGTAGACCACAATATCTTAATTTTTTAGAAGCTGAAAACTTTAAGCAGTTTGCTGTAGGTCACACACAAATAGACAGTAACTAGAATTCAGCCACAGGGCTGTTTAACTTTAATGTCACCACCATGTGCTTTCTAAGTTATACTGCTAATAAACGACAGTATTAGGATTCACACTTGAATCTTCTAATTCAGGATACCAATGATTTTTGGACTATGGTAAATTTTGCTCTAAAAGTACATTATTTTTGAAAGTTCACATAAGCAGTCTTTATTGGGTTAGTATGAATGTAGTCACGTATATCTGATGATGAAAATGAGCAACACCAGTGGGTATTCACCCATTGGTAAGTTAAATTCCTCAGCTCTTATTTAAACAGTTGATTTGTATGATAAAATGATACTGTGATTATATAAAAGTGTGTCTTATGTTCTACATTTTTTTCTGTTTAATTACTTTTCCTCTCTTTAATTAATATCCTTTCTGAGGCCTCACACTTTCCCCCCCCCAGGATGCCTACATTGGGTTTGAAGGAAAAATATTGACCTATGTGTCAAATGATCTTTATTATTATTATTATTATTATTGCTCTTAATTAAAGCCATTTAACCTGTCCTCAGACCTGCTGTGATTCACTGGAGTCCACTGTGCATTCAGACCCTTTGGATTAGCCTCATAGTGTGACTACAAAGCTCACGCTGATTGGAAAATTAATGATGGATACTTCTCATTTCCCAAGAGAAGGGAAAATGAATTGACTGCTTTTTGAGATGACTTAAACACGCACACATAGAATTGACAAACGGCTTGATTGTATTTACACTGGTATTAGTTTGGAGACAGCTGAAGGTTTTTAACTCCTGATTTCAAGTTTGAATTCATACAACTTTAGAGTGTCAACCACAAAATTAAGAATTTTATGAAAATGCCATGATTCAATTCAAGTGTTATTCTGTCATTTTTTTTTAGCGAGCTCTACCGAATGATTTTTCGATTTTGTTGTTTTCAGAGACATAGGGTGAAATGCTGGCCACATTCTTCAAAATGAGATTGCTTGTTATATAATGAGTGCGATTAGCTTATTTCTATGCTTCTGACTCTACCAGATTTCTCTTTTAGATTTCATTAATTTTTACATTTATCTCAGTTTACAGAAGGCTTCTCTCTTTTGATTCTCAGAAGAGTTTGTGAGTTAAGTGATCCT
Source organism: Pteropus alecto (assembly GCF_000325575.1). NCBI lineage: Eukaryota > Metazoa > Chordata > Mammalia > Chiroptera > Pteropodidae > Pteropus > Pteropus alecto. The sequence continues at coordinate 15,467,060 of NW_006442484.1, forward strand.
CATTTTATAATATGAAGATCCGTGGCTCAGCAAAGTGACAGAATGACTTGCTCTCTGAGCTTGGTATGTGGCTTGGTATGAGGACTGGTGGTGACCTCAGGTGTTCTGACCTGCGCTGTTTTAGGCTCTTGAAATCCTTAGTATCTCTGAGTGTTCTGCTGCATATGCTTTCCAGAACTGCCAGTCAGGAACTTCGACTTCTATTTTTCTTTGATCTTTGAACTGAGTCAGAATTTTCTTAATTATTGACTAACAATTACATGAACTGTATACATTGCTTTGTTCCTGAATGAGGATGCCTAAATTCCCATATAAAATGAAAACAGGCTTTTCATGGGAAGAAGTTGACAGTAAAAGCTCTATTGTCAATGTACACTCACTTAGTTTAGTCTTAAGAATGGCCTTGCTGTTAATTATGTGTACATAATTAAGTAACATCAGTTGTAGTTCTTCTTATAAATCTTTTTTAAAAAAACATGGTTTTGACAAAATACATTCTTTTTTTATTTTAGTCTTGATACACAGTTCTTTGCACATGCAAAGAAATCTTTAGAAAAAATTATTACAAACACTTGGACTTTCTCGTCCATCAGTCACATGAGCAGTAAGATTGCCAGTCCTGATGGTTTAAAGCAGAGGTTGGCAAACTGTGACCAGTGGGCCAAATGTAGCCTGCCACCTATTTTTGTATGGCTCTTGAGCCAAGGAAGTTTTTTATGCTTGAGAAGCATTATTTAGATATTGAGTAAAGGGGTCCCTCAGTGATTGAAAATAAATCAAAAGAAGACTAATACTTCATGATATGCAAAGTTATATTCAAATTTTAATGTCTACAAGTAAAGTTTTATGGGATAAGCCATGTTCTGCTCATTCATTTACAGGTCATCTGTGGCTACTTTTGCATTATAATGACAGAGTCGAATTGTTGTGACAGATTGTATGGCCTACAAACTCAAAAATATTTACTGTCTTGCTCTTTACAGAAAAAGTTTGCCAGCTCTTGATCTAAAGGAAAGTTATAGGGTAGTATATCTGTATTGCTCTAAGTACATCTTTTATTTCCTAAATAAAGGTATTGCTTCTTGGGTTTTAGAGAGAGGAAACATAGGATTCACTGATTTACAGCAACAATGACTTGAGTAGGCCCGTCAGGTAGAAGAACGTTAAACTTTGGCCTCTTCCAAAAGTGACTCCCCAGCAGCCTTCTATAACTCATAACTTGGTGCTGTAAGAGACGCTGATTTGGATTAAGATATTGTTTCTCCTGATAAACTATATCCAGGTCACCTTTCATTAAGTTGGTGTTTCCTATTAGAATCAATAGCAATGATGTAAATATATGGGACAGATTATCAGATGCTTCTTTTTTCTTCGATTAAGGTGTTTCTTTTAAGATATATTATATAAATAATTACAACATCAAACTCTTGATTTCATGGCTGAAATGAAACTAAAATATTTACATAAAAACATGATCTGATATAAAGAAAAAATAGAGTAACAGATAATGTGTAAATTTGGTAAATATTATGAACTTAGTAAGCAAATGGCCAAAGTTTGGAAAACACTGCTTAAAAAAGATGAAAACAAATTAGGTTATAAGTTTAGTTGGAGGATTCTGGGCATGCCAGAAACATACAGAGAGGTAAATTTTCACTGAAGAAATGAGATAAGGGAATGCCCAGCTGAAAGTGGGGTTCTTCTTTAAGTGGGGAGAGAGAATCAGGAGAAGGACATCAGAAAGGGTCTGGAATTAATTTGAAAATGAAGCACAGCATTTCTCTGTCCTACTCTCTTTCGAGTTTACTTAGATATTGAGTAAAGGGGTCCCTAACATTATTTCATTATATCTGATTGTAGTTTATGGGATATTTGCAGATTTGGGGGTTGAGAAGCTTGAAAGGTATCTTTTGATAATGTTGTGTCTATTACATGCATGCATCTTATGAAGTGGAAAATATTCTGCCTCCTCAGTTGGGTATCCTACTTTAATAGTTTATTATTTAAGTCTGATTTATTGTCTTGAAAACAGTGATTTTTAATAGCTGCATAGTGTTCCATTGCATGAATAAGACAATTTAATTCTCTAGTCTTAAAATTTTGGATTTTTTGTTTTGTTTTGCTACTATAAATAACACTGAGGTAAAAACAACAACAACAACAAAACCTTCATTCTTAGTTACATTTCTGATAATTTCCTTAAAATAGATTTTTACACAGAGTTCCTTGGGTTAAAGGAACATTTGTAAGACTTAATGTGTAATGCCAAATTGCCCTCTAGATAGGTTGTATACATTACATTTCTGCTGGAAATGTGCATGAATGCCAAGTTTGTTGGTTTATTTATTTATATATCTTTATCCCTGTATCTGAGAAAGTTTTTTAGTTTTTAAGATATAAAATTGGCATATTTCTCATAAATATTATATCCAAAGATTTATTTATCTGTTGGTATGATGAATGAGAATCTTTATGTTGTTATTTTTCTGTAGACTTACCGTTGGCACATTGAGAAAACAATTGTTTCAGGTATATTTTGTATATGGCTAAACTCCTATTCGTTCTAAAGGTATTTAAGTCGATGTCTCCTCATTCGCATTTAGGCACCAGAGAGGTTAGAGTAGTCTTTAGGAGTGAAAATCTTCAACTTTCCTCACTATGTGTGAAGATGCACATAAAAGCCTCTATTGTTGGTTCATTCCTGCCTAAACCCCAAAACTATGCCTGTAAGTAAAATGCTGATCTAATTTGGGTGAATACATCTGGATAAATCTTCAATTTTGAATGCTTCTCTTTAAGAATAGAACTTTTAGAAATATTAAGGTCTTGTTTGGTGTTACTTGTCAAATTTGTTTTTAAAAAACAGAGAGAGAACATGATTATTCTCAGAAAAGAAGTGACTTATGTTCAGCATTACAAAGAACCTGGAAAAGGTTAGGAAATGGCTACAGTACCTTGTTTCTTTTAGCTTAAAAGAGAATTTATGTTTTAATTTAGTTTTTTAGCCTCTATGTGAAATTGTTTAACAAGAGTGTTAAGGCCAGTGGTATAATAAAATGCCACTGATTCCTCATTTCTAATTTTTTTCACTTAGCAATGTCCATTGGCTTTCAAATAAGTTGATTTTTAGGGGACTGGATTTTGCCACTTATAGCTCTAATAAAATGATGCTGTTATAAAGAATTGTCATTTTACGTGCTATCAGGTTAATATGCTTTTGATAGCCTGGCATCTCAGTGAATAATTAAGTATTTGTGCACAGGTGAAAGCAGATTTAATAAACATGAAAACTACTGAAAAGCTGTGTGCTTAATACTTCGTTTTGCTTTTGTTTATTTCTTCTCAATCCTCCAATGTCGATACTGGGAACAAAAGGATCCAAGCTAGTGCTCTTGAAAAAACTATGATGAGCTTTGGTATGGAAGTGGAGTGCATTTATGATCCAGACCTTGTCTGTACAAACACCTGTCCCTTTTTCTCCCTCTTACCTTTAGGGATTTAGTCAGGAATGGGACACGAGCCAAGCAAGGCAAATGAACATGGTTCTCAGGACTTCTCCTTAGTCTGTTATGGGGAGAGGCATTCACTTCCTCTGGGGATGAGTAAATAAATAAGATGAAAGACTGGATGTGGGATGGCCATCTGAGCCACTTCTTCGGGAGAAGAAATTAAAGGAGAGACCTAGAGAGAGAAAGGCTCCTGAGGTGCTTGTTTTGGTTCCCCAGTCGGCTTTGGCTGGAATGAGCTCATGGATGTCAAAATTATATTGGATAATACATTTCCTTTCTTCCCCCCTCTTGTTTCAGTGTATGAGTTTAGAAAACGTTTTGGTCAAATGAAAAGGGAAGAATCCTGAGAAATCTCCCATTGCTCTTCTCCGCGCTCACCTTATTCTGCTCTGGCAGCAAAGCACACTGGTGCTTTGCTGTCCCTGAGACATAACAGGCACCTCAAACCATTGGCATTTGCTGTTCCTGTCTGGAAAGCTCTCCCCTTCCTCAAGGCTCTGGTCTTTACCACTTCACATCTGTGCTCAGGTATCAGCTCCTCAGGGAGGCCTCCTCTGACTCCCTGTTTAAAATGGAAGCATGCAGATCCCTCTGTAACTGCCCCTCAACTGCCTTCTAGTATACAAAATCCCTAATTATTTGCACACCATCAGGATTCCCCCACCTCTACTGGAATAGGACACCATCGAAGGAAGAGATTTGTGTATCTTTTGTTTCTTGTGGTATTCCTAGGACCTCAAACGGCTCTAGATAGGGCAGGTACTCAATAAATATTTATTGAACTGTATATAAAAATGGTACCCGATCACTCCTGAGATTACTTATTAATTAGAAATGAATTAACATCACATGCTTCCTGTTATGATGTACCAAGAAGAGCACAGTGTCACTTCTGTGTTATTTTGCCACAAATACAAGGAAACAAGAAAACATCAGATAAATCCAATACGAGGAGTATTCTATAAAACAACTGGCTTGTATTCTTTAAAACACTAAAATTACAAATGAAAAAGGAAGGCTGAGAAACTTTCTGGATTAAAAGAAACTAAGGAAACATGGCTCTTTGTGTAGGTGCCTGTGCTGAAAAACAACAACAAAAAATCCAAGGGGCATCCTGTCCTTCTAGAAGCTATAGGCCCACTCTGAGACTGAGTACTAGTTCTGCCACCACCTGGGGGACTACCAATGGTTCTTCACCGAAGTATTAATGAATGTCAAGCACTCCTTAAGCACCTTAAACACTTGGAGTCATTTAGTCCCCAGATAAACAGAGCAAATTTGGGAAATAGGCATCAGTGTTTCCATTTTACAGATGAAGAAAGTGAGACTTAGGGAGGTGATTTGGTATTACATTTGAGATTTTGACTCTATCTCTGACTGCTCTTAAGCTCTGTCTTAAAATATGAATAAGTATGTCTAATGAAAGAAGGAAGTGTCCTATAGAAGGAGCTAGTGGAAGAAGGCCCAGGCATATGACTAATCATCACTACAGAGAATGTTTAAAAGGGAGATGCCTAGCTCAGGCATCATGATTCAGTGGACGGAATGTGGAATATAACATTTTTAAAGCACTGAAGGTCATTCTGATGATCTTACTGCCCTAGAGAGCTAGATTTAGCCCTATACATTTCTTAAATTGTTTATCCTAAGTAAACATGTGAATTCTAATTTATTTTGTGGAATACTGTTGGAGACCTTTCCTTGAAGAAGTTTGGGCTCTAATTACAAGGCAGTATACCAATAAAGACCTTCTTTTATGATGTGGGTAATATTTAGAATAATGGTAGGCACAGTCCATGCTTTCTTTTGGTTGGTTGGTAATTTAATGTGCACGAGATACATATTGTCTGGAAGATGTGCATTACCATGTAGGATATCTTAGTATGAAATGGTTTTTCAAAGATACAGGCAGAGATAATGGATGACCAAGGAGAATGAGGCTCTTAGTAATAGCATTCGGATATTCCTGAACTATCCTCTAATGTGAGCCTTTAAGACTGCTCATTTGAAGACATCCAATGGCTAAAGTACCTTTTATAAAGTATATTCTCTCTAAATTCTGATTTCATGTCTTTTTTCTTGCGACAGACAGTATTTGCTTTAGTTAGCAGAAAGCAGACGAAACTTTTTTTCTTGAGTCTAATATTGTATAGTTGCTTTTAACATTTATATCTCAAAGGACTTCCGCTGTGATTTTTCACTAAGTTGACAAAGAATGTTAGGTAAGCCCTTTCCTTTGAATCATTCCTATTGGTATTAGGAAATTGACCAAGGTATGCAAGAATAATCTGATGAACATTTATTTATCCACTGACTGAATTCTCTAGACGATTTTGGGTTAAGTTGTTCCTCCCATGATGATGATGCTCACTGATGAAAATAGTCCTTAATATGTGTTGAGTACCTACTGTGGCCCAGACATCATACTGAACATTTTGCACCTAATATCGCCTTTACTTTTTTATAACAGTGATGTGCTGAGCTCAATACTTTTTTTCTGTTTGTTTTAGGAAAGAAAACAAACTCTCATTTTACTAGTGTTAAGACTCGTGTGTGTCATGGGGGTGGGATTTGAAGGCAGAACCTCTTGAGAGAGAACAGCCAAGAATAGGTGCTCACTTGTAGCCTTATTTACCCTGAGAATGCAAGAAGGATTGTTTCATGGGGTCCCCTCTAACATCAAGATACCTGTCCACCCCCACTCCTGCACCAGGGTGTCAGAGAAGATAGGAATATAGATTCCAATCATTGTGCAGCTGTTGTTAAACAGAGTACAATTAATGCACGCCTTGTGGATTTTGAGTGTAAGTGAGAAGATTTCACATAGATTCTCTCTGGGACTGTCAGTGACTAAAGGGTCAGCTTTCTGGTGGGGAGGAATGGCAGAAGGAGAGCTAGGGTGAGGAGACAGAGCAGAGCCTAAATTTTAAATGTTATATTAAGTGCAAAAATTTTAAATATTGTTACATGTGAGGAAACTGATGTGGAAAGTGTTAACCTAAAAATAAAAACCAAAGGTGCAAAAATTTTAAATGCTGTTACATATGAGGAAATGGATGTGGAAAGTGTTAACCTAACAATAAAAACCAAAGTGAGAGGCAATAGGCATTCATTTGAGATCAAAAAAATAGCAATTCAGAAAGCGCTGATTCAGGTAGAAACCCAAGTAGTGTGAAATTAGGAGACAAGGGCAGTGGTATTTATGAGAAAAGGAAGGGAAACAATTATATCAACAGAAGGAAGGTATTTCTGTTGGAGTAGAAAAGCTAACATAGCAATGCTAATTCTAAACAATGTTTTTAATTTTCAGTCCAGTAGCTATCGGTCTGGTAGTCATAATATCTGCTCTCTTGTAATCTTTGCAAATAGTTGTTTGAGATATTGTTTTAAATCCAGTCCAAAGGTTAATTTGCCCTGTTTTAACATTCCAAAGGTTTGAGACATTCAACCTACAAAACATTTCCTCTGAGTTGGCAGTTCTGACTCCATTTTAAAGCCTCTCTCTCTCTCTCTCTCTCTCTCTCTCTCTCTCTCTCTCTCTT
>NW_006442484.1:15474285-15485851 GCF_000325575.1 Pteropus alecto
GTTCTGCCACCACCTGGGGGACTACCAATGGTTCTTCACCGAAGTATTAATGAATGTCAAGCACTCCTTAAGCACCTTAAACACTTGGAGTCATTTAGTCCCCAGATAAACAGAGCAAATTTGGGAAATAGGCATCAGTGTTTCCATTTTACAGATGAAGAAAGTGAGACTTAGGGAGGTGATTTGGTATTACATTTGAGATTTTGACTCTATCTCTGACTGCTCTTAAGCTCTGTCTTAAAATATGAATAAGTATGTCTAATGAAAGAAGGAAGTGTCCTATAGAAGGAGCTAGTGGAAGAAGGCCCAGGCATATGACTAATCATCACTACAGAGAATGTTTAAAAGGGAGATGCCTAGCTCAGGCATCATGATTCAGTGGACGGAATGTGGAATATAACATTTTTAAAGCACTGAAGGTCATTCTGATGATCTTACTGCCCTAGAGAGCTAGATTTAGCCCTATACATTTCTTAAATTGTTTATCCTAAGTAAACATGTGAATTCTAATTTATTTTGTGGAATACTGTTGGAGACCTTTCCTTGAAGAAGTTTGGGCTCTAATTACAAGGCAGTATACCAATAAAGACCTTCTTTTATGATGTGGGTAATATTTAGAATAATGGTAGGCACAGTCCATGCTTTCTTTTGGTTGGTTGGTAATTTAATGTGCACGAGATACATATTGTCTGGAAGATGTGCATTACCATGTAGGATATCTTAGTATGAAATGGTTTTTCAAAGATACAGGCAGAGATAATGGATGACCAAGGAGAATGAGGCTCTTAGTAATAGCATTCGGATATTCCTGAACTATCCTCTAATGTGAGCCTTTAAGACTGCTCATTTGAAGACATCCAATGGCTAAAGTACCTTTTATAAAGTATATTCTCTCTAAATTCTGATTTCATGTCTTTTTTCTTGCGACAGACAGTATTTGCTTTAGTTAGCAGAAAGCAGACGAAACTTTTTTTCTTGAGTCTAATATTGTACAGTTGCTTTTAACATTTATATCTCAAAGGACTTCCGCTGTGATTTTTCACTAAGTTGACAAAGAATGTTAGGTAAGCCCTTTCCTTTGAATCATTCCTATTGGTATTAGGAAATTGACCAAGGTATGCAAGAATAATCTGATGAACATTTATTTATCCACTGACTGAATTCTCTAGACGATTTTGGGTTAAGTTGTTCCTCCCATGATGATGATGCTCACTGATGAAAATAGTCCTTAATATGTGTTGAGTACCTACTGTGGCCCAGACATCATACTGAACATTTTGCACCTAATATCGCCTTTACTTTTTTATAACAGTGATGTGCTGAGCTCAATACTTTTTTTCTGTTTGTTTTAGGAAAGAAAACAAACTCTCATTTTACTAGTGTTAAGACTCGTGTGTGTCATGGGGGTGGGATTTGAAGGCAGAACCTCTTGAGAGAGAACAGCCAAGAATAGGTGCTCACTTGTAGCCTTATTTACCCTGAGAATGCAAGAAGGATTGTTTCATGGGGTCCCCTCTAACATCAAGATACCTGTCCACCCCCACTCCTGCACCAGGGTGTCAGAGAAGATAGGAATATAGATTCCAATCATTGTGCAGCTGTTGTTAAACAGAGTACAATTAATGCACGCCTTGTGGATTTTGAGTGTAAGTGAGAAGATTTCACATAGATTCTCTCTGGGACTGTCAGTGACTAAAGGGTCAGCTTTCTGGTGGGGAGGAATGGCAGAAGGAGAGCTAGGGTGAGGAGACAGAGCAGAGCCTAAATTTTAAATGTTATATTAAGTGCAAAAATTTTAAATATTGTTACATGTGAGGAAACTGATGTGGAAAGTGTTAACCTAAAAATAAAAACCAAAGGTGCAAAAATTTTAAATGCTGTTACATATGAGGAAATGGATGTGGAAAGTGTTAACCTAACAATAAAAACCAAAGTGAGAGGCAATAGGCATTCATTTGAGATCAAAAAAATAGCAATTCAGAAAGCGCTGATTCAGGTAGAAACCCAAGTAGTGTGAAATTAGGAGACAAGGGCAGTGGTATTTATGAGAAAAGGAAGGGAAACAATTATATCAACAGAAGGAAGGTATTTCTGTTGGAGTAGAAAAGCTAACATAGCAATGCTAATTCTAAACAATGTTTTTAATTTTCAGTCCAGTAGCTATCGGTCTGGTAGTCATAATATCTGCTCTCTTGTAATCTTTGCAAATAGTTGTTTGAGATATTGTTTTAAATCCAGTCCAAAGGTTAATTTGCCCTGTTTTAACATTCCAAAGGTTTGAGACATTCAACCTACAAAACATTTCCTCTGAGTTGGCAGTTCTGACTCCATTTTAAAGCCTCTCTCTCTCTCTCTCTCTCTCTCTTTGTATTTTGTTTTGTTTTGTTTAGTTTACAAAAAAATTAAAAAACTTTTCCAAAGTACAAAGTAGCATGTGGTATAGCTGAGATTTGAATGTAGTTGCTTTGGACATGTTTTGTCCTTTTTCTACTTTTCTTTTCTTTTTTTACAAATTATATAAATATCAACTTGGAATTCATATTCTTTGTTACATATAAGTATCTTCTGATTATTTAATATTATATGAAGCTAAGATCCTTTTTATGTCCTTTTCCACAGATGATTTTCTGTTATGTTAGCTTGGAAGCATATGTTTTTGAACTATCTAATATATAAACACCAAAGTTATTTCTTTTAAAGAGCTATTCCTGGAGTGTTGACAAATGATTTTGTGTGGCTAGGCTTCAGTATTTTGAGTGTACCAAAAATAATCAGTGTTTGACTGATTAAATATGTTACTTGCAAAATATTTTATTAGGTTTGCAAACTCTAATACATGGCCTGCTGTCCTGTTTCTGATAACTCAGGGTGAATATGGAAACTTTTAATACATGGAGTGTCTTCTCTCTGCTGATAGATGTTTCTGTAAAAAATGGATAAGGTGATGAGATCAGAATCAACTGTGTTTCTTATGCAGAACCAGTGCTTGAGATGCATGTTAAGTCCCTAGCTATGCATCTCATTAACTTGCCTAGCAGTTGGAGATCTGCATACTGACTTTGAGAATATTTCATTACTTTATTTTTCTAAGGGAGGTTTTACATTTGGCAAAGAACTGAAAAGATATGTGTTTCTATAACTCAGCTAGTTGTATATTATGATCAATATGAAAGATTGCCTCTGATTACCTGGAGACAGCATGAAACTGTTAAGCTATGTTAGGTTTTTGGTTTATTTTCTGATTGACTGAGTCCTGTAAAATTTAGAAAAAGGAGGTGCATTAAAGAAAATTTAAAAATGTTATTTCTTCCTACTCAGCTCCTTTCTTTCAAAATCTTTGTTCACTATTTGCCTTTTAAGTTTTGCAATAATTTAGAAGAAAAATGAAAAGACATTTGTGCTCATTTTACAGATGACAAAATGTAAAGAAAAACAAGTTAGTTTTCTGTTGCTCTGTGACAAAATATCCTAAACTTAGTGGCTTAAAACAAATTTATTATCTTACTGATCTTCAGGTCAGAAGTCTGACATGGATCTCACTGGGCTAAAACAAGGTGCCGGCCAGGATGCATTCCCTTCTAGAGACACTAGGGGAGTATTTTTTCCCTGGGTTCTTCCAGCTTCTAGAGACATCCTACCTTCCTTGGTTCATGACTCTTCCTCTATCTTCAAATCCACCAACAGTCCCGCTCCTCTAATGTTTCCAGTCTCTCCCTTCTTGTCTCTCATCTCTTTAATCTATTCAGTAAAGGGTCTCTGGTATTAAGGACTCATATGATGAGATTGGGTCCACTTTGATAATCTAGGATAATCTCTCCATCTCAGCATCCTGACAGTTGCAGTGTCCTTTTCCCAGTGTAAGGTAACATATTCAGATGTGAAAAAGAGGACATGGACACCTTTTGGGGAGGGGGTAAGGTCAGTCTTCTGCCTCTCTTAGGTTCTCCAATGTCATGAAACAGATTGCAAGAAGACTTATAAATAAGTGTTAGTGTCACCCTTTTAGTTATGAAATTATATACTCTGAAGTAGACTTTCTGAAATGTAGCATAGTTCATAATTATTTAAATGTGCTCTAATGAAATAGATTTCAAGAAATGGCAGATATGAAAGAGGCTCTATTTACTAAATTTCTTCAGGTTAAGAAGCCAGCTCCCTAGTATTATAATTGAGAGAATTTGCTATGCTCATCGGTGGTTTAAAATTAATTTGTGTATTTGTCGTAGCTCCCAAACAAACCAAAGGAGGTAAATCTGAGCCATCTTCTCTTCCTCAATGGGCCATGATCAGTGCTGAACCCATGGTTTCTTGTTCATCTGTCGATTGCTGTTAAAGAGCTATTTGATTACCAAGTAACATCAGTAGGGCTCGTCAGATTGGGCAAGGCTCAGATTGTGTTTTCCAGTTTGAGCCTCTTTCTTCCTCTCTTCCTTTCCTTGTCATACTGTCCCATCTTGCCTTCTCTGGAAGGTAAGAGGAGCCTTTTGTCCTAGAAAAATCTGTTGTTAAATTCTTCACTCATGATGCCTGGCAAAATGTATTTGTTTCCATTGAAATAGTGAAAAAAACGACCAAAGAGAGATGTGATGGAACTACAGATGCAGCCAATAAATATGAGAAGAACTTATTTTTTATTTATTTATTTACTTTTTTTTAGCAATATGACTTTCCTGGTGATCCCTGAATCACAGTAGACTCCCTATTTTCTCTGTACTGGATGGTGTCTCCATTGCTACTTGCTCAGTGATGGAAACTGAGTGATCTGATGCATTTTAGTAAGAGCCTTGAGCAGAGTATCTACCTCTGGGTAGACTTATTGATTCATTGGTTAATTTATATGTCTGCCCTCATCTCTTTGAAGATAGTTTTCTGACTTATTAAAGGCTATGTGCTGATAAGTAGTAACCTAGAATTAGAAAACTAGAATAAGAACATTCTAAATATTAATGTAGTTAATATAGTTTCTGTGATTAATAAGCAAATTCAACCTTATAGTAACCATAACAAAGAGAATCATGAGAAGTCAGTCATCCCTCTGACAATATTAGGTCAGCTCCAGACTTTTCCAGGATTTTTGGCCCAATTTTTCAGGGGAAGAGGTGTCTCTCATTGACTTGGAATACATAGCATATTAAAGAGTGTTGTAATATGCAAGATATTTAGAAAACTCATATTTATGATATTCTGATGTCCAGACCTATGTGGGTCAACATCCTGAAAAGAAAAATGAATAGATATACCTAAATGTTTAAGACAAACAGAATAAGAATTACATGTGTACTTAAGCAGCAAGGAGAGAGTTTAGTTTTCCAGGCCAGGCAAATGGCAACAATCTATCTGTACACTACAGCAGCAGTCTATAACATATTTGGCACCAAAGACCAGTGCTCCTATGAGAATCTAATGCCTATTGATCTGAGGTAGAGCTGAAGCAGTGATGCTAGCTCTGGGAAGCAGCTGCAAATATAGATGAAGGCTCTCTCTCTCATCTGCTGCTCACCTACTGCTATGGGGCCCAGTTCCTAACAGGTGATGGACCAGTACCAGTCTGTGCTAGGGGTTGGGGACCCCCGCACTAGAGAATGAAAGCGAAGTCTTATTTGAGGAAACAGTGTTCCTTAGCTGGCCAACCTTTGTTGCTAGTGTGTTGCTGAAGTTTAGTGGATGTTGACAGGGTGATGAGTGCCAGAAAGGACCTCACAGCCTCAGTTGCTGGATTGTAAACCACGCAGAAAGCAGTGCTAATAGTGTGCCATGGGCTACTTTCTTTAGCAGAAGAAATCGGCAAATTTCTAGGGTTGATACTTACAATATTTGTTAGTTGTCAATGGTAATAAGATTTTTAGAAACAATTATCCCAGAAGGAAGGAAAACGAATGAAAGAGAATAAAAGAAGGAACTCATTTCATGTTTTGTTTTATTAAAAATTGAATTTAGTCCATTTCTTACCTTTTTAATTATTCAGGGGAGGGAATACTAATTTCTAGCAAGCGATTGTGTGTGTGTGTGTGTGTGTGTGTGTGTGTTATGAGTGTATATTTGTTCTTGTGTGTTAAATTAGTGGACATAACGTAGGAGCCGTGGAGATGCTAATAGATGAGTGAAGACTGACATATATTCGATTATATTCACTTCTTGATCTTTAACTCCCTCCTCAGTCTACTCTCATTTGTCACTTGACCTCTCACTTTACCTAAAATTCCTTAGGTCTAAGGTAACCTTCATGTTTCTAAACTCAAAGTCCTAATTTTACTTAAACTCTCAAGAGTATTTTGGCATTTATTTGGCATTTATCATCCTCTCTTTATCAAAAAGCCTTTACTGTGTTCCTTTCTCAGTTAATGGCACTATCATTTATTCTGTTACGCAAATCAGAAAACTAAAGCTATCCATGACCACTCCCTCTTTGTTATATCCATATTTACTTAGTCAGCAAATTTGGTCTTCTTTATTTCCTACATCTCCACAGCCACAACCCTAGTACAACATGTCATCATTTCTCATCAGGCGTGTGGAAGTTGTTTCATAAACTTCTCTCCATATCCACTCTTGTCTGTTCCATTCCTTTCCTTGCACAGCTGCCAGAAATGTACATCCGAAGATGTTAATTCAAAGTGAAACTGTTAACGTGACCCACAGAACTCAGTGTGTCTGGTCCTGACTTCCTCTCAAGCATCATCTTGTCTCTTTGCTCTGTACACTAGCAACAAAGCCTCCTTTCAGTTCCTCAGACCTGTCAAGCATCTGCTTGTCACAGGGCCTCCGCACATGCTATATCCTCAGCCTGCAATAACTTTGCCTCTCCTACTTCACCTGGTTAAGGCCTTTTTGTTCTTAAATTTTAGCAGAGTCATTTCTTTTGAGAAGTTCCCTTTGAGTTTTCTTACTAGATTCCTTCCCCCTTTTATCTCTCACACAGCAGCATAAGCTTCTCCCACTGTTTCCTATTAGGCTGTAAGCTCCGTGAGATCAGGAACTATGCCTGATTTTTGCACCTGACATGGAATATGCACTCAAGAAATATTTGTTGAATGAGTGGAATCTTACTTCCGCTACGAAGTATTCATTACCTATTCATACCATGAAGTTCTCCCATTTTTAGGTTACTCTAGTATTCACCACTTAAATATGAGTCTTCCCTTGTTCTCTTTTAAATGTACATTGGGGTTTTCTTCTAACTAGATAGTAGGTTTTAAGAAGACGAATTGTAAGTTCTCTGAGGACAAAGAACATATCTTATACCTCAAAAAAAGTCTTCCAGGTTACCCAGAATGATTTTGAGCACAAAGCAGGTTTTGAAGCATGACTTGGGAATTAATTGATTCACCTTTGTTCACATGTATGTGGCAATTCAGTCGTAATCTTTTACACATGGCTCCTCTTTTCATGGTGGTCTCCTCTCCCTCTTCAGATATGGAGTTTCTGAGGGTAGGTGAGAGGCGGAAGTAGTACCACTGATTTGTACCCCCTTCTTTGTGGGAGCTGGATGGAACCTCAGCACAGTCTTTAACTCTTCACCTTTCTGATCAGGGGACTGAGATGCTGAGAGGAGGAGCTCTTGACTTACACGAGGCAGGTGTGCAGTAAGTTGAACCGCCAGATTGCATAACTAATTAGAAGAAAAGCTGCGGCCATAACTTGGGTCCCCTGACTCCAGCTCATTGTTCTTTGCTGGGTTGTCTCATTTGAATTTAGAGAAGAAAGATTAAGCGCTCATTAGTAGGATGAGGGACACATGCTGGGAATCGAAATTAATAGGAATGGGGAAAGCTGGGAAGACCCTGGGGGAAAATATGGGTGTGTAGGTGAAGCCAGATGAAAGAGGGATGGGTTATAGATTTGGTGAAAACCATTATATAGAATTTGTTTTTGTTTGAAACATATACATTACATATATTTTTCTTATGCCTTGCTACTTTAATTTTTATTTATAGAATAATTATACATGAAAACATCCCTTAAAAATATTTTCTCTCTTGCCTTCTTTTATCTTTTTTACATATTTATTATATAAGCCATATATTGTGACCCCACAGAATATCAGTCTATAACTGTGAGTGCTTGTGTGTCTGGCTTAATTTATGTTTACAGAAATCTCATTGCCTTGTTTCCCAGTCCTTTGCTCCTTTTTTTTCTGGGTACCAGATGTCATTTTCTTTATTGTGCACTGGTGTGTGAGAGTGTGTGTTCACGTGCACATGCACACACACACACCTGAATGTTCATAAACAAAAATGGAACCGAAGGGAAATATAGTGACATATGTACCCGAAAAACCATGGTCTCGATATTAGGGCTGTAATCACAGATGCAAGTGTTTGGCATTTGACAAGTGAAATTTTTTTTTATGTAAAACTGTTTTAATACATTAAATTAAAAGATGGAAAATTAACTGCATACTGTAATGAGCACATCTCTCCATTGAAAAGGAATAAAATGGAAAAGTTAACCAAACAAATAAGTTAGGCCCCAAGTGATCTTCTGAATATGTTTTTCCAAATTCTCAGGTTTCATTTTTGTTTCCTCTTGGGAGGAATTTTTCCTTCTCTTTACCCTTTCAGATGTTTAGTTCCTCATTTTCTCCCAGTTTCTAAAACCATTTTTCCCTCTTCAACACCTTCACATAGGTATTTGAAATGGACAATAGCTTTTTTGTTTTCTCAAATATGTTTCAGTGGCTATATCATTGTTATTAAATTTAGCTCTATATACAATTTATCTTTTACTTATCCCTCGTAAACAATTGCTCCTTGTTTAATGTTTGCTATTTTTTTTTACTCCCTTTTGATTGTAGATCTCTTGAAATTAGGAGTTAGATCTTGTGGTAAGTGGTAAGTAAATGCCCGTTGATTATTTTTAGATTGTTTTTAGAAAAGGAGTCATATTGCTTAGCAGAAAATGACATATGTGAATCAATTATAAATACATAAAACAATCATCAACTGGTAATTGCTATCAATAAAACTATGCAGCATTTCTTCTTTCAGTCTTTTGGAATGGTGCCTCATTTTCTGGTTTGCCTTTTTTGGGTGGTGCTCCAAGTCCTAGGCCTGCAGAATAATCCTTTTTAGGCACATTCTCTTTGACAGTGAATTTTTAAAAATCCTCTTTTTATCATAGGCAACTCTTAATAGTATCTTTATATTAAGAAGAAATAAAGATCTTAACTGAAAATTAAAAATGTACATAGTAACTGATATTTTAATATTTACATTCATCTTTTTATTTGACCCTTACAACAAACAATCCTATAGGTAGGCAGATATTCATATTCTGTTTATGAATGATGAAACTGAAGTATTAATGATGAGGCAAAGGCCATTTAGCTGTTGAGTACCAGAGCTTGAGCTCTAACCCAATGAGTTATCTTCAGACCCTTTGGGCTTTCCTCTATTCATTTTCACTGTGTTTTTGTAGAACAGCTAGCCTGTGAGTGGACGCTGACATGCTTGAAGTTCTATATAGAGTGGAGTTCTGCAAAATACACGATAAGGGCATTTCTCTATGGTAAAGACATAATCCGTTACAATATTTTGCTTATTAGCTTAACTTGATCAGTGATCCACAGACATCAGCTGTTGGTGGACTTGCCAATTATTACTGCTAATCTTGGCTAGGTAACTATGAAGAGTTAAATGCAGGTCTCATAATTTAAAGGACTTTGTAATGAATATTGTTAGAAATATCCTATTTTGCAATTTTATGTTTGTATATTCAAAGTCACATTTCTAAAAAATTGCTAATTTAGAGCCTAGTTCACAGAAGGGAGTGTTTTTCACTACGGCAAAGTACAAAAGGTGAAGTAGAATAATTTAGACCATCATGAAGCACCTTTTCTTCTCAGGTTTAACGGGTCCACTCACTCAGCCTTTGATGAGAGCAAGGGATGAAAAGGGCTTGAGAGCAGATGGGAGGAAAATTTGTTGAGATGTGAATAATTACTTTAATTCATAAAAGTTATAAAATTCACTAAATTTAAAGTAATAAAAAAATTACTATAATTTTTACTATTTTTCTAAAAGGCATGGCATAGCCTCCAAATCCCCATAGGTTTTTAAAAGATTTATTCCTGGAATTTTGGAGCTTACTAGTATAGCCAGAACTCATATCAGAGCTTTATCCTCTTGAGTTTTCCCATGACTAATAAGTAACTAGTACACAACAGCATGACCATATTGCTTGTCAAAATATTGAAATATTTTCTTGTTGGTTAGTAAGCCACTGCATAACCTGCTGAAACATCTCATTATCCAAGAGCTAAATAAAGGGTTAATATTTAGAACTTTAGAGGCCACAGAGGTCCCTTTTTTTGTTGGCTTCTGACAAATTTATGTTACCATCTGTATTTTGTATGGCAATAAAATGTTTTAAATCATTAATGAAACAAGGTTGAATATGACTAAGTATTCAGATATACCCATTGTTTCATTTTATCCTTATAAAATCAATGAGAAGGTGCTACTATTTGTATTTTATAGAGATTAAGTGACCTGAAAGATTAAGCTAGATGCTTCTGAGTGGTAAAGCCAAAGCCAAGACCTCAGATCTGCTCCCAGAATCCACATGAAACTGCTCTCCCAACTCTGATATGGGGACATCTCTCAATTATTAGGACCCTATCTCTATACAAAGGCCAATATTTCAAATAAGGTACTTGTGAAGTTAGGAAAATTTTCCAGACCATGAAACAAAACAAAATGAAATAAAAACACCCTTTTAAATGTGAAAAAGGGATGCTGTATTTGTTATATTTCTGCATCATTAATAGAATGAGAGAGGAGCTGGGGAATATTTTGACCTCTTTAATTGAGTTGAAGTACAATTCTCTAGTGACTGCTAAAGCATGTTTTCCTTAGTTATTGAAGTAGGATTATTAATGGTAGCTTGCTTCTTAGGGGATGTTATTGAGTGTTGAGAAACTTTTAAATTAGGAATATTGATGATGTAAATTGTGATATAGAATGTAAATTTATTAAATTTTGCTGCCATGAGGAGGCTCTGGCTGTCACATCTATCTCTCCATTGATGTCAGGAGTGGATTAGGCCCTTTGGCAAGGTGACTTGTGTACCCTTTCCCCTCTTTACTCTATGGACAACCTTTTGAATTCCATCCTTGATCTTCTTGGGGAGTTAACCCTTTTATCAGTAATTTGTTTTAACATTTTTATGCTTAGGCATGACGAATATCTAAAGTATTATCTCTTACTTAGACTTTTAATTTCCCCACAAGCAATGGAGAAATGCAAGACTTAGGTACATTTTTTCTTTCTGAAAAACATACTATATTTTCAAAATGTTCCATGCTCAAAAATAGAGACTGGTACACATTTGGGATGTTAGATAAAGGACTATCTCTCTCCTTGATATTGATAAAAGAACACAGAAGTTTGAGATGCATAAGGACAGAGAAAATGACTGAGAATTAATGTCTGTTTATCTTTGCTTTTGGGGAAGAAATTAAACTAATCTCATCAAAGTTATCTAGGAAGTTTCTGACTGTATTCTTTAATCTTTGTTTCAGAAAACAGCAGACTGCATTATTAAAAGGGAGATCACTGCATGTGGG
>NW_006442484.1:15485910-15506609 GCF_000325575.1 Pteropus alecto
ATGAAATTAAAGAATTTGAAGTTAATTTCAGAGCTAAAGGAGCTGCTAGTCAAAACAGTGTATGCCATTTTGGAAATGTTATTACATTATTTAAAACATATTTGTTCAAAAATGTGTATGTGAGTGGCTGTACAAACATCCTATGGGTGTAATCACAAACAAAACTTTTACCGATGTTGAGTGCCAGCTACAAACTGGATAAGGGTATTAATTTGATCTCTTTTTCTGAATTGGTACATATTCAACTTTTGCCAGAGTTGAGAAGGGAGAATTGAGAAGCCCTTTTCCATCTTCACTGTGGAGAAGGGTGTGCATGTGTGTGTGTACACGTGCTCACACCCACACATTTTAATCTCATTGTCTGGTTCTGTGGTTAGTAGAAATAAAATTCATGAGTTTATGTGCTTTAACATTTGATACGTATACTATAACAATTAGTAAAACCACCTAATATCCTCCAAGGGAGTTTAGCACCTCACTGGCTGTCCTTTCGCCAACATTTTTCTTAGATTCTCATCCTTTGTTGTCCTCTGAATACTTGATTCTCCAGGGCTCACTTCTTGGACCACTCCTTTTATCTAACTACACTCATTTCTTAGGTGATTTTATCTAATCCCCTGGCTTTAAATGTCATCTGTATGCTGAACATGTCCATATATTTATTTCCAGCCCTAGCAACTCTTGAGTTTCAGACGTTTGTGTCCATAGACTACTGTATATCTCTGCTTGGATATCTAAAGTCATCTCAAACTGAGTGTGCCTGAAATGATAACCATTGATTCCTGCCGCACACACTCCCCTCCCCATCTTGCTCCTTTCCTATCTTCTCCATCTCAGTATATAGCATTATCATTTATCCAGTTGCCCAGGACAAAAACTCCTAGGGATTAGTGTTGAAATTTCTCTTTCTCATCTATTTCACATTCAATCCATGAGCAAATTCAGTCAGTTATACTTTCAAAATATATCCTGCATATATCCCAAAATAAATCCTAACAGCTCAACCGATATCTTCCTAGATCGGACTGGTTTATGTTCCCCAAATATTTCTGTGTCCACTGCTAAGCTCATCATGGTCAGTATATACCCTCTTAGTCAGCATGAACCATCAAAAATACAAAACGAATCCTGTTGCCCTGTCTTCTAAAGGCTTCCTGTCTTGCTGAGAATTAAATCTTAAATCCTTACCATGGCCTTCAAGGTCCACCATGGTCTGGCCATTATCTATTGCTCTTTATTCTTTTTCTACCATTTTTCTTCTGTCTGTACCTCATTTACTCTGCTCTAGCTGTACAGGTCTTCTATCTTGCCCACCAGCTCTCCAACTCAGAGCCTTTGTTTCCTCTACTTGCAATGTGTATGGCTTACTCCATCCTATTATTTAGAACTTCTTTCTCTTTCCCGGATACCTGCAGGGCTTTGTTCCTTATCTCATTCAGAACTCTGTTCTTTGACTACTCCAGTTAAAACAGCAACCTTGTCACTCTATATTGTTGTTTGATATTCTATAGCACTTCTCATTGCCTGGAGTAATATTGGTTATTTCACTCGTTTGCTCATTGTCTCCTTGGAAATTATGGAGCTCCACTTGGACATGGCATTGTGTGTGTCTCCAGCAATATCTGGCATATGATGAGTGAACGAATAAATAATACAGTTATGTTCATCTGTCTTCTTTGATATCCTTACTCATTCTCTAATTTTCATCTTGTGATGATTAAAACTATTTCTTTATATCTCATTCTACGTTGCTGTGAGTATTCAACAATGTTCAAGTCCCTTTAGAATAGAGGAACATCTGATTTAAGGGGTAGTCAAAGAGCACGTTTCGGCACTGTGCTGGCACTCACTGCTGAAATCTTTTTTTTTTTTTTAATTATAAAATCTTATTTTCCTGCCTGAAGTCTCCGCCTGTCTTGTTTTATAAGCACAGGTTTTTCGGCTTCCTCCATTCTCTCCGCACTAAGAAAACCCTGGTTGGTGGGGAGTATATCAGGACCTCTCAGCTGCTTAGTTTCACTGTTTTGGACTTTCAGAGCTCAGCCAGAAAATGTTTTTGCTCACCCATCTGGAAACTTTTGTCATCTGTTTCTAACCTACCTATGAGACAGTGTCATGTTGCTGTCATGCCATATTGGACAAAGGAATTGACAAAGAAGCATGTTGATTTTCCTAGATTATGTTTTGAGGAGCAAAAGACCAAATGGTCTTACACTGGAGTTTCCTCATAAATTTGAGGATTTCTGTCAGATCTATCTCCTCTCCACTGCTGAATGTTTCCCCTTGCTAGAATGTTACTGCTTCTACCTCTTGTTTCTCTCTCTCTCCCCCTTGCTTTCCCCCCACTTTTCCCCCTTCTTCCCTCCCCTCATTCCTGTTTCTGCTTATGACAACTGGAGGAAGAAGAAATCCCCTTCCACTTCCTGTCAGGTTGGAGCTTTCTCAGCATCATCTCCTTCATCTTCAATACCCTATGGTTTATGGTAAAATTCTGTGTTCTGAATTCAACATGTTTACTTTTGATATATAAATGAGGAGTTTGTAATAATAATGAAAAAAACCCAAAAAAACAGAATGTTTCTTTTGTCAAACCCTGATGTTTGAGATTACTGTCTTACTATGGGCTCATTAATTTAAGCTTTTAGACTTAGTGTCTAGAATTGACCTCCTTCCTTTGGGCGAAACCTTCGTTCTTCTTCTTAGGAGATACTTGACTATCAAAGTATAGAGTGTAAAGGGAAAAGACTTGCAAAGAAATGATCGATTTCTCTCTAACATATTGATAATATTACTGCATTACAATGTTTTATAATTCCATTTTTTTTTTTGCTTGTTCTTTGAGGCCCAATAAGTCTCTAGATCTTGCCTGTTTATATTGGTCTTGCTAATTTCATGATATCCATCAATGAGATCAAACAGGTCCAGACAGATGCGTGTACCTGAGTAGAATTAATGGGCTTTAAAATAACATCTCTTAAATATATGTCTTACATACATGTTTTATTTCAAGAACACATGTTCAATAAGCATTTATTAAATGCTGAATATGTGCCTGATATTATGGTCTGGGGATATTAAAATGAAAAGGCATGGGTTTTGGATATAAGGAGAACCCAGTTTAGTAAAGGAAACAGGCAGATAAAAGAATAAGTAAAAGACAAATTGATAGCACTATAGAAGTATGTATAAGAATACATACAGAGTCTAGAACAGGGAATTGACAATTTTATTGGGCATTTGCAGGTCAGATCAGGGAAGGCTCTTTGAGGAGGTTACTACTGAGTTGGGAGTTGAAGAATAGCTTGGCAGGCAGACAAAAGGGGAGTTGTACAAGCAAGGCACTGAGGCAAACGTGCTGAGTTTCAGGGACTCTAAGTAAACTTATATAGTTAGGGTATAGGAATTTTGAGGAATTGTCAAGTAATGAGGCTGTCAAAGTAAACAGGGTCCAGATCACCAAAGACCTTGGATGTCTTGTGAAAGAGTTTGAACTTTTTCCTAAAGATGCAGGCTATTACAGAATTTTAAACATAGGAGGGGTATGATTTGACTTGCATTCCAGAGAACTTGCTCTGGGTATCATGAGAAAATTGATTAAAAGGGGATGATCCTGCTGGGAAACCAGGTATGAAGTGGCAAAAGATGATAGGGGAAGAAGGAAAAATATAGAGTCAAGAGGCATGCAGTAAGTAAAGTGGTAGCACAGATTAGAGCTGTGGAAAATGAGAGAGGAAATATAGAATGACTCCAGAGTTTTGGGATTGTTTGATTGGATAGTTGGTGGTGCTACAAAGAGAGAACACAGCAAGATGATCTTCCTGTACTATCATATCAGTGCAGATAGCATTTATTGCCATGCTCTTTGAATTCATTATTCTTAGTTAATTCTTCTAATAGCCCCATGAGATAAGAATCATTACTCTCTCCCATTTTACATACTAGAAACCTGAATTCCAAGAAGTTAGATGCCATGGCCAAAGTTATACAATTGGAAGTGTCTGAGCCAAGATTTGAACCTATTCTGACTCCATAATTTGCTTTAAATTTTTTAAATTTATATATTTAATGTTTAATATAATGCCATTTAAAAAATAATGAGTATTCATTATATATATGAGACAATATCTGAAAACAGGAATGGGAAAAATGGTCATTCAGAGACTTGCCACACAAAAGTCAAATGTTGGCTTTGTTGTTCTGGGTAAATTTTCAGGTGGGGACAAGAGGACATCTACAGGTTACACAGCTGGGGATATATTCTGGGTGGCTGAATGTATGAGTCTGGATCTCAGACCAGCAATCAGAGTTGGAGAAACATTTGGAAATCATCAGTGTAGAGGCAGTAGGTAAACCATATAAACAGAGAAATTATATTAAAAAAAGAACCAAATCAAAACTTTCTTAACTCATACAACTGTATAGACCCTGACCCTTTACAAAGAAAATAAAGATTTTAGATTTTGTCTGAAGAAATGAAAGGATTATTCATGTAAACAGATTTGTATGGCTTCTCATACTTACCATGATAAACTTTACTATGATTCTGGAGATATCTAGTGTTTGCCCATGTTATTCTGTTCCTAATTTGTCAGTCTCCTGCTTCACCAATTTGGGACCTAAGTCCTCCTAGCAGGCTAATTGAACTATATAAATGACACTCCGAGGCAGCTAAGTCTGTGAAGCATGAATTTGTCAAATAAAAGGATTTAAAGATAATTGTTTTTAAAGAATATCTTGCACTTTTGCTTTATCACTTCCTTTTCCATTCAAATAATTTCTATGTGCTTGGAGAAATATCAGTATTCATCATTGTTAAATTGGGAAAAAAATAACTGCACCAGGTTATTTTATAGATGTCAAAAGCTACATAGGAAGTAAAGAACACCACGAGGTACTAACAGTACGAAACAGTTTGTGTGCCTTGTACCATGTCCAAAAATAATTGACTCATTAATCTCAACTATATCAACCTGGTCCCATTATGAGGGTCAAAGCTTGGTTAATTTTAATAAGCAGATGACTATCAGTTCACAGATAGGTATACATTTAACAGATATTATCTTAGAAAGACAGCAATAATTAGAAAATTTATTTAGTGAGGTGATTTCAGGGGAAAATGCCATAAAGGAAATCTCTGCTTCCTACCTCAGGATTATCAGAATAGAAACTGAGCTATGATCCTAAAATTGATGTTTCGAAGTAGAGCACAAAATACATTTCTCTTCTTTTTGGGAAAATGTTTCTGAAAATAAACTATTTTCACAAAAAGGAACAATAATTTCACCCAAATCACAGAACAGTGAGTGTGAAGAAGTATGGGGATTTGACATCAGATTGCTTTGTCTTTGAATCCTGACCCCATCCCTTCACTATTTGAGTTTGGACAAGTGATTTAATCTTTATAGGTCTCTGTTTCTTTCTCCATGAATGGGGCAATAATATATTTCACAGACTTATTTTAGGGCTTGAACAAGAAAATATATATGAAAGAATCATGTACAATCCTTTATGTGCTGTAATTGTTCACTAAATATTCTTTTTTCCCCCCTCCCCGAATAATGAACGCT
Organism: Pteropus alecto; assembly: GCF_000325575.1. Taxonomy (NCBI): domain Eukaryota; kingdom Metazoa; phylum Chordata; class Mammalia; order Chiroptera; family Pteropodidae; genus Pteropus; species Pteropus alecto. Next base: position 15,491,478 of record NW_006442484.1, read on the forward strand.
AATCAGGTATTTACTGGCATGGTCTTCGACTTTTCCAAAAAATCCATTACTGTAATTTTGAAGTTGAGCAAAATAACTGTTCACTCACACCAAGTAATTTCTTTCCTTTTACTTTTTCCTTTGCTTCCTAGTAAGACACTGCTTTCTTTAATTCTTTAACTTAACGTATTTAAAAACCCTATACTTTTATTGTCAGGGGTAATTATTTATTTGAAGTAAGGCTATGTCCCATTGTTACAGTTATTGGTGCCTATTGAGGGGAAAGTTAGAATTTTGTCAAGCCTGTTTACACATCACATTTCTTATATTTCCCAAGAAGAATTCCAGCTTCATTTAAAGTTCTCTTTGATGATACTTATATTAATGTGCTTATCTCTCATAATGGCAGTTGTATTCATGAGTGTCTCATTGTCCTTTTCTTCTGCATCATAACTATCCCACATGCATCGGTAAACAGAAAATGGAGAAAATATACTAAATAAAGTATTTTTAATATTCAAGAGAAAATTAACCAATTTAATCAAAAGAATCAACTATATATCATGCACTTTCTTACAGGTGGGATTTGATAAATAAGAGCCTTATTGCCAGAGTCCAATGGAAAAGACAGATATGTGAAAAAACAGTGGCAAATACAGTGCTATAAATGAGGCATGCATCTGTTGTAGATATTTAAAGATGACTCATGTGCAGGAACTTGTCACCTGGTTTGCAGATTAAAGGTACATATGTTAGTAAGGCTATTTCTCTGTATTGGGCAGGTGAGGAGGTATCCAAACCCTGACAGTTTTGGGGAGGCAGCTTATCTGCTGTATTGTTATATAGTCGAGTTCTGGAATACTCCTTGTTGTTCTAATATGAAATGGGTATCCTTTGAGCTCTGGGGATTTTCTCGTTTGCATGATTTTATGATCCAACAGCTGTGCACTGTCCCCAGCTGTGGGGACAATGTGTAAAGTTGTAATTGAGGGTCATCCATTCTGGAATGCAAACTATACTTTTGAGAGGCCAGAATCCTCTCTGGGACAGAGAGTAAAGTGCTTTCAGCCCCCTTTGGCCAGAGCTTCATTATTTTTTTCTTTTTCAGGTATTAGTCTTCTGCATATGGTTTTACTTCTGAGAAAGTTTTATTAGTCAGGGTCTAGTCAGGCAAACAATAGTCATTTGAGATATTTCGAACAGAGAGAATTTAACATAGGGAGTTGGTAACATAGGTGATGGAAGAGCTGAGAAAGTGACCAAAGGACAGTGTGGTAACTATGAGGTTACAACTGGAAGCTACTACTGTTCCTTAGTCTTGAGAAACAAGGGGAGGGAGAAGTGTTGCTGGAGCCAGAATCTGGGGCCACTTAGTGGAAGATGAAATTCTGGCTGGCATGTATATTGAATGCTGGATCTACAGAGGGGCAAGATTTTCCAGCAGGAGCTGGAGACAAGGAGGAGAGACAACTCAAATAGAATGACAGGGAAAGAATACCCTGGCTCCTTTTTTCCTGTTCTCTAATCGCTTCTTGTTGGCCAGACCTAGTAAGAGAATTAGAAATTGGTGAAAAGTAGTTTGTAGAAAGTCCAAGGTTGAATCTGCACCCATATAGGTGGTAATCACTGAGGCAGACATGGATATGAACCCTCCTTCAGGGAACAACTAGCTGCAGGAAGTGTGGTCAGTAGATAGCCTTTAAAGATCAGCTACTTCAGTTCATCTCAGCCTGAGTTCATGCCCATTCTGGGGCAGCACAGATCTGGTGCCTGAACTAGGAGAACATGTAAAGGTCTGGTCCTCTGGGCTCCAGGTGGCATATCTGTAACAGCAATGTTCTCTCCAAAACTCCAAAATGGATCAACCAAGGCTTTGTCAAGCCTGAATTGCATTTGACTTCTCCTTCTGTCCCAATTCTACTTCCTCCTTCTTCCTTTCATAGTAAATGTCTTATACCCAAAATTCCATTTCAGCACCTGCCTCTGGATAAATTGAATAGTTATTGACAGACATACTTATTAACTTAAATCTCAGACATGATCCAGGGCAGAGAGAGAAAAGAACGGGTTATGGATCTGGGAAACAGGTTCATAACTATCTGTATATATTAGAGAAGCATCAGAAAAGTGAGAGTGTGTTGAATATTGGAGCAGCTGGGCACATCATCAAGGAGGAGGTGAATGGATTGAGAGATTTGAATAGATGGGTAGCAGTGAAGGGAAGATTCTGGAAGAGATGAACTCATTCAAAGGTGTAACAGTGGGAATTATTATGCTTAGTGCAAAAGGTAGTACAAGAATTTAGGACCTAGCATTAGTACTAAATTCTGCTCCAGGGAAGGATTTGAAGCCATGATAAGAGAAAGAGGTTTTTAAAATTTTTTATTTAATTTAATTTTAATTTTTTTTTTCCTAAAAAACTTTGCATCATCTGGGAAAACATCTTTCAGTGTGGCAGAAACGTGTTCAGATTTTAAATAAGCTTTCTAACAAGATATTGTATACAGGTTCATTTCTTCCCCCATAAAAACCTTTAATCGCAAAAGCATAACTGAGCCAGGTAGAAAAAGTCATTGTTTAAATACAAATTCTTTTTATTTCCTAGGGTTCCATATAAGAAGGGAAGGAAATCAGAAAGGCACTATTATAACCAATTATATAATGGAATGGTGTGCTAACCTACTATTAACTTTGGTTTAGGAAAGGAGTTGTGTTAGCACACAAAAGCAAGATGTGCTTTTCTGTTTTTTTCTGGAGTAGAGTAGATTTAACAGTAGTCTGTTAGCAAGAATTTACTATGCTTCTAAAGAAAATAACTATGCTAAAAATGCAAATAATATTTTATAGCTAAGTTGAGAAAGAGAGCGATATCATCAAGAATTATTCCTGAACATTTGGGAGCGTAAGTTGAAAGTTCCTACTGATTTCTTGGAATGTTATACAATCCTTGGATATGTTGTATATATAAAAGAGGTAGTTGGACCATCTTCAGTACTGGCCAAGGTATATGGGTGGCCTGAGGGAACTCTAGTGAGTGCAGAAGGTAGTCAGACATCTTCCTGTCATTGTCCCTTGTTAGATTCATGAGACCAACTAGAGAATTTCTATTTTTGTTAATGATGGATGCTGATCACCAGGGAACAAATCAAGAGTGGAAAGTCTTCCTGATAAAATGAGACCTTTGTCGCCGTGGATAGCCCCATCCACAGCAATACGGGCTTGAGAGAATGAGCTTCCCATGCCATTGCCTCTTTCGATAGGGATCTAAATATGGTGGCTAAGGAGGCACCGTGTACTGAGACAAATGTCTGAAAGCCACTCATAGGATTCTCTTTTATGCTTAGTGTCATCTGGGAAAGGAACCATAACTAGAAAATGCAATCATTTTGTTCATTAAAGAAATAAAAACACTTTCTGCTGCAGTAATTTGATAATAAAATATATGTTGCACAAAGCAGGAGCAACACTCCAGTCCCTCCTCGATTTTCTTTTGTTAGAAGCCGATACTAAGTAATCAACATGAGAATTGTTTATTGATGCCTTTGTTTTGCTAAAAAGTACTTCATGATTCCTTAGTACTTAGTCATTCATACAGAGTGCAAGCAACAAAGGCATCATCACAATTATACATTGAAAATTGCCCCACCAGGATATTACTTTTTTACTTGTATGATATAGAGCTCAGCGAGAGTATGTCCAGAGCTCAGTATGTGGAAAAGAAAATCACACATTGAAGCACTGGATGGGTTTTATGATACACAGATTTTATATTAACTTTAGGACAGCGTTAGATTTGCTAGCAACTATCTTTCCTAGGACTCTATTGATGTGCAATAAATATCAATGATAAAAGTAATGGTGAAATGTTGAGATATCAATTTTTATATATCCTATTGGATGTGTATGTTAACAATATGGGTTATTCAGAGTTTATGTAAAGCTCTGGCTATAGGAGACACATTTGAAAGGCTTCTGTCGGACACAATTTTCAAATGTCCTCCCCAGACCCCCATGAGGAAGACTTTTAGTGATGAATTAAAGGTGGGAATAAAGATGTATTTTGAGCACATGTTAGTTTGGTTAGAAATAAATGGAATCTCTTTGATTTGGAATAAAGCTTCTGGCGAGGAAACTTGCTGCCCTGTTTAGAAAAGACTGCTGCTGGTCAAGTCACCATTGTGCTGATAAAGTCATGGAGAAGCAAGTGTAATCGCAGAATGAGAAAGTCAGATTTGGTCAGTGGAATATGAGCATGGACCTTCCATGATGGAAATAAATATGCAATGAGAGTTGTTTGATTTCAACTCCATCTAGAACTCTCTGGAAGGGAATCTTTGGAGTCAGGAAGCCTCTTTCTGTTGTGTAGGGGTAATAGGTCAAGAAAAGATATTTGGGCGAGGGGTGGAGATGCTTTCTATCTCCCAGAGCAAGGTGGATGGATATCCTGGGAAGGGCACCATGCCTTTCAGGGACTTTAGTGGCCAGTTTAGAAGCAGATGAATATGTGTCTGGATTTTGTGTTAACTTTGAAGTGGTAAAATATATGATTTATCATATATAGCATCTTAATTACAGTTCTTGAAGAGGATTCTCTGTAGTAATTCTGAATAAGAGATGCATGTATACAATTATCAGAAGTTGATACTCAAAAATAGAGGCACAAAATCCTTGCGCTCGATAGGGTCTTTCTGTTAGTGCCCACACCAGGCTGTCTGCTTAAGTCTCACCCTTCAAAACCATGTCAAAGAGCTTGTAAGCAGATCTTTATGTTTTGAGATTCTCACATTTGTCTTTGATTTTTACTTGAGACAATGGCAGAGTTCTTTTTCTACTTTAGGCTTTTATGTAGTTTGAATGAATACGTTAAAAGCAAAACGTGAAATTCTAAACCACGCAGCCTTATTCATCAATTTTTACAGGAAAACATCTGGCAAGATTACAGTGTGTATTTGAGGATTCTCTCCATGCCATTCTGGGTCGGGGTAGAAGGGACCTAAAAGGTCACCACATGAAATGTCCTCTTCTATGTTCAGAAGCACATTCTGTGAGTACAGAGACCATTATTTGTAGTATCAAAAATGTAAGAATGCTGAGAGGTCTAATTCAGGCTGCAGGCCAATGGACAAATTCCTTGTACGGCACAGATGCGGTCAGGACACTACAAATGACACTAGACTATTCTCAAGATTTGGAAACCGAGGCACTCTTATTATGTAACCCAGTGCTCTTCAACTTTAGCTTGCATCGGAATCACCTGGAAGCTATGAAACATACAGTGGGGCCCCACCCTCTGGAGTTTTTGATTTAGTAGGACTGGGATGAGGCCCTAGAATTTGCATTTCTAACAAGTTTCCAGGTGCTCCTGGTGCAGAGAACATACTTTGAGAACAAAAATATAACCTATAGTTTTGGATGGTTCCTGAGCTCTGAAAATTAACAAAAGAATGGGTAAAGAAAGATGCTAGATTAAGTATACAGTATGAATTCTAATAACTTTTTCAAGAATGTTTCTTACTTGAAAATCTTAATTTTAGTTTTTGTTATGATCCTCTCAACATATTTGTTGAGAGCAATGAAGACTTAAAACCTAAGCGTGTTATTATATCATTAAATTCACTTTTTGCCAAGATGTGAGTAAGTCTGCCAGTCATCTTGAGAAAGCTGTAGGGGTTTTAGTTATGCAAAGCTTTGTTGAGGATGAAATGTTCTTATTCTCTTGAAAGTTCGTGTGGAGACACATACTGAGCCAGAGTTTTAGTGGTTTCAAAATTCATGATTAATTTCTGACTCAGTGATCACAAATTCCCAATTCTTCTCTTTTCCTCTGTCTCAGTTTTTAGAGAATAATAACATTGACAACAACAATAATAATAGCAGATACTGTTTACTGAGTGCCTTTTTGTGCCTACCTAGCACTTTAATGTATGGGCTGAGTCTCCTAATAACTCTGCAAGTTAAATGTTTTCTACTTCTGTTTCTCAAATGAGATTGATACTGAGAAATGCCACATAACTTACTCAAAGACATATGCAATTTGATATATTAGGTGGTAAAGACTTGCATTTTCTTCATTACAAACGCATTTTCCCCCTACAAACGATTTATCTGGTTTCTGATGCATTTCGTCTGTTTGAATCAGTATTGCTTGAAGGTAGTTTAAGATGCTCACCTCTCGAGTGCCTACTAGCTGCCGTACATTTCGTGTTATGTGATTTCATTTATTACTCACTGAACCCTGCAAGAGAAGTGATGCTAACTTCATTTTGAGGATGAGCATTCTGAAGCTTCAAGAAAGAGTAAGGGACTTTCTTGAATAATTTGGGGAGGAGTATTTAAACCTAAGTCTTTCTGGCTCCTAAACAGATACTCTTTTTAAGGCACCACAGTATTTCTCTAAACCTGGAAATGGTCTTAAATGTTATTAAATTACAAGGTCCTCTTAAAAGAAATTGAATAAAGTACAAAGAAATGGAAAGATATTTCGTGTTCTTGGATTGGAAGAATCAACATAGTTAAAATGACCATGTTACCTAAAGCATTATACAGACTTAATGCAATCTCCATCAAAATCCCATCGGCATTTTTTAAAGATATAGAACAAAAAATCATCAGATTTGTATGGAAGCACAAAAGACTCTGAATTGCCAAAGCCATCCTGAGGAAAAAGACCGAGGCTGGAGGCATCATTCTGCCTGACTTCAAATTATACTACAAAGCGACAGTAATCAAAACGGCGTGGTATTGGCAGAAGAATAGACACATGGACCAGTGGAACAGAATTGAGAGTCCAGAAGTAAACTCTTCTTTATATGGGCAAATAATTTTCGACAAAAAAGCCAAAAACATACAGTGGAGAAAGGAAAGCCTCTTCAATAAATGGTGCTGGGAAAACTGGAAAGCTACCTGCAAAAGAATGAAACTAGACTGTTGTTTATCACTACACACCAAAATTAACTCAAAATAGATTAAGGACCTGAATATAAGACCTGAAACAATAAAATGCATAGAGGAAAACATAGGAACTAAACTCAAGGACCTTGGACTTAAAGAAGATTTTATGAATTTCACCTCAAAAGCAAGGGAAGTAAAAGCTAAAATAAATGAATGGGCCTACATCAAACTAAAAAGCTTCTGCTCAGCAAAAGACATTGTTAACAAGGTCAAGAGACTACCATCCGAATGGGAAAATATATTTGCAAGCAGCACCTCCTATAAGGGCCTAATATCCAAAATGTACAAAGAACTCATACAACTCAATAACAACAGACACTTATCCCTAGAGGACATACAAATGGCTAACAAATATATGAAAAGATGCTCAGCGTCACTAGCTATTAGAGAAATGCACATAAAAACCACAACAAGATACCATCCCACACCTGTTAGAATAGCTATAATCAACAGGACAAGTAATAACAAATGTTGGAGAGGATGTGGAGAAAAAGGAACCCTCATACACTGCTGGTGGGACTGCAAATTGGTACCACTATGGAAAACAGTATGGAGGTTCCTCAAAAAACTAAGAATTGATCTATCATATGATCCAGCAATCCCTCTACTGGATATTTATCTCAAAGACTTGAAAACCCATAGCTGAAATGATATTTGCACACCCATGTTCATAGCAGCACTATTCACAGTGGCCAGGACATGGAAGCAACTGAAGTGACCTATGATAGATTATTGGCTAAAGAAGCTGTGGTATATATATATACAATGGAATATTACTCAGCCATAAGAAGAAATGAAATACTGCCATTTGCGACAACCCGGATGAACTTGAGATAATCATGCTAAGTGAAATAAGCCAGAGAAAGTTGAAAATCACATGATATCACTTGTATGTGGGATATAAACCTAAAAGCACGAAATGAACAGGACAAACAAACAGAGACTGGTGGACATGGACTATAGACTAGTGGTTACCAGAGTGTAGTGGGTGGTGGAGGAACGGAGAGGTAGACGGGGTAAAGGGAGTCAAATATAGGGGTATAGGAGAAGGGCAAAGTGGGTAAAAGGGATCAAATATAGGGTAGCTGAAGGAAACTGGACTTTGGGTGGTAAACACAATAGAATATATAGATGTCAATGATGTCAAATTATAATGTACACCTGAAAATTATATAATTGTATTAATCAATGTTACCCCAATAAACTTAATTTTAAAAAATGTTATTAAAGTTGATAACTGTTGTGGTTAGTTCACCTAACCATGGTCAGACTTAACCGTGTACAGAATAGGAAGTCTGCTAGGGAGATTCGTGAGTATAGGGAAGTCCTGTCCCACTCTGCCTCTTTGGTAAACCATCGAAGCTGAAGAGCCTGATATTTATCCATTAGTGTTTTATAACTATAAATGCAGCCTTGCTCCATCCAGTTGTCATGTGCAAATGCATGCACCCTTGGGAGGGCTAATGCACTAAAATAACCTCCCAGATTGCCTTTCATTCTCTGCCAAAATAAGCCAAATGATCTTTAGAGAAAATGTTCAGATATTTTTGTTATTGGAGAAATTTTTGTTATTAGAATATTAGAGAAATACACAAAGGTAAAGCAAATAATATAACATTTGTGTATATACCTTTCAGCTTTATCAAATTTTAATAATTTTCTTTATTTATTTATTCGAGAAGTTTATTTTTAATTCTCTAACATTTTTTTAACATGAAAGCCTCTCATATTCTTTGTTTCCAACCCATTTTTTTTTTTTACCCTGCTACTGAGTTAAGCACTAGCCTTTATTTGGTGTTGATAATTCCAGCATATATTTTTATACTATCACTGCATATATGTGCATTTATGAAAATATATTGTGCTGTTTGGTGTTTTTAAACTTAACATAAATGGTTTTATACTTTATGTATCATTCTGCAATTTGCTTTTTCACTCAGCCTTATATTTTTTGAGATTTATCTATGTTGATAAATGTAATTTTAGTTCATTGATTTTTCACACGTATAATGCCGTATTGTATGAGTGCACTGAAGCTGATTTATCCATTCTCTTCTGAAGGGCTTTTTAGGTTGTTTCCATATATTGCTATTAAAAACAGTAATACAGTGAATATTTTGTATATTTTTCTTCTTGAGTATATTTGAAAGATTTCTCTAATATGCCCAAAAGAAAGGTAAAGCAAATAATATGCGATACATAGATGTGGCATTGCAGGGATAAAGGGCACATGCATCTTCAACTTTCCTAGGTAATGCCAGTTTTCCAAAAGGGTTGTACCAGTGGACACTACCATTAGCAGCTTACAAGCATTCTTTATTGCAAGACTTTATGGTATCAGATATTGAAAACTTTTTCAATCTGGGGAGTATAAAATGGTACGTTAATGTGGTTTTAATTTTCATTGTCCTAATTAGTGAAGTTGAACAGTTTTTCATATGTTGCTTGGTAATAGGTAAAGGATAGTTTTATTATTAAGCATAAAAAAAACTATTATAGTTAATATTTAACTATAATTTTCATAAATTTACTAATTAATTTTCATAAATTTTTTTGTACTCCCTATTCTTATATCCTACATATTCTCTTTATTTTCACTTTCTTTCTTTCTGAAGTGTATTCTTTGATAGTTTTCTTAATTTTCCTAGTATTTGTCTAAAACTATCTTTATATTGAGCTCAGTCAGGAGTGATAATTTATCCTGTTATAAATTAGAGAGTTAAATTTATTTTTTCCTCAACCCTATTGCTCCATTGTTTTTGTTGCTAATGAGAACTCTGCAGTCAGAATAATTGTTCCATTATAGATCATTTCTCATTCTGACAGTTTATAGTCTTTTTTTATTTGTTGTAGTTTTTCTATGTCCAGATATAAATTTATCTTTAATTTTCTTCCTTGATACTCAACATATTCTCTTAATCCTAGGATTCATGTCTTTTCTAAATTATGTCAAATTCTCATTTATTTGTCTTTATAAGTATTCTTGTTCATCATTCTCTTTATTTTTTTTTCTGTACCTACTTTCAGTTTCAAGTTATGCAGCCCTTCATTCTACCTTCCATGTCTCTTAACTGCACCTTGATTTTGCTGTATACTCTTTTGTCTTTATATAGATTTTGAATGAATTCTTATACTACTTTATTATTTAAATTGTTCTATGACTCTGTGTAGGCTAGTATTTATCTCATTGTATTGTTAGCCACTGTTCCTCCAAATCATCTTCCGATTCACTGTCTTAATGATTACTTATATGTCTGTGGGTCAGCTGGAAATCAGCTGGTCTTGGCTCAGTTCAGTTGGGATGGCTTTTTTGTATGTGTCTCTCATCTTACTTGAATTAGAGACTAGAGAGGGATACTCTTCTCATAGTGATTGTAGAGGAATAAGAAAGCAAATGGAGACATTCAAAAAATTTTAAGGCCTAGTCTTGCATCATTTATGCCTCTTTCTCTTTAACAAAGTAATTCATGTTGGCTGAGCCCAAAGTCAAGGGATGTGGAGATATATTCTGCCTTTATAAGAAGAATTTCAGAGTCAACGCTAAAGGGTATAAGCACAGGGGAAAATGAAGAATTGGGGCCAGTAGTGTAATCTGCAACAACTACATTTTAAAAAATTGCTGTAGTAGCAGAATAATAGCCCCCCCCAAATGCTCACACTCTAATCTCTGTAGATATGTGATATTCGTAGATTGAATTAATTTCATAGTCTTTAAAATAAGGAGATGATCCTGGATTATCCAAGGGGCCCACTATAATCTCGTGAGCCCTTAAAAGCAGAGAACTTTCCCCAGCTCAGAACGGAGTGATGCGACAGAAAAGGAAGGCAGAAGAGATATAACAGATGGGGCAGACAGAGAGAGTTCAAGTTTGAGAATGGTTCTGAGGTGTAGGGGGACCTCAACATGGATTAGAGGGAAGCCTGTTGGAGCTATGAGTGGCCCTGAGCTGACAGCAAACAAGGAACCAAGGAATTCAATCTTACTATAAGAAGCTAAATTCTGTCAATAATCTGAATGAACTTAGAGTGAATTCTTCTCCAGAGCTTCCACAATGGAACTCAGCACTGCTGACACCTTGCTTTTGGTCTTGTGAGACCTGTAGCAGAAGAACCAATTGAGCCACACTGTGCCCAGATTTCTGACCTAAAGAAGCTGTTAAATGATAATGGGTATTATTTTAAGCAGATAAGAGTGTGGTAATTTGTTACAGCAGCAATATAATACTGGTATAATACTGGTATAGTCTCCAAGGTTTTAATACTGGTATAGTCTCCAAGGTTTTAATTTTGTTTTTTTTTCATAATATTTTTAATGTAATTTATGCTTGTGTTTCATAATTTATTTCCTTTTTTTACTAAAAGTTATTTTTATTTAATAATAAGAGAATTCTACATATTTTTATTTTTATAGTACCATTAGTAGTTCAAACCCGTGTTGTTCAGGGTCAGCTGTGTATATATTACTGTACTACTTTTTTTTTACTAGTCTTTTAATTTTTCTATTACAGTTGACACACAATATTATATTAGTTTCAGATGTACAACATAGTGCTTAGGCATTTATATAACTTCTGAAGTGATCACTCTAATAAATCTAGTACCCATCTGACACCATACATAGTTATTACAATATTATTGACTATATTTCCTATGCTATAATTTACATCCCCATGATTATTTTGTAACTACCAATTTGTACTTCTGAATCCCTTCCCCTTTTTACTCATCACACAACCCCCAATATGTTTTCTGTATCTATGAGTTTGTTTCTGCTTTGTTTGTTAGTTTATTTTGTTTTTTAGATTCCACATATATGTGAAATCATAAGGTGTTTGACTTTCTCGGTCTCACTTATTTCATTTAGCATAATTCTCTCTAGGTCCATCTATGTATTGCAGATGGCAAGATTTCATTCTTTTTTATAGCTGAGTAATATTCCATTGTAGATATGTACATATTCATCTGTTGGTAGACACTTAGGTTGCTTCTATTTCTTGGTTATTGAAAATAATGCTGCAATGGACATACAGATGTATATGTCTTTTAAAATTAGTGTTTTGTGTTTCTTCAGATAAATACCCAGAAGTGGGATTACTGTGTTCTGTCTATTTTTTCAGGGATAAGTATTGCTACCCCTGATATTTTGTTGTTGTTTGTTTGTTTCCATTTTCATGACATATCTTTTTTGATCTCTTTACTTTCAGTCTATGTTCTCTCGATCTGAAGTGAGTCTATTTTGGACATCATATGTAAGGGTCTTGTTTTGTTATCCATTCAGCTATCCTATGTCTTTTGACTGGAGCATTTATCTATTTACATTTAAAGTAACTGTTGATGGATATGTACTTTTTGATATTTTGTGATTTGCATGTTTGATTTTTTCCCATCTTTTTAAAGCAGTCCCTCTAACATTTCTTGTAGTTATGGTTAGGTAGTGATAAACTCTTTTAGCTTTTTCTTGTCTGGGAAACTCTATCTGCCCTTTGATTATAAATGATAGCTTTACTGGGTAAAGTAGCCTTGGTTCTAAGTCCTTCCTTTCTATCCCTTTGAATATTTGTTGCCAATCCCTTTTGGCCTACAAAATTTTTGTTGAGATAACAGCTGACAGACAGTCTTATGGGAACTCTCTTATAGGTAGGTAACTATTTTTCTGTTGCTGTTTTTAAGATTCTCTCTTTGCCTTTAACCTTTGGTATTTTATTTATGATATGTCTTGGTGTGGGCTGTTGTTCATGTTGTTTGGGACTCTCTGTGCTTCCTGGGCTTGTATGTCTATTTCCTTTGCCAGATTAGGAAAATGTTCAGTTATTATTTCTTCAAATAGGTTTCAATTCCTTATTCTCATTCTTCTCTTTCTCATATCCCTATGATGCAAATGTTGGTGTGCTTGATGTTGTCCCAGAGGCCCCTTAAACTATTCTCATTTTTTTGGATTCTTTTTTCTTGTTACTGTTCTGATTGTTTTCTGTTACCATATCTTGCAAAACGCTGATTTGATCCTCTGCTTCTCTAATCTACTGTTGATTCCTTCTAATGTATTCTTTATTTCAGTTATTGTGTTCTTAATTTCTAATGTTTTTAAAATGTTTTCTATCTCCATTTTTATGTTTTCTATCTCTTTATTGAAGTTCTCATAGAGATCATTGAGCATTCTTATAATCAGTGTTTTGAACTTTGCATCTGGTAGATTGCTTCTCTCAGTTTTGTGTAGTTCTTTTTCTGGAGCTTTGTTCTGTTCTTTTCATTTGGGATGTATTTCTTTGCCTCTGCATTTTGGCTGCTTCCCTGTGTTTGCTTCTATGTATTAAGTAGAGCTTCTCTATCTCCTGGTCTTGGTAGAGTGACCTTATGTAGTAGATGTCCTGTGGGGCTCAGTGGCACAGTCTCTCTCTGGTCATCTGAGCTGGGCACTCCAGGAGTGTTCTTTGTATGGATTGTGTGTGCCCTCCTGTTGTGGTTGAGCCTTGGTTGCTGTTGGCACATCAATGGGAGGGACTGACTCTTAGGTTGATTGGTTGTGAGGACTGGCCGTGACTATAGTGGAGGAGCTGTTGTGCAGGGGTTGACCCTACAGAACAGGATTTGCTTTAGCAGGGCTCTGGTTTTTGCCTAGTCTGCCCTTTGGGTATATAATTGTGAAGGTTGTTGGGAGGTGTTCTGGTATGGTCTGAAGCTGGCGATTAGGTGTTTTGATTCTGGGGCCTCTTGAGAAGACCTCTGTTTCAAGTCAAGGGCAGCCGCTGCCTATGCTTTTCCCCAGGGCCACTCAGTATGAGCTACTAGTGATCTCCAGATGTTTGCCACCTGTGCTGGGTTTGCAGGTACCTGGGAGAGACTAAGCTGCCACTAAGGCCAGGCTTGGCTACTTAGCAAGAAGTATGGGGCATGCCAAGGCCAGATGCTTCTTGTTTGAGGGTTGTGAACCTTTGATAGATTTTAGGAAATTCTGCAGCATGAGCCAAGACAGGCCTGTTTGTGTGGAAAAGGCTGGGATCCACAAGTTGAGTGGAATGGGGCCTCAGGGAATCACCAGGGCAGGGCAAAAGGTGTTAACTAGGTTGAGAGAGACTCAGATTTGGCTGTCACCTCCACCTGTACTCTGGGTAGGCAAGGGCTCAACAAAGGTACAATAGCTTCTGCTAGCACTTCTGTCTGAGAGAAAACTGCCCCTTCAACCCTTGCCCTGAAGCCAGATAATTCATTTACTACCTATATATCCCTGGTGCCATTTGAGCTACTGTCCTTGAGCTGAAGCTCAGATTGAGTGAGTCTATCAGTGAGTAAGTCCATGCATAGGCCCTTTAAGAAGCATGCCTAGGACTCCAGTTGCCCTCTGTCTCACTCAACCACAATCTCTGCTGTTTTTCACAGCCAGAAGTTTTGGAGACCTCTCTTTCAAGCACTGGAACCCCAGGCTAAGGAGCCTGGTGTAGGGAGGGACCCCTCCCTCCTCTGAGGTACCTCTGCCGCCTTGATATCACTCACGATTTTTCACTGCCACACATAGGTGTGTAACCAGCCTGTTCAATATCTCTGTCCCTCCTACCAGTCTCGATGTTGCTTCTTCTGTATGTCCTTAGTTATAGGACTTCTGTTCAGCTGGACTTCAGGTGATTCTCGGTATGGTTTTCCTGTAATTTAGTTGTAATTTTGTTGTGGTCATGGGATGAGGCGAGCACAGTGTTTACCTACTTTGCCATCTTGACTAGAACTTCCCTTATTGTACATAAAATTAATTTTATTTAGAGCAAATTCTATTTGTTGACACATTTGCTTGTCTTTCTTACCATTAATTTTTTTTCATGTTTTTTGGTATTTTGGTTAGAACACTTTGTATGTAATTTTAAAAAGTTTTAAATTATTTCAAATCTACAGAAAAGTTAAAAGAACAGTACCAGAACTTCTATATTTTCTTAACTCATTTTCCCTAATTGTTAACATTTTGCTGTACCCTTCTCCCATAACTCTTTCTGTGTATATGTGCATATAGTCATTTTCTGACATGATACCCATCATCACTAAGGACTCTCATGTGTGCCTCCCAGAAACAAGGACATTTTCTTATATTACCATTGTACAGTCCTCTTGATCAGGCAATCAACACTAATAGAATAGTATTGTTCATCCTACTGCCCTCACTCAAATTTCACCATCTGTTCCATCATTATCTCTTTTCTCTATGCATTCTAGTATCATGTG
>NW_006442484.1:15507410-15563160 GCF_000325575.1 Pteropus alecto
TCCATCTCTTATGTCCTTGAGAATCTTAAAGACTACAGGGCTTAATTCTATAAGATGATTCTTTACATGCATCTATCTGTTATTTCCCTATGACCAAATTTAGGCCATTCATTCTTGGCTAAATACTATGGAAATGATTCTGTGTTCTTAGGGCATAAAATTAGGGGACCTACAATGTTGTTCCACTAAATTGCCACTGATGCTAACCTTGATTACCTGGTCAAGGTGTTATCTGCTAGATTTCTTACCTTTAAAAATGATCATTTTCCCTTTTAGATTAGCATTTTTTAGGGAGTTACTGCTATATTATGCCAATCGCCACAGATTGGGCTTGATATTCATTGATATTCCTGTTTAAATTAACTACTACTATCATGATTGGCAAACGGTGATTATCTAGTTCCATCCTTCTTTTCATATTTGCAGATTAGCATTTTGCTGTGAGAAAGAATTTTCCCTTCTTATTTATTATTTATTTTAATTATATCAGTAAGTACTCATGGATTTTCATTTTATTCAATAAGATGTAATCTTATACTCTTATTAGGTTTTTTTTTTTTTTTTATGCTCAGATTATCCTAGATTAGCCTATGGTAGATCTTCAAGCTAGTTTATGTCCTTTAACACATCCTCCTTTTTCTTTAGGACTTCCTTACTTTCAAGAACAACAGAATGTCCTAGGCTCATCTTGTCATCTTGTACTTTTTCCTATCCAGTCTGGAAGTACCTGTTTTACCTGGAGGATGATATTTTAAGACCAGATTAAGATACTCAAGATGCTCACTATTACTGGAATGCTGTTGCTTTTGGAGTGACTGGATATCATTGCTCTTAAGAAGAATGTAATTTCCTGTTAGGAAACACACACACACACACACGTGTGTGTATAGAGCATATACATAATCACACATAAGCCTACCTCTAATTATATATATGTACGTGTGTGTGTGTGTGTGAGTGTGTGTGTGTTTCCTAACAGGAAATTACATTTATATATATAATAAATAATATATATATTATATAACATATATAATATATATATATATAATCTAAATGTTTACTTATTTAAATCTTATGAGTTCATACCAACACTCCCAATTCCAACTGAACACCTCAGGAGTTTTTTAGACTTTTCTCTTTCCATATTTGTATCTCATTATTTTTGATATATTTACTCAGTTAACATATTGGCTCAG
The DNA here is from genome assembly GCF_000325575.1 of Pteropus alecto. NCBI lineage: Eukaryota > Metazoa > Chordata > Mammalia > Chiroptera > Pteropodidae > Pteropus > Pteropus alecto. Next base: position 15,508,607 of record NW_006442484.1, read on the forward strand.
TTAACCCACATCCCAACCATCCATTTCTTTTACCCCCAGGCCTATCTCTGTCGATTCCCAAAGGCAGCACCTTCCTCTGCTTTATTCTACTTTCTCTGCACATATCACCATGACCTCAGTGCAGCACTTACTCTCCCTCATTGCCCTTCTTCCACTGACACTCAATTTGCTAAAAGCTGAAGGGGAAAGGAAGGAAAGATGAGAAGAGAAATTGGAGCGGAGGTATAAATGGAAAAGCTGCTAGGTCATTTTGAATGAGATATAGTTTAGTAGCATCTTTCCCTCTCTTGTATTTCTCTGCCTAGTGTTTCGTGGTGGCATTTTGTGCTCCTGACTCATGGTGATAGTGGGATGTGGGCATTTGGGTTAGTTTCTGGTTGTTAGAATGTATATCGTTCCTCTCACCAATGCTTTCTATAAGCCAAAGCCCAGGTGGTGGTCAGCAATAGTTTACTTTTTTAAAATCTCTTTTTCAAATATCAGAAACCCCTTCTTTGGCACTGGTTTAGTAATTAGGTTCACTTTGATCTCCTATATTTAATAAAGCATTTTTAGTTTACTTTCTGCATCAGGAGATGAATATTTGGCTGCTTCTGCTACTTCCAGACATGAACTAAGCACACCTATGGGTTTAGCTTTACTCACTGCTTATCTATAGAGATTTGTCTCTTTGATTTTCTATATATTTATGTATGCATTTTTTTTTCTATATGGGTTTCATTTCTATGTATATAATGAAGAGAGTGTAGAACTTGACTAAAATCTGAGTATTTTTTTTTCCAGTATACATCAGGTCTTATCACTACCCCCCAACCCTGCCCCGCCGCCCATTCACTGCTTAAAATCTTAAAATGACTCTAACATTTTAAAATAAATCCAAACTACTTACCAGGACTTAAAAAGCCCTATAGGACTTGGCACCTGCCTGTTTCTCCCATCTCTTATCACTTTTTCCCTCATTTATTATGGCGTGTCCTCAGCACCTTTTTACTGTCAAACACAGCATGCTCACTCTCTCTTTGTATCCTTGCAATAACTCTTCCCTCTGCCTACATTACCCCTTTCACCATCCCCAGATCATCACGTGGCTGGTTCCCTCTTATCATTCAAGTCTCAACTCAAATGTCCCTTTATTAAGTAAGGTTTTCCTGTATACCATCCAAGTCCATACTCCTATCATCACTTTCTGCTACACTACCCTGTTTTATTTTCTTCATAGCATTTATCAATCTCTAAAGAATTTAGCAATTTTGTTTATGTCTTAATTTCCTTCATGTCAGTGGACGGCAAGGCACTACTTTTCTTAGGATTGTCATTGTCATGTTGTATATTCAATTAATGCTTGTTGAATGAATGAAAAAGTTGTTCCCACATTCTGGGCATTTAGGGAGTTGGGAAGGCTGAAATGTAGAGAGAGATTGAGGAATCTTCAGCACACTGCAACTATCTTTTCTACAGGCTGAGGCCACCTCTTGCTTGTTACATTTCACCCAAAGGATCTTACCGTTGTAGTCAATGTCATAATTCTTTTCCAAGTTTTCTTTGAAATGACTTTTAATGTCAGTGCTAAATCCTCTCTTGAACTTAGGTTAATTTGCTTAGCTCTTGAAGAGATAGGCCACTCAACTGTAATGAGTTTCATATTTGAGTATTCAGAATTCCTGTTAATTATTTTCCTTGAATCTTCATTTTAATATTTTCTCCAAGTAAGAGAGAAAGAAAGGCTTTTGGAAAGGCCTGCCAGATTTCAGAAACTATTTTTCTGACATGCTTAATTTTTATTCTTTTAGAATAGGGACAAAATTAGTTTCTTGATGTGATGTTACTCTGTTTTAAGCTGACTCATTTTAACAATCATCAGAAATGTGGCTCATCCTCCATGAAAAATTATTAATATATAAGTATTAAATTAAATTTTAAACTGGCTATATTGATTTTAAATTGCCACTAATTTGGAGATGTGAGTTCATAAAATTATGTGACCAAGTTTAAAAGTTTTAACAAATGACAAGTTCCTGAGGTGTCATAGTCAGTCTTTCTATATGACATTTGATATGTCCACCCTGAGCTCAGGCTGTGGGCTCTGATCCCACTCGGCTCATGCTTCCATGGCAGGCCACTAGATGCTGTAGGAAGTGGCTGAAATGACAGCAACTTGTGTTTTTCTGTTTCCTAACCCTGAAAGTGTTAAAGCAGATGTCCCTTTTCCAAGTTCTTCTAGGTATCCTGTCTTTTTTTCCCCCTTGTTTAATTTTGTACTTCGCTCTATCTTATTTAATGTCTATGAGATATTTCTATACCTATGTAAAATTTGCTGGCATAATATATCTGAAGGAGTGATTGCAAGGTCCACCAGATATGGATTGCTAAATACACAAGACAACTCCAACAAAATCTCACACAATAATCACAGTTTTACCATAGTTTGAGGGAAAAAGTAGAGTCATGTCTTTCATAATAATATCTTTCCATTGTTGAACACTGATATATTATTTTTTCTCTGTCCAAATTAAATCTTGTCTCTTGCACCTGCAGTTTAAGTCCATTTAATGCTGTTCTCACATCTGTAGACAATAGCAGTTTGCCTCGCTTGTCTGTCTACAACTCGTCATATTCTTGAAGGCGATTATATTTATTCACTGGCTGTCTTCTATTATATCCTGAAATATTTGTAGCTCCTGTAGCCTTTTTTCCTAAGCCTCATATTCCAACTTTTTATTCTAGATGGGTATAGCATTACAAACAGATGTCTTAAAAACATAACTGAGCACAGCATTGGAGGAAAATAATTGACTGTATAAATGAATTTAGATATGCTAATTAAAATAATTAAAAGTAATGATTATTAAATAAATAGCTTTTTAGACTTGGGCAACACATTTTCACTATGTTTTTGGAATCTTTTGGGGATTGAAAATCTCAAGTTTTAAGAAATCCGCAAATAATGAGAGGAGAAGATTCTTTTTTCATTTAAAAAGGAATCTATAGGTCTGTTCAATGATAATTGGGTCTAATTTGGGAATTTAAGACATGCAGAAATGTGATTCATCCTAGGCTTATCTTAAATTGCTATTGCCATTGTCTGTTCATTCCACACAATATAAGGCTAATGATCCTTCACTTTTTTGTCCATCTCCAGATCAACCTTGGGCATCTTGGGGACTACTTTGGTAATATATAAAAAATATGCTCTTTACACAATCCATACTATTTAGATAGTGATATTTTGCTTGACAGAAGCTTCTGCCAACACTATTTTTTATTTATATGATCTAAAAGTGATGCCATTGTGATCATGTAGCTTCATAAATCCAATCTATTTGTGATTTTATTTTTATATTTCTTTCAAATATGTGTTGGAATGCTACACTGGGAATTCGACCTAATTTTTCCAGGTGATGGAGTACTCTTTTCCTTTCCATTATCTGAATTGCTCTTGCCACCCAGTGTGGAAATGGAAAAAAACTTAGGCTGTCTCCTAGTATCTTCCCATGGTGTGCCCTTATTGAATATTTTCAGGTGGATGCGACAGATGTTCATCAAGTTGCTCCCGGCTTCCACTGTTAATTGAACCATAATGGGAGTGACAGCAGGGAAGGACAAATTACTGTAGTAGAGATAAAATCTGAACTCTGCATTCTTATGACCTTCCTGGGATCTTGGGTTGGAATGATAATTCCTGTTTTTTTTTCCCCCCACGTGCATGGGAAGAAATGTGAGATTGTTTTAGCTAGAATACATCAATGAACTAATGTCCTTTAAAATTAGTGGTAACACCTGTTATCAATCAACTTATCATTTCTTTAACTATGACGTGTTAACAGGTTACTAAACCATGAATCATAAGTCTTACCTATGAATCATGGCTTTAGAGAAGTCACTTAATCTTGATGAACTATAATTTCATCATTTTCAAAAGGATATAACATTACCTATACAAAATAATGCCTTCACATACTTGTAAATTATTTTTGAAGGTAGATAAGCATTATGCAGAGACCTATTTTAAAACTCATTTTAACTAGAATTAAAAATTTTCCACTCATATAATTGGATTGGTGCAGAAGATGGACTCAAAGTTGGCCAAGTTTAACAAACGCTATATTGATGTGCTAGTAGATGATTGTAGTTACCAACAGTAAGAGAAGAGACTACATTCAGAATAGTGAGTTCAGAGGAAGAGTGAATGGCAGTCACCAAGTAAAATAAGTAAAGGGACTAATTGGAAGGGCGATGTGGCTACAAATGTAAACTGAATGGTCAAGCACACTCAACTATAGGATGTTTTTAATGTTCATTGGAAAGAACCTTTCTGCAGGCTTGTTGGTATTTTTCTTAAGAGCAGTGGTATGACCATAAAAGTGAAACCCAGAACAGAAATTGCCAGGAAAGAAGAGAGGGAAGAATTTAAACATGTGAGTTGAATTGTTGTGGGAATGACAGCAGGGATTGACAATCAGTTCTCCTATTGTTTCTCAGTAGATGAAGACAGCAGTGAGAGAAACCTGATCATGCCTTCCAGAAACAGGAATTGGAAGAGTTAAGTGTGGAGCCTGGTTTAATATTGGAATGGATTGGAAAAGATGATTCATGGTTTATTTGAATTGTAGAGGGCAGTATCTTGGGAGGCCAGGGAATTGGAATGAGGCAGAACTCAAGAGTCAGAGATGTGAGTGGAAGGAACACATGATTGTTGATGGTAGACTTGAAGCCGTCCTTGGTCTCCCCTGTCATCACTCACATTACCTTGGTGACCTCATCCAACCTCATACTCTTTATACCTAATACCTTCCAAATATCACCAGCTCAGGGCTCTCCCCGAACCAGATTTATGAATATAATTTCCTATTTGTCATATTTACTAGGATATGTAATAAGCATTTCAGTCTTAACATATGAAACCGAACTCCTGATAGCCCTCATACCTCATATCTGCTCCTCTCCTCACAGCCATCCCCTTCTGTTAGTTGTAATTTGTACTTTCAGTTGCTTATGTCCAAAATCATGGCATCATCTTTGATTCTTCTTCTCTTTTACTCACATCTAATCCACCAGAAAATATGGTTGGCGCTACCTGGATCTTCTAATCTGAGCTCACCTTTCTTAATCCACCCTATATGCTACTGTCAGTTATGTCCTGAAGTACAGTTTTATATTTCTTCCTCTTGGGGGAACATTTGATCACCTTACCATTGCCTATTAAGTACAATCAGAAGCTTTCACTTTTCAGACCATTTGTTCTATGGTTCTAGTCTATTTTTAAAGCTTTATCCCAAATCTCAGATCTTTACTTCATGAAATTCCCTCCTTGAAATTCTTTGTGTTGCCCCACGCTCTGACCTCATCTAAAATCTATTTATTTTTAAAACTCTTTTCCTTGAAGTCATTCTAGGAACTCCTAGAAGGTTCATGACTGTAATGGGAAAATGGCACTTAGATAAGCTACTTTGTTTAGTTAGGTTAAATCTTTACTGATTATATGTCCAGTAATTGTAAGTAGTTGGTAAGCATCTTTAACGGAGGGGCCATGTGCAATCTTTTTTGGTTTCACCTGAGCCTTGTACTCTGTCTCTGCATTCTGGTATTCACTAAATATTTGATGATGGCAATATTTGATATGAAATGTTGTGTTAAAGTAGGAGCAGAATCATAGGGTTCTGTCCACTGTGTTGCTGAACCATAATATCACGGAGTTAAGTATGTGTCGGATTTTAGAAGCATTCAAGGGACCATCCAGGTGCTTTTGCACCAGAAATTCATATAATATTAAATGAAATCAGCTGTCAGTTAGCTGGAACAATGGCTATCACTGTGATAGAATTTGGCCTCACTTCTCTGAATGAACAGCCAACTGGAGCAGAGAATGAGAATAATCGATTCCAGTTGGCTTAGTGAACTAGGAAAAGGGTCTCATGACGTGCTACTATGAGGAATGGGAAAGGAAAGCAGAAGGAGTAGACATCTTGATCTCTGCTTGATATTAAGCTTTCATTATTGAACACATGCACAACTTCAATAAAAATAAATCAAACTTAGATTACCTTCTTGAAAGAGGCAAATTATTTACATTCATTTTAATTTTCATGATAAAAGATATAAAAGTGATCCTACAACAAGCCTTGATTTTTTTACAGAGGCCATGAAACCTGAGGATCTGCTCTCTGTCTTGCTCCAGGCATTTCCATTAAAAGTTGACAGTAACTCTCTGTTTAGATGAACATTGTGGAGCACAAAGGAGTGGAGAAAACACATCCCCTATTTGCTACTTGGAGAAGAATGGCTACATGGGGAAACAACGCTTTTTAAAAGTAGTCATTAAAGTTTCTTTTGCAGCAGATTATTTTCCTTCTTGGGAAAAAACATCGTTTCTCTGACAAATTGCCAAAATCCGCACAGCGCAGTGGAGCGGCCTTGCTGAGTTAGCTTCTTCAAGCAGGCAGCAGATGTTTATTAGGCACTCAATACATGTGCCAAGCTGTGCCGTATTTTGTGTTGGGTACACACAGTGTGTTCTTCAGGTTTTCTTAAAAAAAAAATCTGTGAGAAAAGATAATCTGAATTACACATCTTAATAAAATTTTTTTAAAGCTTGCATAAGTAAGAAGACAAGAATAACATTTCTCATTACTAATACATAAATACAACTAACATTCTTAGTAGATTCTTTTTCAAAAATTTAATGCGTAGATTTTCCCCTCATAATTTTAGTCAAATGTGATATAATATTGAGGTTTTTTTCAACTTATATACACATTTTCATATTTTTATACTTATGTAATTTCATATTATGGCTACACAATACTCCATTGAGAAGATATAACAAAGTTAATAAATCATTTTCTCATGGTAGACATTTAAGTTACTGTCTTTTAAATTAACATTACCCTATTTCTAATTAAAAGCCCCAATATGAATACTTCTGTGCACAGGCTTTTTTCTCCTTTTATTCAGGATTGTTTCTGGAGCAGTTATTCTTTCATCCAAGTCTCCTTTACCTGGCTGGCTACTATGAGTCTGGCTGCTAATGGCTTGTAGTCATGCCCTTTAGCTCTAGAGAACCTCCCTTCACCTTCTGGAGACATGTTCTGTGAAAGGGGCCATATTGGTCCCTTTCAGGGATGTGGAAATCATGAATAATGGGGAATGTTTGTAAGAGCTGGATATGTGTAGCCTGGAAAAGAAGAAACTTGGAGTTTTGTCAAGGGCAGACACGTGAGACATACTTTAGCTGTAACTGCAAAGGAAGTGTTAAGATCAAAGACTTTAGATAAAGAAAGGAAGACACTATCTGGGTTGAGATGCATGTCCTAATAATCAGAACTATCCCCAAATAGGGGCATTGAATTAATTCCCTGTCATTGAAAATATTCATTTACTACTAAGAGTATTAGAGAAACTTTGAGTTGTAGAGATCTCTTCCAATATTCTTTTAATTCTTTGATCCTTTATGTGTTTGTGTCTGTGCATCAGTATTCTCTTTTATATTTCAACATTGACTTCAACATTTATTTCTTCTTTTGCTTGTGAGCTAGAAGGTGTAAGAATTATTGCTCTACTGGAAGAGAAGAGGCAGGTTTAGAAAAACAGTAGAATATATTGGGAATTATTGAGGGAATATAATATCAGTTAATAATTAATATCATCACTGTATTATAAGATGGATTTATGTAATTTTACATTTGTCTAAACCCATAGAATGTACAATGCCAAGAGTGAATGCTAAGGTAAACTATCCAGTGGTCCCAAGCCTTTTTGGCACCAGGAACCGGTGCTGCTATGAGAATCTTAACACCTGATGATTTGAAGTGGAGCTGAGGCGTGATGCTAGCTCTGGGGAGCGACTGCAAATACAGATTAAGCTTTGCTCACTCACCCGCCACTCACCACCTGCTGTGCCACCAGGTTCCTAACAGGCCAAAGACAGGTACTGGTCTGTGGCCCTGGGATTGAGAACCCCTGCTATAGACCTAGAGTGATTATGACATGTTAATGTAGGATCATCCTTTATAAAGAGTGCACCATTCTGAGGAGTGATATAGATAATGGGGGAGGATATGCACGTGTAGGGGTGGGGGGAACTTCTGTACCTTCTTATCAATTTTGTTGTAAATCTAAAACTGCTCTAAAAATTAGTCTTTTAAAAACATGAAGAAAAAGAAGTGATCTCATCACTCAAAGCTGACATCAGTTAAAACCAATGTTCTTCTCACAAGACTACTGATTTTCTATCAGGATCATTCTACTCTGTTTTTTAAAATAGTGACAAAGATTTTTTGAAGTGTACCATCTTCCCTTATCTAAGCTTACTGAGCATCCCACCCTGTGATAGTAGCATGCATTTCTAAAGCAGATGTAGGATTAAGGTGCGTCTGTGGCCACAGAACAAAGTGACGCAAGTGATCCACAAGGTACAATGTGTTCCTTTTTTTCTCATGAATATACCATTCCACATGAGAATGATTTGATAAGCTCAATGATGAATTTTTCCTCTGGTTCCCCAAAAGTATTATAAACACCTACAGAGTTGGTACAATTGTCACTTTTCCAGTGATATGCCTAATGGGGCAGAATGGACATTTCTTTTTAAGAATTTTGGAGAATTCCTGTTTTAGCTTCATTTTTGTCATTTACCTGGTTATTCATAAGCTCACCTAGTATTTCCACTAATACATTAAGGTCACATCACTTTTGTTTGAATGATTTTAAGAAGTTTCTGATATTTTTTGTCTCTTAGACTATAGCTTTTGTTCCCTCCCACAGACATTTCTTTTTGACTTTTGGATTTCCGAGCATTATTCTTCTTTCTCTAGCTGAGAGAAGTCATCTATGTGTTGCTATTAACTAGTGCTTGGATACAGTGAATACCAGATCTGTAGAAAGTTATAGTTTGAATTTTAATAAAAAATTATTATGCTGAGACATTATTTTTAAAGGACCAGGTGCTTTGAAGGCTTTCTAAAATTCTTATTCTGTAAAAATAATTGTTTATTTATAGAAATTATAAGGCATCTGATGGTTTAAGACTATTAGTCTGAGGGATATGAGCCATTTAATTTCCTTTAAGAACTTTACATAATCATTAATTAATGCTTACTGTTTTATTAAAATATCTATTTGGCATTTTATTTTTCATGTACTGTAATACTTAGAAAAATTTCCTCCCTTGGGGCCTTAGAGATCCTCCAACATTGTACTTGCTGATATTCATTCAAACTGTGTAATTAACAGCAGTCTGGAAAGTGTGTGCTAGTAAAGGTGTAGTGTTTAATGATGGGGGAATAGTAAATGTTAGGTGTCTAATAAAATATGTGAGAATGGAATTTTGCAATGTTTTGGGGGAGCATAATTAGAATACATTTTTTTGTATATATTTGAGATTATTAGCTTTTCTAGCCCAATTCTTTTTGTTTCATTATAATTTTATTAGACTAGAAATATTAGACTAGAATATACCCTGCTGTTGCCTCATTCATTTCTTCATTTATTCAACATTTACCATGTACCTGCTGGGTCTAGATATTGGGCTACAAGCTAGGAATACAAAATAGAGAAAATATGGCCCTTGACTTCAAGGAACAGACTTTTGGTTGGATACTGCAGAGGCCACAGGACTATCGTTGAGGCTTTTGAAAATGCATATCTTTAACAACTAGGTATCCTATATAAATAATTGAATCCATGCCAAGAAACAAGTACTGACGTGATATTATGAAACACCTATCTCAGCCATCGTATTCGCTGTCCCAAGTGAACCACTGCTAATGTTCAGTGGACACTTTGGTGATCACTCTTGGTTCATTTGCCTTCTTCTGAAGACTGTGGTTCTCTGTACAGCGTGGAGCCACTTTAGGCACAGTTCACCACATAAAGCATGCAAACGAAATGGTTTTTCATTCACACATTTCACCAATAGACCTTTTCCTCTCCTCTTTTTCTGCTCTCATAATGGAAATTGAAAGGTTGAGGCATACTTTCCAGAATGAAATGGTTTCAAAGAATATATTCTGGAGTAAATAGTTTAGTGAACTGTGGGTAATAAATAGTAATATCATTTCACAGAAGAGATCCATCCTATTGCCGTATAATTAAAATCTTTCTGCTGATGGAAAGTTCTCTCTCTGGTGTTTTCTTTAATGCATTCATGATACATCTGTCTGGGCTCCCTTGCTGGAAATATGTTTCATTATAATCCACTTATCTAAGTTTGTAATTAAAGTTCTAAATGTAAAATTTCCAGTGGCAAATTGCCACGGTGCCCAGTGAACTTGTCTTCTTTCTCTGAGAGAAACCACTTTTGAAAATTCTGGGTTTGTGTTTCGATCATTTTATCATGTTACAAGTACATGTGTGTGTACATATATACATATACATTACTAGCGTAATATAGTACATGAAGATGAAGAGTGGCTTTTCTCTTGGTATTTATTTTTGCCTGTTGCTGTGCGAATAGAGGTAAATAGTATTGAGTATACTGAAATTTTTTAAGGTAGGAAAATAGTAAATAAAATATATTACAAGACAACTGCCATTAAGCTTTGTTGATCTATTTAAAACATCTAGGAACAATTAAAAAAAAAAAACCTTTAGCATTGCTAGTAGAAAGATAAAATCTGTTTTCCATTGGTCAAGAATGTTCTTAAAATTTTCCTTGTGGTTTACGTAGTAAAAGAAGAATCTAAAACACTTTTTGCTTTCAATTTAATTTGGAATTTTCTCTTTCAGATATCACTTCATTCTTTTGGGAAGTATGAGATGAGACAAGATTAAAGTAAATTCTATCCAATCGCTTGCATCTGATGAGCAAATTATTATCAGTCAGTGCCCAACCATAATAAACGAAAACTTATAAAAGATGTTGGAAGAGGCTGCTAAAAAACTTTATAGGCTTATGAACATGCTATTATTTTTATGTCAACTATGGACACATTTTTCAATAAGTTCCTTTGTAACAGTAGATACATAATTAATCAAGGGAACACAAAGCAATATTTACAGTTTAACTGAGTAGTTCTCTTGACATTAAATATTTATAATCTTATACTGCAGAAAATATTAATGAGTAATTAAGTATTTTTTAATTTCAAAGGTCAGTAGCATTTGAGAAAAGGACGTTATCTTGTTCATACATTCTAGGTATACTGAATTCTAATAAAGCTCTTTAGAGTAACTATTATATATAAACCCTTGAAAATGACTCTCTCTACATTCATATATACATATATATATAAAATACATATAATATATATTTATATAAATATTTATTTATAAAATTTGGTTAAAGATTATTAAATTCTTCCTTGCATCTTTAAGCAGAATGGACTATAGACTAATACCACTAGGTGCCTATTTTATTTCTTAAAATAAAATAGTGATTATACTAACTTCGTTTCTTTTTCTAAAATGCAGTGTTTTAAAATTGGATGCATCTTCTTTTTATGATTAACCTAAGATCCTTCAAACAGATTATTTGGATTTTTTTCTTTAGCGACTACTTTATGTTTTTACATATTGTTTCCATTAAACTATTTAACTGTCACTTTTTTTTTATCACTTTATAAAAATGTCCTCCACTCGAAGATTTAAAAAGTGTAGACAACCTTGAACTTTTTCTATTCTTCTGGTCTTTGAGGGGTGGTAGAGTGAGGTATTTGCAATTTGCTTATAAAGTAGGAGAAATTTTTCAGCTATTTACCATTGCTCAAATAATTTTCAGAGTTTCACAACTACTGAGTTAACTTTACTGAGCACAGAGAAGAGAATTCAGAAACTCAAACCAAAAGAAACTCATAATTTAATAAAGCTTACCATTGGCCTTTGCAAAAACTAACTTAAATGTTATTTAAGAGATAACCTATTGCTGTTCTCAATGTAAATAATTTCCATTTGTATGTTAAATAAATTATAGTAGCCAGCAAAGTTAAAATGACAAATTTTAATCAATGGTTTTCTTTTTTATTTAAATGCAAGTATTAGGATCCTGAAGCAAATCAGCATTCAGTTTTGATAACAGTTCTTGAATAATAATGCAAAGAGGGTCCTAAAATGAGCAGCAGGAAATTATACATTTTAGAAACCAACCTTTTAGATACATTTTCTTTGATTGCATAATTTTCTTTCCATAAGAGGCATAAAACTTTATGTTTGGGAACCATTTTGTGCTTTAAAAAAAGTAAATGATAATTTTTTATCTGAAAAACAGAGAAATATGATTTTTTAAAAAGTGAGAGTTAGCACTTATATTTCTATTTTAAATTTGTTCATATATGTTTGAGGTTACTAGCTTTTTTAGCCCAATTCTTTTCATTTCATTATAATTTTATTAGACTGGAATTATTACACTAGAATATATCCTGCTGTTGCTTCATTCATTTCTTCACACAGCAAATAGTTCTGTGTGTTGGATAAGACTCCATTACCTGTGTGTTTGACTATATTACATATGTTCCCAATGTTAGGACTTAAGAAATAATTTTTCAAGTAGATGGGCTTTTCTAGCCATCTGTCTTCTATTGTATTCTTAAAAATCTTTATCAAATTTCTGGTCTAAGGTCAAGAAATCTTACCTAGAGAAAAATTTTGTAAATGTAGACTCAGTAATCCATTTATTTGTTTAGTAAATCTTTATTGAATATCTGCTGTTTTCCAAGCAATATACTAGGCACTGGGTATATAACTGAACAAGATAAAGTCTGCAGATAATACTTGAGGAGATGAAAATAAACAAGCCAGTATATACTAGATTGTCAAGTATTGATCTTTTCTAAATGTTACAAACAAACAGCAAACATATGTCAAGAGGATAGAGTGATTGCCACTGTGTTGAACAGATGGTGGTCTGGTAAGGAAGGTCTTTGGGAATAATTAAGTAAGGAAGCAAGCCATGTGGATGCCTAAGGATCACTAGTGCGAGGACCTTGAGAAGCTATATCCTTGAAGGACAAGAAAGAGGCCAGTGTGTCTGGGCTAGAAGAGTAAGGGAGACTAGTAAGGAGAGGAAGCAAAACTCCAACCAGCAAAGTCCTTAGATTTTATTCTGTGATGGGAAACCATGAGAAGATTTTAAGGAGGGAAGTATAGTTTTCTTTCCTAAAGATTATTTCAGATTTTCTGTGAAGAGTGCATAGAAGGCAACCAAGAATGAAATCCGGAAAACCAGTTAGGAGGCTGATACAGTAGCTCAGGTAAGAAATGATGGTGAGTTTGTGGATGTATTGGTTTTCAAATGTGAAAAAATGGATTTCAGGATGAAATTAGGGACACTGAGGGGGAACGGGGCTACATGCTACACGGAAGAATTATAAGCTTCATTATGCCTGCTACATGTGAGTTGCCTTATCAGATATCCACGTGGAGATGTTCAGTGGTTAGTTGGACGTATAAGTTCAAGGAACAAGCCAAGACTAGAGACATGGGAATGGATATGGAGAAATGAGAATCATGAAGTGTGGTATTTAAAGCTGGGAAACTAAATAAAATCACTTGGCAAGTGAGCAAAGCTAGAGAAGAAAAGGTGTCTGAGGACAGAGTCGAAGATATGTCAATTTAGAGGTCAGAATGAGAGAAAATAGTATAAAACGAGGCTGAAAAGTGGCCAGTGAGAAGTAACAAAGTAAGGAAGATTTGGTGTCCCTGTCCCTAGTGAAAAAAGTGATTAAGAAAGAAGAAGTAGAAGATTTGAGCAACAACCAGGAATGCTAGGGGGTAATGAGGACATGATTCCATGAGGTATAAGATTTTCTACAAAGTGATGATAAAATTATGAGAATGTGTTCATATTTTCTTCAGAATCAGGGAGGGCTTGACAACTACATAAAAGATAGCTACATAAATATGTTCTTATTTTAGACTACGTCTATATGAATGGATTTATTTTCATTGGGGAATCTCAGGCAGTTTACCAAATTAATTACTGCCTTTTTCCTTTATAGTTTCTCATACATGAAGTACCCTTTCTTTACTACAATGACACTTATAAAAAATGGCAACAGATACACGTTACTTTTTTTTGAATAATGCATGCATTACCTGAATAATTCTATATAGGAAATAAACCAACCTCAGCTGCTTAGAAATAGGAACATTCACATTGAGGTTTACAGAGTTTCAATATGTTGTTTGAACCATGTGGGAAGTTGTGTTTCGATCTATAGAAGTCATAGAGGTAAACTCATATAAACAGGTATGTCTATAAATAGATCCACAGCGTCTAAAGACATGGGGACTGTAGGTGTCAGAGTTACTTTTGGTCCATGAAAACATAAAAAAGTGGCTTAAAACAAAGGAATTCATTTTTCTCACAAAACGAAAAGTCCAGACATTGACAATCTAAGACAGTTGCTGAAGCTCCATGATGGCACCTGAGTCTCAGGTGTCATTTGCATCCCTACTCCATCATTCTTAGTGGGTGACATTCATCTCTCTTGCTCTCAAGATGACTTTTGTACCTCTAGACGTTGTATCTGTGCTCTAGGCAGAGATAATGAGAAAGGAGCCAATAGTGAAGAACCACAATTTCACACTTTGTCCTTTTGAGTTTTATATTTTATATTTCCCTCTTTTCCATCCTCTTGACACTCTTGAATCATTAGTCAAAACTGTTACGTGGCCACTCTAGTTGCAAAGAAATCTGAAAATGTCACATACATAATAAAAATATATATAAAATAGATATATATTTAAACAGCAGGTGGACATTCTGAAAAAAATGTAGTTCTAGGAGAAAGGGAGGAGGATATAGCAATGTCTGCTGCAGCTATGAAGATGTAGTTTTGAAGGTTTTGGCAAACATGTTTCAAGCTCTCTTTCTATCTATTAAGTCCTGTGGCAAAAGTTTGTTCAGATATATGTCAAATATTTGTGTATACTTTGCGCATAATTTTCTGTGTCCTCATTACATGATGCAAATTTAATGCAATTTTTAATACAGTAACCAAAACTCACAAGATTATATATTTTAATGGTATGCTTGCAAATACTCCATACTTATATTGACATAATTTAGGATTCTGCAGAGTGAGATGCATGGAGGAAGAGGCTGGTGGTTAAAAGGCTTGAGGGAATTACTAAAAGTCATGTCACTGCAAGGCCAGAGGTAACTCTCTCATAAAATAGAAATGATAATACCTGTTTTCTCCTTCCCAGGGTCAGTGTGAATCTTAAATGGGACTCTTGATACACACACTGCTTTTAGCTCCTCAGAAAGAAGGCAGAAAGTGACAAGATTGGACAGTTGAGAAAAATCATCTCTCATTCCTCTGTTGCAGGACAGGATTGCTCTCAAACCTTTCTTTAAATATTGCTGGAGTAAGGATATTCTCCTGGAATTTGAGAGGGTAATGACAATAGTAACAATAGTAACCCTTTAGTGGGTGCTCATTCTGTGACTGGCGCTCATCTAAGTACTTTCCATCCATTATTTTATTCCATCCTTACCCACTAAGGATTGTAGGGTGACTGTCCTCCACATTTTGTAGATGAAGATCCTGAGGCTCTGAGACCAAGTGACCTGCCAGAGTCATCATGTGTGATGCAATAAACAGGTCGAGGCTGTGGTGTCAGCCCGTTTTGTAATCCAACTTTGACGTTTTCTGACTGAGGTGGCCTTGAGATAATTATTAAAGATCCTTAATGATCAGTCTCTTTTACATCTGGAAAATAGGAATAATTGCACATAGTATAATGTGAGGATTAAGTGAAATGAAATGTAAATTGCCTTGTAGAAGCTTCTGAGAGATCTTACATGGGGTTATAAATAATCTGCATTGTTGAGGTTATGAAAAATTGCTTGTGTTGCTATTGGGTTACAATCTTAGTCTCTCATTTCAGAGGAAGATCACTGAGATCACGTGCAACCAACTTACTACTTCTGTGATCTTGGGCTTGTCACTTAAATTTCCATGCCTCAGTTTTTCCATCTCTAACATGAATAACTATGTCAGAGGGCTTTGGGGACAGTTAAATGAAGTACTTAGGTCAATATTTTGTATATTGATGGATTACGAAAGATGAAATGGAATGTACAACATTGCAATCAGAAATTAGGCAGATAGCTCAGAAAAAGCATATGTTTCTGGGCTCTCTCCAGCAGTATTTAGTTACCAATCACTTGTAGTAAACAACTAGTTGGAGTTGCCATTCTGGTCAGTTGAGTCTGTCTCGACAGTGGGTGTCCTCACCCCAGACCATTACTTGGCCATCTTTATTGAGCCATTTTCTCTGCACAGTTGCCATGAGATGGCACTATGGGGATAGGGATGGTCAAGTTTGCGTTTCTCCCACTTATTACTGTTCTTTTAGACTGAAAGCAAATTGGAACAGTTTTTGTTTTATTTTATTTTTTTTTGTAGTTTTATGCCTTTTTAAATATTCAAGTAATTCAATGATAAGAAATTGTTTAAGGGAAAATGAAATGCATATGAAGTTTAAGATACATTTTTTCATAGTTTGAAAGGCTTTTAAATGATTAGGAAACTGAAACTAAAAGGAGAAATGATTTTTTTTTAATCTCTGTTAATATTCATCAGTTTACAGCTAACCATGCAAATACATTTTGGATGCTGAGATATATAGTAAATTAGTTGATTTGGAGACTCAACAACCTTCATGATTATTGAAGGTAAATTATTAATGACATCATAGGTAAAACATATTTCCTGCATAATATATATTTTTATTGTAGTTACAGCATTTTTATAGTCGTGTTATACAAACAGAGGAGTGAAATCTAGTTATTTCTTGTTTCATCTCATTTTGTTTATTGTTAACTCTCATGTGGGTTTTCAAGTAATGGATATAAGACTGACTCTCAGTATCTTCCAAAGAATAATTTAGTGAGTTTGAGGCATTTGGAGGAGAGAGAGGCAATATAGTTTAGTGGAGACAAACCTGTGTTCAAATTTCATCCTGTACTTTTTATCAAGTCAGCAGAGATTCTCATTTTACTTATGTATGTAAACCATGCAGCATGGCAAGTGGTGGAAGCTTCATCAGATCTGGTTTCCCATCCTCTATCCTCAAACTTCTTGGGAAAGGAGAGGTAATGAGGTGTAAGGTTATGGATAATACAGATCCTAAACGTACATGGCTGTTTTTAGGAGCAGGATTGCTGTGGCATCCTAAATTGAGATGCTTTTGTTCTTTCTCTAGGATCTGTATTTTCGATTTTTTTTTTTTTTTGGTCAAAATAAAAAAAAGCTTGAAGTTAAGAATTTTAGCATTATTTCTACATGAAGTTATATTTATAGTCATTGAGATACAAGAAAAAATGGAAAGACTTTCATTGTGGAAGTTGTATACTTTGTTTCCATACTGGGTATCACAGCCTGTAGTGCTCTATGAGTTAAAGCATTTTATTAATCCTGTGGAGAGGGAAAAATCAGTCTTGGGTTTCTACTGGCACTATCCTTGTTAGTCAGTGGTAGCTGGGAGATATGGTAACCACAGGCAAACAGGAGGCTCTCCAATCCACTTTGCCCAGGCATCTTCCTGAGTGGCAGGTCCTTGCTTAAGTGAACACAAAAGGAACCTTAAGGACATCGGGTCCCTTAGCAGAATCAGTACAGGGCTCTGGACCAGTGAGGAAGTCCAAGAGATCTGTGCTCACAGCAGCCTGTGTTCAGGGTAATTTGAATGTTCTCTTTTTTTCAGTTAAAATGCAAAGACTGATGCAAAATTCAAAATATTTATATGTAAATTTTTACCTAATCATTCCAGCTCATGTGTAGAACTTCTCATTCTTATAAATCTCTTTTTGCCTTCCTACCTATAGCCATTTAGAGTGTAGCAGATATGCTTTTGGTCCTTCCTCTCTTTAGTTTGCATTTTAATGATTTGAATATGTTTTTAGATATGCTGGATGTATGTCTCCCACTGATGAGATTTGACAGAGTCACCTCTAATACCTTGATGATTTCCTGTTATAGAAGAAATGACCTCAGTGGAGAGCTGGTCCTGTTAGCTAATTATTTTATTAGTAATAATAACAGTTTAGGATCAATTACCCTAAAACACAAATTATCATTTTTATCCAGAGTTCTCTAACATAGCAATGACTTAAATCCATCACTATTTAGAAGGCCAGTTCATTTTCTTTCCCAGGCGTATATTTTTCAACTAATTTGTTTTGTAGACTGCACTGGGAAGTTAGGAAGTTATATTGTTTTATGGGGGTGATGTTTATTTTTTCCAGCTGTCTCAATGAAATTATTGGCAATGATATCTTCTGAAAAATGTCCAAACTAAAGTCTTTGTAGCAAATCTATATTGTAAAGAATTAATTGCCTATGTATGTGCACAAACGTGTGAGTGTGTGTACCCGTATGTGCATGTGTGCATGTTTATGTGTATGTATGCAGGCACCTAGAGAAAATTCTGTGTTGGTTTCTGAGGAGATTAATGGCCTGACTTAAGCACACCTTTCACAGAAGCGGGATGACTATCTATAGAGACAAAAGACTTTAAAATATTATGATACAATTTCAAAAGCATTCATTGTTGTGTTGCTTCTTAAAGCATGTGGTTTTGACATGAGCAATGTGAAATATCCACAGTCTAGGGTATGTGTGTGTGTGTATGTGTGTTTGTACAAAGATGTCTTGTATAAGGAGACACGATTCCCATGGTAGGCAGATGCTAACTTATATGGGAGCTTGTGATGGGAACTGAAATTTCCAGGGTTCTAGCTGGAAGGGAGAGCCTCTTCCTACACAAACCCACCGTGACCCGTGGCCGTGTACACTCAGCAGAGCAGACACCCACAGGTATACACATATGCCACGGCTGCACTTCATCCCCAACCACTCCAGGGGTTTCCTGAGGCGCTTCTCTAGCTCCCCAACAGCTCCAACTCTGAAAGTGCTACCATCACCTCACCTGGAGAGTAGGAGGGAGGGAACAGAGTATGCTTCATGATGGTGATGTGCGTGTCTGTGAATCTTCATGTGCACTAAGGGGTAGAGTGGCCTATGTGTGCACACAGGTTGGGCTACTGTTCAGTGGGGTGTGGAAAGGTCTCGTGGCCAGAACATTCAGGTTGTGTAAGAATATACTAACTTAAAAATGTTTTTACTACCATTTTCTGATATACACAGAACCACTGTCTTAGTTAGCAATAGCCTTAGAATAAACTAAAATTAATATCCATGTTGCCCAACCTTTAGCAAAAGCACAGTTGTAGTAAATCATACTTTTGGATGTTTGCAACAAAGAAATGTGGTAAGTTTAGTTTTCTAGGTCAGAGTTTTTGAATTGTGTCCAGTAATGTCCCAAAGGTTCCATGAAGTAGTCTAATAGGCCCTTAGGAACAAAAAGCCAACCAAGAGAGCCCTATTTTATTTTCAGCTGGAGTGGAGCACTCCTCTTTTATGCGTCTCGATATTGGTATGCAGTACAGAAGTTTGAAGAAAAGGTTTGGGTTTTTTATCCGAGTATTCTTTTCATCTCTGCATCAAGACAGGCCATCAGAGATCTGTGTACTTGAACTTCATTGTTTGACTCCTTGTAGAATCATTTTTACTCATTTGTACTTTACTACTGTGCCCTGGGAGTGTTCTAGGAGTACCCCGAGACTCCACCATGTACAGCTTGCCATTGTCTATTTTATTGTTGAACATCATCTGTATTTATGAGAACTCTTAGGGTAAATTCCATCAGTGCTTTCAAACAGAGCCACGACTTCTTCTAAAACTATGTGTGTGTGTGTGTGTGTGTGTGTGTGTATGCTATTTGTGACTTATAATATAAAATACTTATTTGATCTTTGTTTCTGTTTCTTCGCAGAGCCCCTAAAACCCTTTGAATTTCCTGAGATGAGAGGAATAAAAAATAAAATAACTTACTCCTACGTACATGATGGCTATAGTAGCTACTTCTTTTCTTTGGTCACTAGGAAGCTCACAGTCATATTTGCTTCCCACTTTGAGCAATTTTGTGGGTAAATAGAGATAATAATTTCTTCCCTTGATATATTTTTCTATGGTTCAATCATTTTATCCCTTTATACCAATGTCTCTTGATGTATTTTTCTAATACATGTATTGTGGCAAGTTATTTCAGATCTCCATAACTCCAGGTAGAATTTTCTTATTATCTTTTTGAAAACTCTACCTGGATATGCTGTAGGCACATTGGACTTAATATTCTCTAAAGAGAATTCTTTTTGTCTTTTAAAACTTTCCCCCCTTCCTGTTTCTTCGGTAAAGGGGTTCTATGAGCCCTGTCATATAAGTTTATAGTCTTGCTGTCTTTTTTATCTTCTCTCTCTCATATCGCATCCAAATCCTTTTAATCCAGCCTCAGTACTACCTTTCATATCTCTCTTGATTCATCAATGCTTGTCTGGACTAGTTCATTAGTTTCTTAACTGGCCTCAATTTCTCTGGTATCATCTACCAGTAATCCATTATACACACACCGATATGAGTTATATAAGTCATTTGCTTTCTTATGATTTTTATTGCTATTTGCCGAATGAAACCCAAATCCTTCACATAACATTCAAGGCTCTTTATAATTTCCTTCTCAGCCTATGTTCTACGTCTCATCTCCATCGTCCAATCCTCCCTCCCCTTTTCTGTCTTTCATAGCAGCTACCAGACCACTCACTAGTCCCCAAACACAAAATGCATTTCAGCACCTAGTTCTCTCAGCCTGAAATGCACTTCCTGGTTTCTTTAAGCCCTTATATTTCCCTAAGGCTTTTCTTAAATATTATGTTGTGTGAGATTTTTCTTTCTTTTTTTCTCACTTCAGAAGAATTCATTGCCTCCTCCTCAAACATTCCATCTCACTTTCTTAATACTCCTGTTAGAGCAGCCCTTACCCTCTTTTGGAATTTGTTGTGTATGTGTATCTTTCTCCCCAAATTGTGAGCTCCTCAAGGACTTTGGCTGAATAAAAGGCGGGAATAGAATCTGCCAACTCCGCCTTTAAAAATCAAAGTAAACTGAATGGAAGACTGTGGAATTTCTAGAATTGATAATGTCTTCAATGGGTAAGGATTGAAAACATGGCTAATTAACTACTGACCTTAAAATGTTAATATTATATGTATTCTTTATGATAATGAAAAAATTGTAATGCCATCATGATAAAACTTCTAGCAGTAAAGGCGAGTTTTTATAATTTCTGTACAGTAGAAATTGATCCGATTTTCTTTTTCCTTTTAGGAATAGGCAAGTCAGA
Organism: Pteropus alecto; assembly: GCF_000325575.1. Classification (NCBI taxonomy): domain Eukaryota; kingdom Metazoa; phylum Chordata; class Mammalia; order Chiroptera; family Pteropodidae; genus Pteropus; species Pteropus alecto. Next base: position 15,529,787 of record NW_006442484.1, read on the forward strand.
AGGCAGAAAATCTGAAGAATGTTTCCAAAGGGTGATCTGGTTGTTCCTCACTGGGTATGGAGGAGCATGAGGAAGCTATTTCTACTTCTTTCTCTTTTGCTGTCCCATGCAGCTCATTTGGAAGGCAAAAAGGATAATCAGTTCATCTGGAAACCAGGTAGGAATGTCCTAGCTATTCCTTTGTCCTATTTTTATTAATGAGAAGTTCTTTCCATCCTGTTTTTATTTATGGAGTAGTGGGGAATATCCAGAGAGAAAAAATAGACTCTTCTTCATTATAATAAATCTTATATTTGATTTTTATTCCTCCATAATTGTCATCTCCATCCATGATGCTTGTTATCCTTCTGAATTTTCGTGTTGTTGTCAATTAAAATTATGATTTCCATAGTTACATCTGCTTCTCCTATGTCAAGTATATCACCACTGTGAAGCACATTTGTAGCAAAAATGACATCTGAATTTAGCTAATATCCTCAGCTAAAAATGCTTTAGACCAGTTTCTCTTTTTCTTTTATTTATTATTGAATACTTTCTCGTACAGAGACTGAATATCTAAGTTTGGGAGCATGAAAAATTATCATAACAACTTTGCTCATTAGTTGTGACTATAAAGTCACCTTAAAGTGTTTTGAGATCCTTAGTTGCCTTGTGCATGACTATGTGAGTAAGTTGAATTGAGGTTTGAAAGCTTGCATATAACTTATGCTCTTCTCTGAATACTTCCTTAATTTGGCTGTGGAAAAGATCTGTTGAATTTAATTTTAAAGGCTAATAATTTATTAACTTAAATTATGAACCCCAGACATATTGGCTCTTTGTATCACTGATGTTTTTTCATTGCTCTAGATTTTAATTTTCTTGAAGTTTTACAATCAGACCATTTAAAATACTTATTACCATTTCAAGAGTCCATTCTTGGAAATACAGATAAGTTATATACTTAATATTTTGGAATTGGAGAATGTGATGTTGTAGAAGATGCAAGGTCCTCAAAGAGGAGCTCATTTTAGTCTCATCATCTGTGAATTAAATAGACTGCAAACATATTTTGTGTCATCGTGAAAATATATATAAAAAAGATATTTGTAATATTTAAATTACTTTGCAAAAATGAAAGTAAATTACACTTTTAAGTATATTAAGTAAAAAACCCAGCACCATTAGATATACAGTTTGGAGGAAATTTAATTGCATTAAAGCTCCTATAAATTAATTTAATCGTGGGCTCTAATACTGTATTAGCGATTTGCATTTTGTACCTCACAGTAGTTTTAGAAAGCTTTGGAAAAAGTTCTAAAAGTCAATATGCATTTCTAGGAATGTGGATTTTTTTCTTATCACAAAATATTAAATATTTTATCAAATCTAAATAAGCACATTTATATGACTGTTCCTTTCTTAAATTCTCAAAAAGCACAATTAAAATGGAAAGTAGCAAAACTGAGACACAAATGAGATGGTTTAAGAACATGTTCTTATTTTGAAACAAGTTTTAAAAGTAAGCCTGCTTTTCTAAAAGTAGGTCAATGGAAAAAGATGTTACAGGCCCACTCTACAGTGGATAAATACTTTGGTAACTATCAAACTTAAGTTTCAGAATAAGAGTCCTTCCCATCAGGCACATTGCATCATTTAAACTGAACATCTGTGTCATCACTCTGGTTTTCACCAGTATTCATTATGTCTTTCCCCCTTTAATGTACCCTAGAAAAGGTAATAATATATACACGTTTTCCATTTGGTTTTACTTCTAAATTACAAATGTATTACTTGTAGATGATTAGACACTTTTAAAGTAGAAAAAAATTTAAAAAATACAAAATTAAAAGCAAAAGTCCACATCACATATTTCATTCTCCACTCTTACATATCTTTCAGAAATTTTCCTTGCACATGTAAGTGCATCTCTGTGCATATTTGAATATGTAAATTACACAAAAATGCACACACAAATATTACTATTCTCATTAGGATTCCACCAAAAAATAAATGGTACATGCAAAGTAGGGAATTGAAAAGAATTTAATAAAAGGACTATTTCCAAAAGTGGAGAAGTGTGAGCAGGGTTTAAGAACAGCTACAAGGAATTGTGGAGTGCCCCTAGGCTAGTATTAATCTTTTTGACTCTGGGTCTATAGGGGTAAAGAAATATAGTGGTTTCTGGAATCTAGAGAGAAAAATTTCTGGAGAGGATGCCTGACATGCTGTGGCCTTTAGAGGGGTATAACCAACCTGTAGTGAAAGTTGGAAGGGAGCCAGAGGAATGAACAAACCTTGTCCTCACATCTCCTACCAGGGCTCCCATTGGCTGAATCCAGCCAGAAGCCACAAGGTATGAGAGCCCATTGATGGGTCCACACAGACTAGCCTCATGGGCAGGGAGGTGTGGAGAATATGTATTTGAAAGTATCAAATTCATACATACATGTATGTATACACATACATAGACTTTGCTTCATACAATCAGGGTCATGCTCTGCGTCCTTTTTGGTGGTTCGCTTTTTATTGTGTGATGATGTCTTGTTGAATATTACATATTAGTGCACATTGAACATTTTTTCTTTTAATGGTTGTGTAGTATTCCTTTATAATTTTTATTCATTAATTTATTTAACCAGTGCCCTGTTGCTTTATCTTTTCTTTTCCTATTTCTTGGCATTTCGGTGGTTTTTTTTATTTGTTTGTTTGTTTGTTTGTTTGTAGTGTTTTGCTATTATAAATAATACTGACGTGGAGGCAACATTATTTTAAAGGTGAACAATAAATCGGTTTGAGGAGTCATGTGTCCTAGAGCAATTCTGGGTCTTCACCTTAAAAGGCAATCTCAACATCTTAGAATCTGTTACCTGCTTATACATGAGTTTATTATATTTCGTTCAGATTTAAAACCAAACTGTACTGCAGTTGAAATTAGCTACATTTTTTTTGGAGTATGGTATCAATTCCAGCAAATCAGTCCAATGTAACCTGGAATTTAAACAAATTTCCATGGAGACCAAGATAAATATACTTTATTTTAGAAGCTTAAAAATCATTCTCTGGGTTTAGATTGTAGTGTCAACTATTTAAGCTCTGCGCTGGTCTATTGTTTTCCCCAGAGTCCATAGGTTAACTTCATCCAAATTAGAGGCATTTCTAAGTGAGTCCTGGCTGTGGATAAACAATGGGTTGATGAATACTAAGTGAATGTACATTCTCTTGCTAAGGATTTCTGTGCTGAGGGAAGAGACTATAGAGCTGTAGGCTGTATAAAGTCATTGATCTGGCAAGGCTGTTGAATGCCTGTCATCATTGTGATGAGATCCTCTGATCTATATTTAGTGTTAGGCAATCTTCCATGCATGCCAAGAGAGAAGGATCATGTCAGCAAGAGTATCAGCTAAGAAGTGATATTACTTGTTGTTTTAACTATCCACGTCTGCATACTTTGTAGAGAAGAACAAATCATGGTTTCTGAAGTCACAATAACTAGTGGTCTCTTAAAAAAATTCCTCAGTATTGGTTCTAAGAGGTTTGTTCATTCCACTAATATTTGCCACATCTTTACTATGTGCCAGGTACTATTAAAAGCCTGTGAGATAAAATGAGAATAAAACAGACAAATCCTCGGTCCTCATGAACAGGGTAATAAACACAATCAAGAGGTTAAGTAGAGAGTATAAGTGCTTAGAAGGAAAGATTAAGGCAAAGAACAGGGATATGCAGTGATAGGTGAGTGATGGAAATTTTAAGTAGGTGAGCTATAGGGTGATTCACTATACAGGAAGTGAATTTAAGCGGAGACTTGAAGGAATTAGGGAACTAGCCAGGGAGATATTGGGGTGAAAAGTATTCCAGATAGAGGGAATAAGGGCAAAGGCCCTGGGATAGGAGCATGTATGTCATGTATGAGAACCAGAGAAGAGGCCAGTTATGTGGGAACAGAGAGAACATGGGGACAGTAATTGAAGATCTGGTCAGAGAAACATGGGGCCCAAATCAGGCATGTCCTCAGAAGTGAAAATACAATTTTGGCTTTTACTCTGGGTGAGATAGAAAGACTTCGGAGAGTTTTCAGAGAGTAGTGGCATGATCTGACTTTCTTTTTAATGACATTTTAGTAGAATCATTGTGGGCTGTCAGTTGAGAATGGCGGACGTGGGGAGATGAGTTAGGAGACTACTGCAGAAATAAAAAGGAGTGGTAATAGCTTGAATATCATGGCAGTGAAGGTGGTAAGAAGGGGTTGAATTTTGGATATATTTAATGCTGTAGTTTTCAACCTGGGCTGATTTTGCCCTGTAGGGGACATTTGTCAGTATCTGGAGATATTTCTGTTTGTCACACTGGGGCATGCTATTGACATCTGTGAATACAAGCCAGAGAGGCTGCTAAACATCCTATGCACAGGACAGATCCCCACAGCAAAGATTTATGGGACCCCCAAATATCAATAATGCCCAGATTGAGAAACCCTCATTTAAGGTAAAGCCATCAGGATTTACTGATGCGTGTGTGGGCGGGAGAGATACAAGGGTGATGCTGAGGCTTTGCCGTGAGCCACTAGAAGAGATGAGCTGTTATCATTTAATATGGACTGACTGTCAAGGAGCTCATGTGGAGGGAACTCGGTATTGTACATGTTAAAGTTTCAAGCCTGTTAGAAATTCATGTGGAGATGTTGACCAAGAAGTTGGAAATGTGGGTCTGAATTCAGGAGAGAGGTTTCTGCTGGAGATCTAAAATTGCAAGTCACTAGCAAAGAGGTAGAATTTAAATGTGTAGCCTTAGAAATGAAGTGGTGGCCTTGAAATATATGTTTTTACTTATGCAAAGGATACATTTCTAACATACTTCTTTTGGGCTAAATGACGTTTAAAAAATTATTGTGGTAAAATGGTATAATGCACATTAACAGAAACTTTACCATTTTAAAGTATGCAATCTAGTGACATTTAGTATATTCACAGTGTGGTGGAAACAGCACCATTATCGAATTCCAGAACATTTTCATTACTCCCAATTATTTGCAAATGAGTTTACAAAAAGATTAGAAAACAAGTTTTGCTATGAATAATAAGTTCTGAAAAAATATATATATATTCGTTTCTTTGTGAAAGGTTTTTTTTTTTAATAGCCTTCAGTTATCCTAAGAGATATATTAGAAAGTATACTAGAGTATACTAAAGTATACTAGAAAAATCTAGAGCCTTATACATAGGCAGACCCACATTCAAGTCCCGACTCTAAAGAAGAGGAAGTTATCTGACCTCTCTGAGCTCTACTTATCCATCTGAAAATGAGAATAATAAATACTTCACAGAACTGTTTTGAAAATTAAGTAAAATAATATATTGAAATACCTAGTATATAGTGGCTACTCAATAACTATTAGCTATTATCTCTGTCATTATATAGTTATTTGATGTTGAAGTATACTTGCTTTTATCTTATACAATTTTTGCATACTTTTCCTTAGACATACGAAAAAGAGAGATCGGTTTGACAGCTATATAGACTGTATATAATAAATGGTCATAAGTAATTTTACTGACTTTTTAGGTCTAAAACTTTCTACATGACAGACTCTGAGAAAGTATTAATTTCACTAGCTCCTTCCCAGTGAATAAAAAGGGTAAGAATAATGACCTGTGTTCTAAGACTAAGTAGGTAAGTTGAAATTAAAATTTTTGGAAGATTAAAAAACAGAGACCGTGAAAACGACCTTAAATTAAGAAAAAAGGACCTTATATCAGTTAATATTTAATTATTGCTTAAATAATGTTTTAATTGTTGAAAGTACTTTGAGGAAAAATTTATAATTAAATATATGTATATTTTAAGTTAAGAAATTTTAGAGAAAATAAAATGTTCTTAGGAGAGAACTAACCTTTTAAATATGTGCTAGAAGTCTATGAAATCTTCTGGGAATTTTATTAAATTGAAATCATTTTAATTATTTCTATGGACATTAATATATCTTAGAGGCATGTGTATAGTAAACTTTCAGTGGTGTTATTTCTGTGATATCAAAAAGCATAGGCATATGTGGCATGAGATTTTTTCTTAGAGATCACAAGTACTAATTTTATAATGCCCCCCAATGTCATAAAAAGTATATATTACCTAAATAATATAAAGTAAATTATTCTGTCTGTGTATTTTTTTTTCTGAATAGTACTATAATGTAGGCTCTCTGAGGACAAGATTTTTGCCAGTTTTATTCACTGTTATATTCCAAGTAACTAGAACATAAAAAACAGTTGCATAAAATATTCTCAGCACATTAAGTACTTGTAGAATAAGGGATACTTTGTGTGTGTGTGTGTGTGGGTGGGTGTGTGCATTTAGAAGGGTTTAGAAGTGATGAGGCTGAATAATAAGAAAGTTGACCCCTATTATTCTGAAACTTGAAATAAATGTACAGGAGAGAATATAAAATGAATGAAAACCAAAGTCAAATTTATAAATCAGTAAATATGAACATAAATCATATATATTTTCTTACTGCTTGGTTCCAGTACCATTTCTGATCATCTCTGGGAAAGATGTTGAATACTTTTTTTATAAAAAGGAATAGGTAGGTACACAGAGTTAGAAATTTAACTATTACTCCCATTGTTCTCATGAGATATAGTTGCGTGTCGCCTCCCAGTTTTTTTCCACAGAGTCAGCCAGTTTCAACTTATATTGCTGTTTTTTTTTTTTCCCCAATGTTCATGTAATATCCTCAGTAAAACTATTTCTTGATTTATAAGTATTGGATATTTTCTATGTTATGGGTTTTATGTTATGTTTTCTCTCATCTCCTTACCACTTTCCTATTTTACTACCTTTCTTAAAAAATAATTATATCAAAATATTTAAATCAGCGAGTAGTGCTTATATTGTTCTCTATGTAGATATTGTTCTCTGCTGAGACAAGCAGGGTACTATGCTCCTGCATCCTTTCTTTTCAACTTTTTATTTTATACAGAAATAAAAATAATTGCCTCATCTTTTCTTTTGATCACCTTCTTTGAGCCTACTGCTACTTCCCTCTGATGCTCCATGCCCATTTTAAATTTTTTAGAAAAACTCAAACACTGTCTCATATTTTTCTTTGAGAGAGCTTTCTACAGCCCCTGCCTTGTCGTCTTTAGAACCTCCCTTCGTTTTCTCATCTTGAATCCCATTGCTTTATTTTCTAAAATGCTACACTTATCTTCTAATCTTCTAAAATAGGGTACCTTAGAAGTAATTTTTCATATCTAAAGAGATCTCTGTGCTTGTCATATACTTGACTGATAGCTTGAGTGTAGAGTTCCAGGATAAAAAGTACTTTTTCTTCAGAATTTTGAAGGTTTTGCTCTCTTTTAGCCTTTAGTGTTGTTACTAAAAAGTTTTAACGTTATTCTGATCTCATCTCTATGTACATTATCCATTTGTTTTTCTCTTTCTGGACTCTCCATTTTAGGAGAGTCCTTAAAATTCTGAAATTTCGTGATTATATACTTGGCGATGAATTCTTTTCCTTTGTAGTTATGGGCATTAGGAGCATATTTCAGTCAATATGTTCATGTCCTACGGTTCTGAGACTGATTTTTACTGATTTTTCTCTTCTTTTGTCTCTGTTTCTTCTGAAACTCCTTAGATGCGTCACCTCTCTTATCTTCAATTTTTAGTTATTTTCCCTATTTTTTCTTCTGTTTGTATTTTTATTCGAATTTCTAAACTTTTTATTATCCTTCATCTTTCAACCATTCCAGTTTTTTTTTGCTCTGCTTGAGAATGTCCTCTGAGAAGCTAGATTTTGCAGTTTGTTTTCCTGCAGAGATTGAGGAAGGGACAGAGGAAGGGATCTGAAGGGCTAATTAATTCCATTTATGAACTTTAAATTATTTCCCATTTCTAGCCACAAACCTTACTCCTTCCTAATGTCCCTATATCTTAAGCCTCAGATTTCTGCAAGTACAAATTGGTTTTTTCTGTTGCTGCTACTCATATTCTTCTGTAGGCACCAACCTACAGCTTACTGTATATTGTTAAATGGCTTAGTGCTATTCTATCTTCTCTCCATGTTCTAGAATTAATCTATCTGTGTTCTACCTCTAGTTCTATGTTCTTGATCTTTATTGAGTTATATCTTTTCTTTTAATGGTATATTAGGAGAGAGTAAGAATATATGCATCTGTCATGTTCCCCAGGTTAATGAGAAGTCTCACTTTTCTGTTACTTTTACTACAGGCTATTCTAGAAAGGATGTTGAAATATGCTAATTTTGTGGTGATTGACTCAGTTATTCTCTTTGAGCAGGTACTACAAAATCTGTCTATAATAAAACTAACAGGCAACCAAACTTTGCCTGAGCTAAAATTTAAATAATCTAATTCAAATGTTCATTGGTTCTGTATGATTGAGGTCAAAGTAAGCTATTGGATCGCAATTGAAATGCACATAATTTCTCCTTGGTAGTAGAACATCGATGGAGAAATTCCTTTACGACCACCTGGAAATATCTTCTTTTAACTTTTTTCATCGATGGCAGAATTTTGATATGTAACTTAAGTATGAATTATTCTTAACTAGAAAAATGTAGGATTTCATGCAAAGAAATATGAAAGTCAAAGATGAAAACAACTGAGATCTACCAAATGGGAATAAAATAAGAATTAAAAGACAGTATTATGAATTCACAAAAGCTTAATTTATAAACATCTTCATGATATTGACTTCAGGTAACATAAAACACAATCTTGATTGGAACCAAATCAGAAAAAAGCCCACTTTTTATGTATTGATTATGGATTCTCTCAATTTATGCAATTATTTGGTATTTCAACAAAGTTCTCCAAACTTTACAGCCACAGATGACATCTGTGCTACAGACATTAGTGCCACAGATAATATCTGAGACTCAATCAGAGAAATAATTCAAAAGGTATATGTTTAACATCAATTATATTTACTACTTTAATACTATATACTGTTAAATACTATATACTGTTAAAGCTTATTTTCTTAGCAAAAACAGGAATATGAATTAACTATCTCATCCTTTTGTTTCTTTTTCTCTTTAGAGTTACTGTGGTAACAAAACTGTGGTTAATGTTAGGAATCTAAGATACTGTTAGCCCCTTACATTGATCATTTTTTGTCCCAAAAGAGGAAAATAATAAACTATTGTGGAAATAAGTAGTTTTATCACTTAATGGTGGATTTCATTCATGGATACACTTCACCCTGAAGTAACATAAGAAATGATAAGAATAACATATGAATATGGGTATTTTTTCATTTGTGTGTTTTTCCTCAGGGTTAATAATTTTTTAATTGAATGCAGCTGCTCAGAGATTTTTATTGCTAAGTATACACACTATGTTGAAAAGAAGAGGCTGCATTTTAAAATTTTTTAACAAAACCATTTGAGGCTTAATTACTTAGCTTTATTTTTGGAAAACCTGTAAACAGTAAAGATGCTGACTCTACATGCTCAAGCAGCATGATGGAGTGGTTCAGAGCACAGACACCTAGTCAGACTGAGTGTTAACCTAAGCTGGGTGTGACTTAATGCCTTTGCTTTCTCATCAGTAAAATAGGAATAAATGAGAAAATCCATGTAAAACATAATTCATATTCCATAGTACATAGTAAAATTACATTTCTTAGACTCGAAGTTAATATTACATGATCAAAGTCTTATTAAATACTCAATTAATGCTACTTTTTTATTGTTATAAAAATGGATACTACTTTAAAGACTTCCCATCTTCTGACAAATATAATATAATTTAGTGAATATAAATATGTACATTAATAAATATCATTTCTCTGAAAAGGTCATTTGATATTATTTTTCTTCACTTTAAAGTTTATTGTTTAAAATAAGTATTTTTACAATTTCCGTTTTATTGCTCATTTCTAGTGGCATTCTTCATGCACTTCAGCTATTTCAATAATGGACCTCTAATGTTTTCCTCTGACATTTCCATTCATAATACTCTATGTTATTGTTTCCAAAGCAAGAGCTGTGGGATTCTATCCAAAGCAATTTGCAGGCAGGATACAGTCTCAAAGCTTTCTTTAATAGTCAAGAATGTGTGGCCTGCTTGAACAAACTTGGGTTTGAACTTAGATGGGTCCATATGATTGACTTCTACCATCTTCAAACTTGAAATGAAAAAAAATGAGGATGCAAGTGACCCCTTTATATTTGGCAATAAAGTCAAAAATACTATGTTATAATGTTTTTTTTTTTTTTAATTTGTCTTACATCAACCTCACAACACCCTGAGATGTTGTAGGCAGGGTAAGGATCTCAATTTATCCTACAAAGGAAGAAACCAAGCTTGAATAGAGTATATATTAAGTGATGGAACCAAGACTAGCCCAGTGCCCTTTTACTACTTGAATTTTCATTATGCAAAGATCTGTGGTTTTCCTCTTTGGAAACTTTGAATTTGGAACTGCTTATGCTGTTGCTGTTATCAATAGAGAGTCTCATGAACCAAAAATATTACCACCTTTTTTGTATTTCCTCAGATTTCATGTTAATTGGTTGTCATTTTTGGTGGTTGATGATCCAGATAAATAAATGTTTTATGCTAAGTGGAGCCTTCTCTTTATAGCATTCTACACTGTTACAATACTAGTAATTATTAGCATGAAAAATTGGTTATTTTTAACAACTTTATTGAAGTATAATTTACATACCAAAAATTTAACATTTGAAGTGTATATTTCAGTTATTTTTACTACATTTACCAAGTTGTGTACCCATCACTGCAATTAATTTTACATTTAATCCCCATTCCCATCCCAGCTCTAGGCAACCACTGATCTAGTTTCTTTCTCTATAGATTTGCCTTTTATGGATGTTACCTATAAATAGAATCATACATTATGTGCTTTTCTGTAACTGGATTCTCTCACTCAGTATAATGGTTTTGAACTTCATTTATACTATAGCATATATCAATATTTCATTTCTTTGTATTGTCGAATAGTATAGTATTCTATTTTATTGACATAGCATTTTGTTATCCATTTACCAGTTGATGGACATTTGGGTTATTTCCAATTTTTCGACTACTGTGGATAATGCTACAATGAATGTTTATGTGCAAGTCTTGGTGTGAACATATATTTTCATTTTTCTTGGAGTGGAATTGCTGGATTGTATGGCAAATAGATGCTGAACCTTTTTAGAAACTGCAAACTATTTTCCAAAATGGCAGTACCTTTTATATTCCCACAAGCAATATATGAGAGTTCCATTTTTCTATATTCTTGCTAACTTTTGTTATTGTTTTTATTTTATTATTGTTATTGTTAAATTTATTTTAGTGGGTGTGAAATAGTATCTCATTGTAGTTTTGATTTGCATTTCATTAATGACTAATGATGCTGCTTTTTCATGTATTTATTAGTCATTTGCATATTTTCTTTGGTGTTATGCCTATTCAAATCCTTTTTGAATTTTTACCTTGGATTGTATATCTTCTTGTTATTGCGTTTTAAGAGTTCTTTTTATGTTCAGATACATGTCTTTTATTGGATATGAGGTTTGCAGATATTTTCTTCTAGTCCATGTCATACCTTTTCAGTTTTTAATGTGTCTTTGAAATGTTCAAAATTTTTGAATTTTGAAATTTAATTTATCAAATTTTTAAATTTGTGGATTGTAATTTTGGTCTCATAGCTAAGAAATTTTTCCTTATTGAAGTTCTCAGAAATTTTTCTTCTGTATTTTCTTCTAAAATTTTTCTAGTTTTAGCTCTAACATTAAGGTCTCTGATACACTTTAAATTATTTTTTTGTATGGTGTGGGTAATGTTCTTTTTTGCTTGTGGATATCCAATTGTACCAGCATCATTTGTCGAAAGGACTATACTTTCATCATTGAATTGCCTTGTCAGCTTTGTGAAAATCAACTAACCACAAATATAAGGGTTTATTTCTGGGCTTTGACCTTTGTTCCATTGATCTGTGTCTGTCCTTGTGCTAGTACTACACTGTCTTGATAACTGAGGCTTATCTCAATAACTTTATAATAAGTTTTGAAATTGGAAAGTGAAGTTTTCCAATGTTGTTTTTTTCTAAAAATTGCTTTTGCCATTCTGAGTCTTTTGCATTTCTATTTCCATTTTAGGGTCAGATTGTCCATTTCTACATGAAAGGCTGCTGGAATTTTGACAGGGAAAATACCGAGTCTATATATCAATTTAGAAAGAATTGCCATCTTAACAGTATTGAGTCTTCCAATCCATGAACATGGAATATCTTTCTATTTTTTCTTCCCCTACTAATATTTTATAATTTTCAGTGTACAGCCTTTTGTTAAAATTATTCATAAGCATTATTCATTTTCAGCAGAATTGTTCTCTTAATTTCATTTTAAGATTATTCATTGATAGGGATACAATTGATTTTTATATAGATCTTGTATCTTGCCATGATTGGTTATTAAGCTTATTAGTCAGTGATTAAGTTACTCTCTGATTTAAAATTAATGATACTAAGAAGCTATGTAGAATTTTCTGGATTTCCTAATATTAAATATGACAGTAAAATTTGATTGCAGTATTTCCTGCTTAATAGAAGCTCATAGTGAGTTAAAACTCACTTGGGATATAATAGTGGGCTACTGAGCCTTTTAATGATCACTGCTCTCTCTCATATCCAGGAGGCCTCTCTTAGTGCCTTATCATGGCAAAAATCTTTTTTTTCCCCCAGAAAACAAATCAATAGAACAAATACTCTTTAAAGTACTAATGAACCATGTTAAGAAAACTACCTTTAGTTAAACAGACTCTTAAGACATAGCAGAACCTGGTCAAAGTCTTTTAGCTTATAGTGTTGAGAACACCTGGTTTGAATGGGATATAGCTATTGTTATTCTGTTTCTTAAAACTGTTTAAAGATCAACCCTGAAGCCTACGTCTGGTGCTCTATAATTCTAACCTCTTGAGAGTTAAGCGTCTTGTTTTTGTTTTAATATTTATCAATATTGTGCATTGTTATATACTTTAACTACTATTGATCATTCAACTATAAAGATATTTATCGCATTCTTAAATGTGATTTTAAAATGTATTTTGACACCATAATTTTTCTTCTGAGAACACATATCCAATTTTATGAGATAAGTCTATTGGGCAATGTATTTCAATTAACATAAATTGGTTTTATATAAGATCATGCCTATAGTTTCAAGTGAAGCACAGCTATATTTACTGTTTGGAAATAGTGGGAGGTTTTTAAAAGTTCAAAAGGTAGCAAGTAAGTGAGAATTTTGTTCATTGCGTTTTAGTGGGTTTATGTTACAGTTATAAGTGGGGTTTTTAAAATTGTGGTGGGGAAATTTGAGGGTTATGAGTAACAAGACTTTCATGTGTTTAATACTTACCAGCATTTATATTAAGTTTAGAGAATCAGATGGATTCTGATATATCTAAGAGAATATTATATGTTGAGTATTATAAAATGTTATTAGAATTTAATCATTGAATAACTTAAACACAATATAAATTTGGTAAGTTGATAATATACTGGTAGATACTAAGCTGACAGCTTTGGTAGTGCAGCTTCCTGCACGTAGCATGTCTTCTAGTCTAGTCATGAAAAATCACTTTTCAATTTAGAACTTAATAAAAACTTTCCTGATCTGAACACTAAGCTCTACTCCCTGTGCGATTAGTAGTTTCATTTCTTTCTCAGCAGTTGGGTAATGATTATGGCTCCAGATGCAGTGAGAGTGATAAAGAGATTGATTAATTTCACTTGAAAGGGCATATGTTCAAAGAGAATTGAATTGGAATGCCATGAATGAAGATCTGTCAACTTTGCAGCCTAGAGTTGTACCCTTACTTTGTGTCCCATTGATGCTGAGAATAGATGTCTACACCAATGGGATCTCTATCCATTTGGTCTATAAAATACTGGGTCTTACTCACAATCTAGTATACATGTGTGTATGTTCATTCTTGCTGCCTTTCTCTGTTTTTGTAATACACTATGTGAGTTAAAAAGGTTCTTTTATCTCCTTTACTCTAGAGATGGCTTTGAGTTGTGTCTTGTTAGTGATCAATAGAACCAAGGTTGCCTTGGAACCAGGGCTTAATGTAGAACACAAAACACACACACACACACACACACACACACACACACACTATATACCTACACCACACAGTGAAACCTCTTTATATTTTAGCGTAGAAAATATTTTGAATATTAAAACAGTTTCACCATAAAGAGCTAATATTACATTTTATAAAAAACAGAAAAGATCTGTTTATTTAGTGCTTTATCAGCTTACATTTATTTGATATTTCATATTTCCAAGGATACTTTTTATCGTAAGTATATCTTTTCTATACTATTTCCTTTCATGTTCATGTATTCTGTAATTTTTAAAATAAGTACTTTTGGCAATTTAAAAGTGATCGAAAGCTTACATTTTAAGAGAAAAATAGAACATCAAAACTGGTGGGCTAAAGTTTTGATGAAAGTAAGGTAAGAATACACAGCTGTGATTTTAGCATGGATCTTGAAGTTAATGAGTTTTGTTTCTGTGTCTATAAATGAGTAGGTATGTGTTCTTGGATAAAAAAAATACATACATCCTCCTTTTGGAAAGTATCTCTTACATACAAATCTCTATTGTGAGAGAGTTAAATAAATTCATGATACTACTTAGAAATTTATCATAACTTCTACTCAGTGCTTCTGTAAACCGGGAAAACGTTCTCATTCCTTGGACTTTCTGATTGTTTTAGTAGAGAAGTTTTGATCTGAAATGTCTTAGATTCTTCTTCTCGCCTTTATGATTGAATGTTAAGATTCTGTTCATGCAGCAAATAGTTCATGGGCATTGCTATATGTAGTGTGGAAGTTACAAAGTGGTTTAAGACACAGCTTCTGTTTCAAGTAGGAGAGCTGCCATTTACCAATCTCAACATGGAGCATATAGATCATAGCCCTCAAAGACCCATTCTGAAAGAACACCATGAAGAACTTCTCTCTGTGTTATATTGATGCAAAACTTTGGGTATCTTAAGAATATATCCTTTTCTCAGTGCTTCTCATTTTTGTAAAACTCTAGAATATTATCTGAGAAAGCTCAAGTACTTATTGATCATTAAATTCTGAAGTAGCCAGTAAGGATGGTAACAGGGTAATTAACTGTAAAGGGCATGTTTGAGAAGAATTTCATGGATATTGAAACGCTCCTCAGCACTAAGGTTAAATTTTAAGAAATTATTGGGGAAGTCGCTGTAACTTTTTAAGTCCTCTGATATTTGGAAAATACTTCTGTTATGGTGAACTTTGACAAGGAGAGATTGCCCTAGGGAGTTATATTTGTAACACCTAAGAAAGAAACTCTGTTCTTACCAGAATTTTTACAAATCAAGGATACTTTTCAAAATTTTTTGAAAAACATTTGTATTCAATATTAAAGCCAATGATGCATTTAAAGATAGGCTCTTATTCCATCTTTGTTAGACTCTCTGATTTGTTTGCCCTTGTTTGATTCTCAAATATATGAGCCAGCTTTCAGAGCAGGAGAATGATTAAATTATTATAGAACCCAAGGCCCAAAATCAGATTTGAAGGTATATTGAAACACTATTCAGAATGAATTAGTGAACAGATACAGAGTACATGTCACTGATATCTGATACCTACATACTGACCTAAAAGTAATACATTTCCTTTTAGATTTTCAACTCCGAATTTAAAAAAGTTGAATTTAGTGATGCCTCTTCATTTGAGATGAGTTCACTTAAGTCTTGTAGTGGAAATTCTTGGACTGTTAAATAATCTAGAGCTTAGAAAATAGAGGAGAACACAAATGAAGGGCATACTGAATTTATTGGATGGTTAGGGTTAAAGTAGTCTGAACTCTGATGTCAGTACTAACACCAGAGATCAGCTAATGTACAATCTATTGTTTAGTAGTTTCAAAGATTACTGTGATTGTTTGGGTCAGTAGGGAATCTGTATTTGAGGCAATGTTTTCAGTGTTTTAGAGCTAGACAGGACCTTGGGATAATTGTCGATTGATACAACATTGAAGATTATACGTTTCTAGGAATTATCCATTTCTTCCAGCTTGCCCAATTTTTGGCTTGTAATAGTTTATAGTATTTTCTTATATCCTTTGTATTTCTGTGGTGTCTGCTGTCATTTTTCCTCTTTTGCTTCTGATTTTACTTGCATCATCTCTCTTTTTTCTTGATGAGTCTGGCTAAAGGTTTATCAATTTTGTTTTTCAAAGGACCAGCCCTTGATATCATTGATCTTTTCTATTTTTTATACTCTATTTCATTTATTTCCACTGTCGTCTTTATTGTTTCCTTTCTCCTACTTACTTGGTGCTCTGTTTGCTCTTTTTCTGTTTCCTTTAGGTGTAAGATTAGATTGTTTATTTCAGATTTAAACTCTAATTCAGAAGATATATTCACTCCTTTTTTAATTGCAGCATTATTTATAATAGCCAGCATACAGAAGCAACCTAAGTGTCCATTCATAGACGAATTGATAAGGAAGATGTGGTACATAAATACAATGGAATATTACTCAGCCATAAAAAATGAATGAAATCTTGCCATTTGTGACAACATGTATGGACCTAGGGGTTAGTAAAATAAGCCAGCCAGACAAAAACAGATACCATGATTCCACTTATATGTAAAATCTAAAAAGAACAAAATAAATGAATAAACAGAACAGAAGCAAACTCATAGATACAAAGTGTAAATTGATGGTCACCACAGGGGAGTGGGTTTGGGAGGATGAGTGGAAAAGGTGAAAGGGATTAAGAAGTACAAATTGCCTGTCATAAAAATTTTCACAGAGATATAAAGTACAGCATAGGGAATATAGTCAATAATATTTTAATAACTATGTATGGTGCCAGATGGGTACTAGACTTATTGGGATGGTCGCTTTGTAAGATATATAAATGTCTAATCATTATGTTGTACACCTGAAACTAAATATTATGTGTCAACTGTAATAGAAAAATAAATAAGAAGAACTGTTACCCATATAGGTGGTTGAGGGCTCTTCCTACTTAGTTTAGTAGTGAAATTTTACAAAACTTTATCTTCATTTCTTCAACTGGTTGTCAGGTATTTACATGACATTTTCCATGGTACTTACCCATTCTAGGCCCTGAGGATACAATGGTGATTTCCTTTTCTTCACTCTCAGTGAGTTTACCATCTAGTTAGTGATGTAGCATGTAAATAGGCAATTACAGAAAGAAAACCTAAAAGTAAATATCAAAAGCATTATATATATCAAAGATTATATGAGAAATATTGTTTTGAACAGTAAAAAGTAGTTGTAATTGTCTTTATACATGGCACTATGCTAAGTGCTTTGCATGTTGTTTATGTATTAGGAAGACCAT
Source organism: Pteropus alecto (assembly GCF_000325575.1). NCBI lineage: Eukaryota > Metazoa > Chordata > Mammalia > Chiroptera > Pteropodidae > Pteropus > Pteropus alecto. Next base: position 15,547,167 of record NW_006442484.1, read on the forward strand.
TTCATTGGTCTTAATAGCTAGGTTTATGATCATCCTCCCTAATCATGACAGTATTTACTCTCTTTACCAAGCTTCATTAGAATGTTCTAGTATTAAAACAATATGGTTTATCAGGGGTAATGTATCACTTTTTGTTGTTGGTAGATAAATAAATGATAATCGATTCCAAACAAATTCATCATAACACTGAGACAAATTATCATTATGGATAATCTAAAATTGAGTGAGCATGTGGTTTTGTTCAGAGACAGAAAAACGGTAAAAGTCAGATGGAAGAGAATATTTGGGGCTAGCATTGGAGCCTCTTATATTGGGGAGGGAAGGAAGGCATTCAAGTGTTTCTGAATGTTGAATACCAGTGAGGGATAATCACATCTACCAGCAGAATCAAGCTTTGGAAATTTGCTTGCTTGGACAGCCCCACAAGTGTAGACAGAAATTCTTACTTAATTGCTGGTGGAATTGTCAGCCTTCTAGCATATTTAACCTAGTCTTACCCTACCTGCCTCCTCTGCTCTGCTTTTTATGATGATTCCTTTTTTTACTTTATTTTCTTTGCATTTCTTTTTTTTTCTTTTAATTAAAACTATTGGGGTGACATTGGTTAATAAAATCAAATGGGTTTCATATGTACAATTTAATAATACATCACATATATATTGCATTTTGTGTTTACCACCCAAAGTTAAATTTCCTTCTGTCACTAAATATTTGACTCCTTGACTCCCCTCTACTTACGCCTACCCCTTCCCTATGGTAACTACTAATCCATGTCCATGAATCTCTGTTTATCACGTTTATTTATTGTTTTTAGTTTTAGATTCCATATATGAGAGAAATCATATGATTCTCAACTTTTTCTGTCTGACTTATTTCATTTAGCGTGATAATCTCAAGATCTGTTCATGTTGTTACAAATGGCAGTATTTTATCTTTTCTTATGGCTGAGTAATACTCCATTGTTTATATGTTTATCCAATCATCTATCGATGGATACTTTTGTTGTTTCCATATCTTGGCCACTGAACAATGCTGCTATAAACATCAGGGTGCATATATCTTTGCAGATAAATGTTTTTAAGTATTTCGGTTAAATACCCAGAAGAGAGATTGCTGGGTCATATGGTAATTTTAGTCTTAGTTTTTTGAGGAACCTCCATTCTGTTTTTCATAGTAGCTGTACTAATTTACATTCCCACCAGCAGTGTATGAGGGTTCCTTTTTTCCTACAACCTCTCTAACGCTTGTTATTACTTGTCTTGTTGCTAGTAGCCATTCTATCAGATGTGAGATGGTTATTTCCTTGTGGTTTTGATTTGCATTTCCCTAATAGCTAGTGAAGTTGAGCATCTTTTCATATGTCTGTTGGCCATTCGTATGTCTTCTTGAGAGGAGTGTCTCTTCAGGTCTTCTGCCCATTTTTTAATTGCATTTTTTTAAATTGTTGAATTATATGAGTTCTTTACATATTTTAGGTATTAGGCTCTTATTGGAGGTGTTGTTTGCAAATATATTTTCCCATTTAGATGTTTGCCTCTTTGCCTTATTGTTGGTTTCTTTTGCTATGCAGAAGCTTTTTATTTGGTATAGTCCCATTCATTTATTTTTGCTTTTACTTCCCTTGCCTTTGGTCAAATTCGTAAAATCCTCTTTAAATCCAAGGTTTATGAATTTATTACCTATGTTTTCTTCTATGTTTCAGGTCTTATATCAGGTCTTTGATCCATTTTGAATTAATTTTGGTATATAGTAATAGACAGTAGTCTAGTAGAAGTCTTTAAAAGTATTTTTCATTCCCTCTTTTAGCCTGTTTCCCTTGTTTGGAGTAAATTTTCAGGGGAATCTGAGATTGAGGGTGAACATTTAGTATTCAGCTGCAGACAGATACCTCATTATCTTTAAAATATCTAGTCTTCCTAAGTGTGTTCTAAATATTGGTCAGAAGGAAAAAGAATGTGTATGTGTATATGTATATATATTATAAATATGTATGTGTATATACATAGAGGGAGAGGAAGAAGGAGAGAAAGATGTGTGAGTTTGAAAAGTATACACATTAATTTTCTTGTACTTCCAGGGTGTTCTTTACTAGGAAAGGAGAATTTATTTTGGGGGGAGAGGGTGAGGACATATAAAAAAACCAGATTTTTTTGGGTCATCATACAGCCATTATGGAAAGTTCCTCAAAAAATTAAAAATAGTACTACCATATGATCCAGCAACACAACTTCTGGGTATATATCCAAAGGAAATGAAATCACTATCCATAAGGAATATCTACACCCCCATTTTCATTGCAGTATCATTTGCAATGGCTAAAATATAGAAACAACCTACGTTTCTACTGACAGATTAGTAGATAAAGAAAATGTGATACAAACACACACACAGTGGTACAACACACACACACACACACACACACACACACACACACAATGGAATACTATTTAGCCATAAAAAGAAGGAAATCTTGCCATTTGCAACAGCTTGGTAGGACCTTGACGGAATTATGCTAAGTGAAATAAGTCAGAGAAAGACAAATACTATATGATCTCATGTATATGTGGAATTAAAAAAATACAAAAATTTTCTTGGTAGGAAATATGAAAAAGATTTCCACATATTTTTCATTAAAAATGGACAAAAAAATATTATGCAGACTTAAGTAGTCTTAAAAGTTTATTCATGGAATCAGTTACAAAAATATTAATTATTTTTAAAATGTTAAGTGAAAATTTAAACTTTTTATTTTCAAATCTGTAGATGAGTACATTTCTGTCTACTTGTTTATTCACCTGTATTGGATCAAAGAAATGTTTGATAACCAAAGGAAAAATAGAAACAAAAAAAATGGTAAAGAGATAAATAAGGACTGTGGGATAACTTTAATTCATTTTATGTCTAAATAATTAAAACTTTTTAATTTAATAACTTTTACACCTAGAAGTAATTAATTTAGTGTTATGAACTGTTTTATCAATTTACTGTAGTAGTGAAAATCTACTTCTTAAAAATCTGAAAATTTTAATTTTCTTTTATTTAAGGGAATCTGAAGTAATAATTATGGTCTGAAATACTAAATAATTATATTTTTCTCCTCTTGAAAAGACAACTGCTGTATTTCACTGCCCTGCAAAAATTTCTGTTTAGAAGTTTGTGTTTTCTCTTCTCAAGCTGAAAACTAAATGTCACCAACATGAAGCAGCAGGGCATCTCTTTTGGTGCAGGATTTTAGGGCATAGAGATGACACTAATAGTAGAGGAAATTTGACATAGGCGTCTACATAAGATGAGGAAAACATTTATCTGAAGTTTTTATATTTGCCTGAAAATTTAGTATCTTAAAGTTCTCAAAATTGAGTGATTCAGTTTTCATGTAATCTTTTCAGGGAATTTATTTGAAGGCTTTGATTTAAAGCACTTCATGTTTTTTAATAGTTTTAATTTTTTTTTTTGGTAGAGAAATGTTGAGTATGGCTGCCAAAATTTGCTTCCAAGGCTCATTTTAAAATCTCTAGAGCTACATAAAATACTGTTTTTATGGACAAAATTAATAGTACATAAAAAATCTTATATAAGTATGAACAAAATATGCTAGAAATAATATTTATGTTCATCGACCAGCTATTACATCCCTGATTGCTTTTACATGCTTTATTTTATTGAATCTTCAAAAATATCTTATGAAATTATTATCTCCATAGTATATCTGGGGAAACTGAGTCACACAGTGAGGTGAGTGGCAGTGTAGGAATTCGAACTAGAATATTCTCAATAATAAACTAGTGCTCCTAAACAGATGCTTTAAAAAATAGAACACTGAGCCTCCAGGTGGAGATTCCTCATTAATCTTGGAGTTTCATTTGGAGAAGACAGCCTCCCCTGGGAACCCTAAGTCTATACATCACCCACCTAGGAGATATTGTGCACACATGAGACCATAATACATGCATATCAAATGGATAGATAAAGGACTATGTAGTTTGGATGAATGGCATCACACCTTAATTGCGTTGGGTATATCAACAACTAGCTGCAATGACTGGGTGAATTGGAGTTTTCTATATGGGGAAGAAGTAGGACATTTTGAGGCATGGATATTGAGGATTATATTTCCTGAAAACATAAAAATCGGATATCACTTAATAAGTAAACTTATGGGAACATGGAGCAGATTAATTAAAAGTGGGACTGCCCTAAAAAATGCACTCAAATAGTCCCTTTTGCTTATAGCACCAGAGAGGACAGGAGTGAAATGTACAGTTTAGATGCCCAAAAGATAGCAGGACTGGAGAGAGCTGGGGGAAGTGTGGGGTTGAAGGTGAGAAATGAGGCAGAGAGAAGGACAGGGAAGGACAGCAAGAGGACATTCCTTGTTTTATGCATCACTGATGATGGCTGGTGCTCTGCTGCTTGTATTCCTAGAGTAGAAACCTTTGAGAGCAAGACCATTTCTTATTCATCTTTGTATCCCTCATGGTTTTGATTCCAGAGTCTCGTTCAGATTTAAGCTCAATAAATGTGTAATGAACAGAAGAATAAATGCATGATAAAATCACACATGACTTTGGAAAATCCATTTTGAACTTCTATTTATCTGAGGAACTCTGAATATTAATCAGGTTGTTCCAAAATTGTACTGGAGATAAAGAGGACTAGTGGATGGCATTATTAATTGAAGGCTTGTGAACATGTCTTAATGTTCAAAACAAATAAATCAGTAGAATCTATGTGATGTTTTAGTATTTGTAATATGGCCCAACTATTTATGTCCTTTTCTGTTGTTATTGATTGTTTTGTTCTGGTTTTGGTTTTTGTTACTGTTCACCTTTCTGCATGATTTCTTTGAGGGTGAACACAAATTACTGGCATAATGGGGCAACTTGCTGAGAGCCCTTGGAGTAGAAGAGCATACGATGTTGTTGGCAAGCAGCATAGGCGGTCATGTTCTTAAGTATGTATTGACTGCAGGGGCCCCACTGGGGTTTGTGGGGAGGTATCTCTATTGGTTTGAACTACTTGTAAGAGCAGGAACTACATTTTGGGACTCCTGGAACAATTTATAAAATAAACTTGAACTACAAATACCTAGAACAGAGTATAGACTAAACAGTGTTAAACAAGGGGTGCAGAGCAGGAGAGAAGCCAAGAGAGAATAAAGAGAGCTTAAAGAAGAAGGACTGAGCAAGTTCAATGTGCATATGATTCTGGAACCACCACAGGCCTGTCTGTGGTGCTGTCATTCTGGATGTGGCACACTTTTAGGGGTAAGGAACTGCATTCTGAGAGAGACTTAGTCATCTCCGTGTGGGATTGTTTGAGAACTCAAATAAGTCGAACCTCAAGATTGTTTTCTTGTTTTAAAAATGTCTCGTTTGCTAACATGCACGTGGGTTTTGTGGTTATTGACGTGGCAAGACACAGCTTCATTAGTCAAAAATTAGTGATTCTAAAGCATTAATGAATGTTATAAAACTTTATTCAAAGGCTTTATTATATATGGGGGAGAATTAAAGTGTTTTGCATATACAGACTATTCAGGGATGATGAATGTGGATTCTGGAAACACACAAACATGAATTTGAATGTTGGCTCTGCCATTTGGTAATTATCTAATCTGGGGCAAATTTCTTAAAGTCTCTATGCCTTACTTTATTTATGTATAAACTGGGCTTTATGGTACTGGAATGATAAGATCCAACGAGATAATACATAGTTCATGCTTTGTTCAGTAACAAGTACATAATAAGGGATGGTGCTAAAAAAACCTGGGGAGTTATTAATTTTGGATAGCAATCAGCTCTAGGTCTGCTTTTGGTGAAGGCACATACTGCTCTTACCTCTAAAGGCAGGCAAATTTATGTTTAGCTTGTGGATATCTTTAACGTCCATACCCATTGAGAATATTTAGAGTGATGATTATGTTGATATGACTCATATTCACATTGAAATTGCTCTTTAAATGCCATTCGTTAATAATTCTTTGATCATCTTTGTTTAACAAAATTGATAAAATTGCTTTCACTGTTTCTTTCTAATAAAAATCTTTGGTGTTCCTCTGGAGATTTTATTGATAAACTCTCTCTTAAGCATATATCCAAATTAAATGTGAGAACCTGCAGCTAAAAGAAATTGCTTCGAGGCAATGATTCACTAGGATGAAAAATCAATAGCAGTTTCATTAAGGAAGGGAAGATAGTTTAGACATATTGCTACCTAGCTTTCTTCTTACTGAAAGGAACGATTGTTGACTATGTCTTTCATTTTATATGTAATGTTCACATTTTAGTAATATGGCTGCTCTAGACTAAGACCATACATGTCCCTTCAAATCTGCTGCGATTCTTGAATAGAGCTAGTCTTTACGTTTTGAAAAATTGACACACATTTAAAATACTCTTTCTTTAATAATGCATGCCACGCTGAGCCTACCACTACATGTGAGCACTTTACAGCTACCACATCCTACTGTTATATTTGAATTAGTTAAATTCCAAATTTCTTTTTAATTCTTTTTTCCTTCCCCTCTACTGGTTGCTTGATAACTAGGTGAGGCAATGGACAGATAGATAAAAGGACAGATGGCTGGTGGATAGCATGAAGGGAGAAGGGAAGAAGAAAGGAAGGGAAGAATTATGGAGTTTAGAATAGTGGCATGTGTGCTTCTAGCTGTGTGTGTTCCAGCTGTATGACTCTGGGCAATTTATTCATGCTCTCTCTGCCTCAGTTATATTACTTGTGAAAAAGTCATAATAATACTTAAGATCTCATTGGACTGTGAGGATGAACGGGAGTTATGTGAAGAGTTGCTCTTAGAGTCTATAACATAGATACTATATAGCCATTTAACTTTGAACTATATTATTAGTAACATTGAAACAAGATAAAGAGATAAGATAAATACAATGAAATTTTAAGTTGCCATTTTATAGTAGAACAATTCACGATAAAAATGACTGCACTTTAGAAGGAACACAAATATGGCTTTTGGGTTATCATAGATGAGAGTTGGACTGTTTGAGTAATGAAATCCTCCAAACAGAAGATGGTTTTGTCTCCAGGGCAGGATCTTAGATACACGAAGTGGAACCACATCCAAGTAATAGAGTGAGATACTGGTCTTTTTTAAGGCATTTAAGTATTGAAAAAGCATTTATTTGGGACCACACTATGCTCTGAACTGAGTTAAGGGATTTAAACAATTTTTTCCCCCAAAGCAAGGTGAAATGATTAGTTTTTCACAGTGCATAAATAATCAGAACACTCAGTTCAGAGATAGAGAACTTTATCATAAATTGCTGCATGTCCTATATCATGTATAAATGTGGTGATAGGATCTTGTTTCTCCTGTGATAGTAACAGGTGACATGAGTGTAGAAGAGTTTATCAGAGACTTTATTATTAAATGCTATTTCAGACTCTCAAGAGTTTAGCTAGCCCAATCAGTCTTAACATATTTCTCTCAAGACTTGCAAAATTCACTCAGTAATAATGAAGCACAAATGCTAACATTTACTAAATTTTTTAAACAGCCAGACACTCTTCCAATTGCTTGGCATGGATTTTTATATTGTTTTGTCTCACATAGATTGTTAGCAATTAGGTGTTATTAATATTTCTATTTTGTAGAACTAGAGACTAAAACATAGAGAGGTTAAGTACCCAGCCCAAGGTCACATAGCAAGTCACTGGCAGAGCCAAGATTCAAGCCTACTTTGATTCCAGAGCCTGGGTCCCAAACTTGTGCCTTATAATATACAAGTGCTTAATATTTTTGAATGGTTATTATACAAATCTAGTATTCAACATAGCAAAAAAAGATTTTTGGTCAACATGACAGTTCATTTTCAGGTTTGTACCTTTTTGTCAAGTGTAGGTACTTGAAGGACATTTAAAAACAATTGCAAAAATAACCAATCATCTCTTTTCCTTCAGGTGTAAAAGGATATAAAGAGCCATGCTTACTTTGCCTAAAATTGTTTAATTTCTTTCTTTTTGTTCTAGACTTTGCTAGAGGGGAGAAGGAAAGGGCAATTTTTTTTTTAATCCATTTCTAGGTACCAGACAAAAAAAGTGCCGGAGGAGCAAATTTCAGTGTGCACGTTAGACCTGAGATTATTTTGATTGTCTGTGACCTGTAGGGAACTGGCTGGGAATAGGATGTACTAATTACTGCCTATGATAGTCAATGGGAAGGTTTGGTCTACTGGTTCAGATTGAATCTTGGTGGCTGCATGCAACAGATGTGGTAAAAAATATCTATTTATGGAGGGCCTACCATGCCGGGTAGACTAGTCAACATGTGTTTATTCATTTACTTATAACAATAATACAAAGAAGGCACATAATCTTACCTGTGTAATGGGTGAGAAGAGCCAGGCATAAGGAAGTTCAGAAATGTACTCAAGTCACACAGCTCATGAGCAACAGAGCTCAATTTTGACCTCGGATCTTTGATACTCCTGCCCACTTTCCACCATCCCTTAGTGCCTTCCATTATAGTTCGAGCATGCGATCTAGAAAATGCTTTGTCCTCATTGCTTCCTCCTGGGCATGAAGTGAAGCTTCCAGTTGTTGTGGTTTTTCTGGAGTCTCTTGCCTTGCCTTGTCTCCTTTTCGATTCAGATAGTTCAGCCATGTAAACACTGCTTTGCCATTGCATCCGGCTTTGCTACACACTCATAGGTAGGGATGAAGGAGGCAAATAGGACTTAATACTTTACAATGGAAAAGGACCTGAATCCTGATACTGCTTGTCACGAATCAATAGTTTGATTCTTCAGTGACATGCACTTCTTTGGATAGATCTCAGGGCCCCCATCTATAGAATATATAATCAGAATTATCCAGCACATGTTATGGCTAGCATTATTGAGTCCCTAAAAATAAAGTTTGTAGAAATATCTAGAAAAATAACATTCAAATTGATACTGGTTTTATTGGCCTCATACAGGAGGCGATTTGTACAAATAATCTATTAACTAATCTATAATCTATAATCTATAATCTATAATCTATTAACTTTCATGGGGAACATTTTTGACTGTGATATGATTTTTTACAAATGATGAAAATATCTGGTCTCAAACATGGGAGCATAAAGTTTGAATTTATATAAAGTCTTCAGTTTGAAATCATGGTATTATCATCCCTCACTTTTTCTGTTAGTTCCTGTTAGTAAATGAAAGTATATTTGCACTGCCAGTGTTTGTAGATATTAGTTAGCTTATCAAAATAGCACACTTTATTGAGTTCTTTCAGTGAGAATGGATGAGACTGATCGCTGCATGGTTTTGTCTATGGACTCCCAAAACCAGCTCTTGTCTAATTGAGTCAGTGAGTCGACTTACATTTATTGAACCCTCAGCTGGGGGTGGGGTGGAACTAGGCATTTCAACCAGAATTGAGCATCTGTTCAGTGCTTAAGTAGTGCGAGCCTCCAGACACTGGCTAGCCTAATGAACTCCCCACCATATCTCTGCTATTGAACAGTGATTAGTACACAGATTGAGACATATATGGTTTCAGCTCAGTCTGTTCCCACAGCTGAGGTCCTAGTATGATCATATTGTATAATTTATTTAAGGTGCAGCGTCTATGTAACCTGAGCCATAAGTAAAAGTTGGTCCACCGCCTGTTCTGTTAGCCTGGAGGACTCTTTATTTTCCAAAGGAAATAGTCCATCTTGTGAACTGACATCATTATAGTCATAAAAATTCAAATGCGCCTTGAGCGATCTCTTTTCTTTGGCATATAGTCTCAGGTTCAATATCCAAAAGCTTAACATCCTTTTAACTGAAATATAATGGCTTAGGGTTAGATGGAAGGAATTTCTAGAACACGAATGCACTTCTAAAACAGTGTTACTAGTTGTAGTCTGATGAAATTTGAATCTGTAAACTCCATTAATTTCAACTGAGTCTGAAAAGTTCAAGTTTTATTGTTTTCATTTGTGAATTTAGTTTGTTTATAAATAGCATCGACTTTTTTGAAAGGTAGAATCGACTAGAGATTATTCTTGTACAATCTGTTTAGTTTATATGTGAAGAACTCTGAGTCTAGAAACAAAATTGACTCGTTAAAGGTCACACGGTTTGAACCAGAACCCAAATCCCCTGACTTCTGGAGGAACCTTTCTGATTCATCATCTCTCACTGACATAATCCTATTTTAGTTAAGAATTAAAATCTAGGTCTCTTTCATGTTAATTTCCCCAGTCTGGTTTCAGCAAGTTGGAAGTAGGAAAGTAAAGGAGAATCAAATCCGTCTCCCCTTTCCTCTTGTCAAATCACCTTGCTAAATATAGTTGCAACATTCTAGCTATTCTTATCCTTGTCTGGATAAGACCTGTTCTTTGAGCCTGTCCTTTTTCTCTTGAACGCATGTAGTGGAGACTTTGGGAGAGCTGGTGGCAAGTAGCAGCATCCCTGAAGTTACAGGTCTGATATTTACAGATCCACTGTTAAAGGGGTTAGAACTCCTGGATGGGAAGAATAACGACAGAAAGTGTCCAGAACTTGGTTTCAGCTCTGTGATGGGGGTTCTGAATTCCAGCTGCAGGGACCACACTGGGACACCTGCCCTCTAGTAATTTTTTTTGGAAGTGGCTTTTTAAATTGGCTACCCCATTTAAAAACAATATCTAGACTCAGCCAATGAAGCTACAAGTGATGCTAGTTTCTCCAAATTGTTATCTTCCCTTTCTTAGTATATACCATGCTGATCTGACCTGAGTGAATAAAGCAGACAGCATCCTGTTAACACTGGCTGGCCCTGGAGCATGGAAACTATGAGTGGGAGTGCTGGCCTTGGCTTGGCATTCTCCTTATGGAGGTGTTTATATCTCAGGTCTTTCTTGTTATGCACTCAATTTAGTACTCCTTTAAAAAGTGGCTTTTGGTTCTAGTCCTTTAAAGTAATGCTTCTCAAGCCCTAAAGCGAAACAATTTCCCAAATGATGAATTTCTTAAAAATGCATGCAATTTAGGACAGCAGTAGTAAATAATTGGCAATTCAATAGCTTGAGTCTTTTTTATTCTCTCGAAGCCCTTCACTAAAGATGGCACATAAAACAACCATGAAAGAAATAATTGCTCAAACAGTAACACACGGAGTACATTTTTTTTCTTCTGCCAAATTATATTCTTGATTATTTCCTGATAATTAGGACCAGCCTCTGGCCATACAGAAGGAGGCGATTTCCCCTTGCAGTGTTCCCCTTCCTTTTCTTGTCTATACTTCTTTTAACTTCGCAACAGTCTGTTTTTTAGAAGCCTGGCTTACTTCGTTCTGATGACTCGGGTCAAATTATGTTCATAATGGTTTATAATATAAGTTGCTTCTCATAGGCATGCTTACCTTTCAGTAGGTTAATTCTAAATGTGTATCTTAACTCAAAGAACTAAATCTACAATTGTGGCAGGTAGGCTTGTCCAAATTGAAGTTTAGGGGACTTTTCATTCTGGAAACCCAGAAACAACATCATGTAGATAAGTAGCTTACTCTGCTTATGTGCAAGGCTACTTCTATGTACAGTATATACTGAATTTCATTTCTCTTACAAGGTCAGCTCATAGGCCAGGTAAGATGTACTAGCTAAGGAAAGTGGAAAGCACTGTTCTATTAGAAAGAATGTAGAATTTGTTCCAGGTGTTACTATTGGCAGTACTGTCTTAAGGACTGAATGGTAATTTATTTCAGCATTTCCTTCATTTTCTAGGTTTTTAAGATTTCTAACATTTTTTTAATTATAGAATTAATTAACATGTTACTGGAAAAATTATTCGATAATGGAATTTCCAAAGCCTCTGTTTTTGCATACTATCATTTACAAAACAGAGCACTGTAGTTTTACGGTCAGTAGGGCAATTGTTCCATATTGCACCCTGTTCCTGTAGGTGGTGAGAACTCAGATGTCCTTTATCTTTCTGATTGGTTTTCACTTCTCATGGAGATGGCTATTTTCCTTAGAAACTTCCCACGCTATAAAGATAGGTTGAAGAAATTGGAGCCTGGGCTTGTTTTGGTGCATTTTGGTATTCATATCTCCTTAGCTTTTAGTATCTAATCTCAGATATGCTTTTCTATACCTTAGCAAAGGAATAAAAAGCCCCAATGTTCTCTGCAATATCTTTTTATTTCTCTTTCATTATGGCTTCTTGGTTCTCAGGTACCTGCTCCCACCTCTAGTGGATGTGAGCAACCAAGTCCAAGGTGACTATGTCTAGCATCGCTTTTACCTTAATTCCCACTTGTCTGCCTGGTCCACTGTGGGACTTCAGTATGGATAATAACTGCAGCTGTTCTCTGGAATGAACTGATGCCACATAATATGATAACATGTCATATAATTATACATAATGATGTCTGCCCTTCTTTCCGCACCTGATTCTACTGGGACCATGCCCTTTCTATTCTCTCCTCCTTTTATCAATTTCTCTAGGCTGGAAATCTTGCCATTTTCAGCTTTGCAAAGGTGGTGGAAAGAAGAAAGGACATGTGTCTAATAAAGCTACATTATTTTGGAGGGGAGCATCCACTTAGTTGGCCATGATATAATTTTCAGCTGATAATCTTTTCAGACCATTAACCAGAAAGTATACCTAAAAAATGTAATAAGCTTCCTTATTTCTATGTTTCCATTTTCAGCTTCTCTAGCTAGTTGGAAATATAGATGTGAGACATACATTCTGTTTGTTGTACTTAATTGATGATCCCTTATTTGCTACATTTAACTTTTAAAGTAGATGACCTTGACAGAATTATATACTTATCTAAAATAAACTCTGTAATACGCTCTTTTCCATGACTAATCTCTATTTTCATCAAGCTAGCTACAACCTACCTTTCTGTTAAAACATCAAAGCCAAACTTTTAAGCCTCTGATTCGCACATCATATTCTTTTAGTCCAACTGCTATTCCTCTGTGTACATTCATGTAGTTTATGTGCATGTGAATCCATAATTATTTTGTTTTGTTTTTCATTTTTTTCTAATCTCTTTTTTATCATGATAAAAAAAGTATACCATAAACTTTACCATCCTAACCAGTTTTAAGTGTACAGTTCTGTGGTATTAAGTATATTCACATTGTCGTGCAACAGATCTCCAGAACTTTTTCATCTTGTAACACTGAAATGCTATCCCTACTAAACATTAATTCCCCAACTTCCTTCCCTAAGCTCCTGGTAACCAGCCACCTTTCTATATTCTGTTTCTATGATTTTGGCTAATATAGGTATTTCATATGAGTGAAATTATACATTAATTATCCTTTTGTGACTAGCTTATTCCACTTAGTAAAATATCCACGAGGTTCATCCATGTCATAGCATATAACAGGATTTCCTTCTTTTATGAGGCTCCATAATATTCCCTTGCATGTATATTTCACATTTCCATATTCATTCATCTGTTGAGTGACATTTGGGTTGCTTCCAATTCTTAGCTATTGTAAACAATGCTGTAATGAACATGGATTTGCAGATATCTCTTCAAGATCCTGCTTTGAATTATTTTGGATATATACTCAGAACTGGGATTACTGGATTATATGGTAATTCTCTTTTTAGCTTTTTGAGGAGCACCCATACTCTTTTTTCCATAATGACTGCTCCATTTTACATTTCTACCAACAATGCACAAGTGTTCCAATTTCTCCACATTCTTGTCAACACCTGTTATTTTTTCCTGGGTTATTATTTACTTTTTTTATAGTGGCCATTCTAATGAGTATGAGCTGATATCTCATTGTAGTTTTTATTTGAATTTCTCATGATTAGTGATGTTGAGCATCTTTTCATTTGCTGTTGACCATCGTTTTTTGGAGAATTGTTTATTCAAGTCCTTTGTCCATTTTTAAAATCAAGTTATTTGTTGTTAAGTTCCTTCTATATTCTGGATGTTAACCTCTTATAGATATATGATTTGCAAATATCTTCTTCCATTCTGTAGGTCGGTTGCCTTTACACTCTAATTGTTTCCTTTGATGCAAAGATGTTTTTAAGTTTGATGTCATCCCATTTGTCTATTTTTGCTTTTGTTGACTGTATTTTGATGTCATATCCAAGAAATCATTTAAAAATCTAATGTCATGACGATTTCCCCCCTATGTTTTCTTCAAGGAGTTTTATCATTTTAGTGCTTACATGTAGGTCTGTAATCCATTTCCAGTTAATTTGTGTATATAATGTAAAGTAAGGATCTGGCTTTATTTTTTGCATGTGGATATTCAATTTCCCCAACACTGTTGAAGAAACTGTCCTTTCCCCATTGTGTAATCTTGGCATACATGTGGAAAACCATCTGGCTGTATATACACAAGTTTATTTCTGAGGTCTCTATTCTGTTCCAGCAGTCTATATATCTGACTTTATAGCAGTCTCAGACTGTCTTAATTACTGTTACTTTGTAGTGTGTTTTAAATCAGAAAGTGTGATGCCTCCAACTTTGTTCTTTTTTTTCAAGATTGTTTTGTCTATTTGTGGTGTCTCATAATTTCATGTAGATATTATGAAGGTTTTTATATTTCTGCAAAAAAATGTCAGTAAGATTTTGATAGGAAGTGTATTGAATCTGTAATTGCTTTTGGTAGTATGGACATTTAACAATACTGTCTTCTAATCCATGAGCATGAAATATCTTTCCATTTATTGGTACCATCTTTGATTTCTTTGATCAATGTTTATAGTTTTCATAATAGAAGTCTTTCACTTCTTTAAGCGTATTATAAGTATTTTATCCTTTTTGATATTCTATAGTAAATAGTATTATTTTCTTAATTTCCTTTTTGGATTGATTATTATTAGTGTATAGAAACACACCTGAATTTTGTGTTGATTTTGTGTCCCGTACCTTTGCGAAATTGTTTATTAGTTGTAACAATTTTTCTTTTTTCCTGTGGAATCTTTTGAGTTTTTGACATATAAGATCGTGTCATCTGTGAACAGAGATAATCTAACTTCTTTTCCACTTTGTGTGTCTTTCATGTGTTTTTTGTTATCTAATTGCTCTGGCTAGGACTTCAGTACTATGCTGAATGATAGTGGTGAGAATGGGTACCCTTGTCTTGTTCCAGATCACAGAGGTAAAGCTGTCAATGTCTAGCCATTGAGTATGTTGTTAGCTGTGGGCTTTTATATATGAATTTTGTTATGTTGAGATAGTTTCCTTCTATTCCTCGTTTGTTGAGTGTTTCTTTTCCCTTCTTTAATCCCCCCCCACCCCCCCCACCACCACATCCTATGGATGTTGCCATTTCCCCTTTAATCCCCACCTCATCCCCGCCCCCTGCCCACTGACCTATGGATGTTGCCATTTCCCCTTAAGAACTGGATCTCTGAAGGTGGGGTGTCTCCTCCCACACGCTCGTGGTGTGCACCCGGGGCCTGGCACCCCCAGTGCACGTGGGGGGCTTCATACACCCAGAGCCTGGCGCACCTGGGGGGCCTGGCACACCTGGGGTATGGTCCATGGCGCCACTTGGGGCACAAACCCAGGACCTTCTGCATGTAGAGCAGATGTGCTAAGCACTACACTATAGATCCACCCCTTTGTTGAGTGTTTTTATCATGAAAGGGTGTAGAATTTTTTCTACATCATTTGAGATAATTATGTGGTTTTGTGCTTTATTTTGCTAATATGGTATATTATATTGATTGATTTTTGCATGTTGACCCAGCCTTGCATTCCACATATAAATCCCACTTGATTATGGTGTATAATTTTTTTAGTGTGCTGTTAAATTATATTCCCTAGTATTTTGTTGAGGGTTTTGCATCAATATTCATCAGTTATATCGATCTGTTGTTTTCTTATCATGTCTTTGATTTTGGCATCAGAGTAATACTGGCCTCATAGAATGATTTTGAAAATGTTCTCTTCAATTTTTCGAAAGAATTTGAGGAGAACCGGTGCTAATTCTTTTCTAAATGTTTACTTGAATTTTCCAGGGAAGCTACCTTGTCCGGTGCTTTTCTTTTTTTGGGAATTTTTG
>NW_006442484.1:15563206-15656475 GCF_000325575.1 Pteropus alecto
TAGTGACACAATTTTCTTGATTTCTCCTCCTACCTGAATACACAATTTATATATTTTATTGCTTTTGTTGGAGAAGGAAAGGGGTATGACAGTACTCTTTTAAAAGTATAGAAGTGTAAAATAATTTAGGAATGTTAGGCAGAATATTATGTTATTCTAATACTCTCACTCTCCTTCCTCTCTGCAAATACTTTTTGATCAACTTCACCAAGAAAACAAACAAACAAACAAAACAACAACAAAAAAAAATTAGGCAAAATATCTCTCCACTTTACAGTCTCCTTGCTGCTGCATTTGCTTGTGTACATATTATTTCCTCCCACATCTGATTCAGGCAGGAGGATCTCTCTTACTACTTTAGTCACATCCCTTCCTGTGCAATCTCCATCCTGGTAATCTCTCTGTATTAACTTGCTCCCGTAAGTGGTCCAACTCTCTTCTTATATTGACTCTGTCTCTGTTTCCCTGCCTCTTTCTCTTTATCTCTTAAAAAATGCTTTTCTCTTCAAACGTCATTTATCTCTATTTACCACTAGTATTTCTACAATCAAATTTTGAAAAGCTGTAGTAGAAAGAGCAAGTTTGAGATGTGGTGCTATGATAGTGTGAATTCAAAATTCTGCTCCAGTGCTCACTTGTCTTGTGATATTGGACAAGTTACATAAACTTTTAGAGCTACTCTCTTCATTTAAAATAAATATAACAACAACAACAATGATAATACCTCCGTTGTAAAGTTGGAATGGAAAAGATTATCAAACACACATGTTGGTCTTGACCTTCTTTTATATCTCTGATGCATTTGACACTGTTGGAATATTTTCTTCCTGGAAGACCGTTTCCTCATTTTCTTCCTACAAATCTCATCATTTGCATTTTTCTTTTTTTGAAGACCGTTTCCTCATTTTCTTCCTACAAATCTCATCATTTGCATTTTTCTTCTTGGTAAGCTTGTCTCTTTCACTTGCTTTTTAGTGTCGTTATTTCTCAAACATCTGCCTTTAGCTCTCTTCTCATTGTGCTCACTCTTCTTGAATTCTCTCACTCATGAGCACATCTACATTTTAAATATTCATGTGGGATACAGAATTATATGACAGATACACATACACACATCTATATTTCTTGTGAAATCCACATATACTCATGGCCTGCAGATCTTTCTGAATGTTGCATAGTAACCCAAACTCAACTGGTCCAAACTAATGCTTATCAGCATGTCTGAGAACCTCTTCTGTCCATTCCATTTGCCACTTCTGTGAATTTCTGTGAGGTCTTCCCAGCCAAGGTGGCTGTATTAACAGATAATTCTTCATCCTCACCACTACTCTCTAAGTCCCTTCCCCTTATCTACATCCTATAGGTTCCTATTATTTCTCCTTGTTTTTTCAAATGCATTGTTACCCTGTTGTTCTTAAGTGGTCTTGTCTCCAACTTTCGAATTAGTTCAAAGTTACTTTATAAAATGCAGACCTGCTTCCAATATGTCTCTGCTTAAAATCCTTTAGTAATTCTTTACCAGTTTTAGGATTTTAGGATAAAATCTTAATTTGTTTGTATACCGAAAAGATTCCTTATGATTTGTCTTCTGCCTCAGCTTCATATTCTGTCTTCCATTGCATACAATTTTGAGCAATATGGAAACGACTGAACTTTCCATGAACGTGCATTTCTCTTCTTTTATAGTGTTTTGCCCCCTCCCCCGTCTCCCTCCCCTCTTTTCTCTACTTCCTCTCCCCTTTTCCCTCTCCCCAATTTATGACTTTCTTTTTGACTTTTTTTCTCTGACTTTCTTACCTCTACATAATTAACTTGTTTTTAGAACAGCTAAAATATTACTTGCTGTGAGATTTTTCCTGATTACATCACATACATATACACTTGGTTAGGATAGGAGTACCTCATTTGGGCACCTGGGTGTGCTAATGTCCAGGGGAGCTGTGTTTTCATTGTTATGGGTGATTTGAATTTCAGTTAAATTGACTTCTGGAATACTAACAAGAAGAATTTCTTCAATTGCCACTCCACTGGAATGTACATCTTTTGACATTTAGATAATGTTGGGAGATCCTTATTAAATAATTGGCTTCAGAGCTGGAGCCCTTGTTCAAAGCGTTGAACAGATAAAGTCACCTGTGTAAGTAGTAAAGGGTTTAAGTGTCAAACTGCAGGGCATTTCATTAACATTTCTGGGGAATGAATGTTTCCTTCCGAGAAAGGTTGACTTAAACCAAATAAATTTTGCCTCTGGGGAATGAAGTCCACCTTGGTCCAAAAAAGAAGACTAGACAGTTAGGATTGACTGAGGGCAGACCTCGAGAGGAACAACCATTGCTTAGAAGCATACAATGTTGACAAGAACAGAGATTTTCCAGATCAGTATTTGACACCAGTTATTTTGAAACCATAGTTTCTTCTTAAGGGGTAGTTCAAGCTCTTTTGATGGTCTGTCAAGATACACTGGATCTGTCCATTCTTATCATGAGCATCCTCTTCAGGTCCGAAGGTCAGGAAGAAGGAAGATGGGAGAGGAAAAGAGGTATTTTGTATGTTTTTTTTATTCTTAAAGTTAGCCTCAATCTGATCTTTTAACTACTTTGCTTGTAGTTTTATGGTTTTTAATATTTTGAAAGCATTTTTGTAGCTTTTTTTTTTTTTTTAAGTATAACCCACTACCTTCTGTGTTTGGCATTATCATAAACCAATTTATAATCATATGTTAATGAGATTGTGTGACTATACTCTGAAGAATATATATTTAACAGTCTAGGTTTGAAGAGACATTCTTAATATGAAAAGGTAATAATTTCTTTTTATTAATGATTTATGCAGGAATTAACTATATTTTACATATAAATTTAAATCCCTTGAATTCATAATTGATTGATATGCCTTATTATAGATTTCAAGGAGCCAAACTAATATATATCTACAGAGTGGGTTGAAAGAAGAGTCATAAAATATAATGCATACAAAAATAAAAAAGCTATTAAAAATCATCTTTTCTTTTTTTCCTTTATTTTGATCATAAAAAAATCATAGAAATTGTTCTATAAACATGAGTGAGCTAAAAAATATTACCAGAGTATTAGTTACTAGAGAAACTGAAATGAAATTTGGAGATGAGATTTATCATCCTCTCACTTTAATTTGTACTCCTGCTGTACTGTAAATGTAATAACCATCACCATGAAAAATGTAACAGATTGATAATACCATTGAGTTTTAATTAAACTACTGAAATGAAGAGGACCCAGATGGAAAACTGGGAAATGTAGTTATCCTTTATGAAATATGCAGGATTGACCGTTTGTTCTGTTTCTTATAAATTAATGCTCTGCCAAAAATAGTGTCCCATCAGAAGATTTACTAAAAATTAATCATTTAAGTTTATAAAACAGATGGTTGCTTTAGTTTATTCAATTTAATTTTGAAACACTTATCACTAAATCAGCGCTTGTTTGCTCTCCTTATCCCTTCCTGCTATGAATTCTCATTTCTGAGGCTTTCTACATAAATAGATCAATACTACTAAAGTATGTACATCCTGTTTTTCTATAGAGCCATTGGTTTGATCTGTTTGCTTCAGAATGTCAGTTTTTTGCATCTAATTTTTAGTCGATTACAAGGTCTGTGAATTTATTAGTTAAAACAGGAAAAAAAAAATGGCACTTTAAGAAGCCATTAAGTTGGAAAGTTTGTAACACTCCTGAACATAGCAACGACTGACATTAGTTCAGTAAAGAAGTGAAGAGATGTTGTTTTTCTTATCAGCTTGACGTAAGGATGAATTAGCTACTTAGGATTCAGGAGTTAAGGTTTTCAGATGTCTTTAGGAGAAATGTTGCTGGTGTCTTCAATGGCAGACTACTGACCTATTTGTGAAAGAGAGCACCAGGTTTCCCCCGTGGGAGAATTATATGCTGTGAAACAATTGTAAACATGCAAATTTCCAGTTTTTGACTCCTCCTGTGTCACATGACCACTTGAACATGACCTTTATCCCGCAGCAGAACTGGACTTAAATGTTGAATTAGAAATATAGCATTTTCATGACAGCTACAGAGAAATGAGACAGATGAGTTTAATCATAGAACAATTCTGTTTGTTTTTATCTCAGGGTTAACTATTTAGACTATTGAAGTTCTCTGTTTGCAAAGGGAACGAATATCTAGTATTTGTTGCTTAGTGCCCATTATGCCCAGCGCTGTTAGGATGATGTCTCTAAGCAAGGTATTTTAAAGGAAGATATTTCTAAAGTGTGTTTGTGCTCTCAAAGCACTTACAACCTAAATGGAGAGATTGTAAATAAACAGTAAATAATAAGTTATTACGTAATTCATTTATCCTGGATGATGTAAGAATTCAAGGAAGGGCAGGGTCAGTATGAGTTGCATTTAAAAACAACAAAATTGGAACATTAGTTTGTAAGGGATGATTGGATTTGGAAACGCAAAAGTAGACCAGTTTAACTAATGAGATTAGCATAGCATAATCAGAGACCTGGGGAATAATGATTGTGATATGACAGGGAATATTAAGTATTGGAGATGAATGGATAATTTTAAGGAACAATAGCAGATAAGGATGGCTGAGTAAGGGAGGACCAGACACTGAAATGGCTTTAAGGCTAAATGGCAGAGGTTTGATCTTTTATGACAGGCCATATCATCGTTGGTTCTTGAGCCTGGAAATAATCTGAAGGGAGAGTGATGGGAAGATGAATCTGAAAATTGGTACCCAGCTAGCAAACTACTGCAGTCATCCAGGTTGATAGATATATTTGAGAAGTGAATAATGACAAGTGACTTAAAAAACATGTAAGAGTATATTCTAGAAAATGAGCAATCTAAGATGCCATCATGGTTTTTGTATCAGCCAGCATCTGTGTCTGCTCAGGATGCCTGTACAGACTCTGTGGGCTGAGACCTTATGCCTCTAAGTCTTATGTAAGCTGGTTCTCTATAGTCCTACATTCCTCAGGGTACAGTAATTTAGCCATGATTATTTAACTCAGTGTGAGCCAACAATCAGAATTTTTTCTGATTTTTCTAGTTAGGAAAAGTCCTATTTTTGCTCAGGTCATGAAGCTATGAGATATATGACCAGATCTCCCTGTCACTGTTGTTAGAGCTCCATGTGACAGCAAGCCTGAGAGAGTAAAGCTAGCACGCAGAAAAACGTAGTAATAAGGTCAACAAAGGTCAACAACTATGTGGGTGTAGGGAGATGTGTGTGTGTGTGTGTGTGTGTGTGTGTGTGTGTGTGTGTGTGTCTTATGCATATATACATGCATAGAGTAGTATAGCCCTAGAATATAAGTCTCACTAGCCACAATTTGTAGATGAGGAAATTATTGCTCAGAAAAATCTAGCAGTTTGGTCAAGGTTAAGTAGCTACTTACTTGGTAGGTTGAGAATTGAGGCCTAAGTTTGTCTGGTTCCAAACCATTGCCCTTTTCTCCTACGAGACTGCCTTCCATCACAGTGGTAGAGGGTCATGTTCAAACTAAATGCTAATTATATTAATTGCACTTTCATGGTCTTTCTTTCATGCTGTGAGGGTGTATTCTCAGTAAACATAACCATTGTAGCTTTGCTCTGTGCTGTAGGAAGGTGACATTTTGTTCTCCACATCCATGTGATTCTCAGTTGTACGAAACATGGAAAGCTTCTCTCTATTAAAAAGTGTCACAGGGACCAAAAACCAGAAAACAAACAAAAAAATTATATCATCAATATAGTCCATAAAATTTTTCATGTTAATAACAAAAAAAAAAAAGTAGAATGTATTGTTGCCAAAAACAAAAAGTAGGAAAATTAAACGAGGACTAGCTTTTAATGTGTAACACTTAGAGTATATGCAAGGGTCCTCAACCCCTGGGTGATAAACTGGTACTAGTCCTTGGCCTGTTAGCAATTGGGCCGCACAGCAGGAGGTGAGTGGTGGGCCAGTGAGCAAAGCTTTATGTATTTGCAGCCGCTCCCCAGAGCTAGCATCACCACTTTAGTTCCTCAGATCATCAGGCATTAGATTCTCATAGGAGCACTGGTCCTTGGTGCCAAAAAAGTTGGAGTCCACTGGTATATAGGAATATATAGTTAGAAGTTTTAATAGATGGGGGAAATAGTTGTAGAGATTTCAAATGATGTTTTAAACACTTTTCAGTTATTTAATGTAGACAGTAATAGCTCTGATATATTTTCAATTACATTTAATGTTGATTTCCTGGCTCTAACAGTTTAAAAATTACATTTAATGTAGATAGTACTGGTTCTGATATTTCTTTATATTTGTGAATTCTCATTTCTTGATATGGTTATAGCCCATTTATGCCTCTGTGGTAGAATTTTCTAAAGTCCTATTTCCAGAAATAATACATATATTAGTGATAATTTACATGAACCTTAACCCTAAACTCATTAATCCATTTTTAAATCATTTTAGAGACCAAAGAGTGAGATAGAAAAAGATAGAAAATTATTTTCATAAGGAAATTTACTAAAAGTTGGAAGAGATATAGAAATTAAAGAAAATGGATTCTTGGATATGTGAATGAATCTGAAAACTGATTTCTTGAGGCGGAATCACTTGAGTCAAGCAGGAAGATATGGAAACAGTGAAAATAAAATGTGAATTATTAGAGTTGGGGGAGAAATATGTTAAGGAAGCAAGAGGGATCAATAGTTTCGCTTCAGGCCACCAGGGAGCGGTAATGTCCCAGAGACGCATGGAAAGTAC
This sequence comes from Pteropus alecto, assembly GCF_000325575.1. Taxonomy (NCBI): domain Eukaryota; kingdom Metazoa; phylum Chordata; class Mammalia; order Chiroptera; family Pteropodidae; genus Pteropus; species Pteropus alecto. The sequence continues at coordinate 15,569,948 of NW_006442484.1, forward strand.
CACAGGCAGTAGGGGTGACTAGGTTTATAGATAAAGCATTAATAACATGGAAGATAGTTAAAAGAAGGAAAAAGTGATACTTGTAAATCTAGTTCCCGTTAGGGAGTAACTTAATTTTGGATTTTATTTAGGGTATAATTTCTCAATTTATAGATTATCCTTTTTTTATCTTTCTGCTTAACATTTGACTATTTCATTGTATTTTTGGTAAATTCTTGGATAACTTACATCCAGAAAATAAAAGATAAGCTCATATCTGTTGTGATTATTACCTGGTGCTTGTCATAGAAAATTACTGATTGGTTAAGAGACTCCAACTGGATTTTTTATTATTATTTAATTACATTACTCTCATTTTCATAATCAATTTCTTCCTCTCTCCCTTTTTCTCTGCTCCCTGTCCTCTCATCCTTCAGCATTATCAGAGAAATGAAGTTTCTGCTCTCTTTTTATATTCTAACCCTGAATTGCATTAATCTAATTGGTAGCAAACCTAATTGAAAAATTTAACCAATTCCTAATTTCTTCAACTGATCTAATGTGGCAAGTAAATAAGAAGCAAGTAAAAAACTATATGGATCTTCCAAATCCATAGCTACTTAAGTTGGGCTATTAACTGAGGTTCCCAAGCTAAAAGTGTATTAATACTCCCTCTTAGGAGATACATCAGTTCAGAAATTCAGATGATTTGTTGGGTAAACTTTATCTATAAGCCATGTTTACACAAAAGACATTAGTCTAATTAAATTAGGGGCTATTAAATCCACAAATTAGCATACAAAGTAAGAAACGTCAATATCTTATTAGTTTTAAGACCTTTTATCTAACTCCTCGTAAATTTTTTTTCAGAATTTTTTTTGTAGTAAAATTGATTTAAAGCTTTCCAAAAATTGGTGATCAATACTTGTTTTGTAGTCACTGAGAAGTTTGTTAACTTCTATACTTACTGCATTGCCACATATTATTGAACTCTCTTCTAATCACCGTACTATCCTTGGCTGGAAACACATTAGCTATAAAAATTCATGAAATGAGGAACATAACATTATAAAGACTTTGTTTAGGTATAGTAGTTAATGGATTGTACAAAACAGTGGAACACTCTCTCATTTCCAGTAAAAATAAATTTATATCCTCCACCGTTTTACACTTAAACATGAATAGCTTCACTGCTTTATCATTGCATAAACAAATTATTGCCAAATGAATTTGTAGACCCACAGAATTTTTATTTGGCACAATGTAGAAACCTCAACACCTTCTGTGGGTGAAGATAGACAGCAGTTGTATATGCACTAGGAGAAATTCATTTTTCATAAAAAGATTATTGGTCAGCATTAACTTTAGAAAATAAATGTAGTATAGCAAAAAAGAAATTAGGCACACCTAACTCATTTTAGTATTTTAGCATATAATTCCCTTTTCTTCTGGGTATACGTTAAATTTTAATCATTTTAGCCTATCTCAAAATCTCCATCAGTTCTTTCTATAAAAATGCTCAATTTGTATTTAGATTTGTATTCCTAAATCACATCACAATTTTATCTAGTGAATAGACAACATAATACTAGCTTATAATTCGTTATTTCTAGAGCATTCGGAAAACTTTCAAAATTCAGATGGTTGTAAAAGATGTTTACAGTTTTCCAAGGTAAAACTGCAGTTTCTATGCAGAATATGATCATGAGCATAGGCTCATGGATCGAAAGGCAATTAGAGTTTCATATTCAGACTTAAAAGCATCTGAAAACTTTTAAGAAATGATTCAGATCTAAAACTGCCTTCTTTCTTGTGTTCTAACTTCAGTTAATATCTGTTCTTGTGCCCAACTCTACTGTTTCTCCCTTTGGAACACTTCCTGATGCATCATGGTATTGTGGTGAGGAGTTAATGGGACGGTCTATAGGAAATGTTCTGCATTTGCTAATAACAGCATAATTAAGCTATTTTTATTGTGTCATTTTCATTTTTTATAATGTAGAGGGTAGGGCTAGGTGGAATATATTAAATATATCCTAGGCTTCATCAACCACTAGCTACTTTAAACCATTTGTATATCAATAAAATGAATGGGTTTAGGGACAGGTGTTTTTAACGTGATGGAAAACTTGCATGGGCTGAAAGACAGCAGTCTATTGAGATTTATTCACATTGTGAACTCAGTGTCATTTCTCTAATATGAGGAAATCACGTTACCAATATCATTTACTCTTCCCCAAACTGTGATAAATGCTAAGCAAGTCTGCCATACTTTGGAGTAAATAAGAATATGGAGAAAGAGAAGGAAGGTTATACTCTGTGAAGATTTCCAGGGAGAAAAATAAAGGGACAATGAAGGTCACATAATTTTTAGTATATGAAGTATTTATTAGATTTTAGAATAATTACATATGAGAGAATTATGAAGACTTTTCAAAATTCAGTGATTATCAAGGCTATCTTCCCTCCCCCTTTTTAAAAACAGCCTTATTGAGATAGAATTCACATACCATGACACTAACCATTTAAAATGTTAAATTCATTGTTTTTTAGCGTATTGACGAAGTTGTACAACTATATTCTAATTTTAAAGTGTTCATCACTTCAGAAAAATTTCTATATCTGTTAACAGTCATTCTCTACCCCTGTTTCCCAATCATAGGCAACCACTAATCAGTCTACTGTCTATCGCTTTTCTAATTTTCGAGCCTTTCTTTTGCGTTTCCTCTAATTAGCATTTCTACTACAGCCACTCTGCTTTACTCCGATACTCTGGCACATGGTTTTTGCTTTGCCATCTCTGCCTTTTTGTCCCATTATCTCCTTCCCCCACCTTGCTAACTCTGTCTCTCTCCTGTTCTGCCTATGCAGACCCAATTAATCCTAGTTCAAATCCCATCTCCTCTGTGAAACCTTGGCTGATGTCTCAGGATGAACTGATTTATGTCTTCTCTGAACTTGAATTGCTCCAATCGGCAGGCATATTTTATACAGTCCTGTGTCATACCTTCTGCTGCTTTAAAATGAAACTCATTTAATTATTTGTATGTTGGCATTATTTTCCTAAATTAATTATAGGATACTTGACCCATATGTATCCTACAGAGTATTTAATGGGTCTTGTATAGAGTTGATATTCAATAAATATTTATTGATTTTTACTTCACAGCATAAATTAATATTAACTATCATCCCTATTCATTTGTTAGCTTGACACAGTTGTCCAAATTTGTCTGCAAGTCACTTTCACTTTCTTACAGTGAAAGAATTCTGCTTCTTGTACCTATGGCGGAATACTTCTTGTTCTGAAAAAGCTGTGGCCTCACTTGCAGTTGAAGAGATCTTGAGTTTAACTATTAAAGAAATAGTTGAGTAGAGCAGTTGCTTGATTCTGTGATTGAGTAAATAAAATACTTGAGCATGTGGCCTTGGGTAGGTGTAACCCACATGGGTAGGGTTTATATGAAGATATACTCTGCTTCTATCTGATTTTTATAGAGGTTGTATTAGATAAAGGAAAAGGAAAAGAGTATTTTGAGAGATAAAAGAAGTACAGTTGTATGAAGCACAGGAAGGGCTGAGAAGTCCGACTCATTTTGATTTGTGCCATGCTTGGGGATCTACATTTTTCCTACACTGAAGGGAGTACAAAGGCAGATGGGCTGTCGACCACACCTAGAGAAACTGTGCTGGAAGAGAATGAAGTTCTATCCTTCTCAAACATGAAAGTAGAGTAGGAGTTTCTGAGAGGTGTCTGGATTGAAAGGAGAATGCTAGGCAGGAGGGAAAGGGAAGGGAAAGATGCAGAGTCCAGAGCTAAAGGAAGATAAAGGGCATAATTTAGTTTATCCATCAGAGAGACAAAGCAGTCAGATGTACTTGTTCCCCCCACCCCTTTCATTTAAAGCCCTAAAACCTTCATATTGATCCCTTCTTGTTTCTTCTCAAAACATTTTAAGATTTATTCTATATAAATATACATATTTTTCATGTGTTTGCTTTTATTCAGGAACTCGTTTTATGTAAGATTTGAAACAGATGTCTTTTTCTTTTAGTTTGGAGTCAAAGATAATGTAATGTTCTTTGCTTTTGTTGTAGCAGAGATTAGACTTTGTATTAAAACACATTTTCCCTTTTTCTGTACTTTGGCGCATCCCTAGGAAGATTGGTATTTGAGGCTGCAGTGTGTGGACAGAGCTTTCGGAAAAAAAAAATACAATGAAGACCTAAATTGATGAGGCCCCCATTGCATCCATGTCTGTAATAGAGTAATTTGATGAATAAACCAGCCTGACTTTGTGCAGTGTAACAGAGGTGACTGCCAAAATAGAATATTTGTTCTCATGCAGACTTTCATCACTAGAGAATTAATAAGGGGAAAAAGGAAAATAATACAACTCACACTGCTATAGAAATCAAGATACATCCATGTAACTTGACAATGGTAATGGGAAGGATTGTACATAACTCCTCTGCTATTCTTTGAGTCCCTGTTGGCCACCAGTTCCCCTGGCCATGCAAAACAAGATTCCGTGGCATCTTTCTTAAGTATCTTCTTTTCAAGCAGGATGAAATGAAAAATGAATTTCCCATCTCTTTCAGTGGCTGTATTCTTTGTCTGGTTACCTGGGCCTGCATTTCTGAAGCTGGCCTTGACTTGTTTCCTTCATTTTTCTCCTACGTACAATGAATTTTTTTCAAATTACCTTTGCATTCTTCTTGCTACTCTCTAGCAGCAGCCTCCAAATTGTTTTTCACTCTCTTAATATATCCTTTTTCCAATCAGTTCTGGAATGGAAGATATTGGATTAATCTTCCCCAGATACAGATGTTAATATGTTAATATGCTATTGGGATTTTAAACTCCCCCCGCCGCCCCGTTACCTGTAGTAAATAGTCTCAAGCACTTTTATCTGGTCTATTGGCCTTTACAACCTGATGCCTTGTGACTTTTTTAAGTATAATGCCTGCCAAGTTGGATCTTTCCTTTTACCTTGAATGTGGTGTACACATTCCCAATTACTAGCTGCTCCCTGAGCCTCACCCCATCTCTGTCTCCTCCATGAAGACTTCTTTTCTCTCTGACCAATAGCAATGGTTTTTTCCTTTTCTGAATCATCATATGCTATGCATATTGTCTCTCTATCATATTGTATTGTATATGCATCTCACTATCTCACTCTGAACAGTTTGCTCCCTTTGTTTTGTTTCACAGACACAAATTGTACTCCCAAGTCTGTTTGGCCATTATGTGAATGTGTAGTATCAATTGCAAGGGATTCTTAGGCAGGAAGATTTAGATTATTTAGTACCCCACGACCACCCCTGCTGCTGTTTTCTGATCATGATGGACCCAGTGGTGACTCAAATTTTTTTGTGTGTGTGTAGAAAGAGCAGAATATGTGTCTATTATCCTAACCAGGAAATCCTTCCGTCTGTAAAACTAACCCTCAGATAGTTTGTTTTTGATACAATCTTAATATTTGTGATTGTGTACAGTTACGAGAAAGTCTTTCTTCTGTCAGGGAAAGTATTTAAAGCCTTGTCATTTCCTATTTATTATTGTGCTTTCAGCTATTACCACATCGAAAGACCAAAATAGAGAGGTGAGAGATGGCACAGAGATGATGATGGCACAGTTAGAAATAGTTGGTTGAGATATTTGAAGAATTATTGAGATAATTTTTCCTCATAGTATGTAATCTATAATATATTAAATATGCTTTTCACTTTTTAAAAAATTCCTTAAGCACACAGTGACATAATCACATTTCTAATTATTTTCTAAATTTGTTGGAATGCTTTCATAGGCAATGCTTTTTATGAAGGTAAAATAGACATATCATATTATATTAGTTTAAGGTATACAATAATAATTTGATATTTGTATATGGTACAAATTGATCACCACAATAAACCTATAGTTACCATTCATAACTGCACAATTGACCCCTTTCACCCATTTCACCCATGCTCTAACTCCCTACCCCTCTGGTAAGCACCAATCTGTTCTCTGTGTTTATGACTTTTGTTCATTTATTTTTTGTTTTTTAGATTCCCATATAAGTGAAATCATAGAGTATTTGTCTATGTTTAACTTACTTTGTTTCATCTATGTTGTCTAAAATGGCAGGATTTCATTTTTTATGGCTGAGTAGTATTTCAGTGTGTGTGTGGTGCGTGTGCATGTGCGTGCAAACCACATTTTCTTTATTCATTCATCTATTGATGGACTCTTAGGTTGTTTCCAAATCTTGGCTGTTGTAACAATGCTACCTTTTACAACAAAGGTAAATATAGCAAATGCTAGTCAGGGGTTGAATTTTTATTTAAGTTATTCTGTTACAGATATGATTCCCTGAAAAAGAAACAGCTTAAATCTAAGGATTTGTGATAATAGCTCCTTCTCATCAGAGATTATCCAATTTGCAGATCATTTTGTTTTTTTCTCTCTCATTTCTGTTTGTCTTGCCGTCTCAGGGTAATTTCTCTGAAAAGAAGCTCTCCCATTTGATGAGGGGACAAAAGAGGGGAAATCCTACTTTGGTCATTAATTCTAAGATGCATATAAGTATGCATCAGCCTGAACTGTAATACTGAACTATTAAGTTTTATAGATCATGTGGGTTTATCTAGATCACTTTTATATAATTTTGACTCTGCCTTTAATCACTGAAACATTTTCCTCTTCTATTTTTTATGTTTTGGAAACTAGACACTTCAATTTAGATCATTCACAGATATGTCTCTGCCATGTTCCAACTTTATAGCAAGTGCCTGCTGGTCATCTGCATGGGGATAATATGCAGGCACATCACAATGGTGTATATCTGAAATGGGCTCTGTCTCCTCTGTCCCACACTTGACAGTTCTGCCTTTCTCTGTGAATGGTGACACCATAAGCTCTCTGAGTTGATTTAAATGTCTTCCTTTTCCTTGTAAACTAAGTCTTCTCAGTTAAGGAGTCCTACTAACACCATATGAAGTTTGTTTGTTTGTTTTTCTTTTAATTACCTTGTCATAATGTGGGTCATGAAATGGAAACAGAAGAAATATTTGTGGACTGAATACATGAAGAACTATATCATTACTGTCCAATATGTCACGGATTGACTTTCTCAGGAATGTAAGTTGCACATACTGGGCCCGCCCCTGCTCCTAAACCTTCAGTGACTCTCCATTGTCTCTAGAAAATCTAGATTCCTTAGCCTGGTAGGCAAGGCCCTTACAATCTAGATACAACCCAAAATGGTATTCTTATATTCTGTCACTTTCCCGGTAGACAGTCTTGACTTCGCATGGTTGACTGAATGGTACCCTGGCCGCCAGAACGCCTTCTCTTTGTTCAAGCTGCTGCCTCCCCCAGAATGCTCTTACCAAGGCCACACTTTAGGATGCCAGATTTCTCCATTTTTATTTCCTGATATGAATGCTGTTGTTGTCTCTTAGGAACCGCCTCTAGTTTCACCCAGTTGGAAATTGTTTTTCCATAGTATATTTTCCCAATTTCTTATGCGTGTATATCTTTAAGACTTATACACACATTTATATATATATATTTACATATAATGAATATGAATATATATGTTTTAAGATATAATCTTTACTATAAATATATTCTTATATATGTGTCTTTAAAAATTGAGAGAAAATCTCATAGATAGTTAGGTAAGGAAAACATTATTTCTAGTTGAGTGAAATTAGGGCAGTTTACTAAAGGAACAACAGCATTTGCATATGACACACACACTAAAAATTAAGCTGTCATTCATAGTGCAAAGAGCTGTCATTCATAGTGCAAAGGAATTTTTCTCATTTAATCTTCATACCAACTCTAACATATAGGCAGAATATGGTTTATATTTTATGTGAAATTCTTGACCTAGCATAGTAGAAAACTTGAAGACTTCAAGACTACTTCTCAAAAACATTGCTTTTTGTTACCATGTGATAATAATATAGATATAACTTATAATTTACTGAGTCAGCTGGCTTGGAAATCATTCAGTTTTGATAATTAAAAAAAATTTAGATGATTCTCATTACTTCTGATATTTCAAATATTATAAGGCCTATTGCATTCTCTAATTTACACAGTTCAACTTTGCACAAATACCTGATGCTACAGGACTGTAGTACTAATTGAATACAATTCGAATGAGAAGAAAAGAATAAGGAGCAAATCCTCTAATGTATTATAGAAACACAGTGGAGTCACATCATGTGTGAATTTAACTATTGCAAATTTAATCATATAATCCTAGTGACAAAAAATTTGTAGAATTTTGGGCAAAATGAGTGAAGAGGTTCAAAAGGTACAAATTTTTGGTTATAAAATAAGTCATGGGGATGTAATATATAGCACGGTAACTATCGAGAATCAATATCTCTGATGATAGAGCATGCTCTTGCGAGTTGGCCTGTAGGAGATAGATTCATTAAGTAATTTAAAGTGCAGAGATACTACAAAATATTATCTCTCTCCCCCCACTCCTCATTTCTTTGTTATTACCTCCCCCACCCCAAAGGCATTCACACACACTCAATTTAAGTAGATCATTGATTAATGTACTCTGGAAATGTATTTAGGTGAAAATATAAGTATAATTCTAATATAGCAAACTCTCATAAAACGTCTATTTTTTTTTTTTTGGCAAAGAAATACATTAGAATTCATTGCTTATGTAAACTTTATTCCTGGCCATTATGTCTGAGGTGAAAACACAGCTAATATCTAGCTTGTTTTATAGTGAATAAAGTAGAGAGAAAATGTAGCATGGATCCAAAAGGAGACAGCAGTTATTAAATTTTGTTATTTCAATTTCTTTGTTTTCTGTCCTTTATCTTTTACTGGTACTACCAGAGCTATAGAATGAGATTTTATTAGGGGAGATAGTTTGATACTTTTGGTGGGTTTTTTAAATTTAAATATTTTTAGATAGGGTAGTCACCAACATTATAATTGTTCTTTGGTGGTCAGGAAAAAGAACTGTCAAAATTTCAATCTAAGTTATAAATCAGCTATTACAGTGAGAATAACTCATTATCAAAAAATTTTATATATATACGTATATTCAATATATTTTAAATAAGGAAGGACCAGTAAAAAAAAGTACTTGTAATGAACTCATTGAAATTACATCAACTAAACATTTCACTGGGTCATGATATGGAAATAACTTTGGATATTAGATTATTTTTCATCAAGTTAATTATTTTAATGAGATTTTCCATGCACTTGAATATGAGTAATGTACGGTAGCTTCCATTTCTCCTTTTGCATAAAAATATTAAATACATTGAGAGACATAGTCTGAACAGAAGACATTTTTATGTGTGAGTATTGTTTCCTTGTTAGCGTACATTATTGAATCTCCTTTCCTAGAAATATCTGAAATCATTTAAGTATGGATTGTTCAGTGGCAGAAGACTAACATTTGGAGGGGTTTTTTTTTTTTTCATCTGAGTAAGACAGTAAGAGATCCAAGAGACCCAAATCCATTTTAATACTTTTACTCTTTGTGAATTATGATATGAAATGCATGATTTACCAGTACCTCTGAAGAGGTTTCTATAGGACCTAAAATTCTTCATGTGTTTTATGTTGAGTTTGATAGCAAAGAGGTATTATTTTTTGTTGTCTTGATCATGTTCTCTAGAATTGAATATGAAGACCTTGAACCTAGTTTACCTTTGACCTTGACTTATGAAGTTTGAATCTCTAGGAATAGTGTTGTAGAACATTAAGATAGTGAGTTACCTTTCCTATTGTGAATATCTGACATTTGCTATTAGAGAGAATAAAAAATTCATAAACCACTTAGAATTACTATTTCATATAGATTCTTCCAAAGCAAATGTTTGTGGTAGTTTATCACTTTGGCCTAATAACTTTAGATGAACCACATGCTATTTTGCTAAAGTAATACATTTTTCAGGGAAGATAATTAAAGATCAAGGTGAATAAATAAATATGTAATATTGTGTCGGTGACATGGCAAATGAATTTATTTGTTACTGATCCAAGAAAAAGTGGCAGATTACTACAAAAATGAGGGAAAAGTATGTAGAGGAAAAAACCAGTAAAATAAACATGGTTGAGACCTTTTACTTACAGTTTTTAACTTATTGATTGAGAACAAAGGAGCTGAAGGACCCTCTGTAGAGATGAAAATTTATTCTTATATTAATTTTATAGTACAAACTTCTTTATTGGGCTTCACAGCTAGCTAACTCCTTCAAACACACTGCTACTTAATCTGATTATTGGTTTCAAAGGACCCATTAAGCTATTTTAAAGAACAACTATTTTAAGCCTCAGAAACTTCTTTTCACATTAGGGTATAATGTGTACTACCCAAGTAATAAGGGACTCAAACAGAGAAATAGTAAAAGAATCATATAACCTTGTACTTAAGCTTTTCTTGTACATGTAGAAATTATTTCTAGGGTTATTTCTTTAATATGCCACTGTGTAGAAATGTATAAGTCATTAGTAAGGGTTCACATGGGTCAGGTTTAAGAGGAGCACTGTAGTGGAAGAGGAATGATCCCCAGAACCACCCTACCATCTTCATGCATTAACCAAACACTTTCCTCATAAGTTAATCTCATCAGTCCTAAAACACATGAAAACATCAAGTCTACAAATAAGCATCTATTCCTAAAGCACCAGTAATTCCTAATCCTTGAATAGTAGTTTTTTATTCTCCCCTGATAATCTCATGGACGTCATCTTGTTTTCTATGCTCATTTCTCTCTAAGGTACTAAACAGATGTCAAAGTTGGTCACATTTCTAGAGTTGGAATGAAAGAGATTTACTTAATGACAAATGTGCGAGAAATTCAACCTCACTTAGTCATCTAAATACTGACATGCTTTAGGAGTCACATTCTAAATGAGAGCATCAGTTATTCACACAAAAATTACTTATCATATTATTTATTGACACTGCTGGATGCTGGGGACTTGGACACAATTCTTGCAGTCATTGTCTATAATATAGTAATCAGGTTTTTAAAAATCATTACATTATTCATTATGGAGTCTCAGTTATTAAATGTGCTTCAAAAGAGAAAAACGGCTGCTCTAGGAGTTTAGTAGGAGGGGGCTAACCTGCTCTGGGAATCAGGAAGGCTCCCTGAGGAGGTGATGTTTAAACTGAGATTTGAAGAAATCCATCAAAGTGTAGCCAGGCGAATAAAAAATAAATAAATAAGGTAAAGTGTTTTGCAGATCTTTCTTGGTCAACTCACCTCACAGTGATTTTCTTCTTCATTTCACATATTGACTGGTTTGAGTCTCTCTGCCTTGTTTTTAAGACAGCCCAAAAGAACTTTCCTTTTCTTTGTCTTACATTGTCCCTTTCCCTCTTCTATTAGTCTGTGAAGAAATGAATTTCTGGGTTCTCAAGCTTCAGCCCACAGTATCCAGACATTTTGTTTTTTGATTGATCATTTGCATATGGTTATTTGTAGTAATTTCTTTCTGTAATTTAACAGGCTCTAGAGTTAAACCATTTTTTAAAATTTTTCAGTTACAGTTAAGCCATTTTACTTTTTATCAAAAGACTGTAATCTTGCTTTCTTAGCTGTTAATATTTTTCAAGACCACATAGTTATATTGACTTATATCAGAGAGACCCTAGAAATTATTATGGAGAGTGAGAGGAAGACCCGTCATACTAATGATGTAGAAATGAGGACCACCCACTGGTGAACCCAACTGAGTCACAGCGTGGGGGCAGCTCTGCCCTTTTTTGAAAAGGCTTAGCAATAGAATTGTGTGCAATTTAAGATGATTTTCACAGAGCTGGAATATATTGGGTCACCTAGATAGAGCTAATATATAAATGGAAATTTTGAGAACCATTGTTTGCCCAGATCTTTAACGGAGTGTTTCAGCTTATAATATCAAATTGTTGTAACTTAAATTTAGAAAATCACCCAGCTAAATTAGCCTGACTCCAGAAGGGAATTGGATTTGATATGACTAACATAATCTACTCTGTATAGATTCTTCCTATGTGTTAATAATAGTCTCCCATGCTTCTTAAAAAAAGGAAGCTGTCAGAGAAACAGATAGGTTACCTCAGGAAATCTAGTCACAGAATCCACTGTCAAGAGCTTTTTTTAAAGTTGCAGTTTCCTTTAAAACATTTTTTTGGTATCATTTAGGTTTAGGGCATGTGGGTTTTTTAAAAAAATAAATAGATCTTTTAGATTTTAAAGTGGTATGGAAATTTTTTAGCATGTTGTATATGAAAGATATGAATGTAAAAACAGGACAAAGTGAGGGCATTTCATTCATTGGAGGCAGCAGAACCGAGGAATATAGAAACTACGAGTTTTTTTGAACATGGAAAATATCAAAGTTCTTACTCTCAGGTAGTAGAAATTTAATTAATAGATCAAGCATGGAGTAAGATTAAATTTACCCTAAATGCTTTATATATGTAAGAAATCCAGCTGCATGAATCCTGAACTAAACCTTTGATCTCAAAGGTTCTTGGCAAAGCAGACATGACTGATTTTTAACTTCATGTCAGCAAAATAAATTATTTAGCAGCATACAATGCCAGTTTGGCTCTGAGTGAGAATGGATATTACACTGACTGAAATGGAAAATGTAGTTGCATGTTTTGCAAATCGCTAAGAGATCGCTTGGCTGTTTGTGCCTGGAAAGATTCTGGGTTAACCTGTTGATCTGACCCATAGGAGCCCCATCTCTATCTTTTATCTGGCAAAGTGTTCTCCTGTGGTTAGTGTACCATGAGGATTTTACTAGGTTTATGCAGTGGCCATTTGAGATTTCAGCCTATCAAACATCCATTGCCCCTTCCTCTGGTGACAGTAGCTCAAATTCCCTCTGTCTTCCTCAGATTATGTTCAGGAAGGGCTTCCCTTCTGGTTCCAGACAGAAGCATGTGACTTGGCCTGGCCAATTAGTGTCATTTACAGTCATGCACTGCATAACAACATTTCAGTCAACAGTGGTCTATGTATACGATGATGGTCTCATAAGATTATAATGGAGCTCATAACTGTTGTAATGTCCATAGTTCAGTGTATTACTTACTGTAGCATTTTTACTTCATAAAATTAAAAAGTTTATAAAGTAAAAAAAGTTACAATAAGGTAAGGTTAGTTTATTATTGAAGAAAAAAATTTAAATAAATTGATTGTAGCCTAAGTTTACAGTGTGTATAAAGTCTATGGTACTGTCCAGTCACTCACCCACCACTAGAAGTAGAACAACTTCTAGCACTATAAGCTCCATTCATGGTAAGTGCCCTATACCATGTATCAGTTTCTAGCTTTTATACCATATTTTTTGTACTTTTTCTATATTTTGATATATTTAGATTCACAGATACACAAATACCATTGTGCTATAGTTTCCTACAGTATTCAGTACAGTAATATGCTGTAGAGGTTTGTAGCCTAGAAGCAATAGGCTATACCATGTAGCCTAGATGTGTAGTAGGCTATATCATCTAGGTTTGCAGAAGTGTGCTATAGGATGTTTTCAAAACAACGAAATCACCTAACAAAGCATTGCTCAGAACATATCCCCGTCATTAATTTGATTTATGACTATACTTCTTATGTTGGTTCATTTAGTTATTCCTGGGTCTTGGACTGGTGTTATCAGAAAGAGACATGTTTTTTCAATCAAGAATTAATTCTGAGAGGATGTAGGGTGGTAGCTGCTGGCAGCCATCTTGCTTCCTTGGGCAGCCAGCGTAGAGGCCAGCAGAGCTGAGAGATGGGGAGAGACTAGGTCCTGATAGCACTTTATGAGTCCAGACTCCTTCTGTGGCTATCGTAGACTTTTCAGTTATATGAGCCAATATAATTTATTTTTATTAGTTTCTTGCCTTGACTAGTTCATTATTATTAATCACTATTATCATTAATCATTATTATTAATATATATATCTTGAAACTTATGGCAGAGTCCTGAGAAATAAGTTTTATTAGTCTGACTCAAGCATTTTATTTTCTTTGTTATATTACAAAGAACTGCCTGAATTTTGTATTTTATGTCTGGATTAAAGCACTCTACATCAGAATAAATGCAGTCATGCACATGTCAGTACTTCACATGATACCATATCTCATCACTTTGTGAATAAAGTGTAAAAAATTTTGAGCCAAATCATGATCCAAAACCTGAAGGATTCTTGATTGATTGAAAGACTACACTCTAATTGTGAGGATTAAAGTTGCATTTACTAACCAGAAACTAGTTGCTAACAATGTGCCTTAGGGCTATTTGTAGCTTAAATCTGGTCAATATTTTTCTTAGCATCTTGAAGTTAACCGTTAATGGAGATATTTATTAGTTGGACACAAAGCTAAAAGTGATGATTAATGTCTTGCATATATATAAATCATGATATGCAAACATCTCTAATAAGTAGAATAGTTATTTATATATAATGAGATGAATTTTGAGTTCTGATTTTTTATAATACTGCACATTCATAAGATTTGTCACGTCTATTTTTTATATTAATTGCAGCATTTTTATATGTTTAGCAAAACAAAGTAATATTTCCATCTTAATGGATTTACTTTGTAGAAAGAAGTTCAAGCATAGAAGTAATGAATAGAGAGATAAAAAGTAAGATACTTTGGAATTTATCAAGATGCAAATATTGGAAACTCATTTTTTTAAAAAACTAAAAACAAAAGTAGCTGTCAAGATTTTTATAAGTAGAGATCTATATTTATGTCCTTCAAATAAACTGCAGACTGTATGAGCACAGGATGAAGAAGATGTGTGGTTTATCTGCAGCACAGTGGAAATAATTCAGTGGTTTTAGTTGATTGCAAGTACAATATGATTTAACAACCCAGTGTACTGGCCAAAATGGTTCATTTGGAGGAATTGTTTCACATGTAGACTGGAGGTAATAGTCACCTTTCATTCTGGGATAATGAAGACACATCTGAAGAATCAGGGTGTTTTTGGCATTGTGCTTGAAGGATATTGACAGAAATGTGGGCCCAAAGGAAAGAGAAAACATGAATGAGAGGAGCTGTCATTACTTTGAGGGAATTGGAAGTGTTTGCCTTGGAGGAAGGAAGACTCAGGGCCAACATAACTGGCTTTAAATATTTAAATGATATTTATATGAGAGAGTGAGTAAATTTATTCTGAGCAACATTGGAGAGCAAAACTGGGCTTAAGTTTTTGGAGGAAGGTTTCACGTTACTACAAGACCAAACAGTTTAGTGGGCAGAACTGCCCCAAAGTGGGCCGACTTTCCTTCAGAGTGGGTTTCTGACAGACGAGCCTCAGAGAGTGTAGGAATGCTGGTAGAGGTGGTGGTCGTGGGGGAGGGACAGTGTGTCTGACTTTTAAGATCGCCTCCAGCCTGAGATTTTGGCAAATTCTTTAGGAAGAGAATCGGTTTTAAGTGGTATCAGTGGCAGAGTCACAAGGAAGCCTCAGCGATTGGACGCTATCTAGGGATTTATTAGCACATCCTAGAGCAAGAGCTACTTTGACAGAATATAGCTTCAACTAATTTGCTTCAGCCATTATGACTTTCTTAATAATTTTCTGCTTCTTTATCTGATAGTGCAGCTTTCTTCCCAGACTTCTCCTACTAGTGGTCGCTTAGGGAAATAGAACTCGAAAGGGGTAGTAAGCTTCTGCTCTCTCCTCTTGAACAGCCGCTTAGTACCCCTTCAGGCCAATTTGCAGCAATTGTCAAGGTGAATTACTGAAACTGGATTTTGATGTCCTACATCTTCTTGTCATAGTACTTCTTATTCTCTAAAGTTACTCTTTTGCTTTGCCCCTAAACACAGGTTCTGTAGAAGCCTACTTTCCACATTCTCTTAGAATTACCTGGTTGTCAAAACACTCATTTCAGGAACTTTTTCCCATAACACATTTTATTTGGTCAGAGGAATCATCTTGAGTTTTCTTATTGCTTTTATAGCAGGGTGGACTGAACTTCAGGTTACTTAAAGCCATTTTTCTTCCTTAGCTAAATGTTTTTCAGTCTGAAATCTGGGTGACTAGAAATAGAATACATAGCTAAGTAGAGAGAGGTGGTGACGCTCCTAACAATTACCTCCATAAATATATTGCAGATGTAGTTAGAGGTGGTTTTGTGCTTCTTTAGTTAAAACAATTCTGACATTTGTCCTCAACTAGAATTGAGAACTGGGAAGAAAGAGGGACTCTGGAGGGGGATTTAAAGGCAGAAATCAGATATTAAGTTTAGGGAAAAAAGCAGGACACCAGATTGGAGGAAGGCATACTTGATTCAGAATTAAAATCACCCAGAATCAGAACTGAGAGCTAAAACGCTTACCTTTGGAGTTGGGGAGTTCTGGGTTGTTTGAAGTGATATTGTAGTGGATGGATGAGCCATCTCTCAGAAACTCATTTGACAGTATTCAGTGGACTGACGCCTGACTAGAATGGTCCTGAAAGTCTCTTCCAAATATAAAATTTCCATGTTCTTTGTCCCTCATTGCTGGTAACAACAGGACAGCTTTGGGTGGGGGGAATAGCTTTAGCCTTTTTATGAGCTCCTTCAGGTGAATTCCATTCTGCGAAATGAATAATTTCAGTGTCCTTTCTGAAAAGTGCTTTTCAAACAGTGGCTTTAGCACACAGCCCCCAGTATCAGGCCTTACCTCTCAACAAGTTTCCTATCTTGAATCTCTTTATGTAGAGAAATTTTGGAGCTGTCACTTATTGTCCTACAAACAGAGGAAAGGGGGATGGAATGTGTGCTTGTAAGAGAAAAAAACAAAACAAAACAAAACAAAACAGTGACATGTTGGAAAATGTGAGACCAGGAAAGTTTTGGAAAGTTCTCAGGTAAAAATTAAAATTTTTGTTTCTGATGGAAAACTATCATATTAACGTATAGGTATTATTGGTATTTAGTCATCTATGCTTCAGCGTAAATAGTAAAACTAAGAGGGAATGCTCAGAATGGATCATTCCTGGCAGAATTTGATGCCCTTTACTATGGAGGTCTTAAAACATGCATACCCAGCTTGAAATAAGGAACCGCTCATTATTATGGACTTTTTGCTTCCTTAGTTTTATATTTAAGGAAGACGAATGATCATCGAGGAGGGGAGTCCTTGCTGTTCATGAACAGTGAAACATGTTTAGCTCTATCTTTTATAATAATGGAAGAGCATAGAAGCCTCCTACAACTTCCAGTTACTATATCAGCAAGGGAATTGGGAACTAAAGAGAATTCATTTGAGAATTTAAAAAGATTTCTTAGATTTTTAATGTTAGTATCTATGATAGGCAGAATAATGGCCCACTAGAGATGCCCATGTCTTCATCTCTGGAGCCTCACAGTATGTTATGTTACTTAGCAAAGTGGAATTAAGATTGTACATGAAACTTAGGTTGTTAATCATCTGAACTCGAGATAGGGAGATAGTCTTGGATTTTCTGGATGATCCAGACATAATCACCAGGGTCTTATGAGGCAGAAGAAGATGAGTGTCAGAGTGATGCAGCTTGAGAAAAACTAGACTGCCGTTGCTGGCTTTGAAGATGGAAGTGGGCTATGAGCTAAGGGACACGAGCAGCCTCTAGAAGTTGCAAAGGGCAAGGTACACAGATTCTTCTCTGGAGCCTCCAGAATGAGCACAGCCCCTGTTAACACCTTGATTTTAGTCTAGTGACACCCATTGCAGATTTCTGACCTCTAAAATTGTGAAATAATAAATTTGTGTTGTTTTAAGCCACCAAGTTTGTAGTAAGGTGTTATAGCAGTTACAGGACATGAATAAGTTATCTGTATTATTAAAATCTGTTACCTGTTCCTTCACAGTATATACTTTGCATGGAAAAATCTTAAAAGTTGAAGAAGACATGGCATTGCCTTTGGAAATGGCAGGGTAGTGGAGAGCTGGGATGGCTCTGCCCTATTCCACATTCAATCCTGAGTGGAAAGGAGGAGGCGGCACCTCTCAAGTAGTATGTAGCAGGTCAGCTGCTAAAGACAAAACAGTCTCTGAGGGTATAGTTGAAGAGGAGAAAAGGAGGACTCAGGGGCTGACCTGTGCTTGGAAAGCTACTCTAAGACTTTAGTGTAGAAACACTCACAAGATGTTTGAGGAAAACTTGTCAGTAAAATGATGTGAAAGCACTACAGAAAATAATATGTATTTTTGCTGAGAAATTCAACGCAATAAAGATAAGTGATCTATTACTCTTCTTATGGAAATACCAAATTTGTGGGGATTTTTTTTTGCTAGTTATAAAATATTCATACAGTTTGAAAGAAGGAACATAAAAGCTAATTCTTCAGTTTCGATCGTAATACATTTATTTCGAAGTCCAGGTTTCTGTTGTTCATTTGTTGTTGGTTTCAACAGAAGATCAAAGTAGAAGTTCTAACATAATGGCAAATAGAGATTACATTACAATTTCTGAATATTATATTCCAGAGATGGGGATAATAGTTCACAGTGTTGCTTTTTT
Source organism: Pteropus alecto (assembly GCF_000325575.1). Lineage (NCBI taxonomy): Eukaryota > Metazoa > Chordata > Mammalia > Chiroptera > Pteropodidae > Pteropus > Pteropus alecto. Next base: position 15,588,414 of record NW_006442484.1, read on the forward strand.
GGGATTAGAATTATGTAATTAAAACAATGTAACAAGAATGAATATATGAATATTCACCATCACATTTCTGTCCCTACTCTCTATGGAAGACTTTGGATTGGCATGTTTGGCATTGCGTGTTCCCTAATATCCCTCCTACTCCAGTGTTCCATTTATTTTGCAGGTCAGAGTAATTATTAGGGAAGAACAGAAGAAAAAGTAGGCAATTTGTGCTATAAAGGCTTATGATATACTTAAGAGAAGGAGAGGAGAGTGAAGGCAACAGAAAAGGGAAATTAAGAAGAAAGAGTAGAGCCTAATCCCATGTCGTGGAGCTTTTCATTGGTGAAGTTGTGAGTAAATTGTGGTGAAAAGTTTCAAGGATATCTGGATGAGAGAGTTAATGAATGGAAGAAGGAAATGGCATTTGTGTATTTTGAAATGGGTCTCCTCAGATGTTCTCTGAGAAGTGAGGATAAATGATTCCTTTTTTTTATTACTAGACTTTATTTATGTGTTACTGTGCTAAAATGGTGATACTAGACCACATGAAGATCTGCTGTTTAATTGGGTTCAACTATATTTATCACTATGTTATCATTTGGTAGAAAAGATTGCTGTTCATAGTGGTTAAATCCAACCCTTCATCTACTCTATACTTGTACCTTTGCAACTGAACATAGCTGGGAAAAAAATCCACAATTTTGTTGCTGAATGTTCTCACTTAAAATTCTCTACCACAGAATTCCCATTGGCACTCAGTAGTACCTAGAGATTTTATCACATCCCCTCAGTAAATTTGTTTTCTCATACCCAAGACAACTGTTTTATGTCTTCTTTTCTTTAACCTTCAGCCAACTCAATTCTCTTTTCACTAAGGAAGGAATCAGAAGAGGATTGCCTCATCTTCAGTCAACTCACATCTATGCTAGGCTTTGCTGCCTTTCCTAATAACGTAGTTGTCTCTTTGGCTAGAGCCAGTCCCAGCCATGTGCATCAAAATCTGCCTTCTCTTGACTTCTCAAGGGTATCACTTTATTGACTATTCTCCTTATTTTGCATTATTAACTTTTTCTTTCTTAAACATTCTCTTCTTCAAATATTCTATATTATCTCCCATCTCAAAACAAAAACATCTCTCCAGCCATCATTTCTCTTTGTGTAGCAAACCTCCTTATAAAGGTTGTTAATACTTGCTAGCTATACTTCCTCACTACCCACTAATGCTTTTACCCATTTCAATCGGATATTTTTTCACACTGCTCATTTGAAGTTGCCCTTGCTAAGGCCATCTTCCAAAATCCTGTTGTCAGTTCTCTGTCCTCATGTCATCTGTCACAGTTAATATGCCTTCCTCTTGACATCCCTCTTTGACTTGATTTTCGGGGCATCCTCTCTATAGACACTCTTCTGGGCACTGGAGGTATGAATACTAGATATAAATTCCTGCTCTCATGCAGTTTATGTGGGATGAGACAGCTTATAAACAAATATAAATAAGAAACACATGGTGATAAGTGCTGTGATGAAAATAGAGTATGGAGATGGAAAAGGAGTGCTGAGGGGTCACAGTTTTGAATAGGAGGATTGGGGCAAGTTCTCACTAAGAAGTTGGCATTTGGAAAAAGATCTAAAGGAGACAAAGGAGCAATCATGAGGCAAGTGCTCTAGGTGGAGGGGACAAGTGCAGAACTCTTTCTCCCAAATATGGATTTTTTCCATTTCACATTAATGAACCTGCTTTCCTGAAGTTCACTAATGACTTTTTAACTGTTAATGGCATTTCAAAGGTCTTTTCTCTGTTCGTTTCTTCTTGGCATCTCTGTTTTATTTGGCTCTATTAGCCTTTCTTTGACCACTTTTTTTTTTTACTGTTCAGTTGAGATAATCTGGTTTTCCTTTTGCTTTTGATTTTTATTTGTCTTTTATTTTATTGGAATACAGTTGACCCTTGAACTACATGGAATCGAGCTGCATGGATCCACTTATACATGAATTTTTTTCTGATAAATACCTGTATTGTTTTTGCTCCATGATTGGGAGTCCACAGATACGGAAGGCCAATTGTGTGCATTGATCTATACCATTTTATATAGGGGACTTGAACACCTGTGGATTTTGGTATCCATGGGGATCCTGGAACCAATTCCCTACAGGCAGCAAGGGATAACTGGTGTAGTTAAGCTTTGAGGAGTCAAAAGTTATACATGTATTTTTTGACTGCTCAGGGAGTTGGCACCTCTAACCCCTGAATTGTTCAAGGGTCAACTGTATATCTTTTTTTTTTTAATTATTGTGGTAAAAAACTTAACATGAAATTTACTACATTAAAGATTTTTAAGTATAAATGCAGTTTTGTTAACTATAGGTACAAGATCGTACAGCAGATCTCTAGAACTCATTCACCTTGCATAGTTGAATGAGTCATTTTTTTATCATAGTCATTTTTAATCATAGTCATTTTAATGGTTTGTTTTTTTCCCACTTGTTAAACTTTTTCTCTATATCATATGTGGTTGGTGCTCAATACGTGATTTTGCAATATATTCATTAGAGATATTTATTACTTCTCTAGATTCAACTCTCACTTTCTATGCATACTTCATTCTTCTGATGACCTAACTTTTTTTTCTGAGTAAATGCTCTAATTTTCTAAGACCGTATTGGGCTTTTATACTTGACAAATCAGCTTTTGTCTTATTATCTTCCTAGTGCTTAAAACTGAGCACATACCTTCTCTGAAATCTTCCCTCCTAGCTGCCTTCTTTCTCACAGTGGTCAGAGGAACGTTGCTGATTAGAACAAACCTCAGAGCTGGCTTTAGCTTTTTTCTCTCCTCACAAGTAAATTTTATATTAATTCTCCCTAAATTACATTTTCGAGTCAGTTTCTTTCTTTTCATTTCTAGTGTTATATTTTAGCTCAGGTCTTATATATATATTTGTGTCTTGACTGCTGTAGGGGTATGGTCTATGAGCTGCTTTTTAAAAGAATTTTAATTATGTTTATTGGGGTAACAATGGTTAATCCAATTATATAATTTTCAGGTGTACATTATCATTTGACATCTGTATATTCTATTGTGTGTTTCCCACCCAAAGTCCAGCTTTCTTTGAGCTGTTTTATTATTATTATTATTATTATTATTATTATTATTATTATTTACCTTTTGTTTGTTTTCTTACATCCTATTTAGCTGATGAAAAAAGTCTGTTCATGTATTTTAAGTACTATTCCCATGTTGTCTTTGCTATTCCTCTAATTCCACCCAGACTGGTCAGTTTGGTGTCCTCTGAACATACTATTAAGCACCTTCCCTATCTGGAAAGACTTTTTCCTCCTTTCTAAGTCCTGTATGTGTTCTAAGATACAGATCAAAAGAAATCACTTGTTATAAATGGTTTTCTCCCTCCTCCTGTCCTTTCTATATATCTTTCTATGTATCTATCCATCCATCTATCTATCTATCTACTTACCTATCTACCTATCTACTTCTCCTCTTCTGTTCAACTCTCTATTTCTTATCATCTCTAAAACTCATTTAGCCTCGCCTTTTATCTAGCTGCCATTCCCTTTATACATGTCCTGTATCTTTGGCTAAATTTTAAGAGTCCTGGGGAAGTAAACGATGCTTATATTTTATTGTGAGCTTTACAGTGCTCAGCATGACACCTTGCAGGTGGGCGGTACTCAAAAAAGCATTTCTTGGTTAGCTATTTTAAATAAATTATTGCAATGGAATTACATTCTAAACCAGTATTTCAATCTTATTGGGTATCTCTACAGGGATGTCACACAAGGGTGTTAATTTTGTCCAAGTTGTTCCTACCATCTTCCCCACCTTGTTCATGCTAACTTGCTCACTCTATTGCCTCTCTCTGTTAAATGATACATTTATCCTACCAGTCCCTGAATACAACCTTGAAGACATCTTTGTTTCTTCTGTTTCTTTTTGTTATTGTATCCATCATTCACCAAAATTTATTAATTCTACCACTACTGTAGATAACCTAAGTGGTTATCCTAAGTCCCATTCTTCTCCCTCCTCCGCCATTGTTCAAGACCTCAGGTCTTTCTTTCTGGGTCATTGCAATAACCTGTTCTTCTATTTTTGATATTTCTTCTCTCAGTCTTTTTCTTTATTCATGTATTTCAAAATATTTTTATATATATTTTTATTTCTTTGGTAGATATTCATAGAAAAAAACATATATAAATGCAAGTCTAAAGAATAATTATTAAGTGAACCATGCTCCAACAACCTATGCAGATAAATAGAATATTACCTATACCCCCAAGGGCCTTATCTTTGTCATAATCTACTCCTTCTCAGCCAGAAGAAAGCACTTTCCCTTATGTTTATAATGTTTCCATTTCTTGTTTTTAGAGTTACCACTGACGAATGCTTCCTTAAAGAAAATACCTTAGTTTTGAACTTTATGTAAACTTTATGGAAATGAAATTATACTATATATGAATCTTCTGTGATTGACTTCTTTTAACTCTTCTTGTTTTTCTGAGATTCGTCCACATAGTGTATGTGGCTGTATGTTTTTGTTCCTGTAGAGCATTCTGTTAAATGAATATTCTACAATTTATTTTTCCATTCTATTGTTAGTGGACATTCAGATTGTTTCCATTTTTACTCTTGTGAATAGTACCGTTCTGAACATTTACTATTAATGACAAGCTCTTTTTGAAAGTGGCGGAACAAATTTACACTTGTTTTGGCATTATATGGATATCTGTATTATTCTATATCCTAATGATATGTGGTATTATCAAACTTTAAAAAAATTTTTGTTTATTTGTGTGTAGGTGTATGTGTGTGTGTATGTGTGTGTGTGTGAGAGAGTGTATGTGTTCAAAGATATCTCTTTGTAGTTTTAACTTGCACTTTTGTAATTACTGGTGAAATTGAGGATCTTTTCATGTTTATTAGCCACCTGGATTTCCTTTTTGTTAAATACTTGTTGAAATCTTTTTGTATATTTATCTATTTTTTTACTCTTTATTTCTTATTGATTTGTAGGGATTCCTTATATGTTCCTGGGATGAGCCATCTGTTGGTTATATATAACCATATTTTTTTGTTTATGTCTGTATTTTCATTTCTTTGTAGTGTCTTTTAAATACAGAAGTTTTTAATGTAGAGAAACATCAATAATTTATAGTTAGTACATTTAGAATCATCTATAAGAAATTTTTTCCTACTCTGAATTTATGCAGAGATTTTCCCAAATTATTTTCTGGAAGCTTATAATATTTAGGTCTTCATTCCATCTTTGATTGATTTTTGTTTATGCTTTTAAGTAGCAGGCAATAGCCTTTTAACTCTCTTGCATTTGCCCTCTTGTTTCTCTCTCCTCCCATCTATCTCACACTTTGCAGCCAGACTCACATCTTTAAAACAGCAAGTTGAATAATTTGTATATGAAACATATGCATCATGTTACGCAGCACACAGTGTGGATTAACTAACTAGATAAAGAATACTAATAATGTTCAATTGCCCAGAGAAAACAGCCCAACATTTTTACCCGAAAATTTAGGATACATTCTTCTTTGAAAGCTTTCTTTTTCCTTCCCTCTCTGATTTTTGTCTTTCTGAACTCATTCACATCTTATAGAGTCTAGTTTATTTTCAGAAACCTTCCCAGGTCCCTTTGGTGAGAAGTGTTGGCTCTACTCTCATACCACTTCATCTGCCTCTCAGCCCTGGTGAGGGGCTACCTGTATTGCCAGACCTACCTCTTTGTAGTAACACAAAACAGACCTTATTTTAAAGTTAGCTGTACCAATTTCTCTCTTTAGTAGGTTATCAACTGTTTTGGAGCAAATACTAAATCTTAATAATTTTTGAATTTCAGAGTACATCAACCATCATGCCTTACATGTTGTGGAACGTGAAAAATATTTTTTGAATCACTTTGTTCATTAATTCATCCTATTTATTTTTCTTTCTTAACACGATTTTATAAAAATAATTATTTAATTATAAAATTTTTGCAAAAACATTTTGTGGAAATAGTGAAAGAAAGGGATAAATGGAGACTTCCAGCCCTTATTTGCTGCCCCATTCCCAGAACACATCAGATAGCATATAAAGAAGTTTTCTTTATAGAAACCAAATAATTTCAGAAGAAAGACCTAGAAATAGCAATATTTTGGGCAACCTAGACTTTCCTAAAGAAAGGCCACCACATAATCACTGTGAGTAAAGCCCACTAGTTGACAAGCTACCAGTCGACTTTGCAGTGTTTCATGTGTAATATAAAGATCACCACCATACATTTGAGGGAAGCCTCCAACATCAAAGTCATAAACTGAAACAGTGAAACAACTACACACCTACAAAAGGAACTTCAGGAAGAAGAGGCAATGAATGAAAAAATAAAATATTAAAAAAACTTAAAATCAAGAGAAATAGGAGAAAATATTGAATTCATGATGTAAGATCAGGGTACTTAAAAAAAAACATTCAGAATATCAAAGTGCTTTAGAAAATTAAAAATAAAATAGAGGAAAGAAAGAAAAATAAAATATTAGAAGATAAAGTTGAAGAATGTCCAGACCAAATGAAACAAAACAAGAAAAAGGAAAGAAAATGCGATAAAGAATAAAAATAAGAGAATATAAAAACATTTAAAAATCAACTGCAGAGGTCTAACATTTGATAAGTAATAATTTCAGAAAGATATAACTGAAAAAGATGAAAAAATAATGAAATAAATAACACAAATTTCCCAGAATTTAAATTTATCAGTCACTAGATTGAAAGATCCTACCAAGTTTCAGCTCAGTGAAGTAAAACAAATCTATTCCAAAGTACAAATAATGAAATACAGAATATCAGAAATAAGGAGAATATTCTAAAAGTTTTCAAAGAGAAAAAGAGAGAGAAAGAAAAGAAAAACAGCTTATGTACCAAGAACTGGGAATACAATTACATTGGATTTCTGGCTAGGAAGATTGGAAACTATACAGTAATATATCGAAGCTTTTAAAATTCTAACCAGACTATTAATTAAGCTTAAAAATAGAATAAAGAAATTTTAGCCTATCGTATTTCAAAAATTAACTTTTTTCAAGAAGCTGCTTACTGATGTGTTCTAACAAAACAATGGAACAAACCAAGAAAGCAGAAGCTACAGGAAAATATTCTCTGACTAAATAAAGATAAAAACATGCAAGCCAGACACAGGCGATTTAAAACAAGAAGGAGTAAGACAAAGGGAACTTCCAAGAAGTCTGTTTTGCGAAGTTACAGGACTATGACTTGCAGGCCTAAAAAGCAACCGGTGTAGTCCGTACTAAAGAACTTGAAATAGGAAGTGTTCAGGAGTAGTGAGAGCTATGTCCTTATGTTCCTTAGAAGTCAGTATATCAATGTTCAACATTGATGAACTAACATATAGAAATATAAGTATACTATTTAGAAATCTGGTAGTAATTATCAGCAGAGAGAAAAAAATTTTCTCTGGAGAACAGGCAGGAAGGAAACAAGTTTTGTTTTGTATTTTATTATATCTTTTAGTATTATTTGATATTTTCAACAATGTATATGTATTTACCTGATGAAAACATTATTTAAAAAATAAAATAATAAATATTAGGCCTAATGCCATAATTTTAAGTAACAATGTAACTACTCGTTACACAGTTTTCTATAACATTTAATCTATCCCCTATTGAAATGTATTTAGGATGTTGAAAACTATTGTTATTGCAAATCATGAAGAGTAATCCATGGTTCATTTATAAAACTTTGGACATACTTATAGACATTAAATTAAGTTACTGTTAGGAAGATAGTACTAAAGTATTAAAATTGTGGTCTCAAGTGTTGTGGTCTCATGAGAATCAGCTGTAGGGGTTTTCTATCTTTCAGTGTTTGGTCTATACAGCAGACCAAGTGAATAAAAACTTTTTTTTGGGAGTGGAACAGCTACATAAACATGGCTTTATTTTGAAAACTCTTCCAGTGATCTAGTGAATATCCACAAATTAGAATCACTAGATTCAAGGAGATTATTCTCTTGAACAAACACACAAATACAACCTATGATTTTTAAACACTTAATATGTCTATAGCATAAATCGAATCAGTTATAATCATATAATTTCTTACACCCATCACTCTCTTCATAACTTTTTCACTTCCAGTCTTGCTTTACCTGTCACACTCCTACTCTCACTCCCATGTGTCAAGGTAAGGAATCTTAGGAAGCACAACGGTTATAACTGGGGGATTTTGTTTCTTTTTTTCTTACCTTATATTATAACCAGTCTTCTCGTTCTTCTAGAGGAGAAGAGGATATCCTGTCTGTACAAGGCATTCTGAATTATGCGCTTCCTTAACTGACCTTGCTCTCCTTTCAAATATGTAATTAATATATTGTCCATTTTTATATCTCTTACATTTGACGTTCTTTCATACTCCCTAAAGGCAAATGCTTGTCAACGTGGAAGACTTTGTTTCTACTTTTACATTCTATTGTGGCAAATAGATTGACTTGAAAGACTAAATATCTTTGTTTTACTTTATTCTGCATTTTTTTTCTTATAATGGAATTTTTTTAAAAATGATATTTCTCATTACAGGACAAGCAAAATTCATCGTTTCCAAAAATGATTTGTGAAAATAAGTTTCCAAGTCTTCAACAGTATTCATTTTATTATTGTACCAGTGGAAAACTGTTTTCCGTTTACCTTTTTTTTTTTTTAATCAAAACCAAACTCGACAAATACATTGTACTGCTATGCCATCTGTGGCAAGCTGTTGTAATTACCCATCTGTTTTAAATTGCTGGTTTGTTAGTACATTCTTGCATAATTAAGTTAATTAAAGTAGCACCCTTGAGTTTTAATATTTAGGATAACATTTTTGAACTCTGGTATTCTGGAGAATATAAGGTAGTATGTGGAGTTTTGATGAAGGCAGATATTTTATTCTTAATGACTTGTGTGGGTTATGGAAACAGTATTTTAAAACTAAAGTATAATGAGCTAATGCTTTGTATAACCATATGTTTCAAAAGAACTTTATACTTTAATAAAAGTTAGACTAAATGGAAGTGATTAAATAATAATTCAGGTTATGTTCTTTTTTTTTCATTATGGTTTCTATAAGAGTTTAATGAGTATTCATCTGAACTTATATGTTTTCATCCTGCTATTAATAATTATTTGTTCCTTGCATTATCTGTTGTTATGGCTATAGAATTTTAGTATTCTTATGATTCAAATACTTTTATATGGTTTGCTTCAAAATGTGCTATTTTATTTTATTAAAAGTTTTATACATTACAGTTTGTATTGAGATATATGTAAAGGGATGACCATAACTTTCTTAGGTAAAATTTTCTCATTTAGGAACTCAAGATACTGAAGTTCATTTTGAGTGGAAATTTTCTAATTGATAAAGGTAGTAAAATACATGGTAAAAAAAAAAATATATATATGTTTGACTTTGAGTGGTGAACACACAATGCAATATACAGATGGTGTATTATAGATTGTACACTTGAAGTCTATATAATTTTATTAATCAGTGTTACCCCAATAAATTTAATAAAATTGAAAAAAAAAAACAAAAAAAGATTTAAAGAATTAATATAGACCAATCTCTTTCTGTGATGCTTTGTACAAGGGGTTATGTAGAATATCATAGTTTCAGAGTTATGGTTTCTTAGAAGTTGATTATATGTTTTTTCTCTAGCTATGTTTTGCAAATAAGCACCATCAGTCACCTAGCTACAATAGGTATTCTGTTGCATTTGGTGGATAGTAATAATGAAAATAATAGTGTAATCATCTGCTGAGTTTTTATCCCATGCCAGAAACTAGTCTGAAAGATTAGCCTGCATCATTTCTTTTAACCTCACCAAAACAAATAATAATAATAATAATAATAATAATAATAATAAAACAACCTCTTAAATAGATATTGCTATTATATATAATTCATATCAGTAGACAGAGGCTTAGAGGTTATGTATTTTTTTTTCCAAATTCACACAGTCTTGTGGCAAATATGAGTTTGAACCAGATTGTGTGTCTTACTTTGTCTTACATAGTAAATAATCGTTATTTTATAATACATAGCATGTCAATCAGGCTCCACCGAAGAAATAGAAAATGCTGTAGGCATTTAAACCAGAATGAATTTAATGTAGGTATTGGTCAAAGAAATAACCTAGAAATTGGTAATTGTAGAAAGTGGCTATTACACCTAAGGCTGGGATAGCAAAGGGAAGAGGTGGTACTATGAGAATCAAAGAACTCAAAGAGTGACCACTACGAAGCCAGGACTGGTAACTCTGAGAGTCCCCATCCAGCAGGCTAGGACTTTTGAGAGAGTCCTGCAAGACTGATCCCAGTTCTTCAGGTGTACCTTGGGGCTGCTACTCAGATGTCAAAGGGAGAGGAAGTTAGAGCTATCCACCACTATTGGAAGGGTACTGATATCACTGAAAACAGAGAGAGCCTTAGCTGTCTTTTTCTCTTTTTTCTGTCATTCTCCTCTTCCATCAGTGCCCCCTTTGTGACAGAAGCTTAGCAGAAGGCAGCTGTCAAGGGAATCTGAGAAATTTATGTAGTTTTCAGACTTCCAGCCCCAGGAAAACAAAACAATACGATGATGTGAGCTTGGGCCAAGAAATAATTGGTAAATAAGTGGAACCTATACCCTGAGTTTTGTTTTTATTTTATTTTATTTTTTTAAATAAAAATTGTACTACTTATAATTTTTTAATGTCACCACATATTTGACTACCCTGAGTTTTAAAAGCCTGTCTTTCCAGGCTGTCCCTGAATAGACAATTTATCAGTTTATTTAGTCTCAGAGATAAAACTGTTAATCACTGAGCAGTTGATCAGATTGTTGTACTGTTACATGAAGTGTGTGATTTGTTAGGCTGATCAAAATGACTGAATTTACACACCTTGGTAACAGCAAAATGGCATGGACAGTGATCAGTTGCATAAGAGTTGGCTACTATTGCTAAATGCCTGAATTGATTGGGAAATTATCAATTGGATCTGTCATACCATTCAGATCGAAAGTATAATGAGCTAGACAGATGAAGTAAATAACTCAGTAAAAGAATATTCTGTTTTATATAGTTTATCTACATCATGTAGATTAATTTGTCTGAATTTCTCAATATCATTATTTGTTATTTATTTGAATGTGTACATGTGAGTATACCAAAATAGAAAAAATAATGTTACATAGGAATATGAGTGCATAACCTAAAAAGGTGTAATTAGCATTAATCTACCTTTTAAAAATATTTTGAGAATAACAAAATAATTTTAAGTAATCTTGCATATTTTTGAAATGTTTCTTAAAGTTTTCTAAGCTGGGCAATTACTTCAGTTAATACATGCCCCTCTGTCTTCATAGTTGATTTCACGAAGAATAGTTGTATACTCATAAACTTTCTATAACAAGGGGAAAATGAATAAAGCAATTTTGTTTTTATTAGACATGAAGGAAATGTGATTAAATATCTATATTTTTATTGAAATTATCTTTCTATTGAGAATACATATACAATTTAGATTTTAAAGTATCTTCCTTAATTAGAAAAAAAGTATGGTATATATTTGACCTCTTTTTGGATGAAATCCATAGACATTCTCGAAAATAGTTTTTATATTAAAATTTAAATTATCAATTTTTTTATATAACTCCAAAATGAGACTATACATATGAATAAATTAATACTGAACTGAAAAATAAACTTAGAAGAATTTATTTTCTATCTCTATTATAGCAAAAAAAGTCATTTACATAAATCCAAATTTAATTTTTAAATAACTTCTTTGTAGCTCATCTTATAGAATGACCTCTAGAGACTTGATCTAAGGAGTTGGAAAAATTTCTTCGTGTGTGAGGATTGCTAGGTGATTTTTAGTGTTCAGAGACAGCAGCTCTAAACAAAAATGGAAGGTCTACGAATGTGTTGGGTTACAAAAAAGATAAAATATGTCTTTACCAGTGCTACAACTACATAGGACAAAAAAGATTTTCTCTTGATGACCTTAACTTTGAAGTGATGGCAAATGTTGGAGCTGAGGATTCCAGTTTTACCCACCCAGCACAGGATATGAGAAGATGGAAAAGAGTAAAGTATTAGACAGGAAGGGGCAGGGCTGCATGTTGATGTGGGCCCTGCAGTGTGTGCATATATAGTTATGAGAATCAACCTTAGTATGGTTTTTGATCACTTAGATAATCTATATGAATGACTTTTTCTTTATTATTAACTCTACTTTTTAGTTAATTCTGTTCTAACCATTTTTCTTCTGAGGGTAACTATGTGTCCTTTCTCTGTGGAGCTCTTTGGCATTGAGTGTTCTCACTTACCCTGCAGTATGGCTTACAGAGGCCTGGGTTCTATTTTATTGTCACCAATGCCATATCTTTACGCTGAATTCAGTTTTGTAAATCTTGAACAAGTGCCTTCTATTTGTTCACTCCACATATTTTCTCTTCATTGTCAACTTACCTGAAAAACCCTGCCTGATTCCTACAATCTGAGTAGGGGCCTTCTTTGCCCACTCGATTTTGTAGGCCGCCTATATTATAGCACTTCTTGCTTCATCTTGAAAGCATTGGTTGAACTCACTCTCCTTACTGGCCAGTGAGCTCCATGACAATGAGGACTTTGTCTTATTCATTTGTTGTCCAATCTATCACAATGTCTGGCCCTGATGGAGCTCTTGAGAGCCACTATGCATCAGGTGCTGGCTGAGGTGTTGGGGATACTAAGATGAATGTGACTCCATTTTTTTATCAAGGAACTCACAACCTAGTTAGGTAGATAGACACACAAACTGCTAACTGTAACATAGTATGGATGATTTGTTTAAAAGCTGTGGTGGAGAAATGAGAAATGCCATTAGAGTAAAAAATACTATGATATACATGATTTGGTGAATATAATGTGTTAAGTTCCTTTTTTCATCAACCTACAGTCTGCTACCATTAACTTCATGAGTGTGATAAGTATGTAGCACAGCCAGGTAGAATGGGAAGTTTCTACCTGTAAATTGATGAGGATTCTTTGGGCACTGACTCTGCTAGCTGAAGTGTTTTGCAAGAAGCAAAGCATAAGCCTAGTTTCTGCCTTTAAGATAGTAACCCTCAAATGGGAAAATATGACACAAAGGGCTAGAAAGTCAGATTTTTCTTTAAAGAGGAAACATTCCTTAAGCATCAACAAGAAAGCCTGCGATGAATTACCCTGTAGACAATAAATGCCATAAGGTTCGTGTTCTTCCATTTCCCTAGGTATTATCTGCCCATCTCATCTTACAGAATAGTCTAGCTATAAAAGGTGTGAAATGAACTTGTCTGTGGAATAGGCTTATAAATGTAAAGGTAATTGAAATACTCTCTTGGGTTTCTTAAGGAAATATCAAATAACACTAGGGTTGCCATGATGTTTTAGAGTCAGATTAGTGTACATTATTTGAGAACATGAATCACAGGGTAGATAACTATTCCTGCCAATAGAAGCAGGTATGCCTTTGTAAAGCATCATCCCAGAAAGTTTATTTCTGTCACTTTGCCAGCTCCCGCCGGTAAGAAACTGTGACACTAAGGACAGCTTATAATTTTGGAAACAGGACCAATGCTGTTTTGATACACTAAAGATTTGTCTAGTGGGTTTTGGGAATAACTTGGTGACACTGCAGAGTCTAGAAATGTTGGTAGCAGCAAAAATGTTGACTATGAGTTATTGAGTTCCCTTAAATTCAGCTCCTACTTTGTGACAGCACAATGGTGTTATCTCCCTACCTATCAGAAATACAGAAAGGTAGTTATCAATACCTCCATTTCTCAGATGAGAACACCTAGATTCACAATGGTTTAAGCAACATTGCAATATGTGGCATACCTAGGTCTGTCCCCTCTAGCATTCAGAATATATGCTATATTCAGTAAATATATTCAGTAAAATTGTTTAGCCAGTTCAATGACTGTGACTGCTAAAGAATCGAAGACTGGTGTGTCCTTTTTGGAAAAGTATGCCACACCTATAGCAATTCCATGATAGGAAACCACTGGGGCTATTAATTTTATTTTAGTGCCTTGATGAAAGGAATACTTTTAAAAATGTAAAAAGTGGAGTGAAAAATGAATCAAAAGTTAGTTAGAAATGGAATAGGAACAACATAGACAAGACGTCAGGCATGAGGGGATGGGTTAAAGGTGAGAAATAATGACCACATTTTTACTTCGTGAAGATAGGGATGAGGCGGCCGTGGAGAGTCATAACACCAAGCTGCGAAGGGGGTTGCTGAGAAAGGCATGAAAACCTGTCATTCCTACCAGCCTTTCCACTGCACAACACAGTCTTCTGACTTAAGCTTAAGACTAGTGTCATTTTAGCTTGGTTTGGATTATTCTATCAACATTTCACATAACTTGGTAATTGTATCCTTTTGTATTTGATCCAGAGTAGAATATGTGTCAAAGATTTTCCATGTAGTCACTTTCTGTTTGCCAAAAAGCATAAAAAAGAAATGACACATTAGTTTTGGAGTGGAAACAACCTCTTCTGGACACCTCTGGCAATACTATCAAGTGGAGACTTCCCCAGATCCTGAGGTTAAGTCGAAAGAAGAGAAAAATTCATTTTTCCATGCAGTAGAAATGTTGTCCCCTTGAAACTAAAAGAGGAACTCAGCTGATTAAATACAAAGACTTCATTTAAGAAAAACCTTATTGAGATATAATTATGTTCCATAAAATTCATCAATTTTAAGTATACAATTTAATAATTTTTAGTAAATTTACTGAGTTGTTCAACCATTACAAAAATCCAGTTTTAGAACATGTTTACCACCCAGTAAGATTGTTGGTAAGATCATTGGAATCCTTTTGTAGTTAATTCCCTTTCCCACTTCCAGTCCCAGGTAGCCACTAATGTACTAGAGAATTCAGCAGTCCTCAACTTTTTTGGCACCAGAGACCGGTGCTCCTATGAGACTGTAATGCCTGATGATCTGAGGTGGAGCTGAGGCAGTGAAGCCACTGCAAATACAGATGAAGCTTCACTCTCCGGCCCACCGTTTACCTCCTGCTGTGTGGCCTGGTTCCCAACAGGCCACAGACCGGTACCCCGTCTTTAGATCTCTACAGATCTTCCAAAAACTTTATTTTAAGAAAATCTAAAAAGAGGTTGTTAGGTTGGATTTTGGTGTTTTTGGTCTCACAGCTGGGTAGAAATGCTAAATATGACACCAGACACTGCAGTGCTAATTTTGTAAAAGTCTTGATTTTTACCTATTGTATAAAAGAGTGCCCTTGGGCAATGGGAGAAACAGTACCTAATCTGAATTTGCTTCCAAATATGCTAGAGATAGTTGAGAAACTTCTTTAAAAAGTAATTTGAGGTGTTGTTTCTATGGCCCGAATGTGATGTCAGGTGATCTTACTTGGGAAGTTTGGTCTCCACGGGTGTGTAAGTAAACTGCTTCCATATCGAGGAGCCTTGAGGGAAGACTGTCCTTGAAGTGGCTGCATTGGAGATAACTTTGTCCTCCCCCTCTGAAAGTATTGGTATTTTCCAAAGAAACTGGTCAATAACTTTGAGAAGGCTTTCATGGATTTCCAACTTTGGGCATGTGAGTTTTTACTCACATATCAGTGGTGGCCAATCTTCCTAAGATCACCTGAGGTCATGCTGTGGGCCAGAGAAAGACTTAAACAAGCTCAAACTATTTTTTTTCCATTTATCTGCCCCCCCAGCTTTATTGAAGTATAATAGACAATTAGTTGCTCATATTTACATTGTACAATTCGATGAGGTTTTTTTCAATTATAGTTTCAAATTATAGTTTCAGTTAAGTTTCAAATATAGCATACAATAATATATTAGTTTCAGTCCTACAGCATAGTGATTAGAGATCTATATAACTCACAAAGTGGTCACCCCACTAAATCAAGTACCTGTATTCCTCCTTACATATTTATTACAACATTGTTGACTGTTTTCCTTATGAAATACTTTATATCTCCATGACTATTTTGTAACTATCCATTTGTATTTCTTAATCCCTTTGTCTTTTTTCACTGTCCCTCAAGCTCCCCTCCCATCTAGTAGCCCTCAAAATATTCTCTATATCTATGAGTTTCTTTCTGTTACTGTTGCTGCTGTTGTTTGTTTTGTTCTTTAGATTCCACATGCACATGAAATCATGTGGTATTTGCCTTTCTCGATCTGACTAACTTTATTCAGCACAATACCCTCTAGTTCCATCAAGGTGATCTATTTTCTATCTTCTTCCTTTTAGTCTGTGTGTGTCTTTTAATCTGAAGTGGGTCTCTTATAGATAACATATGTAAATGTCTTATTTTCTTAACCACTCGGCTACTCTATCTTTTGGTTGGAGCACTTAATTCTTTTCCATTTGAGGTACTTGTTGACAGGAATAAAGTTATTACCATTCTTTATTCATGCTTTTGGTCATAATTTTTCTTCTTCAAGAGATCCTTCCAACATTTCCTGTAATGCTGGCTTGGTGCTGATAAATTCCTTTAGCTTATTTTTGTCTGGAGAGCTCTATATTTGTCCTTTGACTCTGAATTATAGCTTTGCTGGATAAAGTATTCTTGGTTTTAGATCCTGGATTTTCATCATGTTGAATATTTTGTGCTAACCCCTTCTGTCCTGCATAGCTTCTTTTGAGAAATCTGCTGCCAGTCTTATGGGTGTTCCCTTGTGGGTAACTAGCTGCTCTTCTCTTGCTGCTTTTAAGGTTCTCTCTTTGTCTTTAACCTTTGGCATTTTAATTATAATGTCTCTTGGTGTGGGCCTCTTTGGGTTCATCTTTTTTTGGACTTTCTGAGCTTCCTGAGATTGTATGTCTATTTTCTTCACTAGGTTAGGGAACCTTTCCATCATTATTTCTTCAAATAGCTCTTCAACTTTGTCTATTTTCTTCACTAGGTTAGGGAACTTTTCCATCATTATTTCTTCAAATAGCTCTTCAACTTCTTGTTCGCCTTCAGGTACTCCTATGACACAGACGATTTTACATTTAATTTCATCCCATAGGCTCCTTAAATTATTATTATAGTCTTGGCTTTTTTTCTTGTTGCTCTGATTGAGTGTCCTTGGCTTTCCCATCCTCTATATTGGTGGTTCGATCCTCTTCTTCATGCACTCTGTTGATTCTCTCTAATATACTCTTCATCTCAGATAATGTGTTCTTCATTTCTGACTGGTTTCCTTTTATAATTTCCATTTCTATTTTTGTGTTTTTTATCTCTTTGTTAAGGTTCTCATTGAATTCATCTACACATTTCCTAAGTTCATTGAGCATCTTTATAACCAATGTTTTAAACTCTGCATTTCTTAGATTGCTTGACTACATTATTCCTGGATCTCTGTTCTGTTCTCTCATATGGTTTCTGCTTTTTTGTCTTCCCATTTTGGCTGCCTCTCTGTGTCTGTTTCTATGTACTAAACAAAGCTCCTAAGTCTCCCAGTCTTATTAGCTTTGTATAGTAGGTGTCCAGTGGCACAGTTCTGAGAGGGGTTCAGCTGCAGATAAGTTTACCATTAGTTTACCTCTGGGGCCACCTGTTAAGACTCAGCAAGCAATGCACGGAAGCTGTGCTTATAGTTGCCTCGAGAGGCCATGCCAGAAAATGAGGCCAGCTACCACCAGTGTGGGCCTTGGGGTTGGCTCAGTAAGGGGCCCTAGACTCACCAAGGATACAACTTGTTGTTACTTGGGGGGGGCCATGAGTTGTGGGAGGTGGAGTTTCAGTGAATCCTCTGGGTAGAGCGACCTCTGTTATTCAGTTCCATGATGTCTCAGTTAAGGCGGCACTGTGTTCACACACCAGGAGAGGGGAGGGCTTAACAGAGGAACAATGGATACCACCAGTACTTCTGCCCAGGAGAAAGCCTGGCCTCCAACCCTCGCTCTGACAACTCAGTGTTCCCCGGTAAGTCCCTGGTGTGTCCTGAGTAGCCTACCCAGCGCTGGTGCTCAGAGTGAGCAGGTCCATCACTGCAAAAGTCCACTTGTGGATACGGCCCCTTTAAGAGGTGTCTACAACTGCAGCAGCTTCGATCCCACACAGCCATGAGGGACCGAGCAGCCTCACATCTTTGCCCCCTCCTACCTTCTACCATTGCAGGTTGATTTCTTATTTCTCTCCCTATAGTGCTTCTGTTTATCTAGATCCCAGGTGACTTTGCTTGCTGTTTGATCCGTGTTTCTATCCTAACTCTGTGTGGTCGCAAGAGGCATGAACAAAGCCCTTATCATTTATGCCATTTTTAGATGCCTCTCAAACTATTTTTTTTAAAGACGTTTCTCAACTCTCTTGGCATATTTGGAAGTAACGATGCCATATTCTTTGTTTTCCATTGAAAATGTATTTTACTTCTGCTCGTTTCAAATCAAGTCTGCCATTTAAAATCTCCAAGAAGGCTTTGCTACCCTGATAACTGTCTCTTCTTTCATTCATTTATTGAACACGAATTTGCCATTTTGAGCATTGTTCTAGGTGATAGGGACACTGATGTGAATAAGAAAAACAATGTTCTTATTCCCCCAAACTTTACATTTTACTAAGGGGAGAGAAATAATAAACAAATAAATAAGATAAATTCAGGCAGAGATCAATAATAGAAAGAAATCAAAGCAATCAAAGTTGAACTAGGAAAATGAAGAGTGATGCAGGTTGTTGGGATTCATATAGATAGGGTGATTGGGAGAAAGTCTCTGTGAGGATATGGACATTTCAGCCGAGACTGTAGTTACACAGGGAGCCAGCTATGTGAAGATGTGCTAGACAGGCATTCCAAGCATACAGTGTAGCAATTGCCAGAAGTTGATGGGCATGAGCTTGGAGTGTTTGAAAGACCAAAGAAAGATTGGTATAGGTACAATTTAAGAAAGGGCCCATGGAAAAGCATTTGGAATTTATTATAAGTGCAATAGGAAGCTGTTGGGGAGAGAGAGGTTCTGGTATGATCTGATTTACATTTAATCCACGTAATTGTAAGTGCTTCATGTAAAATAGAATCTAGGAGTCACGGGAGAAAGCTGGGAAATCGTGTTGGAGGAGATAATGATAGTAGCTTATATTAGGGTCATAATGCCTCCTGGTAGTTTCAAACATGTCGTTTCTTAACATGATGCTTTCTATCATCATTGTGCATCTGCCTTGTTAATGACATATCTTTTGCTTTATTTCTTTTTTTGAAGAGTCTTCATAGAATTGGCTTACCTAAAGTGAGGATGACTTTAAATCATCAAGTTAAAAAGTTTCTTAGAGATAATATTGTACAATCACCTCATTTTAGAATTAAGGTAACTGAGATCAACAGGAAAATCAGTGACTTGTCTAAGTTTACACATCTAGTTAATGACAGCCAAGAGTAGAACTTAGGACTCCAGGTTTATTATCAATGGCTCCTTCCGCTAACATCCAATCTGGTTTATATTCTCATCAAATATACTCATTTTAGTATTCTGTAATGTAAGGGTTAGATGGATTGGTCAATGGACAAAGAGGCCTGAGCTAATAGGACAGGCTGTTGGAGTAGATCATTCATTGTGTCAGCTCAAGGTGTTCAAGATGCCTTAGCAAGGGTGGCAGAGGGACAGGACTTTGAAAAATCAGAGCAATGAAGACAGCAGATGGACAGAACTGTAGGAAGGAAATGCAAGGCAGGGAGTGGACGAACCTGAGACTGTCTGAGGGTATTACAGGACAGTCAGCAGACGGGCTGTGCCAGAACGTGGGGCGAGCAACACTGTCATTGACACTAATTATTCGTGATGGAGGTGCTTTGCAAAACATGGGGGAAAATGGCCTTATTTCATAGGACATTTGCTGTAATGGTGAGCAAGTTCTCAACAGCTTTCCATATTAAATGCATTAAATTGAGGAACCAGGGAAATATTTGCAGTTTGCTCTTACCCCTCTAATACTGTGTTTGAGATGAAAATACTGATTAGAATATACCATGATACCTGGCCAATGACATTTCTTCTGAGCATTGAGCATTTTCACAAATTAAGATCCCTTGAATAGAAAAATATTCAGAAGCATAACAATGCATACCATGACAAATGAGGTGATTTTATAACACAAATCAGAAGGTAAATTAGGAGAATCATATGTGAGAAAGAGAGTGGAACTATCACTTCATCTCTGTTGGAGTAGTTGAATACCAGAAAATTAAAATTTAAAAAGGAAGATGGTTATATGTTAAATATAAGGAGTCTGAACAAATATAGGATTCAATAGAAAGGCTGTACTTTTTACCTTATCAGAAAGTTCTAGGTATATAATTTAGCATTTTAACTCAAGGTTTTTTTGAGCAGTAACTATGGGCTAAGTGCAGTGCTGGGTTCTGGTGATGTAAAAATAGAACAAGATAGGATACCAGATCTCAAATCACTCACCGTTTAGTCAGAAAGAACACATAAAAATGATCCTAACATAACTGCTATGATAGAGGTAAGTAAAAAATGTTTCGGTCACATGAATAATAAACTTCTTTGCTAACGAGAGTAAGATATTGTGAAGATTGATCATAATCTTAAGAAAGATGTGTTGGTTAAATGATATATTTGCAAAAGAAATGTCTGTCTTTTGGTTACTTTTGTGTCTTTGGCAGTCAGTAACATGCCTGAGTGTGTAATACTTTTGACTTCCGTACTTGTATGACTGGCTCCAGAGCAGCAAAAAACTAAATGGAAGCTAGGTGAGTCCCAATACATCTCTGAGTAGCTGGAGGAGTTGCGTAAATCAAGTGCACGGCATCAGTTTGTTTATAAGCCCCTCCATTTTGTTTGTTTATAAGGTGGCAAAAATTAAGAATTCTACTTACCTTTATTGTTTGCATTCTGTTCTCATAGCCACTTCTTTCATCCCATTAATTTTTCTTCTGCCTCATTTCTTTCCTCCAAATTCTCTTATTTCCTCACCACTACCCAAAGGCCAAATTAAATTTGTCAAGGGTATTTTGGAACTCAGGTCTATAAACTTTGAATGCCAAACCACAACTGTTTAGTTTCCACAATTTTCAGAAGCTTGTCTAAAACAAAATTTCTTATTTGGCTTCTGCCTCCTCCTTTAGTTACTTTACCATAATGAAAATTACAGAGTCCTCTTCAGCAGTCACCTAAGCTACAAAGTCATGTTCTTAAAAACAAATTAAAATTTTATCCTCATTGTCTCTCTTGCCCAACACACCAATATATAATTTTATTTCAGACTTGGAAAAAATCATTTAGTTGATTGATATAGCAATAAGAAGACATTTTAAGTCAACCAAGATAAAAAGCTTGAGTAAACTGTCTTTGTTTTACAACGATCTTCTCAAGTTATTATCAAGACGTATCTTAAATGACTAAAGTATGGTATATAAAATTCGTTCTCTGGCAAAACTTTTACTGATTGAAAGCTGTAACTGATCTGAAGGAGTTTTCATCTTAAAGTGTGATTTGGTTTTGTGAAAATCATGTGAACCAATTTAATTGTTTGTTTCTCCAGGAGTCTGATATATATATCCATCCATCCCATTATCGTGGGATCTCCTGGCAGCAGATCTGGAGATCAGAATTAAGTGCAAGAAGTTTGCTTGGGAAGGACAGGGAAAACCCATGGGGAGTGAGAAATGATGCAGGAAAGGGAATGTGACCAATAAAGGTGATTTATTAAACCAGAATTTCAGTGGATGCCTAGAGCTTGACACAGAGGACAGACTCTGGGAAATAATGCAAAACACACAACTGAGGGGTGAGGAGGTAGGACAGTTAACTGCATACTAGGTCTCAAGATGTTTATTGAAGACTTCTCTTCTCCTTGAGGTATTAACTCCTTGGAACTTCTGGCCTGCCATGCAGTAGCACATCTGGGCAACTCACCTTCCCATCATTTCAAGAACAAAGGTCGGCTATTGCTGATTGGAAATCATCCTGTTACCAGCACATAAAATGGTCCCAGAACAGCACAAGGGCCATTGACAGCATCTGCTATAACACACGTTTGTCAAATTTTAGATTATCTGAAGATCTGTCAAATAGCGAGAACAAAGTTAAATCCTAAATTTTTTGCTCTCTTTTTAAGCCATTACTTCTACCTTTTCCCTCATCAATAGTGGAATCAGAATTTCTTCATCTATCTACTCATGCTCTTTCACTAGAGGAGATAGGCAGAGGCAATCAGGTAGTGGGCAAAATGAAGAGAAATCAACCTGAATGATTCATAAACTGAAAAAGCAGACCATGAATAATCAGTGGTTGTCAGAACAGGCCTTTGCAACTAAGAAGATGCTTTAGATGTTTCAGGTGTATATAAGAACAAATCATCTAGTGCTTGTATCACTGTCATCATTAATATCAGACATTTAGTAGACATCTCCATTTGAATATGACACTTTTAGACAGTATAAAAAGCAAGTCAAATCAATGTGCTCCTTCCCCTCTAGAATCTAAAATCTGAATGACACTGAAATGAGTATAAAAACATAGTCCCGAGTGCACAACATGAAATGCCAATATGGGAAATGAAGTAAAGTGAATGGGAAGCAAGCCAGTGTAATATGACAAATAAAAGTAATATTAGCCTCATGGTCAGGAATATAGTAGTCCACAATAAAATCTTTAGTATAATGGAGAACTTGAGCTCTGTCTAAAGTGGACAGGTTGCCATATAGAGATTCAGTCCCACTGTGAGGGAACAACGTAACTCCATAGTAGGTGTACATGGATGTTCATGCAACATTGTCAAAAGTTTAAATGAGTAGATAATTAATACACATTTAAAATATTGTATGGCCCAAATATACTTAGGCCAATAAGTACCTATTTTTAATTTGAACTAGTCTGATGATGTTTCTGTTATTTTAAGTAGGATGACCCCGTCTAAGGGGAAGTGTGATGTGAATCAACATTGAAGCCATCATTTTCCTCTGACCTGGGAAAAGAACAATATGTATTGTCAAATAATTAAATCTCATAACTTCATCATCTTAAGGAGACAAAAGTCTCATTCAGACCTCGCTAAGGAAGAATGATGGTTGTTACCTGCGTTTTCTTTGTCCTCATTTTAGAGAGGAAATTGAGAGAAACTTGTTGAAGCTAGAATTCTACAAGCCATATTGAGGCAATTTTCTCCAGGCTATTCATGTTTAATGCTAGGTATTATTTATAGGTCGGTGGAATGAGGAGGGAATACATGTCATTATTGAGATCAGAATCGATAGTGATATGTCCCACTTTAGAATTTTTTTTTCTACCCACATTCCTTGATCCATCAACTGATTTTTCTCTTAAAGATTTTAAGGAATCATCTTTTTGTTGTTTCTTTGCTTCATCTCACATAATGTTTTGTATCTCTGATAAGCAACATATAATTTAAAGATGCAATAGCATTATTTGAAGTTACAGTGATTTTTTAATGTATTAATCCTGTGTGTGTTGACATTTCTGCAGAGATGCTGCTGTAGCATTAATTTCTGTTTTTGCTGATCTGTCTGTGCACAAGACTAGCAGACAGGAAAAAGTTACTTTATGATTCAATAGATAATGCATCAAAACTATTTTATATTATTAATAAATGTGTCAGATTATATTTTTAATATGTGATTTAGAAACACTAAAGACATGAATTTGTGCTTTTAATAAAATAATCTCATCATTAATAAATCAATATTTATTGGGCACTCTTGGAAAGAGCATGTTGATGTCAAAACAAATACGTCTAACAAATGATTAAAAGAGCTGTCTTTTTCTTTATTAATGAAATATTGTACTTTGTCTGATGTTGGACTGAATTGGAAACATTTATGATTGAACTTTTGCAAACCAGAGTGATTGGGGCAACAAGAACAAAAAGCAAAACAAAACAAAAAAAGAAGGTACTTTTACTAACAAATTTAAGTTGTTTTTTTCCCTTGCTTTTTATGGGATAGGAATATGTTTTCTTGTACATTTGAGTTTAATATGTATAAATTTCAACTTATCACTCTTGTTTCTTGAAGTAGGCCTGTATTGCTATGAATTTCCCCTCTTAGAACTGCTTTTACTCCATCCCAGATTTTGAGTCATTGTGTTTTGATTTTCTTTTGTCTCAAAGTGTCTTTTGACGTCTTCCTTGATTCATTGTTAACCCATTCATTGTTTAATAGCATGTTATTTAGCTTTCATGTGGGTACATATTTTTTAGATTTTTTTTTTTTTTTATAATTGATTTCTTGTTTCATACCATTGTGGTCAGAGAAGATACTTGATGTAATTTCAACCTTCTTAAATTAATTGAGACTTGTTTTGTGGCCTAACATGTGGTCTATCTTGAAAAATGTTCCATGTGCACTTGAGAAAAAATGTGTATTCTGCTGCTTTTGGGTGAAATGCTCTAAATATATGAATTAAATTAATCTGATCTAGTTATACACACTCTTTTGAGAGTGACAGAGTATTTGATGGCTATAGAATAGCGAATGGCTTTTTAACATTGATGTGCAAACCTGCTTTTTGAAAATTACTTAGATTCCTCAAGATTACTGCTGGTGGTGATTTCTTTCAGGAGGAAAGGAAGTTCAGATTTCAGGTTCTCAGGTGCTGAGTCTAAAGCTATTTCAAAAAGCAAAAACATAGCAATGGCTTTGAGAAACTTAAAAAAGACACTTGTTGATAGGTAAAAGAAATGATCATTGTAGTCATCATCTGCTGTTTTATGCTCCTTGAAATGTGACGCGTGCGCACTTGCTCACCTGTGCTTGCCCATGCACTCTCTCTCTTTTTCTCCTTCCTCCCTTCCCCTCTCTTTTCCCCCTGCTTTTCTTTTATCCAAGTCTTAAGCACAGGTGAAGGTCCTGTTTAAGATTCTCCTCCTTGTTAGAGTTTTAGCCAAACATTCTCACCTCTTTTCTTTTCATTATCTATTCTCTGTATTTTTGGATTAGAGACTTTTGTATTTTGCCTTCAGAATTATCATTATTTTATGAGAGCTTAGTGTTTCCTCAGAAAAGAATAGAAATTCCATAGTGACAGCAACCATATCTTGTGACCTTGCCCTACTCTTCTGGGCACAAAGGAGATTACTAACACTTGGTAACCAAAAAATAAAACCACACAACTATCTCAAATAAACAAGTCTTTTAGAAATTACCGATAATTCTTTTAATCAACTCTGCTAAATCATGTTTAGTAAAAAGCTGATTGTGATGAACTTGTGTGTTGACTGAAGACAAGGAAAACTTGGAAGTTCCTGGGTAAAATGGTGGAGGATAATAGATTTAAGTCAGAGAGCTTGTTACTCGTTCAAGCATGGTAGTGACTTTGATTTATTCTTTTTGTGTCTCAATATGAACTTGGCTAAACTAATCCTAGAAATACTGAAAAATTGTGGCAGCAGGTAAGGAATTACTTAATTCACCAAATCTAAGAGTATTTTTCTTACCCTCCTAGCATATGACTTTGGCATCTGTCTCACCAGCAAGCTGCAATGAATCTGCAGAATTATGAGGAGAAACTCACAATATTTAAGAAATATGAGCACACTATTTGGATTACATATTTCAAATATTACACCTCCCCCTTAATGTCTGACTAAATTCCAACTGGGAAGTAATTTAGTACAGTAGAAGTTGTGTGCCAATTTGTACTTTTTACATTTTGCTTCCAGGCTCAGTCAAGAGAATCCATCCTCTGCTAACGTGTTCTGTTTGGCACTTTTTGGAAATGGATGGAGAACAGTTGGAGTTCCAAGTCGAATTGTGTGAAATATTTCAGATATTTTAGGGTGGGTTCCAATCAGTGGAAAAATTTTATTTGAGGGTTCTAAGTTAAGACAAATTACATTTACTGTCTTTTCATAAATTGCAATAGAAATGCTTAAGTGCAGAACAATTTCATAGGGATAAAGGAGTGAACATAGAGTTGGGATATAATCGACAAGGGAAATACAGTTGCTGTTATGCTCTGAAGCTTGCAAAGCAGACATGTTTACTAAGCCTCCCTACCTCCAATTGTTCTTCCCTAAGTTTAACTTTTCAAAACATTACATGATTAAAACTTAAAACTGAATTTTCTTATATGATCTAGAAAATGTGGATTTCCCATCTTTCAGAATTTAACTGGGGATCTGTGCTGACATCATAGAACCTGCAGTGTTGTGTAAGTCTTTTAATGCTTAATCTCAGTAAGAGGTAGCATATATTAATGTGCATCACAATTGTGACTGCTGTCTTTAGCACTTAAGAAAGAAGACTGATCCTGTGGGGTTTGATTATTAACTCTGTTATTATGTTAGTGTACTCATGAAACTGCTTGGTAATGCACCCATAATTTATTTTTATTTTACATTTTAAGAGCATTGTTACAGGTTAATTGGCTTTGTATTTTACAAGTTTGCATCACTAATACCAATAAAAATCTGTTTATATTGTTCTTCTGGGATTCTGATTGCATTAAGGAATGATTAGTCCTAATTAAGTTCTGTAGTCTGTGCTAATTACAATCAAATAAGACTTTACATGAAAATGTGAAATTATGCTGAAGTAAATGTGTTTTTGATCATTAATTAGAGAACTACCAGGTATACCTTTGCAGATGTTTTTATTTTATTTTTTATTTTTATTTTATTTTTTACCAGAAGGAAACCTCAATAATAAACCATTGCATTTTGAAAGGGTGTCTCCCACAGTTGTTACAGAGGCTATCTAGTTAGTTATACTATGAATGATGTTTCCTTATCTTACTGCTCATGAGAACTAAACTGTTCTCAGCTATTCCTCCTTTACCCTTCCCCCTCTCCTCTGCAGGTAATATTATGTTTACCTTATAGAATAAAAAGGAGAGACAGAAGGTTTTAAGAGCCCATGTTCTATTATATTGCCACATTTAACTTTTATGCACTGCAGTCTTTTTCAGGTTGACATTTCCCTGATTTCTTTTTAATGCTGTGGATTCATTTGGACTCACCTGTGTGAGGTGATAATGATACTTCTATAGGTTCTACCCTGGCGTGGTGACAACTCAGGAAGATTATTATTTTACTCTCAATGCCTGACTTTTTAATAATCTCCCTTATTAGGAGAGTTGACTTTCGTATATAAATGAAAAGAAATAACAGGATAAAATAACAATTTCTAAACACCTACATCTTTTTCTATCCTTTCATAAGAACCACCAAATGAGTTAGTGCCTTTAAAACAGCATGGTTTGTAGTGCATAGAAGGGTTCAATAAATGTTAGCTAAGATAATAATTATTGTTAGGAATTGCATTGCATTCAGTACTGCTGGAAGTCCAATTTTAGACCAATTAATTAGTTTTGAGCTCAGGAGGAAGAAAGTATTTTATCAGACTTCAGCAATTTAATTTCCTCTTCTACACTTATCTTTCTTAGAGATGCTTTGAGTTTTGCAGCTGAAACACTGGGAGAAGCAAAACTCTCTTGGCCGCTTCAAATGACCCTGAAATGCCCATTTTGATGCGGTGCTGAAGTGTCCAATTCAGAACTAATGCTCAAATCTTGACCATTTATCTGCATTCTAACCTTAATCCACCTTTTCTAAACCACCTACCCATTCCTTATTCCCACTTACTTTTTTCTCCCCTATTTATCAAACTAAGAGCTATTTTTCTACTTTTCTTTTAATTGTACTTTGATTTTTTGTTCCCCTTTCTCACACCTTTTTCTTTTGCCTTTAAAAAGTAATTTTACTCACTCTTCAGATACTGTCTTCATTATTTTATTCCTATGTACTTTGCTGTTGCCCTGTATTCAATTTAGCAGCTAGTCTCCAAGTCCCTACTTTCTTTCCCATCTTGTTACTGTTATTTCTCTCTGACTCCACATTTCAATCCAACAGATTTGAGTTTTGCCTTTCACATATGACTCATTTCTAGCTTTGGGTTTTTGTACATGACTTCTGCTTTGCCTGGGATTTTCTCTTATACACTTTGTCAATAATCCATTCATACCACCTCCTTTAAGTTCCTCCTCAAAATTCTTTTCTTCTAAGAAGTTTTACATAGAGATTATGGGCTATACCTCCTCTGTGAACTAGAATCAGAGTAGTCTAAGTATCTTTGAGACCATGTAGTAAAACCTCTTCACATTACAGATGAGAAAACTTAGCTGAGCTAAGTCCCCTGAGCTGTGCAAGATTATGAGACCTTCAGTGTCAGAATGGGACCTAGGTGACTCCAAAGTCCATGCCCTTTCCTTTCATCTGCTGTGTCTCAGGACATATATTTCCTTTTTGGTCTTATGATTTTTTTTTAACATTTTCTTCATGTATATGCTTTTCTTCCCCTCGGCTATTTTATAAGTTTTTGGAAAATAGGACCATACCTTTTGGCTTTTTCTTTTTGTCATTCATCATTCTCCATAACATCTAACATTAATCGAAATCTCAACAAGGGTTCCCTAAATATTGTAAAATGTCAATGTCGGTGCCACTCTAATATTTTTATTTTCTGTTTCCTGCCCTAATTTTTATTTATTTAATTCCATATCACTGTTCCCATTTCTTCCCCTCCCCTTTTGCCTTAGTTCTTCCCACGCCTCCACCAATTCCCATTACTTTTAAAATTATGTTTCTCTGCATCATACTAACTTTCCATGTTGTGCTCAGATTTTTTTTCTTATACTTCTTATATCATAACTAGATTTCAGTTAGAATAGAAAAAGTATAGTTAGTGGCTTTCTTTTTAGTGGATGGGCAGCAAAAAAACAATATCAGGGGTGTCAATTGAAGTCATTGAGCTTTATGTATACAGTGTCTGAATAACACTCCACTTAGTCTTTTATCTAGTTGACTGTAGTTACCGTATGAACTTTTCAAATGTTTAACATTTTTTACTAGGAGATGTCTTTACTGGTTTATAAGTCATTTTCAACAACTATATGATTATCTGCCTAATGGGCAAAATTGAATTAGATACTGTTTTTTTGTGTTAATGGAATGGAAGCATCCATATATTATTTTTTATAAATGCATAACTTGCAAAACTCAGAGACATAATTCGATTGTCTTGGAATTATGCTCCTTTTAAATAATCTTGAAAAAGGGATGTTGAAAATTTTGCTCGGAAAAGTGGGAAGGACATTTCCGGGCAGGAGAAAAGCCCTGATTAAGTGCCAAGATGGGAGAGAGGGAATAGGTAACTGTGCTTTCCTGCCCTTATCAGAATTTAGAGAGATAAATTAAAAAGATAATCAGGGTATAACAATAGAAGAGTTGCTCAAATTCTTGAGTCAGTGACCAAAAATCTCCTATTTGATAAATAAGAGGAAATATAAGGCTTGGCATGGCAGCCATTGAGAACCAGATTTATTAAATGAAAGGGTTCTTTCCTTTGCAGGACTAGAAAGGCTCTGACTTTCATATGATTTTTTTTTTTTTTAGTACCTTCTTTGTATGACCTTCTTCACCTAGAAATATTCTTTACAAGCATCTTTTTACCACGTACCTACTCTGTGTTAGGGCTGTTTTTGCATTCGTCATCTTATTAGTCACCACAGTTAATTCTGAGGTGAAATTATCAATCCCACCTTATAGACAAGGAAAGTAACTCACAAAGCAGAAAAGAAGCCTGCCCATAGTTAAAAAAGGTATGTAGTAGAACTAAGACCCTAAGCTGACATTTACCTGACTTTATAACATTTTGACTTTTGTCTAGGCTACATTACTTTTTATTAAAAATATCATACAGGTTTTATGAATTCTAGTCACAAAACCCTAAACTGTCTGTCTTCTTCCATTGATGCCAAAGAAATTCCCCTGACTGATACATCATGAAAGTAAATGTACAGTCAGATGCAGAGTTATAACTCCATCTTAGTGTCTCAATTGTGAAAAGAGGAAGTTCCTGCAAAACCAACATAAGTGATAATTTTGTAGAAAATTATTTCTTTCATCAATCAAAGGATAAAATGTTATGAGAATTTAAAGATGGCTTTGCGTAAAATTAGAAGTATGTGCATTTACACACACACACACACAAACATACACACTCTCATATACTCACATATTTATCATTCCAGAAAAACTATAGCTCTTCATTTTATAAGTCACATTATTTGTTCTTAAAGAAACAATTACTTAAAGGTTGTTGGAGGCTACTGGGTATTTCAATGTGCCACCTGTGATGGATTTTAAAAAAAAGTGAAATACAAAAGAACAGGATACTTCATGGGGAAAATTGCATATCGCATAATGACCATTCTAACAGTCATGAGGAGATACCTCAATGTGGTTTTAATTTGCATTTCTCTAACAACTAGTGATATTGAGCATCTTTTTATGTTGGCCTTTGTATATCTTCTTTGGAGAAGTGTCTATTCAGGTCCTTTGCCCATTTTTTCAATTGGGTTATTCTTGTTTTTGTTTTTCGTTTTACAATTGAGTTATGAGTTCTTCATATATTTTGGGTATTAATCCCTTATCAGATATATGGTTTGAAGATATTTTTTTCCCATTTTGCAGGTTTTTTTTTTTTTTTTTCATTTTCTTGGTGGTATCTTTTGCTATTCAGAAGCTTCTTACTTTGGTATAGTCCCACTTGCTTATTTTTTATTTTGTTGCTTGCACTATAGGTGTCATATTCAAAAAATCATCACCAAGACCCATGTCAATGAGCTTTATTCCTATGCTTTTCATGGTTTCAGGTCTTACATTTAATTTTTTAATCCATTTTTAATTAATTTTTGTGATTGGGTCCAGTTTCACTCTTTTACATGTGAATATCCAAATATCCCAGCACCGTTTATTGAAGACTATCTTTTCTCCATTGAGTATTCTTGGCTTCCTTGTCAAATAATAGTTGACTGTATATGCTTGATTTTCTTTCTGAGCCCTCAATTCTGTTTCATTCTTCTATTTGTTTTTATGGCACTACTATTACTGTTTTGATGACTATAGTTATACAGTATAGCTTGAAATCAAAGTGTAATATCTCTTGCTCTGTTCTTTCTCTGGATTTCTTTGACTATTCAGGGTCTTTTGTGGTTTCATATAAATTTTAGGAGTGTTTTTTCTCTTTCTTTAAAAAATCATTGGAATCTTGATAGGTTGCATTGAATCTATAGGTTCAATGTCTTGTAGTTTTCGGAGTAGTGATCTTTCACCTCCTTAAATTTATTTCTAAGTTTTGTTTGTTTCTGATGTAAATGGAATAAATTTCTTTATTTTTCAGAAAATTTGTTGTTAGTATATAGAAATACTGCTGATTTTTATATGTTAATTTTATATCTTGCAAATTTACTGATTTCATTGATTAGATTTAACAATTTTTTGGTTGAGGCTTTAAGTTTGCTATACATAAAATTGTGTCACCTGAAAATAGAGACAAATGTTCTTCTTCCTTTCCTGTTCCTATACTTTTGATTTCTTTCTCTTGTCCGAATGCTTTAGCTAGAACTTCTATCACTATGTTGACTAGGAATGAGAAAAGTCGGCACCCTTTATGTTGAGATATGCTCTTCCTATATATGAATTGTTACATTTTTATCATGAATAAAGGTTGAATTTTGTCAAATACTTTTTCAGCATCTATTGAAATGGTCATATGATTCTTTTTTATTCTATTTATGTGCCAGATCATGTTGAACCATCCTCATATCCTATGGGTAAATCCCATAGGATTTGATCATGGTGAATGATCCTTTCAAAATGCTACTAATTTGGTTTGCTAGTATTTCATTGAGAATTTTTATATCTATGTTCATCAAGGATAGTGGCCTGTAGTTTTCTAGTAGCATCCTTTTCTGTTTTGTGGTATCAAATTTTTTTTTTAGAAGAGTTTGAGGAGGATTGGTGTCAATTCTTCTGTAAATGTTTGATAAAATTCAAAGCCATCTCTTCTTGAGCTTTTCTTATTCGAATATTATAGATTACTGATTCAATATCTTTACTAGTAATTGATCTATTCAGATTTTTTTTTCTTGATTCAGTCTTGATAAGTAGTTCTTTTCTAAAAATGTTTTTCATTTTTTCTAAGTTGTCCAGTTTGTTGGCATATAGTTGTTCATAGTAGCCTCTTATAATCCTTTGAATTTCTCTGGTATCCCTTGTAATTTCTCCTTTTATACTTATAATTTTGTTGATTTAGGTCCTTTTTCTATTTTTCTTGGTTAGTCTAGCTAAGGGTTTGTCAGTTTTGTTTATCATATCAAAGAACCAACTTTTACTTTGATTAATCTTTTCTATTGTTTTTCTATTCTTTATTTCTTTTATTTTTGCTCGAATCTTTATTCCTTCCTTTCTTTTGGTAACTTTGGGCTTAGTTTGCTCTTTTTCTAGTTTTGTAAGGTGTAGAGTTAAGTTATTTATTGGGATCTTTCTTGCTTCTTAATATAGGTATTTATTGCTACGAACTTCTCTCTTAGAACTGCTTTTGTTACATCCCACAGATTCTGGTATGTTGTATTCCCATTTTTGTTTGTCTCAAGAAACTTTCTTATATCCCCCTAAATTTCTTCTTTTATCTATTTTTTGTTCAGGAGAATGTTGTTTAATTTCCATATGTTTGTGGATTTTCTAGTTTTCCTCATTGTCGATTTCTAGTTTCATGTGGTCAGAGAGGATACTTGAATTTGCTAAGACTTGTTTTATCACATACATATGGTTTATCCTAGATAATGTTCCACATACACTTGAGAAGAATGTGCATTCTGCT
Source organism: Pteropus alecto (assembly GCF_000325575.1). Taxonomy (NCBI): domain Eukaryota; kingdom Metazoa; phylum Chordata; class Mammalia; order Chiroptera; family Pteropodidae; genus Pteropus; species Pteropus alecto. The sequence goes on from NW_006442484.1 coordinate 15,621,080, forward strand.
GCTGTTAAATAGAATGTTCTTTTTATGTCTTTTATATTTATTTGGTCTATAGTATTGTTCAAATTCCATTTCTTTATTAATTCTGTCTGGATGATCTATCCATTTTTATGAGTGGGATATTTAAGCTCCCAACTATTATTGTATTACTGTTTATTTTTTTATTATTTTAGCTCTGTTAGTTTTTGCCTTAAATATTTAGGTGCTCCGATCTTGGGTTCATAAATATTTAGAATTGTTATATTTTCTTGATGCATTGGCCGCTTTATCATTATATTATGTCTTTCTTTGTCTTTTTTTACCATTTTTTGTTTAAAGTTTATTTTGTCAAATAGAAATATAGTTACCCCTGCTTCTTTTTGGTTACTGTTTGCTTAAAATGTCTTTTTCCATCCCTTCACTCTCAGTCTCTATGTGTCTTTAGGCTAAAGTGAGTGTCTTGCAGGCGGCATATTATTGAATCTTGTTTGTTATTTATTCAGCCATTCTATGTCTTTTAAGAAAATTTAATCTGCTTTTGTTTGAAGTAATTATTGATGGGTAAAGACTTATCGATGTGTTCTGGTTGTTTGGTAGATCCATTGTTTCTTGTTTCTTATCCCTGCTGTCTTTTTTTCTTTTTCTTTTGTATTTTAGTGTCTTTGGTATCAGTATACTTTTACTTCTTTATCATATATTTTGTATAATTACTACAGGGCTTTCCCTTGTGGTTACCATGAGGCTTACATAAAATATCTTAAATTTATAATACCTTATTTTAAACTGGTAACAATTTAACTTCAAGCGAATTAATAAAATTTTACTTCTCCTCCCCCTCACATTTTGGTTATTGCTATTACAATTTACAAGTTTTATTATATTGTATAACTAATAACAAATGATTGTAGTTATGGTTATTTTTACTATGCCTTCTAAATTAGAGTTGTAAGTGAATTATGCACCACTATTACCATATTGCAGAATCTTACTACAACTATATATTTACCATTACCAGTGAGATTTATACTGCCTTTTTATGTTCAATGATGTTAATTAGCATTCTTTTCTCACAAAGAACTCTTAGCATTTCTTGTAAGGCAATTCTGGTGGTAATAAACTCCCTTAGCTTTTGTTTGTTTGAAAAAGTCTATATACCTCTTTCAGTTCTGAAGGATAGCTATGCCCAGGATAGAGTTCTTGGCTGATGGTTATTTTCTTTTAATATTTTGAATATGTCATCCCATTTTCTCCTGGCCTGAAAAGTTTCTTTTGAGAAATTTGCCTATGGTTTTATGGGAGTTCCCTTGTATTTAACTTCTTTTTTTTTCCTTCTGCTGCTCTTAAAATTTTTTGGATCTTTGCCATTTGAGAATTTAGTTATAATGTGTCTCAGTGTAGTCCTACTCAGGTTCAAACTATTTGAGGTCCTTTGGGCCTCATGGATCTGTATGTCCATTTCTGTTGCCAGATTTGGGAAGATTTCAGCCATTATTGCTTTAAATATACTTTCTGTCCCTTTCTCTTTCTTTTTTCCTTCACAGTCCGATTCTCAGTGGCTGAGCCCTGCAGATTCCCCTGCAGTCCCTGTGGTGTGAGAGTAGAATCAGGGCTCCTGCAAAGTGACACACAATGATGGGAGTGGCTGGTTGTCCACTCTGGGTTCTCTGTTTTCACTGGAGGGACCATAGGCTCATGGAAGATCTCTCTTGTGGTGCTGCGTTGGTCTGGGTGAGGGACAATGCAGTCAACACATGGCTGCTTCTCTTATACTTCTAAAGCAATTTTTCTTGGCCTCTGTGGTGCAGGGGGATGCTTCAGTCTCACCCTGGTGTTTTAGGATTCTCTCAGTGGTGTTTTGCTCTTGAAAAGTTATTCATTGTTCTTATTGTGAGGAGGAGCGAAATCAGGAAAAATCCATGTCACCCTCTTGGTGACCTGTTTTCAGGCTTTTAAAATGAAAGTGTGATTTCACTACTCAACCAGTTTATTTTACCAATGATTTTCCTCTTGAGCCAACAATTGTTTATGGACAAGTCAGTTGGTGGAGGTGAAAGGCTCTGAAGCCTGCCAAAGCATGTAGGTTGTTTTATGTTTGAATTCCTAAGGAAAATAAATATATGGTATGATATAGCAAATATCATCTGCTATCTTCTTCCTCCAAGGCAATACTTCTGCTCTGCCAACAGTGATACTGCCCATCCTTTACTTTGGTGCACTGGCACCTTGTGACTTAGCACATCAGTTGAGCTGTGAGATGCTATAATGCTTGGAGACCAGAATGCATGTGTTGGCATTACTGTAGAAAGAAATGGAGATATCTTAATAGAAGTAATTATATATCTATATTGCTGGTTACTCCATGTCATAATTACTTCTGCAGTTGCCAAGTTTCATGAATTTAAAGTCAGCCAATTAATTTGGTTTCTACTGTAGAGAAAAATAAACCCACAATATTGGCTTTTCATTATACAAAGAAAAAAAGAAAGGCTATTTTTTTCTAGATTCTTTTTATATATTTCAAATAGAATAGTCATATTAATAATTATAGTTTAACCTTTTAAAGAATTTCATTTTTGTCTATGGCTTAGAATTAAATCTAATAAAATATTCACTAAATTACATAGTTTTGGGTGTTATTAAAATTGGGAGAGAACTCATTTGAGATTTTATGTGTGTGTATATATTTTTGTGTTTATGTGTATGTACACATTTACAACAAATCAAACTTTACATCTTTTTCGAATTACTAAGAAGGAAGATCTGATTTAATGATAATAAAGAACAAATTTCATACCTTTAAATATTAAAGCAGTAAGAACTACCTTAAAAAAATGTACAACCTGAATTTTCACTTGAGCCGTTTTACAGAATAAACATCAAGTGTTTGGGAGAAGCATGTACATTTGACTATGACATGGCTTAGGATTTGTGTAAAGTCAGTTAAATAATGCTTCTTGGAATCCTCATTCTGCTTGTTTCTTGAGTTCTGCTATACTCACCATCCATCCTCCAGCATCAGTGCTGAAAGAGAAAACAGCTAACTCTCCCCAATTTGTGACCTGGTAAAACCTTGAATTCTACATTTGGACCATTAATTGTTGCAAAGGTACAGCACTGTGAGATAAAAACTGCAAGGAAACACTTTTGTGCCATGTTGGTGGTAATATAGAGATATATATATCTCTCTCTATATATATATATCAAGTTAAGGCAAATGCCAACAATGATTTTTGTTTTGTATTTTTTATTAGTTATAAGTATGCAATATATTGGTTAGACATTTATATTGTTTATAAAACGATCCCCCTAATTGCTCCTTTTCTCCTCTGGTTTTCCACCTAAACAATACACTAATGCTAACTGCATTCTCTATGTAGTGCTCCCCTTCTCTGTGACCATCTATCAACTACTAATTTGTACTTCTTTAACCCTTCACCCCATTTTTCCAGCCCCTCAGGCCCCCCTCCCCTCTGTCCATCACCAAATTGTCCTCTATATTTGTGAGTCTGTGTTTGATTAGTTTGTTCTTTTTGTTCCTTAGATTCCACATAAAAGTGAAATCATATGAAATTATCTTTCTCTGTCTGACTTATTTCACTCAGCATAATAACCTCTAGGTTCATCCATGTTGTTGCAAATGGTAGGATTTCATTTTTTTAATGGCTAAATAATATTTCTGATATATATTAACCATAACTTCTTTATCCAATCATCTGTTGATGGATATTTAAGTTGCTTCCATATCTTGGCTATTATAAATTGTGCTGCTGTGAATATTGGGGTGCATAGATCCTTACAAATTATTGTTTCAGATAAATACTCAAAAGTGCAATTGCTGGGTCAAAAGGTATATCCATTTTTAATGTTTTGAGAAATCTCCAGACTGTTTTCCATAGTGGCTACACGAATTTGCAATCCCACCAGTAGTATATGAAGGTTCCCTTTTCTCTATATCCTCATCAACACTTGTTGTTCTTTGATTTATTGATCATAGTCATACTGACAGGTATCAAGTGTTATCTCATTGTGGTTTTAATTAGCATTTCTCTGATGATTAGTGACCTTGAGCATCTTTTCATATGTCTATTGGCCATCTGTATTTCCTCTTTGGAGAAGTATCTGTTCAGGTCTTCTGCCTTTTGTTGTTGTTGTTGTTGTTGTTAAGTTGTATGAGTTCCTTATATATTTTGGATATTAACCTCTTATCAGATGTATCATTAGCGAATATCTCCTCTCAATCACTCAGTTGTCTTTTTGTTTTGTTGATGGTTTCCTTTGCCATACAAAAACTTTTTAGTTTGATGTAGTCCCATTTGTTTATTTTTTCCTTTGTTTCCCTTGCCCGGGGAGATATATCTGAAAAGAAATTACTGTTAGTGATATCAGAGAATTTACTGCCTATGTTTTCTTCTAGAAGTGGTATGGTTTGGGGTCTTATATTTGTCTTTAACCCATTTTGAATCTATTCTTGTATATGGTGTAAGAAAGTGATCCAGTTTCTTTCTTTTTTTTTTTTTTTTTGCATGTATCTGCCCAATTTTCCCAACACCATTTATTGAAGAGATTGTCTTTACCCCATTGTATATTCTTACCTCTTTTATCATATATTAAGTGAGTGTATAGGTGTGGATTTATTTCTGGACTCTCTATTCTGTTCCATTGATCAATGTATCAGTTTTTATTCTGGTACCATGCTATTTTGATTACTGTAGCCTTGTAGTATAGTTTGATATCAAGAAGTATGATACAATACCTCTGATTTTGTTCTTCTTTCTCAAGATTACAATGGCTATTTGGGTCTTTTATGCTACTATATGAATTTTGGGATTATTTGTTCTAGCTCTATGAAAAATGCCATAGGTATTTTGATAGGGATTGCATTGAATCTATAGATTACTTTGGGTAGTATGGCCATTTTAATGATGTTGACTCTTCCTACCCATGAGCACGGTATATGCTTCCATTTATTTATATTTTCTTCAATTTCTTTTTTCAATGACATAATTTTCTGAGAACTGGTCTTTTACTTCCTTGGTTAATTTGATTCCTGGGTATTTTATAGTTTTCAATGCAATCATAAATGGGATTGTTTCTTAATTTCACTTTCCAAAAGTTCATCATTGATGTATAAAAATGCTACTGACTTTTGAATATTTATTTTGTAAGCTGCTACTTTAAAGAATTCATTGGTCAGGTCTAACAGTATTTTGGTGGAATCTTTAGGATTTTCTTATATATAGTATCATGTCATCAGCAAATAATGAGAGTTTTACTTCTTCCTTTCCAATTTGGATGCCTTTTATTTCTCTTTCTTGTCATATTGCTGTGGCTAAGACTTCCAATACAGTGTTGAAGAGGAGTGGTGAAAGTAGGAATCCTTGTCTTGTTCTTGACCTTAAGGAAAACACTTTTAGCCTTTCTCCATTGAGTATGATGTTAGCTGTAGGTTTATTATATATGGCCTTTATTATGTTGAGGTATGTTCCCTCTATTCCCACTTTGCTGAGAGTTTTTATCATAAATGGATGCCTTTATATGGCCTTTATTATGTTGAGGTATGTTCCCTCTATTCCCACTTTGCTGAGAGTTTTTATCATAAATGGATGCTGGATTTTGTTGAATGCTTTTTCTGCATCTATTGATATGATCACATGGTTTTTATCTTTTGATTTGTTAATGTAGTGTATCTCATTAATCGATTTGTGGATATTGTTTACTGAATTCAGTTTGCTAATATTTTGTTGAGGATTTTTGCATCAAGGTTCATAAGAGATATCGGCCTATAGTTTTCCTTTTTTTGTAATGTCTTTGTCTAGTTTTGGAATCATTGGTAATGGTGGCCCCATGCAAGGAGTTAGGGAGCCTTCCTCTTCTTGAATTTTTTGGAATAGTTTGAGAAGAATGGGTGTTAATTCTTCTTGGAATGTTTGGTAAAATTTGTCTATGAAGTCATCTGGTCCAGGACTTTTATTTTTTGGGAGGTTTTTGATTACTGATTCTATTTCATTGGTGGTAATCAGTCAGTTCAGATTTTCTGTTTCTTCTTGACTCAGTCTTGGGAGATTGTATGTTTCTAGGAATGTGCCCATTTCTTCCAGATTGCCCAATTTGTTGGCATATAATTGCTCGTAGTATTTTCTTATGATTCTTTGTATTTCTGTGGAGTCCGTGGTTATTTCTCTTCTTTCATTTCTGATTTTATTTATTTGAATCCTCTCTCCTTTTTCCTTGATGAGTCTTCCTAAGGGTTTGTCAATTTTGTTTATCCTTTCAAAGAACCAGCTCTTGGTTCTTTTGTATTGTTTTTCTAGACTCTATTTCATTTATTTCTGCTTTGATCTTTATTATTTCCTTCTTTCTATTCACTTTGGGCTTTGTTTGCTGTTCTTTTTCTAGTTCTTTTAAGTGTAAGGTTAGATTTTTTATTTGAGCTTTTTCTTATTTCTTGAAGTAGGCCTGTATTGCTATGACTTTTCCTCTTAGGACTTCTTTTGCTATGTCCCATAGATTTTGAGTTGTGTTTTCCTTTTCATTTGTCTCTAGGTAATTTTTGATTTTTTCCTTGATCTCATTGCTAACGCTTTCATTGTTTAGTAGCATGTTGTTTAGCTTCCATGTGTTTGTTTATTTTTAGATATTTTTCTTGTAGTTGATTTCTAGTTTCATATTATTGTGATCAGAGAAGATAGTTGATATGATTTCAATCTTCTTAAATTTATTGAGGCTTGTTTTGTGTCCTAACATGTGGTCTATCCTGAAAAACATTCCATGTGCAATTGAGAAGAAGGTATATTTTGCTGCTGCGGGGTAAAATGCCCTGAAAATATCTATTAAATCCATCTGTTCTAGTGTGTCTTTTAGGCCCATTATTTCTTTGATTCTTTGCTAGGATGATCTGTCCATTGGTGTCAATAGGGTGTTAAAATCTCCTACTATGAGTGTATTACCATCTTCTTGAGTGGTATTTCATTGATGGTAATCAGTCAGTTCAGATTTTCTGTTTCTTCATGAGTGTATTGATCTCTCCTTTTATGTCAGTCAATAATTGCTTTATGTTTGTAGGTGCTCCTATGTTGGGTGTATATATGTTTACTAGGGTTATGTTCTCTTCATTTATTAATCCTATTATTATCATGTAGTGGCCTTCTTTGTCTCTTATTATAGCCATTGTTTTAAAGTCTATTTTATCTGATATAAGTGTTGCTACCTCAGCTTCTTTTTTCATTTCCATTTGCATGAAATATCCTTTTCTACTCCTTTACTTTCAGTCTGTGAGTGTCATTTGATCTGAAGTGAATCTCTTGTAGATGGCATATGCATAGGTCTTGTTTTCTCATCCATTTGGTTACCCTATGTCTTTTGATTGGAGCATTTAACCTATTTACATTTAAAATGGTTACTGATAGGTATATTGTTACTGCCATTTTATTATTCATATTTGTTATTTCTATTTTCTTTTTTACTCCCCTTTTTACAGAAGACCTTTTAACATTTCTTGTAATGCTGGCTTGTTGGTGATGAATTCCTTAAGCTTTTTCCTGTCTGAGAAGCTCTTTATCTCACCTTCTATTTTAATTGAAAGCCTTGCTGGGTAGAATATTCATGGTTCTCTCTTTGTCTTTGATCTTTGGCATTTTAATTATGATGTATCTTGGTGTGTGTCTGTTTGAATTCCTCTTGTTTGGGACTATTTGTGCTTCCTGAACTTGTATGTCTAATTCCTTTGCCAGGTAAGGGAAGTTTCTGTCATTATCTCTTCAAATAGATTCTCAATTCCTTGCTCTCTTTCTTCTCCTTTAGGTACTCTTATGATCCAGATATTGTTACGTTTCATGTTGTCCTAGAGGTGTCTTAAACTATCCTCATTAATTTTTTTTTTCTTTTTGTTCTGATTGGGTGTATTCTGCTCCTTTATCTTCCAGTTTGCTGATTCAGTCTTCTGCTTCATCCAATCTACTGCTGAATCCTAGTGTATTATTCATTTCAGTTATTATATTCATTTCTGTCTGGTTCTTTTTTATGGTTTCTATGTCCTTTTTTATGCTTACTATCTCTCTGTCGAGGTTCTCATTGTGCTCATACATTCTCCCCCTAAGTTCGTTGAGCATCCTTATAACCATTATTTTGAACTCTGTCTCTGGTAGATTGCTTACCTCCATTTCATTTAGCTTATTTTCTGGAGTTTTCTCCAGTCATTTCATTTATGGCATATTTCTTTGTTTTCTATTTTATTAGCCTCTCTGTGTTTATTTCTATGTGTCAGGATTATTTGTTTTGTCTCTCAGCCTTAGCCAGATAGCCTATTGTAGAAGGTGTCCTGTGTAGTTCAATGGCTCACTCTCCCTGATCCCTTATGCCAGGGGCTCTGGATGTGATCTTTGTGTGTGTTGTGTGTGATCTTTAGTTTTCACCAAGCTTTTGTTGTTGTTAGCACATCAGTAGATGGGATTAATCCTCAAGCTGACTAATTGTGGGAATTGGCTGTCCCGTAGGGTAAGAGTTGTTGTGTGGGGGCTGACTCCATTGAGTAGAATTTGCCCTAGCAGGCTTGTGTACTTGTTACAACCACTCTTTATGTGTACCACTAACGGGACTAGTCAGGAGTTGCTCTGTTGTGGTCTGGTGCCAGCCTCTGGATGTGTTGGTTTTGTGGTCCCTTGGGAGGGGCTCCCCTGTAGGCCAAGGTCAGCCACTGCTTTTGATTGCTCAGGGCTACCTGGTGGGAACTACAAAATGATCTACAGATGGTTGTTGCCTCTATTGAATCTATAGGTAAGTGGAAAAGACAATGCTGTAGACAGCGAGTGGTTGGTTATTCCCTGTCCCTGGGGCAGTTTAGCAGAGGGACCAGTGTTTCTCCAGGTCTGACACTGCCTGTCAGTTGCCCATAAGTCTCTGAAACTGGAAAAGCCTCTGGATGATATGCATGTTGGGTGGTGCAGGGACCCCGGGAGTCTCCTGGGTCTATTGAGTAAATTTCTCCTTGCCACTACAGTGTCAGTTTACATGCCAGCGCTGTCTCTGTGGCTCCCTGTACAAGTTTCCAATTATAGCAAGGTCAGCTGCTGCCCACCTTGGGCCTGAATGCACCACCCAAGGGCAGGGGCAGCTGCCTATAAAATATGCAGCAGGCACTTTGTGTATTGGATGGGACAGGTGCTCAGAAACTCAGGGGCTGTCAGTCCAATAGCCTCAGTTTTCTGCAATTTCTGTGTCTGTACTTTCCTGCAGTAGTCACAGATCACAGGGAGACAAGCTGCTGTCTCAGGCAGTCCCATAGACCCCTCTGGTCCCCTCAAGGATATTGTAGCTCATACAGGCAGCAGTGGTCATCTGCCCACAACTGTTTTCTCCAAAATGCGCTCACCACACTAGCCAAGGTCTATTGCCTGTGCAGAATGCACAACCCCTGAGCCAAGCAAGGCATGGAAGGCGGCCTGTCAATGGGCTGCAGGCCCTTTGTGGCTTGAGTGAAGTGGGATTTCAGGGAGTCAAGGGACATCAGGCCAATACAGCCTCAGTTTTGCTGCAACTTCTGTGTCTGGGTATTCACACCATAGCCACAGATCACAATGAGACCAGCTGTCATCTGGGGCTGTCCCACAGACCCCTGCGCATCTGGAAACAATATTGCAACTCTTGAAGGCAGCAGAGGTCTGCCTGTAATTGATTTCCGTGCAGTGCCGGCCTTGTGCTAGCCAAAGTTTGTTGCTCGTGTGGATTGGGAGATAGGGGAGGGAGGCAGGGAGCAGGGAGGGAGGGTGCAGGGTGTTGGCCGTTCACTATCAATGCGCCACCTAGGACAATTTGTGGATATGGTGGGGTTGGGTCTCAGGGAGACAACTGCCATCAGATCAATTCAGCCTCAGTCTTTCTGCAACTTCGGTAACTATGTGTTCCCACAGAAGTCCCAAGTCACAGCAAGACCAGCTGCTGTCTGGGACTGGCCCGCAGATCCCCGAGATCCACCCAAGTTCATGTTGACAGCAGTGATTTGCCTAAAACTATCTCTGAAATGCATGCTTACAGTGCTGGCTGCCAGCTGTGAAAGTTTGGCCCTGAATTGGTACAGGGCGTGGCAGACATCCAGCAACAAAAGTCTCAGGCAATCTGCAGATTGAGTGGGCCTGGCTGATCTCCTCAGGCCAGAGTGTCCTATGGCCTTGTAGAAGGGGTCTGCACAGTCAAGCCGATGGTCTGTAGGTTGCCCTGTAGCAGGGAGGACTAAGGCACAATGGTGGCTGCCCTTCTAGCCCTCATTCTGGTGCCAGGTAATTCAGAGTTTCTTGGTATGAATCCCACGTGAGTCTCTGACTCACTGGTATCCTGGGTGAGTGTCCACAGATCAGAGAGCCTGTGTGTGGGTCCTTCAAAGGGGTCTAGGGTTTCAGTCTCCTTCCGTCTCACCCAGACAGTCAGAATCCCTTCTGGTTTTTACAGAGTTTTTGGAATCTCTTCTTCCCTGGGCTGGGACCCTAGGCTGGCGAGCTCCCAAATGAGGCCAGGACTATCCTCTTTTTTAGGGGAGCCTCTGCAGCCTCACTCTCCCTCCTGGTGATCCAGGAGGTGTGGATCCAGTCTAATTCACAACTTTGCCCCTTCTACCGGCTTCAATGTGGCCCCTTCTTAATATTATCAGCTGTACGTGTTATGATCAGCTGGACTTTAGGTGGTTCTCCACATTGATCGTTTTATAATTTGGTTGTAATTTCAATGCAGACCTGGGAGGAGGCAAACCCTGCTTTTACCTAGTCCACCATCTTTCGCCCGATCCCAAAAATGATGTTTTCATAGGGATCACAGTGCCAATGAAAACTTGGGCAAAGAACTCTATATGATGAGTTCATTTGGGCCAGAAATCTTTTTATTTAACTTTAAACCACCTGAATACCACTTTAATTCCAGGTCATTTGGTGTTATCATTTCTTCTTTTAATATCTGTGAAACACATATCCATCATAGAGTATGGAATGATAATGTGGATTACTAATCTGAGCAGGATTGATGTTAGTTGGCTTGGTTTCAACAATTACTCGGAGGACTCAGATATCCAGATAAATTTTACATGATGTCAAGGTTATAAGATATAATGGTTTCATATCTAATCCATTCTACTAGCAAAGGCACAAATAAGTGTTATTTTATTAGAAAAAAAAAAAACTCTATGCTAACTTGGATCAGGAAAATATACCTTGATCAAAGTTTCTACTTGCAATTTTTCTATTTGTAAAATTTCTCTTTCTCTAGAGTAGAAAGCCTCGTTAAATGATGTAATGAGAGAGGAGTGGTTGGAAATGCACCTTAATGTCCTTTGGCAGACAGTGAATTGTACATGTAGAAACAAATTACTTAAAGAAGCCCCTTTCTGAAAAAAAATTAAATAAAAAATAAGAAAGAAATTAACTAAGGGGAAACTATAAAACAAATCACTCAGCCCAAAGGGTACATTGTGTCTTCAGAAGTCATCTTATAAAATGTTTTCATTAGCTGTTAATGTAGCTGAATTTATGACCTATGGACAACCCAAAGTGCTTGGTGTACTTCTTTAGTTAGCCAGAGGAAAGTAAATTCTCTCAGAATAAGAGTAAATTTGATTATGCTTTTTTGTTTGATGTGGTTGATTTCTCTGTTGTGTGTTTCTAATTTTCTATAAGAGCTGATCTTATAGAAACCCTTGTATTTGCATCAACATCACAATTTGTAAAACATTTTGTTTCATATAAATGAGAATCATAATAAAAATATCATTGTTTATGAAGGAGACAGTGATAGTTCATAAATAATACCTGTTGTTAACCAGCAGAGATTAAATGACCTTAAAGTGGTCTCTTTTCATTCTTTCATTTTTGAACTAAGTCTTTTGTTCCAAATTCACATACAAGCTACAGTGTAATCTCTGTTATTTGAAACACCGGTTTGTCTGTTCTTTAAAGGTTGACGTTAAAATGCTTTTGACAGTCTCTATAGCTAAATACCATGTGGGGCTTTTTTTGTTCTTCTGCAGACAGAAAGGAACAGAATAAGTTAAAAATCATTGGGAGTAAATTCCTTAAATCTTTGATGTGATATCTAGCACTGGTACTAAAAACCCAAATTAATTATGATACAGGAATCATGCTGATTAATAGAGATCAAGGGTGGAGAACTGTGATTTCCTCTTGTGACTCCCTCAGGAGTGGGGACATAGATACTGCCTTCCTTGTGTTCCTATGGCATCTTAGATATTGTCTGGTATCGTGCTGACTGTGGTGGGTTGTCATTATTTGCATGCCTTGAGTTTATTTTTTTGATCTTTAAGTCTACTCCAGATTTTCTCAACCTTGATACTATTGATAGTTTGAACCAGATAATTCTTTGGGGTGGGGCTGTTTTGTGCATTCTGAGTTATTTAGCAGCATATCTGGCCTCTATCCACTAGATTCCAGGTCTCCACCTCCATTCTTCCCCATTCCCCAGAGAGAGATGGAAGTTCATATCTCTCTGGGGCAAGTTCAGATCTCTCTCACACACCAGAGACTCTGTTGCAGTGCCAATACATGTTATCCCTCAAGTAATGAGTGCTTTGTAATAGCATACACTGTACAAAAGTTAGTAATTGTCATTTATTTATTCTATAGATATTTAATGAGCACTTACTTTATAAAAGCTAGTTGGAACACTCCCTAAATCCAGAAATACATACAGCAGAAAGTAGATTTAAGTGTCTGCCTTCATGGAGCTTACTTTCTAGTGGGTCAGGCAGTCAATGAATTGAAACCTCTGTTAATCAATCATCTTCATCTCTCTCTCCCTCTCTCTCCAATTTCTGATAATTGTAAATGGGTAAGTGCTATGGAAAAAGTAAAGCAAGATGAGATGAGAGTGATGGAGGGTCTTATTTTACAGAGTGCAAAGAAAGCCTTCTCAGGAGGTAATTAATATAATTTTTATCATTATCATGATTAACATTATCATCGAGGTGATGCTATTAGTCTTTCATTAGTAGAACTTTCACTTTGATTCATCTTGCTAATAGTGATGCTGAACTATTTACATTCTCTGCCCTGGTTCCCCTTGAGACTAACAGTAGTAATTGGGGCTGAAATGGAGATTTTTACCATGCAATGAATCAAACCTGTGGTTTTAATCTAGCCAGTCTGCTATGAAGACTTCTATAAGGAGGTTTTACCTCTATAGTTAGAGGTAAATTTTTATACTACTTGTTTCCTGAACAACCCTCTGCCCATTTTTTCTTTTAAATTTTTTTTGCCTCGGTGGGTATAAAGAAAGCAACTTTAGTGTGCTACTTCAAATCTATTTTAAGCTATTCTCACAGGGTTTTTCAACATTGGCGCTTTTGACATTTTGGGTTGGACTACTTTGTTGAGGGGGAATGTTCTGTATATTCTAGGTGTTCGGCAGCATCTCTGACTTGTATCCACTACATAGATGCCAGCAGCAACCCCTTTCCAACTCTAACAATTGAAAATGTCCCTTGAGGGCCGTAATCGGCCTCAGCTGAAACTGCTGCCTTATGGGAACCTTCTCTGTCTTCCCAACTGCTGGAATGATGTTTCATACAGTGCTTTTGCTGCCCCACTTGTGTTTGCTTGTGCAGCATCACAAGCTCCTTTCTTTGAATCTTACCCATCCTTTAAGACCCAAGTAGAACTTCACCTGTAGTGCCCCCTCTATGCACTACAGCTTGTTCCAGCTTTTCTACTTCAGAAGTTATATTCCTAGTCTTTTCTGTTTGATCACTACCATTTTCATCTATTACTGAGCCCACCGTTTATTCAAAGATTTACATCTTTTTATCTCTATTACATTATAAATTCTTTGAAAGGAGACACCATGTCTTGGTTACCTTTGCAATTTCATAGAGCATCTAGAAAAATACTTGGAATAAAGATATTCATTAAGTAATGGGTTGAATTTAGCATAAGGAATCTTAGTCACAAAATTTCATGAACAACCCGATCCTTAACCAGGAGCAGTGATAGATAAAACAAATGATAGTCTTCATAACAATCAGTCATTTGGGAAAATTATTTTTTTTAATAAGCCCAAGTTATAATTCAAGTGTAACAAATGCCATGGAGGTTCAGGAACTGATACTGGTGGAACTGAGTTTACAGAACTACTTTTTTATGAAAGATATCAATCCGAGGTTATCCATAGTCGGAGGGTCAGAACACTAAATAATGGTCATCGACCTCAGCAAGAAGGCTCACCTAACTGTTAGCTTTTTATGTGAAAGATAGTTACATAACTATTTAAGACTTGTGAACTTGATCATCTTTGGTAATAAGTTAACAAGGTCCTTTGAGAGGAATGTATGGAAAGGGGCATCTATTCAGGTAAATCAAACATATGTCTTTCTAGAAGGTGTTGATTTAACTCTTGAATGAAAAGTTAATAGATCTCACTGGAAGAAAAGCCTGCACATTCAATTCTTTTTCTGTGTTTGAATGCAACTTGTTATTCAGAGTATATCAGTTCAGTAAATTCAGTACTCATGTGGCATTCAAGTAATTTTTGAACACTGGAGAACCAAACTTAAGGTCCTTTTGGTGACATTTGAGAAGTGTAGGATAACTATGGCTTTCTAACATCACATGCCAGAATCTCAAGTCTCCCATTGTTTACTTACGTTATTATTGTTAATTATCCTTCTGCTTTCATTTGTACATTTAACAGACTGCATAGAGATTTCCGAAACATGGGCCTATCTCATAATTCTCATAAATAAATTATTTGAAATTGTAAAGTGAGTTGTATTATTTCCAAATATAACAACTGAATATAAACTGCCTGGGGTATAGACTTACCTAAGAAATGCCCATGTGGTGAAGAATTCACAGATCAAATGCCTTTACCCACTCACATAGATTTATTTCAGTCAGCCAGGATAACTCTGCATGAAATGAATATTTACTAAATTCTTTGTCAGAATATGGTAAGGGGCTAGGTTATAACAAATTGATTATTTTATGTGCTAGCTACTCTACATAAAGCAATTCAATGAATCCTAAACGCAACCTTTTGTGAGGTTTCCCTTTTGGGGCCCCTGTCATTTCACAGACCTTTCTTTAATTTTCTTCTCAGCTCCACTCCTCACTTTCTTCAAGGAGGGCTATAGGGGCCAGGCTTCTGTATATGACTTGCCACCTCTGGGGCAGAACTGGGCCACCCAAGTGCTCTCCTGGGAATTAGGAATTAAGATTCACAGAAACTACTTAGTCTTTGCTGGTGACTAAATGTTAACCTAGTGGTCGTGGAGAGCCATAGTCCATCATGTTCATGTTAAGAAAGCAGAGCACATAAAGCAGAAATAGGGGATCAGAGCCATTGAAAGAGTAATTGCTTTCCACATCCTTTCTAGTTTCTGCTTCTCTTCCCCGGTAGACCTGACTGCATGTCCTGCCAGCAGGTTCCATGTCGTCATCCTCATACTTAAAACAAAGTCATCTTCTTTGGCTTGTGCTGGTTGCTGTGTTTCTGCTAGCAACAGAGCCTTGAAAGAAATTATTTCCTCTGTTTTCTTAGTGAGAAAAGTCAAGTTCAAAGAGGCCAATAATTCATCTACAGCAATACAGCTAGGACATGGCTGAGCCAGGATTCAAGCCCTCTATTCAATATTCAGATGTCTCTGTGACTACTTGTGTGGCCGTGGTATCTATCAGGACACTTTAGTGTGGCCGCAAATAATTGTGCAGATTAGATGTGTTGTGGATGATCTTATGACTGGCGGCCCTTTCCTTGGTGCTGCTGTGCATGTATACAGCTGGGCCCATTGCTTAAGACATGTCTTCATCTGCAGGCCAGGATGGACTGTTCTCTTTACTACTTTTCCAGAGTAGCTTGGGACCATGCCTGCTTGCTTAAAACCATTTCTTCAGCTTAGAGTTTTCAAATAATTGCAGCCCTAGAGCACTTTTATTTGGTCCATAAAATTTTAAATGCCTGTCTCAGTCAGCTCAGGCTGCTGTAACAAGATACCCTGTCTTAGTGGCTTAAACAACAGGATTTTTTGCTCATAGTTCTGGAAGTCTGAGATCAGGGTGCCAGCATGTCGTGTACTGGTGAAGTTTCTGTTTCTGGTAGAAGATGGCTACCTTCTATCTATATCTTCATGTGGCAGGGGAGATGAGAGGTAGGGGATCAGGCTTGGGGGAAGAGGAGTGAAAGCAAGAGGTGACGGGTGAGGGGCGAGGGCCGAGGGCCGAGGGCGAGAGCGAGCTTCATAGCATTTGTTGATTTCTTCTTATAAGGGCACTAATCCCTTCCTGGAGAATCCACCTTCAGGACCTCATCTAACCCTAATCACCTCCCAAAGGCCCTACTTCCTAATGCCATCACATTGAGGGTTAGGGCCTCAACATATGAATTTTGAGGGGACACATTCAGTTCATAACAATATCTTATTCCTTATCCAGTAAGGAAGAGATAGATTATATTTCCTAATTAATTGCCATTTAACATCCTCATTAATTTATTAGTTGCACACTCATACCATACAAGTACAGGTATGGTGGCATCACATCTAATTCTTTAATGCTTTGCTCTAGACTTCTTTGGTCCCCCTTTAGAGCTCCCAATGCAGGCTGACCCCTGAGAGGCTTTGCCTGGTTGATCTTCACGGTCATGACCACAAGGGCTGCCCTGACTCAACCATGAACCATGCCAGTCAGTTTATCAGAGTCATTCAGAGAGATTGGCTCTCTATGATCAGTCTTCTGCCTCCCTCAAACTCATCTCAAGCTTCTTCCTTTGCTTTTTCTGTTCCAGTCCAACTAGATGTCTTCTATTTTGTTAACTACATCATGCTCTCTCTTCTTGTCCCTAGAGATTGGACTATGCTGTTATCCCAGCCCAGAACGCTTCATCTGCTTAACTCCTCACATCTCCAGATTCAGCTTTATCTTCACTCCCTCAGAGAGGCCTTTGCTGACCCTGAGGCTTGATTCTGTTCCCTAGAATCCTCTTTTACCTCATTCTTTCTGTATCATAATAACACTATGTATTAAAATTGATTTTAAAGTGTATATTTCCCTTATTAAACTATAAACTCTCAGGCATTAGTGACCACTGTTTTATACCCAGAGTCTATCACAAATAGGAATCATACTGATGATAACTAAAGTTATCAGAATGTCAATCTCTTGCTAAGCACCACATAATCAACCTTGATGTACTGCTATGAGTCAAAATAGTTTTTTTGTTTTATTATTTAATTATTTAATTTAAATTTTTCAGTTAGAGTTCATATTCAGTGTTATTTTATATTTCAAGTATAAAGTATAGTGGTTAGGCATTTATATAATTTACAAAGTGATCCCCCTGACTATTCTAGTACCCACCTGGCACTATACATAGTTATTCCAGTATTATTGACTATATTCCCTATGCTGTATTTCACATCCCTATGACTGTTTTGTAACTACCAATTTGTACTTCTTAATCTCTTTACCTTTTTCATCCAGCCCTTCTAACCCCCTGCCATCTGGCAGTCACCAGTTTGTTCTCTGTTTTGACTCTGAATTACTCTGATGGACTGTTGGGAAATTCAACTTGGTTAGTCTTGGGAGCTCCATATGGTTATGTCGTGATATTGGAGTTTTCTAGTTATCAGGCATGTGTCCACAGAGGTTACAGCTGAGACATCATTGTCTCTGCAGCTTTCTGGTGCTTTGTGCCATGGATGGGACTGGAAACGGTTGGTGAGGATGGATACCTCGAGAACTTCTGAGCCCACCTCCCCTGATAATAGCATATATCATGAAATTCCATGTGGATTTTATTCTCTTGACATGCCCTATATCATTTCTTAAAGGTAGTTTCTGCCTTCCTGGGTGCAGTCAGTGTTACAGGAGCTGAGTCATTGTTCCAGAACCAAAGGCCTCTCCTGTACCATTAGTCTTACTTTAAACATTATCTTTCTAGTCTCAGGAAACCTTTCTTTGCCTCATACTTCTCTAAGACTCTTTATCTCTTCCCTAAACACCACCCACTCTTTTTCTTTCAAAAGTAGACTTTAATGTCCTATAAATTTCAGAGCCTGAACTAGTGGCACACAAAAATTAGTTCCTCTTTTCTTGAGAGCAGGGGATACTTAATCATTAAAAATTCCCAGGAGGTGATGAGAAATGGAAGTATTTGTATACTCTTCTTCTAGTGCTGCAGTGAATGGAAAAACAAAAATAATTAAATTTGCATAATAAAAGAGCCTGAATGTTTATATCCTGCTACACTAACATTTGTTGAATGCTTACTGTGTAGTAGACTCTGTGCTAAATGCTTTACATGCAATCCTCACACGAACTCTTAGAAATAATCTCACATGTGAGGAAACAGGCTCAGAGAGGTTTAGTCATATCATCAAGTCACAGAAAGATGACTTCTGTCTGGCCAGCCATACCTCAGACTCAGAGCCTGTAGTCTCACCTCCCCTGTTTTTTTCCCTGTTGGGGTTTGTTGGGTGAATAATTAGATAAAGGGAACCCTTGAGAGCTTTCCTAACCAATAAATAACAAAAATGCATTTTTATTTTCTAAAGAAAATAACAACGAGAGTTTCAGGATCTATAGGAATATAATATCAAGCAGATTTTAGGAGATATTTTTGACAAATGTCATCTGTCCTATCTCTTTTCAACCACAGTTTTGAGAAAACTTGATTTTGACCTTGGTTTGGAATAATGGTGCATATACTTTTACTCACCTCCTTGGTAAATTGGACAAACATTGACATCTGAGTGTAAAACCCACTCCACACTACACAGACCTTTCTGTGAATACTGTTCTACAAGTCTCCTGGCAGGCAGATAGGCCATAGTTATTTTCTTTTTTAAATCTGTTATTTGATGCTCATGGGAATCATCAAGGTTTATTTCATTAAGACAGCTCTCCATTCTTAGACCAGAATACATTCTCTGAGAATATTAAATGGTATGTAAAGAGTGTCTAGACATGTTAATGCACTATGATGTAGTACTGTACTGTGAATTAGACCACAGTCCTGTAGACAAACTTCTTAAGTTGCAAACCACTGGTGTTTCATATCAGTCTCTGCATTAATCAAAGATGTAGTGTAAATACTTTTGTGATTGCTCCTAAATCTTGAGATTGATATGAGAGAGAGTTTAGGTTTATAATTCTTTACCCCAAATACTTGGGGCTAGATACTTTTCAAAATACAGATGTTTTAAAAATGTAATATAGTAAATATGTACTTTATGTCACGTAGCAGCCTCAGCATACTGTAATCAATCATAGTGATATTTCCGCAATATAATAAAAGACTATTCACTTTAAGTATCAGTTTCTATCAGAATTTACTGCCAAATTAGAAGATCAAGACTTTCTCTCAAATGAGTTACAAAACAATTTTTTTTTTATTTTTACAGCTTTTTTCATGTTAGCATTGTAGATAAGACTGTGGACCTGTAGTACGTATCCACTATTCTTAACCAGAAAGGAAATAAACAAAAAAAGTGGACTATTAACTGGAAGTGAAACTTGAGCTGAAAAAAGGGATTGTTGTGCTTTTCTTTCTCTCAGACAAACTTAATTATTAGTGGGGATGGAGCCAATTTTGGGAAGAGATTAGAAGAGAGACATGTACCATTGAGAGTACAGGAGGAAAAGGACTGTTGACTGTTAGCCGGGAGGAGGAGAGGGGTGGGGAGAGCATAGGTGAACTGCTGGTTTGTGTGACGTGGAAAGGAGGCAGAACATGGAAGTAAGTACAGGTCTGATGACTTGGTCTTCAAGTCATCATAGGGGGGTTAATGTCATCTGCTCAATTTCAAAGGGACAGTATTTAGGTTGGAAATGGCAATGCTGATGTTTGAAACAGACTCTCAAGCGGAACCGAGGATGCAGCTGACACGTAGATTCCTGATTCTCAAACTTTTGTTTGTTAGGACATTTCTTGTGCTCTGTCAATCATAGAGCTTTCATTAGTCCCTCAGGTATTGTAGGCCCTTCACCAGTTAATGCATTCTTAAAGCACCCTATAAGATGCTTCTGTAGCTTTTTCATTTCTAGTTTGGAAATTGCACAAAATCGTTTTTAACTTTTGAAGGGCTCATCAAAAAGGAATGTTCAATTTCTTTTTCTTTAAATTTCGAGCATTTGGATTCAAAGTCAATGCCGTGCCTTAGTGTGCATCAATATAAATGTATTTCCAAAGGTTTTGTTATATAAGATGTGATAAGAAATTATTAATATCTATGATGCTGAGTGAAAGACACTTTTTGTCTTATTTTCATTTTAACTATCTTTGGAGTAGATTCTCTATGTAGTCAAGCATTCTGATCTTTTAGCATCTTTATACATAGATTGATGTTGCTGTGAGTTGAGGAAGAGAGTCTTCAGTTCTCTCTTTTTAAAAACCAACAATCTACTCTTAAATATAAAGAAAATGCATTATAAATTTTATTTTATTTTAGATTACATTATTAAATTAAAAAATAACATAGGTAAAAATTTAAACATTCGCAAAATTTTAAAAAATTGGAGAATATTATAAAATAAGATAACAAAATGTACTTATTTCTTGTGTTTCCATGGAGGCATAAGAAAAATTTTAAGATTTTTGAATGGTTTATTGGTTGGTAATAAGCAGGTAAAACCAAAGAGAACTACATGAGCAACATACAAGTACTGAAGACAAAGTAAGTTAACCTCTGGAAATGTCCATATCTATACTTTAGACATTGGAAAATTTTGGAAAAACACTAGGGTTTACAAGCACACATTTATGCTCTTAGACTGATGCTGTCATCAGACAAAATATAGCTTCTCGAAAACACCATTGTTTATTTATAAGTGCAGGCTCCAAGTTTGCAGGAAATTCAGTTTGCATTGTATAAGACACCTATGGAGCAAAAAAGGCAAACAAAATGGGATGTATTATTTTAGTAAGCTCCAACATGCTATTTTGATAAGTGAGATGGCTTAGTATTTACTATTATTGGCAATGTGATGTAATAGTAATATTAAAAATAACAAAAGTATGATACTATAATTTGCATTCTGTTATCCCATTTCCAATATTTTTTTTTCTTTTCAGTTCTCTGTTTGTGAATTATTGGCAGTTTCCTCATATTGTGTACAAAACTGAATGCAGACTCTTTTCTCTGCAAATATACTGATTTCTCTGTTCCCAGTACCTTGCCATCTCACACATTCAATGGGCTAAAGATTTTAGTCACAACTATTATTCTTTGTCTTTTTCCTTGTCCCCATACCATATCCATACCAGTAAATGACTAAACATTTTAATCATTTCTATGCATAACTCTTAAATATGTTCTCATGACAGTTTCAGTTCCCTCTTATTCTCCTTCTCATACCTTTCCAGTTCATACTCCAGCTCCCCCCAATGTGACATCTCCTCTAGGTTGCTACCTCCTGCCATTCTAACTACTTCCCCATCCTCTGTTCTCAATATCACCATACACATACCTCTGTCTAGGGGTTATCCTATTTTTCTCTAATTGTTGGTCTATTTGATTCTCTCCATCGTTCAACTGAAAACTCTTATTTATATCTCCAATTTCAAAACAATGTTTGATTAAAGGTACTCATACGACCTGATCATCTTCTACTTAAAAATCATTTTGTGACTCTCAGTTACCCACAGAATAACTTCCAACTTCTACGCGTGACAAAGCAAGCCCATACAAGCTATTCTTGACTGTATTTCTAGCATGCTGCCAAACCATTGTCATCACCCTGTAGACTTTTATATTTCTTTGCCTTTACACTTACATTTTCTCTGCCTAGAATATATCATCCTGCATCCTCTCACCCTCATGCCATGCCTTTGACCAGGCCCTCTCCACCTGGTAAACTTTCATACATCTTATAAACCGACTAAAATGTCATATTTCTGTGAAGCCTTATAATTCTTTGTACATGTTTTGCCAAATGTGCTTATATGATTGTATTGCAAATTTATTATTTATTGTTTCCTTAGAGTTTAGCTCAGTGCCTGGAATGTATCAGATGCTCTGTAAATATGGTTTGATTAAATGACTGTGTCCTGAGTTAATAGAATAGTACAGGTATAAAAGAAGAAAAGATTTAGTTTGAATACTGGTTCTAATAGTTACCCACTGTGTGACTTTAGGCTGGAGACTTAATAGCTCTCATCCTCAATTTACTTGTTTGTAAAATAGGGACAATAATTCGTGCCCAATAGGTTTGTGAGAATTAAACTGGGGAGCAGGAAAATGCCAGCCACAGAGCTGAGAACATATAGTTGCTCGATGAAAGGCAGATGTTATTATTAGCTATGGGAATCTTTCAAAAGTCAGCATTTACAGCTGGTTGGATTTGCAGGAGGCATGGTTTTATCTGGACTTTAAAGGAGGAATAAGACCTCGATAAAAGGAGATGAGACAGGAGTCACTGTAGGCAGAGGAGACAGCCTAAGCAAAGGTACAGGGGGTAATCCAGACAGTGTTCTAAAGGAAGCAAGTAGACTAATGTGAGTGAAGGGTGGAGGCACGTGGAGCCAGCAGGCAGAAAGGTCCAGATGAGCGAGGGCCTCAAGTGCTAGATTGAGAGGCTGTTGACTTCTTTCCAGAACTGCTAAACTACTGCAGTCCCTTTAGAAAATTGTTCCTTGTGAATTTCTCACAACGTGATTTAATTGCTGTCCATTTAAAAGGAGCATCCTCACCCAAGTCCCCACCAATGAGAACACACATGAAAGTAGCACTTTGAGTTAAGCTGTGCCAGCCCCTCTCCACCATGTTATTTCATGGGAAACCTAATCACAGTGATCACCAGCTCCTCCAGGCACTGGAGAGGAGAACCCCTGAACCCTGCATACTTCTCTCCCGTGCTCCAAAAACAGAGACCATTCCCAACTGTCTCCTGTGGTCCTTCTGCATAGCAGGCTACCAGTGCCTGCAGGAGCTGCTGCAATTTCATTTCATCTTCAAATTTCATTTGTCAGCTTGTCAAAGAGAGGGGCCTTCTGAGCAGAGCATCAACTTCTCTATTTTGAACATGTGCCATCACCACTCATCATACTAAATGCCATTATTCATGAAGATATAGGGGACAATGGGAAAAGCTGTAATCTAAAATAATTCACTTTTATTTATTTTATTTATTCTTCTACTTAAATAAGGGAATTTAAGGAGGAAATGTGCATTTTACGTAGGAGACAGCATTCTGTTAGCTGGCTGAGGAACTGTCTAAAGAACAATGCATCTTTATAAGCAGTTTGTCACAACTAGTTAGTTTTTAATACCTTGAAGCTTTCACTACCTTTTTTTCTGAAATTGCAGTTTTTAGAGTAAAATGGGTGTTTCTTTGTAGGAAGTATGCTTTCTGGGAATATTGTGTGACCATTTTCCTATGTAATAGCTAAATTTGGCTACATTTTTAGTCATTCTAGACCAAAAAGAACATCTAGAGTCACTCTGTGTAATGCTTTAGCCATGAGCTGCATGTGACTATTCAACATTTGGAATGTGGCAAGGGAGACTTAAGATTAAATTTTTAATTTTTTAAAGTTTAATTTTTAAAATTTAAAAACATATTGGATTCAGTTATTGGAAAACTTTCAGTTATTGGAGAAACTTTGTTATATGAAGATACTTTTGTTAAAATTAAATTTTTTTCTTGTAGATTTACTTGCAATTGTAAGCAATAGTACAGAGAGATCCCACATATCCTTTTCTCAGTTTCTCCAATAATAACATCTTGTGAAACTATCGCATAAGATCACAACCAGGATGTTGACATTGATGTCGTTAGATTCAGAGCATTTCCATCACCACAAGGATCCCTCATGTGCTCTTTTATACTTTTATAGTCAAACCCACATCCTTCCACATGTTTTCCCACACCTGACCCTGGCAACCACTAATCTATTCTCCATTTCTATAATTTTGTCATTGCTATAAGAATGCTATATAAATAAAATCATATAATAAGCATCTTTTTGAGTCTGGGCTCTTTTACTTAACTTATTTGAGATTTATCCACATGGTATGGATATAACACAGTTTATGTAATTGTTGATTTGTTGAAGGACATCTATAGTTTTCTAGTTTGGGGCTATTTTGAATAAAGCTACAGTAAACATAAGTTTTTGTGTAAACATAAGTTTTTATTTAACTGGGATAAATGCCCAAGAGTGCAAGGTCATATGGTCATTCTGTATTTAGTTTTATAAGAGATTCCCAAATTATTTTCAGAGTAGCTGTATCATTTTGCATTTCTACCAGCAGTGTATGAGTGAGCCACTTTTTCTGCTTCTTTGCCAGCATTTAGTGTTGTCACTATTTTTGTCTTTTCTATTCTGATAAGTATGTAGCATGAATGTACTTTTTCACTGTAAATTTTATGAAATCTATATTTCAAGTATTTGTAATGAAAATTTAGCATCCAAAATGAAATGTGCCATCAGCATAAAACACTCCCTGGATCTTGAAGATTCGGTACTAAAAATATAAAATATCTCAACAATGTTTTATATCAATAACATGTTGAAAGGGTTATAAGATACATTGGATTAAATAAAATATCTTTTTAAAATTAATCTCAACCTGTTCCTTTTTTGATGTTGTCGTGGCTACTAGAAAATTTAAAATTACATGGTGGCTCGCTATATTTCTGTTTGACAGTGTTGGTCTAGGCTGTAATGATCACAGAGCTCACCTGGGCCTCTAGATGGAGGGCCTTGTTTTATTTATTGCAGGAGGAAGCAAACATATTCTGTGAAAGGCCAGCTAGTAAATATTTTAGACTTCATAGGCCATAAAATTTCTCTTTCTGAGTTTTCAACTACCCAGCTCTGCTGTTGTAGCACAAAACCAGTTATAGATAATTAAATGAATGAGCATGGCTGTGTTGCAATAAAACTTTATTTACAATAATAGTCAGCAGGCCCAAAGTTTCTAGTTTGCTTATGTGTCTATAATGAATATAAATAAGTGAACAACAACAAAAAAGCCTACACACATTGGCTGTATCAGATATACTGTAGTCAATGGAAAAGAAACCATTTTTGATAATAGATGGAATTTAACAGAGTTTGGATGAAAGAACTGAGAAGCAAAACAGGGGGTGGTGAACCATCTCAGAAATTATTAATCATGGGAAGCTGCTACCACCCTTAGATTTGGAGGGACAATGGATGGAGCCAGTGCTATGTTGGGGGCTGCCAGTCAAGGGCTGGGACTGCAGAGACAATGGCTATCACTATTTCAGACACAGTAGCTGCCAGGGTTTCCCCGCTGCCTTCTGCCCCTCAAGTCTGTATCAGTGCCTTGTAGTGGGTGGAAAGGAATCTGGGAAATGTAGTTCCCTACAATGTAGAACAGAGCCTGGGAAGCATGGGGAAAGGACCTGAGAGCAATACCTTTTTAGTCCACAGGTTAATCCTAAAATTAAAGCAAACTGAGTAGCTTTGAGCTAGCCTGGTAGCCAAGAACAGCATTTTGTGCAGCATATTTCCTTCCTTTGTGTGGACTCTTTTCTAGTAGTTTTATTATTTAATTCCCCAGGTAAGATAGTCAAGAAAGAATAAGATAAAAAGCCCAAGGACCAGAGTACTCGGATGGAGTTATCAGTTTTGTCAGTAAATCATCAGGAGCATATGAGATGTTATGGCAGTGATGGAATGTGAGCTGGCAGTTTGTAGCTGGAGGAAGTGTAACAGTTTTTTCCCCCTGGGAAAAAAACTGATATAATATGAGATTAGAAAATAGGAAAACTGAATTTTACTTTAAAACCAACAAATGGACAAGACACATTTTCTTCCTTCTAGTTTTTTTTCTTCTTTTTTTTACTATCTTAAGTAAAGTAAAATCTGTTTTGCTTCGATCTGTTCCTGAGTTCTAAGAGCTGACTTTGAAAATGTGAAGGTTAGGGCCACTGATGACATGTTCACTCATTTTCGAAGTTACATCCGTCCATTGAAAAGTCTCTCCTTTTTTCCTCATCGTATCCTGCGTAGTAGATGTTTTCCAGGTGTTTATAACGTTCACTTCATCGTATTTGTTTGAAGCGAGAAACTCCTTTCCCTTTTCTTTATATTTCTGTGTAGATAACATTCCTGGACTGATGATCTGTTGCGTCACTCTCTTCTCAGGAGACTGGGATAGACTTAACTGATTGGTATTTGGGAGAAGAATCTAGGCATGTGTCTCAAGCCCTCGTAGGCTCACTTCTCAGAAAGCGTGTATTGGTATATGCTCTTCATTATGTGTTTGGGGATTTCACTACAGTGTAGGCATGCTTTTGTTCAAGAGCTGCCTGTCACAGGGAAGGAGATGGGGCTTAGTATTTGTAAGGCTACTTAGTTGAGGGTCTAAATTTATATTCTTTAATTAGCATCATTTATGAAAGTGATATTTAGATCTCCATACTGTTGATTCCTGGATTTGTTTCTCAGTCAATTTCAAATTTAGGAAAAGGGGGATGTGATATACTTATTGGGCCCCTCTAATACCTCCAAAATTAAGCACCTTCTCTCATTATAATAGGGACAACCTGAAAGCAAGAAACATATATTAACATACCCGTATTAAAAGTTAATGTTTAATTCATAACCTGGGTTACATATTCTGCTGAAAGTATACACAAACACAGGTGCGCGCACACACTCACACATGCACACTTTTCCTAGTTTTCCCACATATGGACCTCTTAATATTACCCCAGTGTTCCACATCGCAGCAAATAACACCACCATCCATTCAGCTTTTGAGGCCAAACATATAAGTATCATTGGTTTTCCATGTTTTACCCATAATATCTAATCCGTGGATATTTTCTTCATCCATGATATCCATATGCAAGCCATTTCAGCTTGCATATATCCATATGCAAGCCTCTAGCTGCAAGATATAGCCTAGTTTGACCACACCACTCCCTTTCTGGACAAACCACCATTATCTCACACCTAGAGTCATGTAGTAGCCTCATAACTGATCTTATTCTTTCACTTTGCCTACTTAAAGTCATTATCCATGCAGCCAGAAGGATAAACTAGATCAGGGATCCTCAACCCTCGGGGCCGTGGACCAGTACTGGTCAATGGCCTGTTAGGAACTGGGCCGCACAGCAGAAGGTGAGCGTCAGGCCAGGGAACGAAGCTTCATCTGTATTTGCAGCTGCTCCCCAGTGCTAGCATCACCGCCTCAGCTCCACCTCAGATCATCAGGCGTTAGATTATCATCGCAGCACTGGTACCTGGTACCAAAATGTTTGAGACCATTGAACTAGATAATTTATGTCCTTTTGCTTAAAACTTCCCAACAGTTTCCTGCTAGACTTAAAAATTCATCCAGTCTTCTCACCAAGCCAGTACTACTCACACACGAGCTAGCCCTGTCTCTGTCCCTTTTCTCTCTATTGCTTCTCTGACATTGGCCTTCTTGCTCTTTCTTAAAAGCATAAAATTGGTTTATAACTTAAGAGTATTACATACTATAATGATTGTCTCAAATGCTTGCTCCACAGATTTGGCCAGACCTCTCCTTTCTCAACTAAAATATAACCTCTTGAGAGAGACCTGATTTCTATTTCAATTAAGCATCCCAACTAATTGGGCTATAGTTATCCATCACTCTGTTTTAGTTTCTTTCTAGAATTTCACTATTCGTAACCTTATGTTTAGATGTGGATTATTTAGGGTAATAATTATTAAGTGATGGTAATAAAAAGAGTCCCCAAATGGTATCATAGTTCTACCACTATAGAAGTTTATTTATTGCTCATGCAATAATTCAAGATGAGTATTCCTGTTTGCAGACAACTCAACTCCATGTGTGGATTCAGGGTCCCAGATGCCTTTCGCCTTGTGGCTGTGCTATTTTTTAGAGTCTGAAGTCAGCAAAGGGGGAAAATAAGTGTAGGAGAAGTATGCTCATTTCTTAAAATGTTTAGACCCGAACTGGGATATATTCCCTACCTGTAAGGAAGCTGAGGTGATGGCACATTGAGTTCCTAACTGGCAAGCTGCTAACCACCAATAATAATAGCCCATGGAATGAGAGAAACAAATTTAGTTGGGAATTAGACACTTCTGCCACATCTGTTCTTCTGGACACAAATTTCTGTGCATAGCCTTTTTTTTTCTTTTTCGATTTTTCTTTTTCGTCTTTTCTTTTTTCTTTTCTTTTCTTTTCTTTCCTTTTCTCTTCTTTTCTATCTCTCTTTCTTCTTTCTTTTCTCTCTCTTTTTTTGTTCTTCTTTCCTTAAAGAGCATACACTCACATCCTCTCTAAACAAGATAGCCCAAAGTCCCATATTAGATACTACGTTCATCTCTAAGTCCAGAATCTTTGAGTAATGCTCAGTTTTTTCCATCAGGCCCAAATGTGGTTCCTCATATTTTGATGACTTAATTGAAAGATAAGCTATTATTCTTCTACCCCTAAATAAAATGATAGAGCAGGAACAAGATATGTACAACACAATTTCTATTCACAAAAAGGAAGATTGAGAAACACATGAAGTTAGTAGTCCAGACAAATGACAAAATGTGTAGGATAGAGACAGTTAAGACACTGCTTTTCCAGCAGAGGAATTTTCCTAGTTAGAACTTACATTGCATTTGTGGGGAACTCCCTTCTCCATTGTTCTGTGGTTCTTTGCTTTCTAAGAAGATCTTCCTTATTTAGTTTCCTCTGGCTATATCTGCAGAGAGCTTTGAGAGTGTGCCTTCTTTAGAGGCTGTGCATATTTTGCAGTTTGCTTCCCATTCATAAAACTTTGGGAGGCCAGGGATTGCTTTAAGTATTTGAGAGTCCAAGATTTTGTAAAGGCCATCTTTATGATTTCTTTGGCAATAAAGTATCCTCAAAATTTAGTAGTCTTTTGACCTGTTTGCTTCCAATCAATGTTGTGTGTCTATACCTCTGTCCACAGTTTTTTCCTATACAGTGAACCCTCGACATCACTGATAAGTTTTTGGAACTACAGCAAAATGACATATAAAGGAACTAAGTTTAGCACAGGCTAATTGATGTAAATAAGAGTTAAATTTCTTTACCATCTCAGCAACATTATAATAAAACAAAGTCGAATAAAATGACATTATTCAAGGACCTCCTTTTTGAGACTGCTCTTTTTTCTTCCTAAAAGCTATGCCTCTCACCCTCGGCCTTATGGTAGCCACCTAAAATAATATGTATGTTGGAAAGCAACACCTATAATCTTATTTTTGTTTCTAGCTTAGTCTATTTGTTTAAATTATAATTTTTAATAAGCACTTGTCCTCTTTTTTCATTTTCATCTCCTGATATTTATGGTAATTGATCATTTGTCTCTCCATCCTAACAAGTCTCTTAATTTCTGTTTGTTAAGCAGTCAATTTTCCTCTGAGCTTATTAGCTTCTTACAGTACATTGGAAAAAGCAGTAACTGTAACCTGACACAAGCTAATACTCAAAAGTTAAGCTCCCTGTTAAGGCTAAGTAGGTGCTTTGTCAATTCTCTCAGTTGTAGGCAGCAGTGTTCTCAAATACTTTGTAACTGTATAATATAGGTCTTCATATTTCTAGCCTGTGATCACTGTTCCATGCTACTCACTGCTTGGCCATTAAATTAATGCCACATTTTTAGGTTATTTTCATAGCAGCACCCAAATCATGGTACTGTATTCTATATTGTTTAGAATAGTGTTAAGCTGCTGTAACAAATAGACCTCACAATATAAATAGCTTAAGCCATAGCTGACTATCACCCACAGGAAGTCCAGGGTACGTCTTCCTAGTTAGCAGGCGTCTTTCCTCCAAGTAGTGATTTGGGGACTAAGGCAACATCTATGTGGAGGTTCCTCTTAGGACTTTATTATTATCTCCATTCAGATTACAAGGGATGAAGAGAAGTGAGAATTTTACCCTACATCTGATTCCTTGAAGCTTTGGCTTAAAAGGGACATGAATCTCTTTAACTAACTTTCTATCATCAAATAGTCATATGATGACATTTATATGTAAGGGGGCTGAGATTAATCCTGACTGAAAAACTGCCTTCTATTGACAAATATATTCTATGGAGGAGGAAATATGTATTTTGGTGGACTTTCAGCCATCTTTGCCACATGCAGACATGTGCTTAAGTTTCTGTCGATCTTATATCTTGATTAAAATGTAAGCTCTAGCTGCCCAGGGACTTTCTGTTCATTCATTGTTATATTCCCAGAACAGAGAGCAATGTCATGATTAGAGTAGTCATTCAATAAATATTTGTAGAAGGAATGACATAATCATTAATAAATTGGATTCTGGGGTTCATAATTCTGACTCTAGCATTTATCATAAACTCAAGGTGATTGCTTCAGTTTCTTTATCATCGAAGAGTAAAATCACATTATCTACCTTATTAAGTGAAGGTCAAATGAGATAATGTATATATGGCACTTAGCAATGGTCCTGGCACATAGTAAGAGTTCAGTAAAAGTTAGCTACTTTTATTATTATTATTCCTGATATTGTATATGCATATATGTCTATTCAAATGTACCATACCATGAAATTTTGAGAATAATTGAGTAAAATTTTACTTCTGGAATTAAAACAGTTTCCTTTATTAAAATGGTTGTTTTGAACCTTAGAAAGAATTTGATGTTAAAACAATTCACCGTTTTGGATTCATAAATTTAGAGGGTTATATTCCAACCTGAAGCAAATTGAGAGCCTCACACAGGAGCGTATATATGTAACCATACAGTACTTAGATAGTCATTTTGATAAAATCACAAAGCACATGGCAGGGATCCCTCTTATCCTTTAAACTGAGTATAGAGGAAATGACCTGTAGATCACATTTTATGGAAAAATATATTATTGACGTTATCAAAAAAATAGCTACCTTAATAAAATATATCATTTAAGAAGGAAATTTCATTGTTGTTCAGAAACCTGATATTATATTATCTTTATTCAACACATTCAGGAAATGAGAAAACATCTAAACTTTCAGATATTCGGTAAACGTTAATTTAATGCCTACCATGTTCCAATCACTATGCTAGACACTGAGAGTACAATGGTGAGCTAGGAAGAGATGAGTTAGAGTCTGGAAGGTATATAAACAAGTAAATGAGAAAATGGAATGCCACGTTATAAGTGCCATGATAGGAAAGTGCAGCATCTTATGCACACTCTCACGAAGGGCATCTGCTAGAGTTATGGGGTCCCAGATGTTTTCCCAGAGGAAATCACATGTAAACATAGGCCTGAAAAATAAGTAGAGGCTAGTCAGATAAACAAAGCTTTGCCTTTTCCTGATGATTTAAAATTGACATTTTACTTATTTTAATTTAATTTATATTGACGAATATGGAAAATTTTATTTTACTTATTTATTTTTTATTTGATTTGATTTTTTTAGGCTAGGCAACCCTTGGTTGACCTCACTGATTGCAAGGAAGTTGTCAGTTTACAATCCTTTATCTATCTATCTATCTATCTATCTATCTATCTATCTATCTATCTATGTATTTATTTAATTCATTTTTTACACCTATAGCACCTGGTCTTCCTAGGTGGTCTCCCATCCAAGTAATAACCAGGCCCGGCCTTGCTTAGCTTCTGAGATCAGACGAGATCGGGCTTGTTCAGGGTGGCATGGCCGTAGACCAAATATGGAAAATTTTAAAGATGTATGTATATATTTTCCATATCCCATCAACCAAAAAAAACCACTGTTAATATTCCAGTGTATTTCATTCCCGTATTTCTGTGTGAATTTTATATAATTGAAATAGTATTATATAAAATATTTTCCTCTTTTGTCACTTAAAATAATATTAGAAGCATTTTCCAGTTTCTTTATAAGCATTCTTTTAATGGCTAACAGATATCCGATCTTGTGGGAAAATCCATCCTCACTATTGTACTTTTAGATTATTTCTATTTTTTAAGATTTTTAAAAATCACTGGGAAATAATACTCTATTTTAAAGACATTCAAAGGTATGCAAACATAGTTGTCATAACATGGCAAAGTCTACACCTCCTGAAAAGTAAAATTAATTTTACTCTTAAAAATAGTAGAATTAATTTTCCTTGGCTACTATGACTGCAGAAGTAGAATCTTCTGATATTTATAATCTTTCTAGATTTCTCTTCCTAGAATCAGTTTCTTGTTGAGTGTTCCTGTGTTATGTGAACCAAGGGGTCCTTCAAAATGTTGGTTAATATTGGAACAGTTTATTGTGGGATTTCTTGAAGCCCTTAATATGCTAACATGAATGGCTAACCTACAAGAGTGGAGGTGTATCACTATATCGTGATTTCCAAAGCTGTTTGATCATGGTATCCTGTTTATATAGAGCTTCTCACATGACTAGTGTTCCATGGAGCATAGCTTTGGAAAGAATGATTTAGTTGCTAGTTAACACATTATAGTAGCTAAAGTGGGAAGGATTCTGCCTTAATTTAACTCATATTGCTCAAATATTTGTGCTCTGTATAAAACTGCTACACCCCGTGGGACACATGTTTGTATATGAGAAGCAGCACCTGCCCTTAAGAGTTTTTTAGTGTATCAAGATAATTGTGTGTGTGTACACGCGTGCATGAGAGAGAGAGAGAGAGAAAGAGAGAGTGCGTGTGCGAGCACACGAGTGGATGAATGTATGTATGTAAAGAGGGTTAGTGATATAAACACAAATATAAAATGTTTATTGTATACAGACCACAATAAATACTCCAGGAGAAGGACATACAGGATACTTAAAGAAAGGAAATCTCACATCCTCACACCTCCTTGAAAGGCTTAGAAAAACACATTTTAACATTTATATGGGTGTTAAGGTGATTCCTTTGGAGCTCTTTATCATTAGTGATATAAAGTATTGGGTTACGTTTATCCAGAATATTTTCAGATATAAGTCAAAAAGGCATGACCTACTGGTTAAGAGTTTGGGCTGTGAGTCAGAAAATTGTGGATGTAGATCGAGCCCTACAATTCAGGAACTGTGTGACTTTGAAAAGATACTCTAACCTTGCTAGATACCAGCTTCCCACGGGGGAATGATCAGTGCATCTGAAGATTTAGTGATAACATATTTTAAGCGCATGGCACAAAGTAAGTGCTCAATAAACACTGGGTTGTAGTTGTTGTCATTACTATACTTTTTAATATTTCTCCCTCTGCTACCTGCATATGATGACAAACTAAAGTGAAATTTCAAGTAGCAACAAATATTGACGAACATTTACCAACTCTCTATTGAAAGAAGTTTCAGTAGTCTTACTTTCATTGAAGCCCTTGCATTTTTTCACACTTTGCCAGAGGCAGTATGATAGATGAAACTGGACTGTAGTCTGTCTCCCTGAGGGCAGGGACAGATAAGTTTTGCTTATAGCATATATCCAGTGAGTAGCACATACCTAGCTCATAGTAAGACCTCATTTAGTGTATCTGCAAAGGCAAATAATCAAAATAGTTGTTAAACATATTCACTTTTAAATTACCCATGCTACCACATCACATTCTTTTACTCATTTATTACATCATTGACTAACCATTGCATACTTTTGAATGAGCTTGAATAGGGTCTCAGAAACCTTCTTACACAGCATTCCAAGAGTACCCTGATAAGTTGAGGCATGAAGTTAAAAAAGTATCTGTCACTCTGTGTTAATATTTGACCTCAGATCTTTTGTTTATCCCTTAGCTCCCTACTTGGACTTGCTGGTCTCCCTAAAGAGATTACATTTCTTCAAGGACAGAAGCCCTGTCATAGTCATCTGTATGCTAGTGCCTGACACTGTACCAAGCACCTAATAGGTACCGAGGAAGTATTTTTTGAGTTTATGAGGAAACGAATGTTTCCCAGCTAGTGACTTAACTCATAATATTCTGTTATCTATCCCAGGTCTTTCCCCAAAGGGAAAGGCATCTCCAGGTGATTTACACACCCCCCACCCCCTCCTCCCGTCACCAATGTCCGATTCTCCTAGAATAGCCTCTTTACTACTTTGGGGGAATATATTAGAACACTTAGTAAAATCAACTTTTCATAGAATTTGGCACAAAATTTCCTCCAGGCTGGAGATAATAATTTAAATTTAACAAAGGACTTGAAGTGCTCCTTGTGTCACACATGTTTCTGAAAAATTGCTTGAAAGATAAATTTTTCCAAAATTGGATTATAGTTTAAATGCATATTGGAGCCAGCTGACAGATCATTTGCAAAGCATAAAATATGATGTAATATACCCTCTAATTTGTCACTTTTATAATTCTGATTTTTATGTCTAGCAAAGTTAAGATTATATGGTACCCTTGGAAATAAACCGCAATGGATATTTGAAGTTTTCAGAGTTTTTTGATTTTTTCCTTTATGTATTTTCCTTATTTTTTCCCAGGGTCATTTGTGATTCCATACAGATTTTAGGATTGTTTGTTCTTTTTCCATGAAAATGCTAATAGGATTTTGATAGGGATTGTATTGCCTCTATAGCTTGTTTTAGGTAAAATGGGCATATTAACAATGTTAATTCACCAATTCATGAACACATAGTGTCTTTCCATTCCTTTGTGTCTTCAATTTCTTTAAACAATATCTTATAGTTTTTGGTGTAGAGGTCCTTCACTGACTTTGTTAAATTTATTCCTGGTTATTTTATTATGTTTACTGCAATTGTACGTGGGATTATTTTCTTAATTTCTCCTTCTGATATTTTGTTGTTGGTATATAGAAATGCAGCAGATTTTTTATATTTATTTTGTATTGTGCCACCTTGCTGTTTTCGTTTATTGTTTCTAATAGTTTTTTTGGTGGGATTTTTATGGTTTTCTCTATGTAGAATCATGTCATATGCAAATAGTGACAGTTTCTACTTTTTACATCTCAATTTGAATATTTTAATTTCTTATTCTTCCCTAATTGACCTGGCTAGGACTTACAGTACTATGTTGAATATAGTGACAAGAAGGGCATTCTTGTCTCATTCCTAATCTTAGAGGAGAAGCTTTTAGTTTTTCACCATTGAGTATCATCTTAGCTGTGGGTTTGTCATATATGGCCTTTATTATCTTGATACTTTCCTTCTATACCCATCTTATGGAGTGTTTTTATCATACATGTATGTTGTATCTTGTCAGATGCTTTTTCTGCATCTGTTGAGATGGTCATATGATTTTTATCTTTTATTTTGTTAAAGTGGTACATCATGTTGATTGATTTGTGGATGTTGTGCCATCCTTGCATCTCTCGAATGAATCCTACTTGATTGTGTTGTATGATCTTTTTAATGTATTATTGTATTTGATTTGATAGTATTTTGTTTAGGATTTTTGCATGCATGTTCATCAGAGATATCGGCCTGTAATTTTCTTTTTTCTTTTCTTGTGTGTATGTGCGTGTGTGTGTGTGTGTGTGTGTGTGTGTGTGAGAGAGAGAGAGAGAGAGAGAGCGAGAGAGGGAGAGAGAGAGAGAGAGAGA
>NW_006442484.1:15656500-15665069 GCF_000325575.1 Pteropus alecto
GAGAGCGAGAGAGAGAGATTGATATCTTTGCCTGTTCCTGGTATCAGAGTAAGGATAATGTTAGCCTTGTGAAATGAATTAGAAAACATTCACTCCTCATTTTTTTTTGGAGGAGGTTGAGAAGGTATTAAATCTTCTTTGAATGTTTGATAAAATTCACCAGTGAAGCCATCTAGTCCTGGACTTTTGTTTCTTGGGAGGATTTTGATGACTGTTTCAGCTTCCTTATTAGTGATCAGTTTAGTAAGGTTATCCAGTTCTTTATGATGCAGTCTGGGAAGGTGGTATTCTAAGAATTTGTCCATTTCTTCAGGTAGGCCTATAATGCTATAAATTTCTCTCTTAATACCACTTTTGCTGCATTCTCCAAATTTTGGTATGCTGTTTTCCCTTTTCATTTGTCTCTATGTATCTTTTGATCTCTTTTTTCTTCTTTGACCCAATAAGTTGTTCAGTAGCATGTTGTTTAATCTCCACATATTTGTTGCTTTTCCAGCTTTCTTCTTGTAGTTGATTTCCAGTTTTATACTGTTGTGGTCAGAAAAATATCTTTGGTATAATTTTAGTCTTCTTAACTTTATTGAGATTAGTTTTGTGTTCCAACATGTTCCATGTGCACTTGAGAAGGATTTGTATTCAGTTTTTTGAAGATGGGAAGTTCTATAAATATCAATTAAGTCTATTTAATCTAATGTGTCATTTAAGGCTGATATTTTCTTATTGATTTTCTGTCTAGATGATCTATCTATTGCTCAAAGTGGGGTAGTCAACTCTCCTGTATTTTTGTCAGTTTCTTCCTTTAGGTCTATTAGTAATTGCTTTATATATTTTGTTGCTCCCAGGTTGGGTACATATATATTAATAAGTATTATGTCTTCTTGAGGAATTGTCATTATCATTATAAAATGTCTGCTTTGTCTCTTGTTATCTTTTTTATCTGGAAATTTATTTTGTCCAATATAAGTGTGGTTATACCCACTTTTCTCTCAATGCCATTTGCTTTGAGTATCTCCTTTATGTATTTTTAAATGGCTATTTCAGATGGAAATATTTGTGGAATATGTTTATGTGTCTCTGCTTTATTCAACTGAGGCTATTGGGCAGAATTTAATTTTTTCAAATGACTCAAGTTCATCATTATGGAACAACTAATGTTTGTTGAAATTCAGTTATATCAGTTGGTTATTACTTGATAACAAATATGCCAAAACTCAATGGCTTAAACCAATATAATTATATTATTGTGTATGTACCTACACATATGTTGCAGTGGTTCTGCTGACCTGGGCTGGACCCAGCTAATCTGCACAGGACTTGCTCTTGCATTTCTAGTCAGCTAGAGGGTCTGCTGGATGTTGAGAAATCTAAGATGTTCATAACTGGTATAATTCATTTCTGCTCTCTGTAGCATCTCATCCTCAATCAGACTAGCCCGGGCTTGTTCATGTGGCAGTGACAGGAATACACAAGAATCTGGAATACATAAAGCTTCTTGAGACCTCCCTCAGAATAGGCACAGTCATTTCCATTGCATTATTTTGGCCAAAGTAGTCATGAGGTTAGCCCAGTTTCAGGGGATGGAGAAGTAAATTCTCCATTTTGATGGAATTGCTGCAAAGTCATATTGCAAAGGGTATAGATATAGGAAGGGTTGAAAACATGGATCTGTTTCTTACAAACAACTTACTACAACATCATCAAGAAAGAATGAGCTCCAGGAGTATCAGCTCCTGATGCTAACGGATCTCAAGTGTGTGACCTTTGAGCCCTACTACTTGCATTCGAGGGGCATGTGTGTCCCTTTTCTTTTCATCAAGTTTTTTATGTTAACTTTGCTGTTGATATATCTGCTTCTCACAGCCATTTAACTATGTGTCTCTCTTTTCAAATTTTTCTTCGAATCTCTTGATTGGAAACCAGTTGACCAATATCTGTTAGGAATCTGTGAAAGCAAGTATCAGAAGGTTTTATGATGTGAGAAGCTCTCCTGTTGAAGATGCATTTTCACAACTTGGAAGCTTAGCTTTTTGCTGCTAGAAGATATTGTAGAGAGGTATGTTTCTAGGTTATTAGGGCAAGGTTCTAAATAAGAGAAGTGTTACTATATTGTTTTATTTCCCATAAATGAACACATTTCATGTATTTCACAATGAATTCTAACAGGAAGGACAGGAATGGTGCTCATGTTTTTTCACACCTGTCTATCCCCAGGTCCTAGTACATGGTCAAGGGCTCATTCAAGGTAGAATGAATGAATAAGTGCACAGATGTTTGTAGTACTTTTAAACCTAAGCAGAATTGTGAAAATCTCCAGTGTTTTCTGTGTTCGTAAAAAAAAAAAAAAAATGCAGGTAATACTTCCTTGCCTCTGAGGGATATTACAAAGATTAACTAATGTCAGGAAAAGGCTTTGATATCCCTAAATGAAGGGCATCCCATAACTATAATGTTTTATTGTTATAATAACATAAAATGCTTTTTGGGACATCTAGTGCATGTATTTTCCATAAAATTAATCCATAAATCATGTATAAAGTGTATCAAATCCAAAAGCAATAGCTTTGACCTTAGAATTGCTGCAGCTGTAGTTTTATGATATACTACCTACTACATAAGCAGTACTCTGAAGTACATAAAGTGTGCTTCCATATATTCTAAGTATGCAAACACTTAAAATAAATGATTGTGTACTTTAATAAAAAAGAAGAAACAATTCAGAGATTTTCATATGGAATTTTAAGTATTTTTCAGATATTGTCACAAATCCTGAAAATTTTGGTCATTTTCACTAATTCACATGAAATACTCACTATTCGCTTCAAAATGTTCAGTAGAATTACCTTATGATTTATTTTTTTGAAAGGTGATCTTTGTGTCCTGATGTTTCTGCTTAATAGCTGGTTACATACAGAGCCGTTAATGTCCTCAGAGCTTTTAATAAAATGTCAGCATACTTAATCTTTTTGTTACATCTTTGTTTTATGTCATCAACATGGTAAATGTAATATTCACAATTTTTCAGAGAAACACTCATTTCTCCTCCTCATTTACCCTATCAAACTTATGAGTAACTAACTGTAAATGGTGGAAATATATTATCATTACCAGTATTGCCAGAGTGATTATTTACTTCAATATCTTTGAAGGAGTATTACAGCTTTCTGTATGATTTTCAAAAACATAAAAAGACATATCTGTCAGAAGTAGACTTTTACTTAAATATTAGGGTTATTTTCAAAGACCTCCAACTGCTGTGTAGTGTCTGTAGAACATTATTCTGCAAGCATTAAATCAGAATGGTATGTGCATTCCTTTCTCAGAGGGACTTAGCCGAGTAGGAGAATATCACTGAAAGGGTATCTCTATCACAGATGCAAGATAACCTTTAAATATTTGCATAGTGTAATACCAGCCAGCAGGTTTAGAGGGACAATTACTCATCACTACTGGATTCTACAGTGTCTGGGCTGAACCTTCTCTTTCTGCTTCCCTCTCATTTGATATGAATTACTTGAAAATTGCTCACATCACTCCCATTTTCTCCTCCTTCTCTGAGGAAAAAAAAATACAGTTATAATACTCTGCTGTCCATGAAACATCTAGTTTTCTGAGTAAATAATTTTTCTGACTCAGTGTTTTCAAAGCCTTTATACATTGGTTGGAGTAACTACTTATTCTTTATATTAACATTATTTTAGCTAAGTTTTTTTTTCCTAGTGTATTTTAAGCAATCTGAGGACAAATGTGGTATCTTACATATCTGTTTCTGATATCTTTTGTATAATTCTGATAATCGTTTTCTACATAGAAGTTACTTAAAAGTGAATCGAATTAAATTTATATATGTGAGTATTATAAATAGTACTATAATACTATTTATATAGTACTTAAGTAGTACTACACATAGTGTTTATAGTACTTAATACAGAACTGAATATTTTATATTCTGGGTACTATTTCAACTCTAAATATTTTATACTTATATATTTAAATGATCTAAATATAAATAGACACTATATTCTTTTACTTAGACTCACGAAAAGCCATATGACAATGGAGCTCATGTATTTTGAGCTGTGTGTGTGTGTGTGTGTGTGTGTGTGTGTGTGTGTGTGTGTACAAGTACATGCTCATGTATAATGCTGTGGATACTGTACTTTTGTTTAAAAAGGACAGGCCTTTATGAATCCAGTTTATGTTTTCATGTAAGTAAAGTCTGCTGATTTATTTTTCACACTTCTGTATCTGAGAGAAGTTCTTATTTTTATCTCCCAACAAGACTTGACCTGGCAGGGGGGCACCACAGTTTTTATTTTTTCCCCTTTTCTCTTTATCTCTTAATAAGACGAATATGGATTTATCTAACTTAAATACTTTCTGCACTAACGAGTTGTATCTTAAGATAGCTTTTTTCTCATGTGCTCCCAATTGTGTGATGAGGTAGCATAAATAGTGTAGTTTGTAATAGCTTCA
Source organism: Pteropus alecto (assembly GCF_000325575.1). Lineage (NCBI taxonomy): Eukaryota > Metazoa > Chordata > Mammalia > Chiroptera > Pteropodidae > Pteropus > Pteropus alecto. Next base: position 15,660,974 of record NW_006442484.1, read on the forward strand.
TGTCTTATAGAGGATATGGGAAAGTTTATTCAGAGTTTATAACTTCAGGGATGTCAAGGAGGATGTTTTATCAGGGATGATGGATACAATGGAATTTGTGTTGGTCATATTACCTCTGAGAAGGATAATACCAAATGTTCTTATGTATGTGTTAAGATAGTCATCTTATTTAATGCTTAAGAAAAACAAAAATGTTTTGTTGATCTGTCTTTGGAGAATCAATCAGAATATTTTTTTAACCTTGTAAAATTTTAATACAGGGTAGAGTTCTGACCCATAGTTTTTTATTTCACTCTGCATTTTAGGACCAAAATGGTCATATGGGTATCACTCAGTTTGGAATTTAAGGGGCCATGTATCTTTAAAAATGTCCTTTCTGAAGAATGTTCCATGGTTTTTGAAGATTTTGGAGTGGAGGTTGATTGAGATATTTGACATGTACTCTATGAGATTTTTAAGCATCTTATTGAAATCTCCTCCTTCAAAATCACTACAGAGAAGGGGACATAGAGCCAAATGGTCATGTTCAAAGCTACCTGATGAAAATAAATCATTTATTTTTGCTGGCCAGAAGGTTTTTACTGCCCCTTCATGGACAGTTTGCACTGCTGATGACCTCTTACCTTAGAATGGAGCCACCACTGCCCTTGCCCACTCACCACTGCCCTTAACCACTAACGAAGACCTTTGCTGAGCCCATTTCCATAGTCTCTTCATTTAGACTAGATGGGGAAGTTGAGTTATACTTGACCTACATCTACTTTGTTAGGGAAGTTGGATTATTTTTAGCTTGTGTTTCTGTGAGGAAGGTAAGATTAATTTTTTTGAGCATGTGAATAAAGTCTATTTAATGGAGGAAAAAGAATAATACTACCTCTGGTCTGCAGAAAAGTGTTGAGGGCAGGGTTTTTCTCCACAACTGCAATTTTGTGCCTTGTCCCTCTGTTCTGCATAGCAGGCTGCACTGGAGAATTGGCTGTCAAAACAACTGTGAGGTCAATAAAATCTGGTGTGTTTGCTGAAGGATAGAAGAGTGTTATTAGGTTAGCAAGTACCCAGAATCATATAACTATTAAGTCGAGGAGCCACAGTTCAAATCCAAGCTGTCTGATTTAAAAGTCCAGGTTATATCTATAGCAGAGTATGAGGAAAATAAAAGTGGACACTAATGAAGTAGAACTGAAATGTATGTGGAGAGGTTATTCTGAAAAATTGTTTATCGAAGGTTAATAAAAATGGAGAAAAGGTGAAACACACAATTGTATAAACATTAGTTGGGGCAGCCAAATGTTGGACTTAGAATGCTGAGAGACATTGCACTTTATTTTTCTTCTTTAAAATACATATTTTAAAGATGTGGAACACAGGAGTTCAGGCTCTTGGCTCCCTGTCCTGTTTTCCCCCTTATTACTTCTGGGATCCTAGATAGGTGATGTGGCTTCTTTGTAAAGTGGACAAGTCACCTACCTCCCAGGATTTTTCTTAGAATTTAATGATATAGTGCAGATCAGTGGTTCTCAATTGTGACAATATCCCCAGGGGACATTTGGCCATGTCTGGAGATATTTTTTATTGTCACAAGTTGAGGTGGAGGAATGCTACTGCCATTTAATAAGTGGAAGCCAAAGATGCTTCTAGATCTTCTACAATGCACAGGACAGCCCTTTATGACAAAGAATTATCTTCCCCAAATGTCAAATGCTGAACTTGAGATCAACACATGTGTAGATCAAGAGCTCGGTAATGGACAACATCTCCCACATGGACCTGTTATTCAATCAGAGTTTTCTGTGTGCCTGGCACTGTGTCAAGAGCTTTACATACATCTCAGAAGCCTACAGGTTGAAATGATTGAAGATCGATGCAAAAAATTCTGCCTATGGTGACAGAGTACTAAAGGGCAAAATCAAGATTTGGACTAAAGCCCATATAGCGCCAAAGCATTTCCTACAAACCTGCTTTCTCTTAAAGTAGTTACTGACATTGACTCTGCTTTAGATATTTGAAAGAATAAATAAACATAAGCACTTAAGACTAGTTTGTCAGACACTGTGAGCAGAGCTCTGCCCACTGTACTGTTTCTTCTGTCCATTTACCATGCCCAGATGGTCAGAGAAGGTGTTGTAGCTGGCCGCTATTGTCCCTCTATTTCTTCTTTCTTTTACTCAGGCCAGGCTTCCAGACTGCTGCCAAAATGTTCATATCTGCAATCATCCCCATAGTAGAGCAAAAGGTTAATAAGCACCATAGCAATGGCCTGCTTCCATTGCTTATGGCAATTGTCATGAGAAGAAGCAGGTCAAAGAGAATAATGCTGTTTCACCTCCAGAAGGGACTCTTCGGTGAGAACTCCAAAGGCTGGACATTATTTACAAATGTGTTCCAATGGAAAGATGGACAGGAACTATGGAGTCACTGCCCCCTCCCCCAAGACTGAGTATAAAAGCTAATTTCAACTCTTCCCTTCCCCTAGGTGAGCAGTCAAAGAGGTAGTGTTATCTTTTTCTCATACCCAGTAAATGAGTCACCTAACATTGCACATGGTTTATGTGGTCAGCTGGAAATAAGGAAAGGAAAGGGATTCATATTTAGATTACATCTGTCATGAACAAAGTAAAAAAAAAAAACCCTTAAGTAAATCTTAATGTAGGGTAGGAAGTGTGGACTTCAATTACAGTAGTTCCACTTATCCACAATTTTGTGTCCTACAGTTTCAGTTCCTCATGGTCAACCATGTTCTAAAAAGATTAATCTAAAATTCCAGAAATCAACAATTCTTAAGTTTTAAATTGCACACCATTCTGAGTAGCATGATGAAATCCCATGTGTCCTGCTCAGTCCCTCCTGGGCTGTGACTCATCCCTTTGTCCAGTGTCTTTATGTTATATATGTTTCCCGCCGTTTAGTTTCCTGCCGGTTATCAGATCAACTGTTGAGGTATCGCAGAGCTTGTGTTCAAGTCACTCTTATTTAACTTAGTTATGGCCCCCAAAGTGACAATTCACCAAAGAGAAGCTGTAAAATGCTTCCTTTAAGTGAAAGATTAGTACAGTATAAGATATCTTGAGAGAGAGACCACATTCACAGAACTTTTATTACAGTATATTGTTATAATGATTCTATTTTATTATTAGTTATTGTTGTTAATCTCTTACTGTGCCTAATTTATAAATTAAATTTTATCATAGGTAAGTACGTATAAGAAACAACATAGTATACACAGGGATCAGTACTATCTGTGGTTTCAGGCATCCACTGGGGGTCTTGGTACATATTCCTTGTGGATAAGGAGGACCTCTGTGTTTCCAAGTGGTATAGGCTTTTGATAATGTGTTTCATCAGGTAGGAATTATGCAGTGTTCAGACTAATTCTCTGAAATCACAAGGAGGATAAAGAATTCTCATAGCATTTATAGTAAGTTAGTACCCAGGGAGTAATATGTTATGGTCCACATTAAATTTCCTTATCTAGACCATGAATTAAGTATTGATTTTTGGAGAACAGGGATATAACAGAGGGTAGTTCACTTTCTAAAATGACAGTGAATGTAAATTAATCATTTTCTGGATGATTCAGAAATACTTTTCTGTGTTTCATCAATTTGTGTGTGGTCTCTGTATGGAGAAAACTAAAGTTTCTTATGTGCTGGTTATCAGTAAACTGATGTGTGTATTCAGAAGCACAGTATTTTAACTAAGGAGGATAGTTATACATTTGTCAGTATAGAAGGAAGCCTCCTTCAGGGTATTGGTGATGGGCTAGGATGGAAATTACAGATAGGCAGTACTTTCTGTCCTTGAGGCAGTGCAAATTAGGGATGGGTATTGAACTGTACTAAGAAAATATACTAAGAGGTTAATGGAATCAATTGGCAACATCATATATATGATTGTGTATATATGTGTATACATATATGTACACCCACACAAACTCATAAACATATATAACTCTACTATGATAATATAATACATAATACGTTATGCTATCATATTACATGTATATTTAAGTATACTGCATAACAAATATATATTTAATAAAATATATGAAGTATATAAAGCAGAAGAAATAGAACTGGCTTAAATATAGATAATATGT